>NC_089288.1:639724-1279448 GCF_008629635.2 Kwoniella shandongensis
GTCGGTCGAAGAGGAGGAGATGGGTGGTGCATACATGTCTCGAGAGAAGAATCGGATAGCTAAGACAGAGGCATGTTAGATGTGTGTTTGTTCGGCGAACAACGATGAGAAGCCAACTAACCGTCTTTCTCATGTTTTGCACCGTCAACGAAAGCGCCTCTTCTAAGGTCCGCCTTCTTCCCACCTGGCGTACCGCTTGGCAACTCTTCTCTCCCCACGAACATATCGAAGCCATCATCATACTCCGCTGGTCGAGAAGTACCGGTGACTTGCAGGAAATCTCCTGGTGTGAAGAAGGTGGTCGAGTCCGCGTAAAGTGATTGAGCGTACAGAGCATCTCGAGGCAGTGGGACAGGGTGGGGATGTTGAGTGGTCGGAGGATGACCGACACGAAGTGGTGTAGAGGGATGAGAGGGAGGTGGCGGGGATGATAGATGGCCTATAGGGTAGGATATGAGTCAGTTGATTTTGTTTACACCCTATGTCTGATAGAGTAGTCAACGGTTGGATTAGAAGCGGTACTTACGAAGTGAGCCTTTGCCAGCAACCAATCTGGCCGGCGAAGCTCTCCCATCGAAACTGGCATATCTCCTCCTTATCGGAGATCCATCGACATCGGCAACAGCACTTGGCGATCTCTCCGAAGCATATAGATCCACCTCAACTTTCATTCTGAATTTTACACTCTCAGGAGTAGCAGCACAATCGTGATATACAGTAATATCAGGATTGGGAGTCGGCGTCGGCGTCGGCGTAGGAGGCGGTTTACGTCGTATCGAGCTGGATTGTCTTACAGCCTGAGGAGGGTGAGAGGGAGTGATGGATCGTTGAGATTGGGTAAGAGGGTGATTGAGCAGATGTGGTAAGGGTGAGGGGAGTGGTGGAAGAGGATGGGTGTTGACTGTGCGAAATGGCGAAGTCAGCGATTGCGTGAGGGTGGACTGTAAGGTTTATGAATACTTACAGTGATCTTCCCCACTGAGCCTTAGGTCCCTCGGGACACTTTTACTACTGTTCAACCTCTCCCTCTGCTCACGTCTTGCACCCCGTGGTGGCGAAAGTGGCGCTTCTTTCTTCCCCCTCTCTCGTCTCTTCGACCTCCCCTTCAATGCTGACAAACTCGGATGATGAGCTAAAGTTCTCAGCAAAGACGGAGTCCGATGATGTCCACCACGTCCTATCCCTTTTGATGGACTAGGAGGTGGTGGTTGTGGGGCGTTGTGCGAAGTAGAGTAAGACGGCCTTGGCAGTGGGACGGTATCGTCGATGGATGATGGGGGGGACGGATGATGGTATGGATCCTCATTTTCGAGCGATGATGAAGGACGAGCTTGGGAGAAGTATGTGTTAGGTGTTGGAGTATGACGATTGAGAGAAGAAGGTGGGCGGTGGTGGAAGGGGTTAAGACGGTGGATGATGTCCATCGTGAGGCGATAATGAGAATCGAAGAAAATGATTTGGGAAGAAGAGAAAAGGAGTAGGATGATTTGAGAGATAAATCAAGGCGAAGCTTTGTCGTTTGGACGACTACAACCCGTCGTGTATGTTTATGTTTACCATGTTGTCAAGTTGAACGATACTTGGGAAACAGTAGAAGATGCCTCAACGTTGTGGGCGGACAACCTCCACCAACTACTCTGAAACACACAACTTGGACCTGAACACAACTACTGTACGATCAGGGTAAGTGCCACATCGTCAAAGCAATTGCGTCCATGGCCGTTTGGGCCCTATTCTGCTGCTGCTTCTTTGTATTTCCATGTTGGCAGAGACACAAGCGGACGAGTGTGCGTATACGCGTTTTCATGCAATAGCAAATGGTATTTTCGAATTTCCTAACCAAATAAAACTAGCGAAAAATAGATTCCCTATCCGACTGTCTCTGTGCTACTGAGTATCACACCCACTACCAGACCCTTGTGTTGAGCAAGAGGTCGGTGCTGCCTTCAAGACCGATACAAGCCTTGAGGAACTGCTCGAGAGCGTTTCTCTGCCTGTTGAGCGAGTTGACAACGTCGGTTCCGGGCTTGACGAGAGGTGCTTTGAGCATGTACGAGAGCAACGAAAGCACGCTGTACAGAGGCTGGTACTCGCCAGATGAACCCTCACGGTAGGTAACACGAGTGAGGAGCTCGGCGAGGATGGCCAGATCGAAGATCAAGGGAGTAGCGAGGAGGGAGTCTTCGCACTCGTTGAAAATGTTCATAACGTTTCGACCACCCATGAGGAGTTCAGAGTAGTATTCGTCGATAGCTCGCTCTGTGTAGGATTAGGTTAGCGCAGCTCGTGAACGATGGAGTTCGGCAACCTACTCGAGTCGCCAACAGCTGGCACATGCTTGATGACGACGATGTGATCAGGGTGCTCGCCCTTCTTGACGACTTCGCCGGTCTCCTTGGTAAGGTCCGCGGCAGTCTTGTACAAGATTGGGTTGGCTGCGACCATGTCATCGACCTAAGAATGGAATGTTAGATATTACGCATGGAGATTGGCGCCGGGGATCAACTCACCACGCTCGACTTGGAGATCTCCTTGGACCTGAACTGCCTCTGCGAGCTCAAATTCTTGCCATCGTTGTTACCCAAGTGGTTATACGACGAGATCGACAAGGGCTTGATACCTGCGTTGACAAGGAACTCGGCGAGGACGGACTTGACCTTGGTTTGACCCGACTTGAAATCGTCACCACCGATGAAGGTCTTGTGCTTTTCGGCAAGCTCAATACATCCAGGAACGAAGGTGTTCTGAGGCGAACCGTTGATGAAGGGGACACCTTCAAGGATCGACGCGATAGCGAAGACAGTTGAGGGAGAGACCTCGTCGTGAGATGACTCAACAGCCTTGAGCAAGTTCTCGGCAGTGTCGTTGATTCCAGGGATGATGTCGGCGTATCGCTCGGTGTTGGCAGTCCAGAGGACGACAACGCTGTCAAGCTGGTTGTCCGCCTTGAACTGACGGATGTCCGCTCGGATATGCTCGAGATGAGCAGCCTTGTCATCACCGGGGATGAGGTTGTCGGCACGATCAGCCTGGTTGGCAGCGATGAAGTCGGGGTCTAGAAAAGAATCTGTCAGCCAAGTTCAGACCGCGGTAACATATGATGTCTACTCACAGTAGATACTGGGCATGGGCTTGACGTCTTCCATGAGGGGGATCAACTGCCTCTGGAGGTCCCACTCGAGGACCTTGGCACGAAGCATCGCCTTGTCCATGGGCAAAGCCGAGATGTCCCACCCACCGATGACGAAATCGTTAGGGTGAACCATAGGGAGCATGTCCGAGATAGGGACAAAGACATCCTTGCCTGTCTCGGGATCGACACCGAGACGGACGGTTGAAGCTCGGACGACGGAACCGATGTAGTTGGGCTGCTGAACGCCGTTCTTGGTTCGCCACGAGACGTTGTGCTTATTGGCGAGATGAGTCGCGAGAACGGTAGTACCGTTATTTCCACCGAGACCAACGAGCAATAGACTAGTTAGGGGTGTCAGTTGAGGGTGACCTGGAAAACGGAGGCACATGTTAACTCACCCGACTCGGCCGACCTTGGACTTGGTGAAGAACTCAAAGTTCTTCTCAGTCTTTTTGACTGTCAACTTCCCATCGGCACCCTCTACAACTTTTATCAGTAAGGAGACTTTGTGTTATGCGGTGTACGTCACGATGTACTCACTAACGACCTCTGCACCCCTATCGGTGAACTTTGCCCTGATTCCCTCTTCCTCGTAGACCGTCGAGTCACTCTCGACCTTGATGAGACCCCCCTCCGGGCTCCTCCTTGCACTTGGGTGAACCTTGATTTGGTCAACACCCGTAGTACTACTGGGGAGAGAGAAGGAGTCGGTGTGCCCTGGAGTAGGGTCCAAAGCGGTAGGTGACATTGTTTTTGTATTTGTAGTTTATCCTTTGAGTGGGTAAAAGGGATTTAGAGGGATATTAATTGGGGTGCGGCGGTGTGTTTGATGCCGCTACGACATCATCACAAGAAGAGCATCAGTCAGCGCGAGCTCTAATAGATTGATATTTGATAAGGGGAGATGACCTACCGGTACGAGTTGTGAGCGCTGCAAAGACTGTTTGAGAACATATATGATGCCCTAGGGCTGTTGAGTAGTAGAGGAGGTTTGGTTGGCTTTCTACGATGAGCAGGTGGTGAAGATAAGTTGATTGGTGGAGAAAGAAGAGAGAAGAAAGAGAAAAGAAGAAGGGGGAGAGATGGCTTTATACACGTTTGCATGCAGTGCACTCTGCGAGAAGAGAAAAAAAGGTGGCGGCCGATCGCGTTTTACTTTCTTTACTTTTAGGGTAAGACGACGTGGACATCAACAGCGTACAACAAACGTTAGTTCGGGGATGTGCATAGATAGTGCGAGCGATAACCCAATCTTTCAGGGTAAAACACCACGGAAACACGGCCAGGGTCCAAAGGGTCAGTGCGGGTCAACACGGTCCTCCGCGTTTGAAGGGGGGATTGGAAATGAAAATATCGAGAGAGGTAGCATGACGCGGCAATTATCACTTCTGAGCAGATATCGGATGTATCAGTATCACTCCTGATATGACATTTCGAGTGAGTCAGTCCCCTCGCTTGGGATTCTACCGAGTGAGTCTGTTTCAACGTATATTTCGAGATTAGCAGCTTCTAAACTGTACAACCATCAACGTTTACCCAAACCTGCCTACATTTGTATGCTCCGTACATCCACTCGGACAGCAAGTAGGCTCTTCACTCGACACTCCACTCAATCACCTCACGTGCTATTGCCCCCTTTCGCATTCGCCAAAATGTCGACCGCTACGTCTTCAATCCCCGAGCAAATCACGGCTCTTCAGAACCGTATCAAAGAGCTCAAAATGACAAAACAAGACGCTTCTTCCGAGATCGATCAGATGAAAGCTCTCAAAGATCAATTGAAAGCAGCTCAGAAGGAAGCTGGCGCATCAGGATCTGCTCTCGGTGCTCAATCATTCACTTTGAAAACACCAAAGGGCACGATTGACCATAAACCCGAAGCAGCCCTTTTGAGAAAGAGGATCTTCTCGACTCTCGAAGGGATCTTCGTCAAGCATGATGCTTGTACGATTGATACGCCTGTTTTCGAGTTGAAGGAGATCTTGGCCGGAAAATA
The DNA here is from genome assembly GCF_008629635.2 of Kwoniella shandongensis. Taxonomy (NCBI): domain Eukaryota; kingdom Fungi; phylum Basidiomycota; class Tremellomycetes; order Tremellales; family Cryptococcaceae; genus Kwoniella; species Kwoniella shandongensis. Next base: position 644,854 of record NC_089288.1, read on the forward strand.
TGGAGAAGATTCAAAGTTGATCTATGATCTTTCCGATCAAGGTGGAGAGTTGTGTTCGTTGAGATATGACTTGACCGTGAGTGCAATACGGCAGACACAGAACTCGAGATCATGAGCTCTTGTCTTTCATACAACTGCTTATGCGTCATCTCCAGGTCCCATTCGCCCGTTACGTCGCTATGAACGGTCTCACCTCGATCAAACGATACCACATCGGAAAGGTCTATCGACGAGATCAACCGGTCATGACTAAAGGTCGAATGAGAGAGTTCTACCAGTGTGTGAGTCGCCATTCTTCATTTTGGTTATCATGGAGACATTATCACAGAACTAAAACACTTCCGTCTCGTAGGACTTTGACATGGCAGGAAACTGCGATCCAATGGTCTATGACGCCGAAGTCCTCCGAGTCGTCTGCGAGTGTCTCACAGCTTTGGATATCGGAGAATACACCATCAAGGTGAGTTACAACAAAATCTCCTCCATCAAGAACGAGGAAAGCAACGCTCACACTTCCCGCTACAGCTCAACCACCGTAAGATCCTTGATGGTATTTTCGAACTTGCCGGTGTTCCAGCCGACAAGACTCGAACTATCTCTTCTGCCGTTGACAAGCTTGACAAGGTGGGTCAGATAGATCTTCTCGGCTTATCAATTACTCAGTGCATTTTGGGATACAGAGCTAACTTGTGGTGTTTTCGTTTAGATGCCATGGGCCGATGTCAAGAAGGAGATGACTGTTGAGAAGGGTCTTGACGGGGCTATTGCCGACAGGATTGGTCAATACGTCGGATTGAAGGGTGAGCTACCTTCTTGGTCCGTTTCCCGGTGGGCGATCTCTTAAGCTGATAGGGTTGGATCGTGACCAGGTCCCGGTGGAGAATTGCTCGAGAAGCTCAGGAGCGATAAGGATCTCATGGCCGTTCCTAGAGCAAAGGAGGGTTTGGACGATATGGAGACTTTGTTCCGATACTTGAAGGTGTACGGCGTTCTCGACAAGGTGGGTTTAAAAGTCTCTATACACATGTCTCAGTTAAGACATTTGCGCTGACGTGCTGATCCATTTTCCGCACTCAGATGAGCTTTGATATGTCACTTGCTCGTGGACTCGACTATTACACTGGTATCATCTATGAAGCGATCCACGAATCATCCGCTCCTCCATCTTTGACCACCAACCCTTCCGTCCCCGCTCCTTCCAAAATCTCCAGTAAAGCAGGCAAATCTGCTCCTGCTTCCAGCAGCAAGAACGAAGATGGGATCGACGAATCGACGATTGGAGTAGGTTCCATCGCCGCTGGAGGAAGATACGATAATCTCGTAGGGATGTTTGCCGAAGCAGCTGGTAAAAAAGCAGAACAGGTACCGTGTGTCGGAGTCAGTATTGGTGTTGAGAGAGTGTATAGTATCATGGAGATGAGAAGGAGAGGTAGAGAGGAGAAGACGAGAGGGAAAGAGACGGAAGTTTATGTTCTTGGTTTGGGTGGGGTGGAGTTGGAGAAGAGAATGGAAGTAGCGACGTTGTTGTGGGATAACGGGATCAAGGTGGGTCAAAACCCCTTTTCAGTCTACTACGAGGTCAGGATGGACGCTGACTTGCCCTTACTCGTTATCTCCACTGCCCTGTCCGATTGTCCATCTTCCCTCATCTGTCATATTTTCTCATTCAACCGCATCATTACACACACGCACACCCCACAGGCATCATTCTCGCCCAAGGCCAACCCCAAAGCCCCCGCACAATGGAAACAAGCAGACGACGATTCCATCCCCTACGTCGTCATCCTCGCTCCTAAAGAATTGGCAGCGGGAACGGTCCGTGTTAAAGCGCAAGTCGGCAAAGATGCGAGTGGAGAGGATAATAAAGGTGAAGAAGTGAAATTGAGTGATGTGGCGGCGTATCTCAAAGAGAGGTTGGCGAAGGCTTGATTTGGTCAGTGGACGATGGAGCATGGCAAGGTGGGGCCGTGAGTGAGTTGATGGGTGGTGTGGAGAAGCGCGGTCTCCACTCGGGACGCAGATAGATCCAACGAAGTAGAAATCCATACATGCATTCTTGCAGATTTAGATTGTGCACAATCATCCATCGTGCTTGTATCCACTATGTGCTCACTCAGATTAGTGAAGATCACGCGCCTCCCTCACCGCGACAAGAACCGCGCATTCTCCGACTCCTCCTCGCTCGACTCTTCTTCTTCCTCTGAACCTTCTTCCGACTCTGAAGTCGTCTCGTCATACTCTGGTACGATCGCGCTTCGAGGAGGAGCAGTGACAGGTCTGACCGGTGCGGCGTCGCTATTCGAGAAAACAATTAGCATCAGCATGATTTCATCCTTGACCACTCTTGCGTCGACATCGACAGTCGATACAGGCTTGATAGAGAGAGGCCAGACATACCTCCCACTTTCCTCCTCGCTATCCTCCTCTTCTTCGCTGTCCTCATCACTATCCAAAAACTTGTCCAAGTCCATAAACTTGCTCTTGACATTCGATGGCACAGACCCGACTGGCGAATTGTCCATTGATAGTGCAGCAGCTGCGACGTTGCGTGGAGGGGGTGCTGATGATGATGATGACGATGACAGATGAGTGGGCACGGCGAGAGGTGCTGGAGGCGTTTGGGCTGGGTGAGGAGTGCTTATTTTGGATGGATTGTCGAGCTACAGGTAACACAATCAGGCAACCAAGTCAATATACGACCCTCACTTCGATGGGAGATGGGTCGAAAACTAGACTTACTTCTGAATCTCTCAAGGTACTATCGGTTGGATCTTCGGTCCACTCTGGCATTTCTCCGTAACCTCCCAACCTCTTCCCCGTGATTCGCGACATCGATCCGACTTCGAATTCTCCTCCTTGACCTTCTACCAATCCATCTTTTCCTGTGTCTTTCACCTCTCTATTGCCTAGGATAATGACTTTCACCTGTTCTCTCCTCAATACTACCCCTCCCATCTCCCGTTCTCGCTCTTCATCTTCATCGGTGATAGCGTCGCCATTGGATTTCTCATCTCGTACACCACGTAAGAGGGCATGAAGGAAACGAGCACGATCGCGAACATCGTATTCTGGGTCATAACGGGCGAGATTGAAGAGGTATTGTGACATGAGAGTGAGCTGTGATGCGGCTGGCGAGAGGACAAGTAACTTTGTCGCAAGAGTCAATATCTGCAGTTTTGCAATTCCAGACTGTGTCGACAACCGATGTCAGCTTAGTTGGTCTCAATGACACGGATGCAGCCGCGCAGTGCGGTGAGCACAACTCACCTCTCCGACAAAGCCCTTGATTCCCTTGCGCAGGACGTCCGGAACCCAGAGTGCAACACCTTCCCAACCCAAGCCCTGCTTTTTACTCTCTTCTGAAGCTTCGGACGCTGCGAATTGTCCAACGAGCCAGAAGACACTGGCTCTGGCTTTGGGGTTGGTGATACCATCCAAGCCTTTAGCGAGACGGGCGACGAGTCGTTGAGGTGGTGGTAATGAGGCGTTTGGCGAAGTAGATCCTTGAGATTGGGAAAGGATAACAGACTTGAGGACGATGACAGCTTGAGCGACCAGAGTGTCTGAGCAAAGGGAGGTTAGTCAGCACATAACCCGTCGCTCAGACTTAAAACGGTCTATACATATAAGAACCGCTTAACTCACCTCTCTTGCTCTTCAACAGACGCATGAGGGTGCTCAACCCCGTCGAGGCGACCTCGGCCTGAGTGCGCACACAATGTCCAATAGCCCGAACAGCCTCTTCAGCCACAACATCATCAGGGAAGCGAACGTAGTGCTACATCAAGTCGACGACGTGTGAGCTAACGGCCTCTAACGATTACCCACTAAGTGAACAGCTCACCTTGAATTCCCGTATCGATGTTTGAGCATTTTCAGACGTGACCAGTGCGCTAAGAGCTCTGAGTTTTGCAGTTTGTATAGCTGACGAGTCGGTCGAGAAGAGGAAGAACGATGAGTGATATTTGGCGAATAGCCACTATGACCACACCGGTCTGATCAGATCGTTCTCATCTCTGCACGCATATCAGTCCACTCACGGGTCTCTCCTCTGCCATTTCTGCCAATACTTCCCATGTCAAGATCGCAATCTCCCCTCTCTCGTTCTTGACATTCCCAGAACTTCCTGCCAATCTCAATAGTGGTCGTACCAGTAATTCCTGTCCAACGACTTTATGTCCCGCCGGAGCAAGATGATAATACGCATTGGAAGTGGCAAGTACGACAGCCGGATTTCGAGATTGGAATAGCGGTTTGATACAATGTAAAAGCATTGCTAGATCTTCGTCCAATCCAGCAAACTCATCTTCGCTCTCTTCCACAGCTCCTTCGCCGTTCGTAGCCGCATTCTTCGGTGGGAGAGAAGAAGGGTCGACTGGTCCAGCTGTATCGGGTTTCTCAAGCATCGCCCTTGCATAGCGAATGAGGACTTGGAGAGCAACGACTTGTCCCCATTCATCAGCATCGACGAGGAGTCGACAGATATGATGATAGTATGGGTGGAGGAGGTCAAGTCGATCAGGACACATTTCGAGAAATGCGGTGAGAGTCGCGCCGAGCGTCAACGGGGATTGGGACGAGAGTAGGGTCTGTAAGAGGGGGATGATCTGGGAAAGGGAAGAAGTGTCCATTCTGCGCATCGAGGAGATCAGTCACCTGTTCAGCTGGGCCACAGGGATACAGCGAGACACGATTGCAATGCAGTATTCGGCTTCGAGAGAGCATGACTCACTCGTAGACTTTCGCCAAACCACCGGCGACCGTCTTTCTCACCCAGGGATTTCGATCCGTCACCAGCTTCTTCAGTCCGAGCATGACGATTCCTATTGTACACCGTTGGTCAGCTGGCAAGGAACCTCTTGTGTTGGGTACATTAGCTGCTAACCTTGGATTACGGGTACTCGAATAGAGGTAAGAACTCGTAATGACATGGACCTAATGAGGGGAGAAGAGTCCGAGAGGTCTTTTTGGAATGTATTGATTGACAAGAGCAATAAATCCGAGTTGGTTGAGGCGCTATAAGTCCAACATCCTATCAGCTAGGTTCTCCGACATACGATCCGGCATAATGTAGCTGAGTTTCAAGCCCTATAGTGTATACTTGGTACTCACAACCTCAACAGATAGATATAGACCAATTTCCTAATCTCCACACTTGGGCTGACCACATTCTTTACCACCTGAGCAAAGAATTTCTCCATATCACGACCTTTACTCATACCAGCTATGATCCTCTTCATCCCTTCCAGCCTTTCTCTCTCCACTCTACTCTCGAGCAGCTTCGAGATTTCTTTGAGCTTATCATCGGATGTGTCGAAGTAGGTTGAAGAGGAGGTGGAGGATGTACCGCTCAGTAGGGATAGATCACGGGTCGTCTCGACGAAGTTCTCTCGAAGTCGCTGGGAGAGTCGATTGAGGGTCGTCATGGTGAGCGCGGGGAGAGCGGGCAGGGTGAGGGAGGGAAGGAGGGGGCTAGAGAAGAGGAAGTGAGAGGGGAAGTTATTGATAAGAATCACCTAGATATGTTGCACACGCATGATGATGTTGGTTGTACGCGGGGCCACTCGAAGGTGAGCAGTGAGCCTGATACCACCCATCACCCAATGTTCCGACGGAAATGGCGCTGCTTCGAAAGTTGGCCAGAGTGATGACCATTTACAACAACAAAATCTTGTCTGTAAGCATTACAGACACAATACGATCGATCAAGCTAGACACCACGATGCTCGCGCTTCGTCCGACAACACGCTTGCTCAAATGCGTAACGCCAAGGTCGAATTTCGCTCGGGCTTGTACGACAACAAAACCAACCCGTCAACATCACGAACCAACCTTCCAAATAGCTAGCTTCTCCTCCACCTCCTTTACGCAGAACGCTTCTCCAGAGGAGAGTTACCTCCATACGCTTTCGTCCAATCCCGAACTGTCACGATTTGATGCGGAAAACGATTTGCGATGGATCATCTCTGAGGTTCAAGAGCATGCAAAGCGGGAGTTGGCAAGGGGCAAATTACCACCGATTGAGGATGAGAGGGTTGAAGAGTTTGTGAGAAGAAGAGCGGAAGGCGAACCATTACAATATATCTTGGGTGAGTAAAACGGTGTGAATTCAAGGAGAACGCTACTTGGAGAGATGAGTAGTGGTGAATATGGATCTATGGTGGTGTTGAGCTGATGGAGAGTACATATCCTTCAGGAAATACGGACTTTGGTCCTCTTACGATATTGTGTAAACGACCGACTCTCATACCTCGACCTGAAACAGCACACATCTTCACCCAACTCTCGCAACATATCCTCTCTTCCATCCCACCGCTCACATCTGCCTCGCGTCCCTCGGAACCACTATCAATCCTCGACCTCTGTACTGGAACAGGGTGTATCCCTTTGCTCATGGCGCATCTAAATCCCTTAAGCACAGCTACCGGTCTTGACAATTCTCCCGCTGCAGTCAGTCTAGGTGGAGTGAATGCCAAGAAGTTAGATATGCACGAAAGAGTTGATATTCGATATGGCAATATCTTCGGACCGTCCAAACGACTCATAACTCGTCCAGGGGATTTGGGCGGTGCGAAGAAAGTCGGGATGGTAGTTTCAAACCCACCTTATATCCCTTATGAGGAATGGAAGGATTTACCCAGGAGCGTGAGGGAATATGAGAGTCCTGCTGCGTTACTTGGTGATGGGACAAAGGGACAATTAGGGAAAGGTTTGAAGTTCTACGAGAGAATAGCGGAGATCTTATCGGATTTGTTGATTGAGGAAGAAGAGCTAGCAGGGAAGGGGTGGAAGGGTATACCGAGGGTAGCGGTTGAAGTTGGGAAAGGGCAGGCGAGGGATGTGGAAGATATCTTGAGAGGTAGTAACGGAGGGGTTGTGGGACGAACAGAGGTCTGGAACGATCAATTCGGCGTAGAGAGGTTGGTCGTCGGATGGACTAGATAGATGAGATATGATCGAATCCCTCAATCAATATCGTCGTAACATCTATCATTCATTGAGCATCTTGTCATCTATTTTTGATACGACCTTCCCCTCGTCTCCTTCCTTGACCAGAGCAAGACTCCTGCCAGACACGTCGCCAAAGTCGTATATGCCACAGTAGGTCCTCGGACCCAATATATTGACGACGCTAACAACGGTCCTACCGCTCTGCCGAGCTGTCCCCTCGATCTAAAACTGCCTAGCGCGCGCCCTCGTTTCAGTGAGTCGTGTGATTCGTCACAGTACGACGCAGCAGCCGCTGTCAAACCAGTCACAACTGTCGCGCTGGTATACGCCAAACACGTAGCAGCAGCGTACAACACGGTCGTGGAGAGCTTGGATGATGAGACAATGCCTTGTAATGGGAGAATGGAAAGTAGGGATAAGCCGATAACGCAGGACAAGATGCCAAAGGAGGCTACGCGGAGTTCGCCTAGTCGAGCAAGGGAAGGACGGACGTGTCGTGCTTGCAGCATGGCAGCGAGAATACCAATGACTACACGACTTATCAGCGAGATATTCCATGTCTTGGTCATGTTCGGAGAGAGCTGAGTATATCCACTTACAAGACAGTAGTCGCCCATTTTGCATGTTGGACGCGCCAAACAGGTCGTACGTCAAGAAGGTCAATGTGAATTCGGCCTGTCTTTCATGTCAGTTTACCCCCCGGGCGCGACGCAACAATGAACAGGACTGCTCCTCTTAGAACTCACACCCGAAAAGAACAGCAGGAACAGGCCGTGCAGGTTCCCAATCGTGCTCAACTTGCTCAATCGCTCATTGACGCTTAGCGTCACCACCTTTTCCTCCCCTTTCTCTGTTGATGCCACACCATTCGACAGCCCTTCTTGCTTCCTGTATTCTCTCGTCTCTGGGAGCTTGGCAGCCAAGTATATTGTCTCGACCAGCAAGAGTACCAGTGAGATCGTAGCGGGAAGAGCATAGATGTTGAGTTTATCCTCTGTAGAAGGGATGGGAACAGGTCGAGAAGCAAAGTACGCTCCCAGGGATGGTCTACGATTTGGTATCAGCTAGTACATGTCTCAAGAATGCAGAGAGCTGACCCAAGAGTGAAACAGATGGAAAAGGCGATTCCGACAAGTGCTAAAGATTTGGATCTTGTAGATGCAGTAGTGACATCGCTGATAATGGCGCTGCGACCATCGTTACATATCAGTATAAGAGGTCCAATCTCTCTTGATTTCGCTACTCACGTGCTGAGCTGGACGTTGCCTTCACTCAGACCGCCCACAAGCCGGGAGAGGAGGAATGAAGCCTGCGCATGACATTTCAGCGAAGTCACGGGAACAGAAGAGGGAAGATTTGCCGTACGAAAGATGTTGACTGAATCCATATCATGGCAGAGATGATATTACCGCTCATAGTCAGGAGCAGTACCCTCTTCCTTCCGTACTTGTCGGACACTGCACGAGTGAAAGGAGGTCGTCAACATTCAGATCCGAGGGAGAAGTCCGCATCCTTTAGTGAAGAGGGCAGGAGAGAGAGCAACTTCACTTACATCTTCCCAGCCAAGGGCTGATCAAACACTGACAGAAGCTGAACAAGCTTCCCATAGCTCCACCAAGCAGCACAACATCCCAATTCTTCTTATCATCCAGCAACTTTGTTGCCGCATCGGTGTGAGAGGAAAGGGAGAGTAGAGTCGATCGCCATGAGTGAGAGAGCGCGAGAAGTCGTGATAGGAGGGAAGAAGGTGACGAGTCGCGAACGAGGTACCATGCTGTTAGTCGGGGGAAGAGTGGAAGGGGGATAGTGAAAGCTGCAGAGACACATAGATGTAAGAGCGATCATATATACGTCTGGTCACCAAATCGCCTAGCCTTGCTAGGAAATGCTCAGAACCACTCACCTAACAAGTCCAGGACCAAAGCTATGAATACTGTCTTGACGACCTGCTTCGACTCAATCATCATGCCAAGGTATCGTTGTCTGTCTTCTCTCTCTAACGATCCCTTGTCTTTTCGTATGCTGCTCCTTCGTCCGTCTTGGCGTTTATCTAGGCTGAGTTGATCTTGAGGAATGCATTCCTATGTATCCTACCCGAAAGACAGAGTTGGACATCTTTGCACGGCCGAAAGTTGGGATTCACCTCCACCGCCTCAGTTCGCGATCACGTGATCAGACACGAGCCCCCGCACGCAACACGCACAGCGTATGCCGAGGGAGATAACACAGCAACAGACAGTCACATTGATCAACCTGTAAGCATCAATCTGACTTTCACCTGTACTCTCGTAACCTCCCATCATGTCATACAAAGCAGGTAGGTCGGTTGATCGATACAGCCAGGTGATCGGCTAAATGATGATACTTCGCAGGCCCAATCTACCCTTGTAACCCTGCCACCGCGAGGTCTGAATCGACCAAGCTTGGTGTGGACCCAAAGGGCGAGAAGTTGATCTATACCAATGGAAGAGCTGTCATCGTAAGTCAGCTAGCGGCCCATGAAATATCTAGAGCTGACTCTTTCCATCATAGATTCGTGATCTGAACGTGAGCTGGCTTCGTCCACCGTTTAGGGACCGCTTAGACTGATTATATTCGCTCAATCTAGCATATTGGCCTGGCCCACGCATATACACGTGAACTCTATCTTGCTGAACATCATGACATTTCACTGACGCTTTCTTCGCAGAGCACACCCAGACTGCAACTGTTGCGCGATTTTCTCCCTCAGGATACTACGCTGCCTCAGCAGATATAGCTGGTAACGGTACGTTGCGTCTTCTGTCTCTCCCAACTCATTTCCTTCCCATAGCCATCTATCACGCTGATACGGCAGTCTCGTACACGCAATACTTTGCTGATCTGGCCTCCATATGTGCAGTGCGAATATGGGATGTCACTCAAGCTGAGAACAGTCTTAAACTCGCTATTCGACCATTGAGCGGTAAGATCAACGATCTTGCTTGGGATGGGGAGAGTAAGCGTATCATCGTCGGTGGAGAGGGCAAGGACAAGTGAGTGTGTTCATCTACGACGGATTGGGCGCAGCTCTGGCTGATAATACTTGTGGCAGGTTTGGCGCTGCTTTCTTCATGGATTCCGGATCATCTTGTGGTGAAATTGCCGGTCATGCCAAGGTGAGTTACCGCTGTCCTCCTGCTCTTGCCTGTTTCTGATTCTCCCCTTGCAGCCCATTACAGCCCTCTCGGTCCGTCATCAAAGACCGTTCCGAGCAGTTTCCGGGTCCGACGACAATTCTCTTATCCTCCACACTGCTGTTCCTTTCAAATACGACAAGATGATCAACACGCATAACCGTTTCGTACGTGACGTCGCGTTCTCGCCAAACGGAGAGCTGTTCGCGTCAGTCGCGAGTGATGGAAATTTGTTCTTCTATGAAGGAAAGACCGGTGAAGTCAAGGGTCAAGTGGAAAGAGAAGCGACGAGCAGTTTGGTGAGTGCAGGTTTAAAAATGGGTACCATGGTCTAATTTGTGCCTTGCTATAGATGGCATGTTCATGGGCCTCTGACTCAAGCAAGATCGCTACCGCTGGTGCGGACGGCGTGGTTTCCATCTGTACGTTCACTCTACACCCTGTTGTGTTGTTTACTGATACAGCCGTCTTCACAGGGGACGCCGCCTCGTTCAAGTCGATCCAGTCTTACACCGTCGGATCTGACATCCCCTCGCAACAGAACGGTATCGTTTACGCGAACCCCAACACTCTCGTCTCCATTTCCCTCTCTGGCACCCTCAACGTTTTCGACACACGAGAATCGTCCTCAACCAAATGGCGAACTCTTCAAGGCCCTACCAAAGCTGTCACAGCGTCTGCGATCTCTGCGTCAGACGACGGAAAGGGCGCTACATTCTACGCTGGCTCATTCGACGGCACGATGAAGAAATTCGATATCGGCGAGACATATGGCGAGAGAGAAGGCCAGTGCGAGAATGTTGAGGGTACTGGGCACAGTGCGAGAGTGGTGGGGCTGAGTGCGAATGATAAGGGTAAAGTTTGGAGCGCAGGATGGGATGACAAGGTCGCCGCGATTGAGGGAGAGAGCTTTGCGTGAGTGTATCCGACGGATTATTGAGTAGTGCAGCTGATATTCGTGAGATAATCCAGATCTTCGTCGCTTCCGACCAAAGCGCAACCCTCAGCGATCGCTGCCACGCCCGACGCAGTCTACGTTGCCACGTCAGCCGGCTTGGAAGTCCAGCAATCCGGATCCTCCTCTACTTTGGTCTCAACACCTACCACAGCTGTTGCAGTTCATCACGGCTCTAACTCTGACATTTTGGCTTACTCTTCCGGCAAGACAGTGACACTCACCACGACATCTCCCCAAGCGACCCTCGGTAGCTTTGAAGACAACAGGGGTGAAGTGCTCTCCCTCGCTTTCTCACCGGATGGCAAGTATCTCGCAGCAGGAGATGCGACGGGACGTATCGTCTTGATCGACGTTGAGAAGAAGGAAACGGCAATTTCGAGCAAGTGGACTTTCCACACTGGACGAGTGGTGACTTTAGATTGGGCGAAGAGCGGAAAGAGACTCGCTTCTGGTGGACTGGACGAGAACATCTATATCTGGGATACGGAGAAGCAATTGAAGAACATTCCTATCAGAGTGAGTATTTCACAAGATACTTAGGGAAGCAGGTCGTGGACTGTACTAATGTGCATATTCTCGACGCAGAACGCTCATCCTGGTGGAGTTAGCGGCGTGGCGTGGTCAGAAGGGAGTACCAAACTAATCAGCGCGGGTGCTGATGGTATTGTGAGAACTTGGACGATCCCAGAGTTGTAAATAGCATAGAATGCAGTAGAAGCCGCGATGAACGATGTTACAGGCTTTGCTATCGCGCTGGATCATTCAGGAAAAGACGGCACAGTGTATACATGTCAAGTAATCACTTGCACTTACAGTGGGACAACTTGCAGCATATTTCACATGCTTTAGGTAGTCTTCTTCACCTACTTCATAGGTCTTCCAGATGTTCTGTTCCATGCTTCATGGGAAGCAATCTGTGAGCCACTCTTATAACCTTGTCAAGCAAATATGGAGGGCAAAAGGTGTAATGCATCAGATCAAAGTTAGCGATGATTCATGAATGACTTCTGCAAAAGTCGTGCAACAGGAAGTTGGAGAAGCACTTTCTTACTGCATAATATGACAGGTTTGAAGTCTTCTCTTCTGTCATGTTGAACTGAAGGAGAAAAGTGTTCCACCTCTGCATCATATGTAGACATTGACTACAGAAAGTAAATCCACAGGATAAGGGTATGAGAATTTTTGCATCACTGAGCACCTCCCATGCACTTCACCATCAGGGTTACAAACCCATGAAATCACTTCATGTTGAATAAGGATCTGCACTCTCCCTTCAACAATTGTTCTATACGCTCTGTCGTACTGCCAAATTTGCTCCTTCAGATCCCGTTCAATTCCCCCTTCCCTGACTGCCCATTTTTTCCATTCGTTCCACTTCATCAAACAAATTGTCTCCCTTGTCACCAAAATCTTTGAGGAGCTTATCCGATACAACAGAGGGGCCCCACTCAGAATAGTCTGAGCTTGATGTGGGTGCAGGGGGAAAAGCAGATGCTGTGCTTGAGGCACTGTAATTGCTTTGTGTGCCATGAGCTCTCATGCCACCACCTCCTATGCTACCACCTGCTGAGTTGTGAGTGGATGGAATCCATCCTGTGCTCAATGGCAACGAAGCTTGCATGCCAGATGGAGGTTGAGATCCTGGTTGAACTCTATGGTATGAATATGTCAAGAAACAATGATTAGCACAGACAACACAGATACACTTTAGGAGTTATCCAAATGGCAGTGACAGCAATGCAGACTTACACCTCATAGTTGCTGTTGCCCAGCGTGTAAAGATCAACGAATATGGCTCCAGTATCTGACCAAGCAATTTTGGTACGAATCATATGGAAACTTACCCTAATTCCAAAAAGCTGCAAGTACCTCTTCTGACCTTGTTTTTGAGGCAAGCATCACAGCTCCTGTAGGATATCAGTGTATGGGGATCCGTCAACATGAATCAAGTCAGACTATAGTTACATGCTCACATTCTACCAGATTGTACAACACATCTAGTGGGTGCCTGTTGACATTTTTTGCACCTTTCTTTGTCATGATATTCAGTGGAATTGCCTGATACTTGGGAATTCATGATGTGATGGGATTGGATGTAATGTGAGTGTGCTGTATTTGTTGTCCTATAATTTGTGATTGGAATTGTGAGCTATTGGGTAGTGTGTATTGTGATTGGTAGTGGCAAGAAAAAGGGATCTAGGTCAGAAGAAACCCACTATATACATGTTAGATGCATACTTGTGCTGAGGGCAAACACAACTTCAGATCTGGAAGGCCTCTATCCATCAAGGCACCAATCCCATGAAAGGAAAGTCTGCCACCTGGCTACCAAGGAGGGCAAGGTCAACTTGATGTCAGAGCTTAATCCAAAGTGTGGGCATACACTATATAATATGGGATGAGAGTAGCTTCAAGTCCTGCTATGGATAGAGCAGGATGAGTATCAAATGATTGGCACTTTGGGTTGACTGGGAGAATGCTTCACTTGTACAGTAGTAGTTCTTGTTGTGGGATTTTGATCTCATTTTAGTCCCCTCTTCTTGTTGACAAGCCAGCAACAAGTCCTTTCCATGCGGCTCCCCAGTTAGACGGGAGCCGTCCACCTAGGTCCCTTGCACCGCAACTGTATTCCAAGGACTACAAAGCACACCACAGAAATTGTTGTGATTTATGAACTTTGACACATTTCATTGAACTTAGGACATTTATCATTTCACAGCATGAATTTAGAACTGTCATATTGTGGTACCGCAACACTCAGATAATTAGAAATACATATGCCAACCGGGAGCATGAATATAGCCGAGCAAACTACAAGAATTGGGCATGGACATAGAGGTAGGAACACCCATCATTTTTAGCAGACAGATTCCCCAATGAATCTAGATTCCAGTCTTAGCTGTAGAACATGGATCTAGCCACCTGTCACGACCGTATACCGATAATCGCGAACATGCCACGAAACTCGTCGTAATTCATAAAACCTCGACGCGTTTATACGAACTTAGAACTATCACATCGTCGTACCGCGAATCTTAGATCTTTACCAATACATGTGAGTCCAGAATATGGCCTTTCAGCAATTGGCAACCGGGAACATGAACATAACCGAGAACAAGCGAGAATCGCAAAGGGATATAGATGAAGGAACAACCGTAGTCAAGAGAACGAATCCCCAGCGATTCTCGATTTTAGTCTTCACCGTAGTACATGAACTTAGCCACCGTAGCCACGATCTTAGTAGTCACCCGATCAATCTCGACTTAGCTGTATATATGTTATACCCTTAAGTCCATGACACACGCGAACTTCACATCTACAGTACTGTTTTGGGTCGAATCTTGGTCATTGGCTGGTCGGTGTGACGCCCCTGACACCACCATAGCCCAATCATTGTACTCACCTCATCAGTCTTGACTTAGCTGCATATAGCATATACCTCAAAGCCTTGAACATACATGATCTTTGTATTGTTATCTTGTCTGATCAAACTATGGTCATTGGCTGGCCAGTGTGATACCCCTGACACCCCTGACACCTTGGTGACCTTGGTGATATTGACAATGATATCAGCAAGGCAGGAGATCTGGCTGCTCCTCATGGCAAAGCCAAAAGGTATATAAGACGGATATTCTGAGTAGTTGACACTTCTTCGCTTTTTCTGTAGAGATTGGACATCATACATTACTCTCCATACATTACTCTTAACTACCTCTGCATTACCTACACTTGTGCAAATACTTCACCGGACCTCACTACATACCTACAGATAGTTGACATGCCCCTCAACCTGCCTTTGGTATTACACTGGTCCAGTATTACAGGTCACATCCCCTTACTCCTTGACCTCCTGTCAGACTCTTCACTCATCCACCTGGCACCCTTTCTCTTGAAGCGTACCAGGTGTAACAGTTTCTCTCATCACATTCAGCCAATAGTTGTCATCACCAGCACTGACACCTCCAAGATAGTTGTTAGGAAAAGCAGATGAGACATACAGATGTGTGCCTGTTGTTGATGTTGAGGTGAAAGGAGAAACTGTGTTTGATCCTGCTCCAAACACCAAGGCTGTTGAGCTTTCAAAATGAGAGGGATTCAAGTACATGCTTTGGGGCTGTAATCTGGACCTATCCATTTTATAGCCCCTAACACAGGAGTCAGCTCACGTGTCCCTTTAGCCTGATTGGAGGGAAGATATAGTGGGGGATGACTTATGCAGACTTACAACTCAGATACAATGCTGCAGAGACAAACATCCATGTTGCAGTGCTCACACTTCCTGTTAGAATAGTGAATTGTGGTAGGTCAGTCTCAGTGTGAACCAAAACAAGTTGATCTGTATCTATGTTGGACTTACACATTCCTGCCTTTGCCCCATGGATCTGTCTGGGGATGACCAGGCCAATGCTTTGCACTTGGCCCACCCGCCTTGTCGTTGTGCAAGAACTTGTTTGCACTGGTCCCTAGACCATAGCTATTGGTGGAGAACTGGAACCATGGTGTTCCTGAGTGGAATACATGACTACCTGGATTGAATGTGACCAAGGGTGGATTGGGTTGAAGGGACATGCCATCTTCTTCTTCCGGTTTGTCCACTCCATAAAAAATTGGCTGATTTTCAGATCCCAAACTGTGGATTCCCCCAGACCACAGTCAGCAAAGAGAGCTGGAGTCTAGCACTGTTGCAAGACTATTCCATGACTTACTGTGAAAATTGCCACCTACAGCCATAAGAGGCTTAAGGTCAGCAAAGGTGTCTGCCATGACTGATCAAGCAGTGTTGCTGTAAACAGCCTGCCAACTTACGTTGCGGACTCGTGGCTACAGGAGTAATCCCTACTCCTGCAAGATCTACACCTCCTGTGGGAAGTGGTCACTGGTCAGGGATAATCTAGATGAGCCAAGTCTATGACTATTTGCAGCTTACTTCAACTTTCCCCTAGGCCTGCAATTTCTTTTCTTTTTGACACACATGCTACAGGAAGTGCTGAACTTCTCCAAAGTCAAAGATTCAATGAAATTAGTGACTGTTTGTTTATCCATGATGTCAGATGAGCAGATTGAGTATGCTGTAGTTTTGATGCACTGACGTGTAATTGTGAGAGAATACAGGTTATTGTGAATAGTGAGCAGGAATGGGAAACGGAAAAGAACATGGTAGAAGTGAATGGAGTATATGCCCTTTGGGTGCTTACTTGCATTGAAGGCTGACACAACCCTAGTGTGAAGGAAGGTGTCTATGTGTCATAGCAGAATTCCGTGAAAAGGAGAAGGCCCTTCCCCTTGGGTGAGTCAGGGAGGGTAGCAACAAGTGGAGTGACAAGGAAAGTCTGTGTTCACGGTATCACGCGAGTTCACATGAAGGAAGGCTCTCCCTCTCCCACCCTGGTTTCAAGCGGCGAGAAGGCAGACCCGTGAGAAGAGGTGTAGACGAGCTTCGCGGCCCCTCGGAAGGGGTCTATTTTGAACGGTTATATTCCATTCAAAAGGCAAACTCGTAAGGAGCAGTATAGTCCAGGATCACGGCCCTTCTTCAGGGGTTGGCCTTGAGAAATTGTGATTCATTTTTGTTGTACTGACATTAGGGGAGGCTGTGCTCGTCAATGATTGCGATGTCTTCGCAAATCGCGTACTAGTCAATAGCGAGCATGATTTGCATTTGGCCTTGTTTTGTAAATGGTTTCATCTTCGCCACTCCCTCGCCACTTCTCATTCCGTCTACTGCTTCATGTGAGCTCGGTAACGTTCATGGGCATTTCGTCGATTTCTAAGAGACCGGTCAGTTATCGATCTCACCACGAAGAAGGGGACTTACGAGTAGAGTAATACTGCTCGATATCTCGGAGGATTCTGACATCCTCAACCGTGACAAAGTTGATCGCAACTGTCATACGGACCAGATCAGCGTTGACACTGTGATGAGATAGTGAAACCCTACATACCACCCTTTCGGCCGAATCGACCACTTCGACCTATTCTGTGCAAGTAGTTCTCACGAGACGAGGGCAAATCGTAGTTGATGACCAGGGAGACTTGTTGGACGTCGATACCTCTCGCCCAGACATCGGTAGTGATCAAAACTCGACTTTGACCACCTCGGAACTCGGCCATGATCGCATCTCGTTCCTTTTGAACCATCTCTCCGTGCATGCTGCTGACGGTGAAGTTGGCTTCTCGCATCTTTTCGGTCAACCAGTCGACCTTGCGTCGGGTGTTGCAGAAGATGACGGCTTGTGTGATTGTAAGGCTATGAGGAGTGACATCAGCTGTTTTGCTGGTGACAAGTTGAACTTCCTGTCACTCACGTGTCATACAAATCACACAATGTGTCAAACTTCCAGTCCTCCTTCTCGACGGCTACGAAGAATTGCTTGATACCCTCGAGGGTCAACTCATCACGCTTGACCAAGATCCTGATGGGGTCGGTCATGAACTTTGTTGTCATCTCGAGAACATCGTGAGGGAGAGTAGCGGAGACGACGACGACTTGGGTGGCAGGAGGGAGATATCTGTAAATGTCGTAGATCTGGTCCTTGAAACCCTTGTTGAGCAATTCGTCGGACTCGTCGAGAATGAGCATCTATACAGCGATTAGCATTGATCCTCGAAGTACTGAATGAGAGACCCACCTTGATGTCCTTGGTTCGGAGGTTTCGTCGACGGATCATATCGAAGACTCGACCAGGAGTACCAGAAACGACCTGTTGTCCGGCCTCGAGTTTTCGGATGTCCTCTCCGACGCTAGTTCCACCGATACATGCGTGACAAGACACGTTCATGTAGTCTCCCAAAGCCAACACGACAGTCTGGATCTGCACCGCCAACTCTCGAGTGGGGGAAAGAACCAACGCCTGGGTTTCTCGCAAGTTGGTGTCGATGGACTGTAACATTGAGATGGAGAAGGTGGCGGTTTTACCGGTACCAGACTGAGCTTGAGCGATCACATCTCGTCCTCGCATAATAGGGATGATGGCACGTTGTTGAATAGCAGAGGGCTTCTCAAAGTTGTATGCGTAGATACCTCTAAGAAGATCTTCTTTCAAGTTGAGTGCCTCGACTAAGAGTCATGCCAAGCTGTCAGCTATGACTTCGCTACTAGCACACCAAAGTAGAGAGTAACTCACAGGTAGGAGCCTAAATTCGAGAGGGACAAAAGTGTCATGACATGAGCACCCCTGCACCTCTCGATAATGCACTGCGTTTCCTTGAAGGGGTTGCGCAGCGTTGATGTAAGATACGTACCACCGAGACAGCCTCGGAAGACTCGAAAACGAGCTTCTCGTCGCCTCTAAGGGGGGAGGTCAGCCAGGCACATTGGATCGAGGCAAGCAATCCAGCAGCGTCGAGCACTCACGTGTTAATTCCAGCCATATTGATTTGTGCGACTGTTGACGTTTGAATGTCAAGTCAAAGATTATAAGAGTGGTCGAAGATGTAGGAGGAAAGCGACGAAGCAGCGAGATGAACGGAACCAAAAGTAGCTCGGTGGCGATAATCCCGAATAGTCCGTCGTGTGGCATCTGGCAATCGCCTGGACTCAACACCTCTCGTCCATGTTCATCTTCGTGCTCGTTGACTTCTGAAATAATCTGTTTGTAAACTCTGCACGCTACCCCACCAGTAAAACAGCAAAGATGAACTCGATCATCGAGACGCAACGACAGACGCATGAGGAGATTGAGCGATATGAGCAAGCTCTCGCCGATGTGCTCATGCAAAATCCGACCGTTCAACGAAATATAACTCGAAGAGATAGGAAGGCTGCAGATCTGTTAGGGCGTATCGAGACTCTGCGCAAGGAGCTTGTAGACATGTATGAGGACTTGCCTGGGTGAGTCTCCAATAGCATACGTGAGTTTGTTTGTGCCGAGCTGACTGGTCTTTCGTTGCGCATAGATTGCGACCGAAAGAACTCGCCTTGCTATCAGCTCCTCCACCTGGAGAAGACGACCTCGCAGAGTTCTATTCACGATATCACAACATCAAGCACTTCCATCTCAAACATCCAGGCATCAACGCTCGACAATTCACGAATGAGCTTGAGGAACTTGTCAAGGGCGATGGTGTCCAGTCGTTCCAGGTGGAAGGCGAGGACGAACCGACCATCATTGATCGTGAGTGAACCGACGCTTCGAACAAGACGGCAGGACCTCGCTGATATGTGTCTGGTTTCGCGCGCGTTAAGCCCTTGATTCGGTGTTCAGCGGAGAAGAGAACTTCGGAAAGCACCTCGATTTGTATCTCCCCCACTCGCAATATTTGAACCTGAAAGGCGCCACACGTCTATCCTACGTTGCCTATCTCGACATGCTGAAACATGGCAAAGTCGAACGTACTCTCGATCTGAAAGAGAAGTCCACCGTCGCATATCTCGAATACGTTCAAACGCTGTACAACTATTTGATTTCGTTCTTTGAGAGAGCGCTGCCGTTGGTCAATATTCACGCAAAGGTCAAGGAGGAAGAGGAGAAGTTTGAGGCGGCCTGGGAAGCTGGACAAGTGGAAGGTTGGGAAGCGGAGAGTTCAAAGGGGAAGGCGCAGCCCACAGGCGAGGGGATTTGGTGTCAATATTGTAAGTGACCACTTTGAATCGTGTAGCGGTCTGATGCTAATGAGACTATATGGGTATAGGTCAAAAATCGTACTCGAAAGAATCAGTTTACACAGCACATCTCAGTTCGGCCAAACACAAGAAGAAAGAAGCCGAAGGGAAATCATCTTCTGATCCATCAAAATCTAACGATTCGCCCGCACCACCCAACGCATCAGCTTCTTCATCCCGATCAAAACTCTTACCTCCCGCTCGACTCACATATCTCATCGCCGCACTTTTAGCGTTCCCCCCTATTCCTCGATTACTCGCCGATTCGCGATCAGAAGTCGAGAGACGTATGGCGCTTACGTCCAGAGAGAGAGAAGCGGAGTTGGTGGAGCAGGAGGAAGCGCCGCCTGCACCTGTGGAATTGGGCGATGACGAGGAGGAAGAGGATGATGATGGAAAGGTTTATAACCCGTTGAAGCTGCCCTTGGGTTGGGACGGGAAACCTATCCCATATTGGCTGTACAAGCTGCATGGTTTGGGAGTTACGTTCGATTGTGAATTGTGTCAAGCTTCATACCAAGGTGAGTTTGCGCTGTTCTCAGATACGGAAATTGATATGACTAATTGCGCTCGTAACAGGACGAAAAGCGTTTGACAAACATTTCAGCGAATCAAAACATGCCTTTGCGCTACGTGCTTTAGGTTTACCAGCTGGTGGTAAACACTGGTACGGTCTCACCAAGATCAATGACGTCTTAGCTCGTGAGTGCTCGTCAGCTTCTAGTGATGGCTTATGGACTGACGTGAACACTTGCTCGTAGTCGCCGACAAGCTGAAGATCGAGGGAAGACAGGAGATGGCTCAGATGGAGAAGGCCGAAGAATTTGAAGATGATGAAGGGAATGTCTACTCGAGGAGAGTATACGAGGATCTGAAGAAACAGGGTGTCATTTAGGTTGACGGGTGGAGCAGAATCCTGTTGTGCGGCTGTATGAGAGGACAAGGAGGGTGCGAGAAAAGGGTGCCCAGAGGGAATGGCATTTCTCTTCAAGGTGTTGTGTACCATGCATTATCAATGGATATTATTGCCCACTCGGAAGACGTTACAATCCAGGGTCTCCTTGTCTTCTTTCTAATTAATCTGAACTTTATGCCCATCGTCTACTTCAGCCTAGCCTCGGCCGCTCTCGCCCTTCTCTCCCTCTCAATCTGCTGCCTCATCTCAGGACTCAACCCTGCCAGTCCACCTTCCCCACCGATCCTCCCTCCCAACTTCTGCGGTCCCTTCAATCCCGTCATCGCCGCTGCCGGAACCTGCAATTGAGGTGGTGTCTGTGAGACTTTCTCCTCCTTCTGTTCGTCTTCCGCTCTGGCTTTTTCTCTCTCCTTCAATTTCTCTCTGAGTCCTTTCCTCCTCTCAGCTTTTTTCTTCTCTTGTTCTTGCTCCATCTCCTCGCTGAGACCGGAAGGTACACGAGCGGCCTTCCAATCGTACCAATCTGGATAGGTGTGTGCCACTCTTCTGAATACGTTACGTACGCCCTTCGTCGAACAGAGATCGTAGGCGAACTTGCCCTCGGGTGTAGGGAGAGTAGGATCGAGTCGTTCTTCCTCTAATAACCATCGAAGAACGTCTTCTTGGCCTGCTGCAGAAGCGAGACCGAGAATCTCAGATAATGAGCTGTATTCGGATTTGTATTTCGCCCAGAACGGCTTCAGAGCGTCTAATCGTCCTTTACGTATCATCTCTTCGAGTCGTCGTCGTCGATCCAGTCGCGCTTCTTCTTCGGGCGAAAGACGCGGTACTGGAGTGGCGGTAGGTTGGGGAGCTGGCGTGGCCGTGGGCTTGATGACTTTGTTCTTGGGTTGGAGAGACGCAATGTACGCTTCGTCGAGTGCCTGGAGCGCATCTTCCGACAAGTGTGATACCTTGACTCGGGTGAGCTCCTGCCAGCAACGTAAGAGCTCTTGCAAAGTCTACAATCATAAAGTCAGCATCTATCCTTCATGCCGAGGGTGTTGCCAGCTTACAGGTCGTCTTGTCGCAAAGGGGAATGACCTGATACGTTCGTCACCTTTATCGATCGGTGCATCCTCGTATCCCCAGAAACTCTTCTTCCCATGTGTACTAGCCCGGATAAAGATCCGTTCCGAGGCATTGATGTCTTCCGCCCATTCGATCATGAGTGCTCGGATCTCTTCTTGGAGTGCTTGTTCACCGTATCGACGAAGCATTGCACCCGCCGAGACAGCCTTGGATTTGGCATTATCGTTGAGCGCTTGCGAACCACCTTGCTTCTTACGGGCTACAGATGAAGCGTGAGCAAGCGGCTAACCCGAATGGAGGATACTGAAATCACTCACTGGTATACCTGTGGAAGGTCTTGTGCTGCAAGACTCTCACATCCCCCGCACCTTTCACATCCTGTCTCTCCGTCTTTCCTCTCGGCTTGATGCCCACCACCATCCCGGCAAAATGACCCCCTGCAACCATGAGCAGAGTGATCCTCCTCTCCTGATCTTCCTCCTCGTCTCCGGTCAATTGCATCCTCCTAAGCTCTTCCAGATAATCACCGGCAGTTTCGAATGGTGGAAACAGAGCACGATGGATACCGAACTGAGTGTCTTTGGGCACAGATAATGAAGGTAAGGGGGAGGTAGGGGTGAACCATATCACGGCGGTACGTAAGTGGGCACGACGTTGACGATCTGCAAGTTCGGCAGCTTCGTCGCTATCCCCGTCAGAGGTCGGGTTGAGCTTTTGTCGATTTAGAAGACGACTGATTTTCGATTGTGAATGGGAAGAATCGCCAGACGACGAAGATGATGCAGAACCAGATATGGACGAGACGCCTAGACAGGTTCAAAAGTCAGTTTCTGCGATATATCTATCTGACAGCGATTACCAGTACTCACCTTCCACCATGTTATCCCATTCTTCCTGGGTGACTGTCCTTCCGGTCAATTTCGCCTTAGCATTATACCTATGCCAATCGGATTTGAAGTGATTCCGCTGTTCTTCCACCGTCTCGAAACTTGCATTGGGACAAGTCTGACATCCCAACGAAGTCGACGATGCGTTCAAGGTGTGGGTTTGACCATTCTTGGTTTTGGAATTGGACGACGGCTCGTCATCGTTTGCGTTTGTCGCTGTCGATGATGATTGAGCTTCGATTGATCGGACAGATAGGTTTGATAGCAGTTCTGCGGGGAGGGAGTAAACCGATATGGCCCTGTTGAGGATGGATGTGGTCATCTCCGCGCAATCTATCTCGAACGATACAGTTGAAAGAGAACCGAAAGGCAATAGATGAGAGTTGTTGAGTCATCTATGTATCATTCAACTTTTACCATCATGATGCGCAACTCACTTCGAAAGCCGGATCCGAAATCGAGACGTTTACGTCATCACATCGAGCTGGTCCCAGCCTGATACAGATTTTGATGCACGTCATACCATTTATCAGCCAGACATCCGCAAAACGCGTGTCACAGCTGCTTCGCTCGTCGTGCGTCTGTGGATGCTCACTGTCGTCGTTATACCACATTGAATTGCATTCCTTTCCATTCTCTCTCTTTCTCTCACCTCTTTATACCTTACGATCTTGACGATTGGATATTGCATACACAATGGCTGACAAATTGGTGAGCCTTGGCCCGTCTCTTCTCTCCTCCCAAGTCAGGCTGTAATCGTATGGCCCCACACGTGCATCCCCTGTCTTTGATGCTGTGAAGTGTTGCTGATGTCCGCTTTCATAGACCAAAGGTTAGCCAACTTCCTTCAGACGACGGATGACGATTTAGAGCTGACGCTTCGAACTTGACAATCTACCCGACAGAACAAATTGCTGGTATGTTCCACTGACATCCAAAAATAGCTCGATGTAGTTTTCGATCACAGGTTGGAGGAAGAACTGACAGTAACTTGTGTATGACGTGTAGAGTTCAAGGAGGCTTTCTCTCTCTTCGACAAAGGTTAGTGCTCATCGCATGACCATGGTCAACCGAAGCTGACAGGTGGTTCATCTTCTTTACCATCGTACTTTCACCGTCTTCCATCGCCCATCGATCAACAAATTTGTCGCGAATCTTCCCCTCCTCACCCTATTCATCAACCGCGTGAACATCCGTCTCGAACTTGTGTACGCCACACACGCAGATGGCGATGGAACAATCACCTCCAAGGAGCTCGGTACCGTCATGCGATCTCTGGGTCAAAATCCCACCGAATCTCAACTCCAGGACATGATCAACGAGGTGGGTACGAGGTGGACTTTGACCACTCTACACTTGGCGTCCCCTCCATATGAGCACTACAGATGCTGATGATGCTCTACACGTCGACTCGACAGGTTGACGCCGATGCTAGCAACTCGATCGACTTTGCCGAGTTCATGACGCTTATGGCTAGGAACATGCACGACACTGACTCTGAGGATGAGATCCGAGAGGCTTTCAAGGTGGGTCAGGAGTTTGGCTAGGCGAATGGCAACCTCGGCGACAACTTGTGATGAAAGGCATCACGTCCAGTCGACCAACATGACAACCAGAGCCGGATGCACATGAGTCGGCTGTTGAGCATACTGACCAACCTACACCCTGCAGGTCTTCGACAAGAACAACGACGGTCACATCTCCGCTGCTGAGCTCAAGCACGTTATGAGTGAGTGCACTATCTGACTCAAACGATGTGTAAAAATCATCCAGCTAACCCCCCGCTAGCCAACCTCGGTGAGAAGCTTTCGGACGCGGAGATCAGTGAAATGATCCGAGAGGCGGACAAGGATGGTGGGTATTGTATTACGTGGGGGGGAGGGGTAAACCAGCTGACCATAGACAAAGGTGACGGCATGATCGACTACAACGAGTTTGTCACTATGATGATGGCCAAGGTAAGTGCGAATCTAGTGTGTGTCGGAGTAGAATCACTGACGACTCCGCCTGCAGTAACCGTGATTTAACCATTCAATTATGTTATGTCTCTTTGGGAGTTGCGCTGTGAGAGAAAACCATATAGCTCTTTTGTGGTGATGTGTAAATGAATTGGGTCCGTCGTTGCTGCTCGTCTTGAGACTGTTGTTAGGCGCACAGAATGCTTAGGTCGTGGTGACTACCAGCTGTCTAGTGGTAGCTTTAGGTATGACGATTGATCTCCACCTCTTTAAACGAGGTCTTAGCTTCTTCGTGAGAGTATTTTGGATGGCAACTAACTGCCAACCCCCACCAAAGATCGGAATTGCGGCAAGCGAAATAGCTCTTACCGATGTCAAACTGTAAGATTTAACGGCAGAATGCGGGTAGAGGAATCATGTGCAAGGGGTACAATTGGTTGAATTGCGTCGAAGGCTTGTTGATGAGACAGGGGTTGGGAGAGGGAAAGAAGAGGAGGACATTCGGGAAGATTGGAGATTGGATCAGGGTAACAAAGTGCCTCGACGTCATTGTCAATCAGGGATTTTGAGATGTATGGCACGGCTTTAGTTTAAACACACGCAAGCCCAGATTACAGCAGTCCGTATTCTGATTCTGTTACCGCAAGAGCAAAAGGGCTTGGAAACCAACCCTTTTTAAAGACTAGCACGATCTATAGCATACTCTCTCTCTTCTTTCTTTTTCTTTCTCTTCTAGACAAAACAAAAAGAAAATACACCCACATCTATATACCAAATCTCACACTTATCTACCCACATGTGAGTCTTGTCATTCCCATCTCATGGCGACGAGCGCTTGGGCGCAGTCCATGTCCATGTCCCGATTGGACGTGCCTTTGTGTGTCCGTGTGTCGAGCACGAGCCCTCCCTCCCGCGCATCCCATACAGACTTGCATTGTAGATGAAAGGAGTGGGCGTGATGCGATATAATCGGATCACTGGCTGACATATATATCCATGTACCCCTCCCTTCATTCGCCATCATTCTCCTTTCTCCATTCATTACACTATCAGCTTAACCAAATCAAATCTATTCAAAATGGTCGCCTCTGAAATGAAAGCCCTCTGGTACAACAAGGTGAGTCGGTCGAGCATGCCATGTGATCGCAGTGCTGATTCATCCGCCACAGCCTCAAGACTTTGAGATCAAGACTGTCCCTGTCCCCAAGATCGCCGCCGATGAAGTCCTCATCAAGGGTGAGTCTAGCCTCGGATCTACTTTCACGGAACAAAGCTGACGCTGAACCGATACAGTCGACATCTGTGGTGTCTGCGGTACCGATGTATGTTTCTTTGTTTGGCTACCGCTCCTATTCCAAGCTGACCAGCCAATAGGCTCACATCCACGAGGGAGAGTTCATCTCCAAGTTCCCCGTGAGTCCGTTCGCAAACGCGCTTCATGACTCTAGCTGACGATATGCTCTAGCTTATCCCCGGACACGAGGCCGTCGGCAAGATCGTCGAACTCGGTGACAAGGTCAGCGGTTTCGAGATCGGAGACCGAGTCGCTGCCGATGTCGGAGGTGAGTTGTGCGGCGCGCAATTGGCTGTGGGATAGAATGCTGATCGTTCTGTTCCACCCACAGAGACTTGTAGCTACTGCCACTACTGCCGAAAGGGTGACGAGCTCTTCTGTGAGCACTTCTCCGCCGCCGGTGTCACCCGAGACGGTGGTTTCGCCGAGTACCTCAAGTAGTGAGTGGTTTCCCCCCTCACGTCTACCGAGTCTCGGCTAACCGCGCTTGGCACTCAGCAAATTCTCCAAGATCTACAAGATCAAGAACCTTTCCGACGAAGAGGCTACCCTTCTCGAGCCCGCATCTTGTGCCATCCACGGTATGGACAAGTTGAAGATGCCCTTCGGTGCCAAGGTCCTCCTCATCGGTGCCGGTCCTACCGGTTTGATCCTTGCTCAGCTCATGAAGGTGTGTCGGGTTATGTCGTGGTAATGACATTGGGTAGTCGTTGACCTAAACGTGCAGATCGGCGGTGCCGGTCACATCACTATCGCTGCCAACAAGGGTATCAAGATGGACATTGCCCGAAAAGTCGAGGCTGCCGACGCCTACGTCGACCTTGACCGAAATGACGCTGCCAACCAATGGGCCAAGCTCAAGGAGGAGAACCCTTGTGAGTGGCGAGGATTCAAAAAGTTGAGATGTCGCTGACGGGAGGACGTAGACGGCTTCGACGTTGTCGCTGAATGTACCGGTGTCGAGTCCGTTGTCAACGACGCCATCAACTACGTCACCCGAGGTGGAACTCTCCTCGTATACGGTGTCTACGAGGACAAGGCTAGGGTTGGCAAGTGGTCCCCTACCGACATCTTCGTCAACGAGAAGAGGATCATTGGTTCTTTCTCCCAAATCTACTGTTTCCCCCGAGCCATCGACCTCCTCGACTCTGGCAAGATCAAGACCGCAGGTATGGTCACCGACGTCTTTGCCATTGAGGACTACCAGAAGGCTTTGGACAAGATGGCTTCGTGAGTGTCGTAGGGTGTGACTAGTTGGACAAAATTGACCAAATACCTCTGCAGTCGACAAGCCCTCAAGATCGCCATCCGACCTTAGGAGATTGTGTGATGTCGTGGTGCTGTGCTGAGGTTCTTCTTGGGCGTGTCAAACTGTAGTGGAATCAGTATAGTCAAATGTAGCTATTGTGTGCATGAATTGGAGATGCCAATTTGAGGTGGCGTTCAGGTTGCAAGGCTCATCGACGCTTGATGCTCGCTTCTCCGACCATGCACGCGGTCCAGCGGCACTCAACCCGTGTTCATCTTCATTCCCAACATGCACATACTCCTCAATTTAGCCATCAAACATGGAGGTCAGTCTGACCGGATGCAACGAGACACTCGAGCTGCTTGTTTTGGTCGCTCTGTACACACGCAATGCCGCCCTTTGATGGCGATTTCACGCTGCGGGATACGATGTGTGAACGCCAAACCACAGACTGTCGCATTATCCATCTAAACTGTAAATACCAAAATGACAACTGAGATCGTAGACATTCACAAATCCTCTAAATGACATCCGCCACACCAGCAGCGAAGTGATAGCCACTCTACACCCTTGCTCGAAGTTGTTTTCTCAGATCTCCCACTTCAGCTTGTAACGAGTTGAGCTACGCACGACGTCAGTTCCCATTGATGATAATTGGCCAAGCCTACTCACCTCGTCCAAGAGTTGTATTCTCTGAGCTTGTGATTTGGCTCTTTCCTCATCTGCATCGTCCTCGCAACCCTTCAAAGTCCCTTTCATCTCCTCCACTTTGTTCTGCAAAGCCCTCTTCTCATCCTCCGCTACTTGGGCAAGTTCCAACGCTCTTGCTGACAACGCATCGTTCGCTTCGGATAACCTGTTGCACGTTTCTTGCTGTGCAAGGAGTTGAGATTCGAGTGTTCGTTTCGTCGCTGTGGCGTTGTCAAGTGCAGATTGGAGAGAGTTGAGTTCTTCCAAGAAGTGTGATTCGGAAGAACCGGATTTGGCAAGGCGGTCTTCGAGAACTGCCACTTGTCTACCACACAACGCAGTTAGCAAAGGGGTGCTCGCACTGAACGTCGCGACGACTCACTGTTGATACGTCTCGAGACTGTGGGTACTGGCCTCGACCAACATCTTCGCCTTTGCCGCATTCTGCTTGAGCAATTCTCGCTCCTTGCCCATTCTGACGACCCGCTCCACCATCATCTTCCCGTCATCTATCAACCCTTTGATCCTACTCAACATCTCGTTGATCCCACCGACTTGCTCCTCATGGGGAGTGTAAAGCGCTTGCAGGGCGGAGAAGTCGACGGAACGACTCGGACTTGCGAAATCGGGGTTACTCGCGCCCGTACGAGGATCGACGAGGTCGGCTTGTTCTCGGCGGGAAGGAGGGGGAAGAAGGGACCAGATTGAGGTGAATTGAGAGGCGATCGAGTCGAGTTCCGAAGTGAGACCTTTGACTTGCGCTTGTAGGGTTTTGGTGGATGAGGATGATTCGGAAGAGAGCGATGTGACGGCGGTTTGCGCGGCGTTGAGTGAGGTGGAGAGGGATTCGTTGCGGAGTGACAAATCGTTGATCTGGTCTTGTTGGTTCTAAAGTGTCCCGGATGGTTAGTCTCGCTCATGTGCCTTTTAACGAAAATACCCACCCTCAACCTCTTCTCCAAAACAGCCCACTCCTCTTTCTTCCCTGCCTCTCCCTTTTCTGCTCGAGCTTTCCAACTGTTCCGGTCCTCTGAAACCCTCCTCACCTCCTCTTCTAGACCCATGTTCACCTCCCTCATCTCATCTCTGAGATTTGACACCTCCCTCTCGCGTCTCTGCACCAATCCTTTCACCTCCTCCAACGCAGAGATGACTTCCGTCTCGCCGACGGTACCTGTTTTCCTGCCTAGGATTTGACCCAACGCCGCTCGAGTCGAGTCCATCACCGCGCGGTCCTTGTCTGACATCTGACCAGACTCGATCACCCTTTGGCGATCGTTCATCAACGCGTCCTTCTCTTGTTGCCAACGTCGTTTCTCCTCATCCCATTGTATTCTCCCTTGATCCCACGTCCGTCTCTCAGCTACTATCCCTTGTCTCTCCCTCTCGTAGTCCTCCTTTTCGCCGAGCCACCCTTGTTTCTCCTTCTCCAATTCCAGCCGCCTTTCATCTAGCTCCCTCGCTTCTTCTTCGATGGCTCTTTCCCTCCTCCCCATCTCAATCACCATCTCCTCGAGTTCTGCCACCCGCGTGGCTTTCTCCTCGGTCTGGCGCTGCAGGTCCGCCTCGCGAGCGGCAAAAGCGTTCATCTTTCGAGATTGTTTGTTGTATTTCGCTTGCGTTTCGCCAGAGACACGTTCGAGTCGTCGCACTTCCCATGCCATGGAGCCGGACCAGTGTTCCATCAATCGACGACGGAGTTGTGCTTCCCGATCGCGCAGGATGAGTACTTCCTACAGGGGGTAAGCGGAGATCGATTAGCGCAGTCGCCTGAATCTCGCGCTTGAGAAGGATGTGAGTAAACGTACCTTCTCAGCCGCTTCCACTCGTTTCTCAGACTGCTCAAGACTCTCCATCGTCTGCTTTGACATTCTTTTGTTCGAATTGTTGAGCTTCTGCAATGTCCGTGCGGCTGTGAGGATCTTGATTTCTCTTTGATGACGGGATTGGAGCGATTCGAGTCGGTTCTCGAGCAGGGTCAGTTCCTATGTGTGATGCAGCTGAGTCAGCAATCGTGCGCGGTGAGTGACAGGAGAGAATATCCACTTATGCAACTCACCTTCTTCCAACTCTCCACTTCTTCCCATCCTCCCACTGGCAAGCTCTCACAGTCCACCGCCGCTTGTCCCGCCAGAAGCGTCATGAGCATCTCATCTGATCCTTCTGCGATCCCCATGATCGTACTCTCCTTTGTGGGCGAGTCTCCCGCGGATTCTTCCCAGGTGTTCATGTCATGTTGAGTGTGAGTGCTTTCGGATTGTGTGCTATGGTTGTGTGAGATGGAGTTGGTTCGTTGAGAGACTAGGGTGGGATTGCGTCGTACCGGTGTGGTGGGGTTCTGGTTTTGGTTATGCGATTGGGTTGGATGATGAATTCGATCTAAGATCGGACCGTGTCCATCAGTCGCAGGCGATGCTTCGTAATAGCTATTCCGAAGGGGCACGTTCAGATTGTGATGAAATGGTTGATCGTCGTCGGGCGAGTAGTTTCGCGCGCCAGAACCATTAACAGTGGGATCTGTAGTGTCCATCATCACCTCCCTTGCTCCGCCGCCAAAGGGATTCGAAGCCGGACCAAGTCTTGTGGACAAGTCGAATCGCCCCGAGAGATCGTTCTCATAATCGTCATTGGTAGTGGGCGAGACGATGGGCGGTGATCTAGCTCTGAAGAATGCAGCTTTGGATATCTTCTGTGTCGTAGGTGACGTGGATGGACCTGCCGTAGCGCTCATCATGTTGTTAAGAGCTATAGGCATTACGAGGTGGGAAGATGAATGAGGTGAAGAGGTGTGAAAAACCGCTCTGTTGTTGTTTCTATTTTGATTTTGTTTGTTTTGCCGTTCCCACGCGATCAACAGGAGGGGAACGCCACGTGCGTTGGGTGGATATCTACAAAACTTATAATGCATCGATTCTCAGTCAACACATCTCACAAGCTATGCATACACGCTTCTACGCCCTCGAACCCTTCATCTTGGCAATAGCATTAGGACCCCTGATCTTCCCCTTCTTCGCCTTGAGTTTCCCACCCTTGGTCTTCTCCTTCTCCGCCCGGGTAAGACCCAATTTCACCGCACCCTTCTCGCCCTTCTCCAATGCCATTCGAGTCTTCTTCTTGGCCATTCGTCGAGCTTGTCGATCCGCATCCGTACTCTTGACAGCCTTTCTCTCCTCCTTTGACAGGTCTTTGATCTTGTCGCCGAGTTTCGGGTTACCCTTGGGGACAGCGCCGGACGCGGTTTTGTAGGTGGATTTGGACTTTTCAGAACCCTTCTTTTTGTATTCGGGTTTGGCGAGGGATTTGATCGTGTTGGTGAGGGTTTTGGCGGTGGGTAGGGTTTTACAGGGTTGGACTCGGAGGTATCGTTTGGCAAACTTGATCTTTTTCTGGTCCATCGCGAGGATCTCCTCGACGCTTTCGCGGTCCTGGGGAGGAGTCAGCTCTGAGTCCTGTAGAGGGGATAGCTCGCACTCACAGCCAAGTGGACATATCCAAACCCTTTGCCAAGCTGTGTCTGTTGATCTCTGACAATTCTAACCCCCGTGACGTATCTCCCCTCGCCGGCGCCTCTCTCGGCCTTGATCAGCTCCTCGAAGAACGCACGCACGTCCTCGTCCTTCGCGGCGTAGTCTAAACCACCCACGAAGAGACTCTTCTTCGGGTCGGTACCGCTGGGCAACCACGCGTCTCGCTTGCTCAGTGCATTACTTGCGGAAGCGAGCGCAACGGCAGAAGGGAGTCGCAGCGAGTCGACTCGGATAGTACGTTCCAGGACAGAGCTGCCGTTGGCCTCGAGGACTTTGGTAGCGGCCTCGTAAGGGTCAAGAATAGGTGCGACGTTGGCGGCTCGATCGGGGTGAGGGTGACCGAACACGACGTAGGCGTTGCATGATCCGAGTTCAGAGTGGAACTGGGGTAGTCATTAGCACACGCGTCAACGTCGCACGGCGGATAAGACGCACCTCTTTCTT
Source organism: Kwoniella shandongensis (assembly GCF_008629635.2). Lineage (NCBI taxonomy): Eukaryota > Fungi > Basidiomycota > Tremellomycetes > Tremellales > Cryptococcaceae > Kwoniella > Kwoniella shandongensis. The sequence goes on from NC_089288.1 coordinate 676,556, forward strand.
AATGAAAGCGACCTTTCTCTTCCCCTTTGCATCGATGAAGACCTTTGCTTCGTCCACCTGGTCGTCCCCTCGGTTCTTTGACTTCTTCGTGGTGCCCTCTGCGTCCTGCTGCGATCGCCAAGCTTTGGCCCGCTCCTTCTCCCTCTTGGCTCGTTGATTCTCATCCTTCTCAGGATCGTCGGTGGGTAAAGCCGCGGTAGGGGTTGCAAAGGGTACAGATCGGAATCGGATCGATTCGATCTTGGCCGTGGGGGCGAAGGTAAGGAGGTGAGATCGGAGTGTGTGAAGTGCGGACTGTGAAGAAGTCATATCAGCTCTGAAATAGTCCAAAGGGTCCACACCCGAGCCCACCTTTGACTTGGCCACGTCGATGGGCAAGTTCCCAACAAACACTGTCCGTCTATCTCTATCCGCTTGCGTCTCTCCAGGAGGTGTCCACTTCCCAAGCGCTTTAGCCTTCTTGGCAGCAGCTTTCTTCTCAGCTTTGGCTTTGACACTTTCGTGGACGAATTCCTCATCGCTATCGGCGGAGCTGTCAGATTCCTCCTCGGTTTGTTCCGCACCAGCATCAGCGCCATCGTCATCCTCCTCTTCTGCCTCGTCGACCTCGTCCTCGTCGCTGCTCTCGGGCTCTGGAGTGGGTTGCTTCTTGCTCTTCTTGGTGGTGGGTTCCGCTGCGGTCTCTGAGGGGAGTTTCGAGCTGCTAGCTACGGGGGCTGAGGGAGCTGCGGAGAAGGTCGTCTAGTGGGAGCAGTCAGCGAGTGTATCATACCCATAACGCGGATCACTTACGCTCTTGCTGAACACATCGTCCAACTCGGCGTCCTTCACTGCGCTGAACAGGGATAAACCCTCGTCAGTCTTTCCACCCTTCGTCTCGTCCCGCTTCCTCTTGTTGTTCTTGTCGACAACGGGGGCTTTCCCCTTGCCGCTGGATTTCGTGCTCTTAGCCATGTTGCTGGGTGGGTGGGTATGGCTATTTATCGATGCTAATGTCTGAGTGAAATGAACTTCAAAATATTTCAGATTGACGAGGTGCAGCTTGAAGTTCTCCAAAGTGAGGGGGTCATTTGACGTCACGTGTTGTTCATACCAATCTGCCACAACTGTGAAAAAGTAAACCGTAGGCGTATTACGTATCCCTCTCATCCTTTACGTATTCTTCTCCCCTAAGTGGGGGTACTAAAATGACTGGGTGTTCTACAGATCTTTCCGTAAATCCTTCGCTAGTTGAATTACCGTTGCAAAAGCCCGGGGCCCCACTGATCGAACGCTCGAGCCGTCTGATAACGGGCGATTTACGATTCAAAGTGCTTGAGGGTTTTTAGCGACTGAGCTACTCAACGTGCGCATAGGACGAAATACTTGGGAATACTCTTTATGAAGGCTTATGCGACAGACTCTATCACGCCTCGATTTAAGATCTGCATGAGCAGAGGGCGAGCAACATCAATGCATGGAACATGCTTACATTGCCCGGAGAGAAAACTTCGACCTCCAATCTACATTACATGGTTGGGCGAGACTCGTGGGAGCTTTTGCCTCCGACATCCACTCGTCAGCAAGTGTGTATGCTGATCACTGTGCTCCAGACGCGTATATAACAGCTGTTCCCAAATACACTGTATTGTGGTGCGTTTCGGTAGTGTAGCGGTTTATTGTTGTCTGTGTCACGTGATCTTGCGCTCGAGGCCCCGCGTTCAATTGTCGACGCGTCCTTTGTGCGCAAATGGGATTTTTGGCCGCGTCGCTGATTGGCGAAGTATTTACGGAAAGATCTGTAGAACACCCAGACAAAATAATACCCCCATATAGGAGATTCCATATAAATTAGTACTCCCATATAGGAGATTCCATATATGGTAACACGTTACATAAGCAAAGATACCTTGGTCCCACTACATAGTTCATGGTGCGTGAGAAGTCGAGAGTGTAGCTGGTTATGATTTTTGTCGGATTGTCGATGAAAGGAGGTGCATCGTATCAGGCGTCTCGGTATGGTGCACATCATTCTGCAGAACATTTAAACAGTCGTCGCGGCGAAGATCTGCATGAAGTGACAGTTCTTGCACGTCGCATGATACATCTGTATGGTGAGCGTGTCTGAAGTGTAAGTCTTATTGTCGCATGCACCAGCATGTCAGATTTCACGGTGTCACCCTCAACTACGTTCCGTACTCGACAAATTAGTACCCCCAGATAAGGGATACCATATGGATTGATGTGTTACAAAAGCAAGTATGCTATAAGTAGCTGGTTACGATTTCTGTCGACGAAGAGAAGCAGGTATTCAAGCATGGCATTAGGTGGCACGGTACCTAGGCATGTGCATCTGCGGATCAGTATAGCATCGACACGAAGGGGAAGTCAAATTTTGCATGTTGGTGTTTTGCATCTGTACGGTGAGCGTGTCCGAGCTGCGAATCGAACTGTCGCAAGCAACAGATGCCCTTGACTACGTTCCATACTCGTCCCCAGTGCCACATCGCAAACGCCGAGATACGACGGCTCATCTTCCACGTCACAACTGATCGTACCTGATCTCTGTTCTCTTTTTCCCGTTTTTCCCTATTTCAGGGTCAAACGGTGTAATCAAGGGCGAGTGTGGCAAAAAGATCCAATGTTTGGTTCTGTAACGTCATGTTGGCGAAAGGGGAATTTCGTCTACAATTGGGGGTGTCGGGAGGTGTTCGAGCGATTGCAGCTATGACGAGTTGAGATTTGACCATGCAAGGGGAATCATATGGTAGCTGAGATTCAGAGGAGCACGATGGTACCGGTCAGAACGCACCTAGTGAGCTGTGAGATGCACACGATGCGAAATACTCTGTGTCCAGGTGGTTCTCCTACGCGTCCGCTCCGCATCTCGTCCAAACATGAGTTCGCGATGAGTCGTGAAGAGATAGGTGATTCTCAAGTAGCTAGGGATTGGCAAGAGAGACGAGAGAACCGCCATGGTACGGTAGAAGCTGATGCTGGTGACCTGCAAGCATGGGTAGAGCCGTAGACTCAATGTAACACCCCCCATCCCCGTTGCCGACCGCGAAAGGGGACCATCCTGAGCGATCATAGCCATGTTCCGGTCATTCCTTGCGCGATAAGCCCCTAGGCTGGTTCATGCAGTCGATATAGCATACTGGAATCGCTCTGCCCACCATGAGATCCATATTGGCAAACGAACAACCATAAACCGCCCAACAGCCGCATAAACAAGAGATGGGATGTGAACGGGAAAAGTCTGTGTCTCCTTAAAACGACCACCGCGTTGTCAAAACAAGCCTGATCGCGCACAAACATCACCGGCACCGTCGACACCCCACGCCCACCCCTTTGCTATACCTGGCGAGCTTCACGCAAATCCAAGCAGCGGTGACTCCTCGCACGAATACCTCTCGGGATTAACGTACACCAGCGGCGTTTTGTTTTCGGTCGGTAGAAGATCCGGTCACGTGACTTGGATGTACTCTTTCCGCTCCTAGCGCGCTTTTCTTCCTATGCATGCGTATTTTTGAAGTGTTCAGTGGGTGGATGGGCGACCTATGCATACATTGGCCAAATTTGAGACCTTAACACGCAGTATTGCATGAGATATGCACCGAAACGCGAAAGAGGGGTGTTTATCCCGACTAGAAGTGTGATGAGGATTGCGTTGCGCCGCGTCTGATTATGACTTAAACAAAAGGTCACACTGCCGGAATTCATCTTCTTCCCCCTCTCTCTTCTCTTTTCTAACCCAATTTAATTCAACTCGATTATCAACGTATCTTAGGTGAGTTGATGCTCCTCAACGGTGCCCAAGCCCACTCGAAGCATCAAGCAACATCTGTGAAGAAAGAAGGAGCATGTACTGACGTATCAACTGCGTTCTTTTCCTTTCTCTCGTCGTCGTCAATACCCCCTGTCCAACCGCACTTCAGCCTTCTCGCCACCAAACCAACCCAACAACAAACCCAAACAATCACAATGGCTCCCACCACCGCTACCACCAAGAAGGCTGCTGCCCCCAAGAAGGCCGCTACCCACCCCACCTTCCTTTCCATGATCCAGGTGAGTGAACAAGTCGAATCAGATTCGTCAGGTGGGATATTCCGACTGCGGGCCATGTTACACCACGACTTTCGTCCTTCATTCTTACACGTCGTGGAGCTTTGCCACTTGGCACACCACTCGATGCTGGTCACGACGCGATGGATGCAAAGTTTCAGCTCGAATGCATGCGGCCTGCTGGCGCTGTCGCCGTTGACATTGCGTATTTGGGGTGCGGGAGGAATCTGGGGGTGGGAAGTAAACATCCCTGGGTAGATCTTCCGTAGTCGGTCTTGCTCTCCTTCCTATCCCTTGGGATTCGTCCCCCCGTCATCAATCATCGTCCTCACCACCTTCGCCAAGTCTGGCGGCTCAGCGTCACCTCCCCGTCGTGCTCGATGTGATCGTCGCAGCAAGCCCCTTCCGGGGATTGAGCGCGTGACTCCACCCGTCTTCATCACCTTTTTTCCTTGATCCATTTCTCATCACACGTCACTCCCTCTGCCTTCAAACTCCACAAACTGGTGCATCCACCCGTCATCACCACCTGTGCATGCATGCATCGCTACATCGTCCTTCGTTCCCCCTCTACCGCCGCCTTTGACAAATTGCCTATTTGGGAAGATTTTCTGCCCTTCCCACCTAACCCCATTTTACTACGTCGCTGACTATAACCCCTCCTCCTACCAGGAAGCTGTCAAGGCCCACCCCGATGACTCTCGAAAGGGTGTCTCCCGACCTGCCATCAAGAAGTGAGTGCATGTCGTTCCACCTCACTTAACCCTTAACTAACTCCCCCCCCAGGTTCCTCGCCGACACCTACAAGATCGACATGAGCTCCGCCTCCAACGTCAACAACCTCTCCAACGCCATCAAGCGAGGTGCCGAGAAGGGCGAGCTCGTCCTCCCCAGCGGTATCTCCGGTCGAGTGAAGGTTGCCCCCAAGGTATGTTGCGCATTATCTCCGCAAGGGCTGTGCTGACTTCTTCCGCAGAAATCCTCCGCCGGCAAGGAGAACGTCGCTCCCAAGAAGCCCGCCGCTAAGAAGGCTGCCCCCGCCGCCAAGAAGGCCCCTGCCGCTAAGAAGACCACCACCACCGCCGCCGCTAAGCCCGCTGCCAAGGCCTCCACCGCCACCAAGAAGGCTCCTGCTACCAAGAAGGCTGCCCCTGCCGCTAAGAAGACCTCTGCCCCCAAGAAGGCTCCTGCTGGTGAGTTGAACCCTCATCGCGAAGATGACCCCGCTGACCTCCCTCCCGTCTTCTAGCCAAGGCCGCCGCCGCTAAGAAGACCGCCGCTCCCAAGAAGAAGGCCGCTCCCGCCAAGAAGGCATAAGCGGATCGTATCTTGGAGTCACCATCTTTTTGAAAGGTCGGAGGGAGAGGGCTTGGGAGTTTGGTCGATTTCGCGTCAGTTGGTTTTGTAACTCTTCTTAATGTGTTCTATCTTTTGCGTACCGTGGTACCCCTTTTCGTTTTCGATCATCTCTCTTTTTATACTTAGCCTCTTCCGGGCGCTATCTCTATGCATGATCAGTGACCTGTGCCGGGGTGGAGTGGGCAGCGTATTATTGGAAGCGAGCTGTCTTATCATGGCCTTGTTGTTTACATCTACAACCATCCAAAACGAGAACGTACGACGCGGGGTAATCGCCACAAATGGTGTGAGCGGAACAAGGGAAGCAACCACAAAGACAATGGTCAATTCGCTTGTCAAGTGCAGAAGCAAGTGTGATCTGCATCGACAGATAGTCTGTCTCTTACTTCAGTATAGGTGGAACAACAGCTCGCCATGTAGCTGCTGTCGATTTCCATCCCCCTTGTCCAACATGGATTGCATTCAAAGAGCCAAGTGGCACTCAAGATATGGTTCGCATAAGTGCGGGATCAAATACATTATCGAACGGTTCCTCGTCTCTGTTTCGGGTTTGTTGTAGTTCGTCGTCCTCTACGCGAGTAATGTTCAACACGTAGCGCCTGCAGCTTGACTGGACTCACTCGACATACACAGCCCGGCAGGTCAGCACAAGCTCGCATCGCTCGTGTCGAATCTCGCCCTCCGACTACTAGAACTCTACACTAGTTCGGGACCCAAGCCTTCCCTTCGCAGCCTCCTTTGTTCATCTTCTTCCTCCTTTCAAACCCGTAGCCCCTAATAGCTAGAGCAACCCGTTCCATTATAAATATCATCGTAAGTGTAACTTTCTCGACCTCTTCTCATCTGCGAATGTCGCAACGCCTGCCTGCTTACACAACTCCCTAGTAGATAAACGTAGACTTTTATCAACACCAAACGGAATGGACGTGGACGCCTCTACGAACTCGCATGAAGCGAGAGAAGCTGCGATTGTAACGACTACCGAGCAGGTGGACCAAGCCATGGATGTAGACCCATCGACCTCTGCTGGGCCCTCTGGCGTCACTGTTCAGCGAACAATACATCAGGAGACGGTCACGACTACCACAACTACCGCCTCTTTCCCGGGTGCAGCTGCTTCGAGGGAACTCGCTACGGCTTCTTCTAGTGATCATGCTGTTCCTCCCGCTCGACCCGCCTCCTCGTCTGCATTCCGATCCTCCCCCGCATTGACCAACGGACATGCTCACAACCACTCCTCACCTGGCCCATCAACCTTCCAAACGCCAAACTCCCACCATACGCATCTGCACAACCCCGTACCCCTCACACATGTCGCGTCCCAAGATCCAGACCAAAAACGTATGGTCCGAACGGGCTACATCTTCGATCCTCTCATGATGCTGCATTGCCAAGATGGTTACACACCCACAGCAGAAACCGTACTGGACAACGGAGACGGCCACCCGGAAGAACCGATGAGAATCAAGAGGATTTTCACGAGATTGGCAGAATCAGGTTTGATCAAACGGATGAAGAAATTGGAATTCGGAGAGGTCACGGCGGAACAGGTCATGTTGGTCCACACCGAGGATCTGTGGAGCAAAGTCCAAGCGACCGAGGGTGGGTCTACGTCTCTTCCAATCTCAGATCGACAGTGATACTGACGATAACTTCGCGCAGGTCTCAACGACCAATTCATCCAGGAATCAAAACATTACTACGAACAGCTCAGTCTTTACGTCTGTCGAGAAACAGCTCACTGCGCTCGTCTCTCATGTGGAGGTGTCATCCAAGCATGCCTATCGGTCTGCCGAAACGAAGTTCGAAACGCATTTGCCATCGTCAGACCACCGGGACATCACGCGGAGCCAGACGAACATATGGGCTTCTGCTTCTTCAACAATGTGGCTGTTGCGGCGAAGGAAGTGACAAGATTAGGTCTGGCGAAGAAAGTCTTGATCCTCGATTGGTGAGCATCCAGGTCTTGTTTTTGACCGAGACAGCTGACACACCGCTTTGTGATAGGGACGTCCACCACGGGAATGGAACGCAGAGAGCGTTCTGGGATGATCCGAATGTCCTCTACATATCACTGCATCGACATGACGGGGGTAAATTCTACCCCACGAGTGACTTTGGAGCATTGGATATGGTTGGGACAGGTGCCGGTGAGGGCAAGTGAGTGGACAAGCCTTCTGCCCCTTGGACTGTGTGGCATTACTGACCCCGCCCGCAGATCCGTCAATATCCCTTGGCCCGGACCAGGTTTCGGAGATGCCGACTACATCTATGCTTTCCAGAGGATCGTCATGCCAATAGCATACGAGTTCTCGCCGGATCTGGTCATCAGTGAGCTCAGCTGATAAGTCTCGAGTCATCGTATCAAAGGATGCCAGCTGACGATGACCAGTCTCTGCCGGTTTCGACGCTGCCGAGGGTGATATGCTAGGCGGATGTCACGTCACTCCCGCGGCGTACGGGCACATGACACATATGCTTGCTGCTCTCGCTGGCGGCAAACTCGTGGTGGCGTTGGAGGTGAGCTCGTCTACATAAATAGAAGAAATGGACAACAGCTGACATGCCCTCACACAGGGCGGATACAATCTCCGAGCGATCTCTGACTCGGCACTTGCGGTCGCACACGTCCTCTTGGGTGAGACGCCTATGGAGCTGGGTGCACTCGAGGCTTCGGAAGCAGCCACAGAGGTGATCTACCAAGTGGCCCAGGTCCAGTCAACACATTGGAAGAGTATCGATGTCAAGGCTTGTGAGCCTCCAGAGGGTAAGTCTCATCTGGCCTGCGTGATGAGCTGTATCTGACTTATACCGTAGTGACCGCTCTCGAGGATGGCTCGTCACCGATCCACAGTATTCCAGGTGAGTAAACAATCATGCTCATTCGCAACGCAAGTCTGACGCACTCTCCACTAGAACTTCTCAAGATTCACCGAGCGTACCATATGCATGCCAAATACGACCTCCTGCAAATCCCCCTGGCTAGCCCGGAACTCGAAGCGGCCTTTGCGGGACAGATCATTTGCAAGTGAGTTGAGCTGCGTCGTTTTCCAGCTGTGCGACATCAGCTGACCTGCTTGAAGCGAGGGCGTGTATGAAGTGGGACCCAAGGGCGTTTTGGTTGTCTTTGTGCATGACTTGTGAGTGCTGTCAAGACTACCTACAGACGGGGCTAACTCGAATCTCTCAGCGGCAATCTGAGGGTTGAAACAGACGGCGTGACGAGCACCAACATCCACCTAGCCAACAGCTATCTCGTGAGTCCTAACGGTCTCATCGCACTTGCAACGCTGACCACGATCTGGCCAGATCGACACGAGTGACGCGATCGTCTCATGGATCAAAAGCGCGGGATACAACATCATCGATGTCAACGTTTTGAAACAACTACCAACGGAGTTTGCGAGGGTGAGCTGGGCGCACTGTAGTCATCTGCGTTGCATAACTGATGTGACGCTTAGGAGGGACCAAGGATGATCACCAAGAACGCGCCTGAGATCGAAGGGCAACTGATACGATACATATGGGACAACTACGTCGAGTACGTCTGAGTACCTGTATCAGTGTAGATACCGCTGACAATACCCCGCAGACTCTCAGAATGCGAAAAGGTCGTCCTCATTGGCCACGGGACTGGTTGCCAAGCGGTCATGGACCTCGTCAACAAGCGAGATGTGGAGAGGAAAGTGAAGGCGGTCGTCCAGGTTGCCGGACTACACTCACTCGTCCGTATCGACCCGAACAATATCCAGAGGAAAGACTGGTTCAAGCGAGTGAGTGATTGCCCTTACAAGTCTGCTGAATACATGACGCATACTAACGGAACGCAATCAGTCAAATCGGATCTTTGTTCCATCATCACACATCCTGCTGGATGACAACCGCGTTTGTAGGAGATTAGGTGATCAAGTGTTCACATCGCGTAAGTAGCGTGCTCCCCCCACGATCGAGTCGCCACCTATCTCTGCTGACGCGGATTACCTTCGTAGAAAAAGCAAAGGTCGTGGATGTGCTCAACGACGTTCTACCACAAATAAAGCAATTTGTCTCGGAGAAAGTTGGCGACATTCCACCTGTTCCGGTGACCAACGGACATACTGAGAGTAATGGACAAACAAATGGCGATTTGGCGGGATCACTGGTTGCGCCTGCCGTGACGGCGTAGTGATGCGATGAGGATAGGAGGAATTATAGGGGCATTGATTTGGGCGACCCTGTGATCATGAGCGAGGAACTGGTGCTGATGGGCACGTTGTACAGTATCTTAGGGGACTTTGCATGCACATCATTACATGTCTGCGACTGCTCGATTGCGGCGAGCACCTGGTGGGGTGGTGGCGAACGTGGCAACTGAACAAAAAGCAACTTTCCGCACGACTCGCAAAACGCTTGACAACCGTATGACCTAGGGGGGAAGTGATGAAAGGGTGATAAATCAACTTGGTTGTCATGCGTCATTGGGCTATTGCCCTCGCTGGCAAGACGCTCCGGAGGTTTAGCTCAAAGGACATCACAGTCGAGACGCAAGGGGCATTGTGTAACGCGTATCGGACGCTGAGACTCGCAAGAGGACTATGGAACCTTTGTCAGAAGTCCCCTGCTCCTCCGTTATATCGTGTCTTCCAAATGGCATGGGTTCTCGACCGGGAAGCGAGCAGTGCTGACCATGACATTGCTATAGTGGATAAAAGGGGTTCACAAATCGCTCAGTCGCCACTGCGTTCTTCTTCAACAGCAATCTTGACAATCTACACCATTTCAGTGATCCTCCATTTCAGTGATCCTCCATTTCAGTGATCCTCCCTAATCTACCGCCACCCACACGCAACACTGCCAAGCTGCTTATCATGCCTGAATTTCCACAGCTTTCCCAGTCATCTCCCGGTGGTCCCGAGTCTGAAGGGAGTCAACCCGATGGACCTACGGGGTACCCTCTTTCAATTCGTTCACGACCCTCTCTGCTCGCGTCTACCGAGGCCGAATCCACCGGACCCAAGCCTAGCATCGCTCTCGGGGAGTCCTCCGAAGGTACAGACCAGGTCATGTCTGACAACATCACCACAGTCATTCCGGACTCTTCAATGTGGTCGAATCGCCCTGCCATGAAACCCGCCCAGGCCACGTCCGCCACAGTCACACTCTCCGATGAAGCCAAAGAACTCCAAGGCCAGCTTCACGACATCGCCCATGATCCCACAATTCGGCGCAAGTTCCACTCTCGGGGAATGGCTAGGTGGCTGAACGAGGGTCCTGAGAGCATAGAGAGGATCTGCTGGGCTGCTGACCTAGCTCACCACCTTTACTGCAATTTGTCCGATACCAGACAGGCCATCGAGAAGGAGTCAGAGGAGAAGGAGTCAGAGAACGCCCAGGGTCTGCGTAACACATTCATCAAATGGTCACGGGAAGGATGTCTCCGAGATCAACTGAAGTCAGCGTTGGCCGCGAGGGACACCAATGCGGAGTGGGACTTTTATGATTTCGAAAAAGTTATCAATCGTCTCGATTGGTCTGCTGGTCTTGCTGGTGACTACGAACCAGAAAGCTTGCCGAAATGCGACTTTTACGTTCAGGCTGCTTCCATACTGCGCGAATTGAGGACTGTCAATGAGGCCCACTCCAAATTGAGGGAGGCGAAGCAAAATGACCGGTTCATGGAAGTTTGGGGCTCCGTGGAAAACTGGTAATACGGCACTAATGCAGAAGAGGCTTCACAGGGAGTGCAAACAGGCTGTGGGCGAGCTCAGTCGGATCAGTAGAAGGCTTGGTCTATGTTGTATGGTCGTGAGAAGAACAGGCTGCTGTCAGGATAGGGGATTGTAGATAATCATTTGGCCACATACTATACACGAGAAGCAATGTTTATACGATAAGTGGCGTAAATGCTGCGTCAACGACTAGCACGCTCTCTCCCTGAAACGATTATGAGCGCCATGGGACTGAAATACTTGAATCTGCACACTGGTACTTCTGGTTTATGCTGTCCGGCCGAATCTATGTGATAGTGGGCTGCTGAAGTGCAGTCACAAAGTAAAGTGCCGTGTCGAAACGGCATTAATGAAGTGTTCAGACACGAATTACGGCCGTGTGACACTCATTGTCACACCTGGGCTAGTTCGCCCAGATCTCTCAAGCATTCTCATACACCTTGTCAGTATGACGCCTCTAAATTGATAACGTTACTGTCAAGTATAACCTCTAGCATCGTATATCATCTGATCATTGCGCCACGCAGCGACTTCCGCTTTCTCTCATCGACCCAGGTCACCAATCGCAATTCACCACCAATCGCAATCACAACGCACTCCTCTTGGTTTTCACTAGACACACTCACTCACACATATACATTACACGAATATACACGTGCACACACATCATGTCATCTGCACCCACTACCGCCTCCACCACCGCCTCCTCACATGACAGCGAGAGCAATACCCCTTCTCAAAGCACTAGCTCTCGTCTCAGTACCTCTTTGTCGCATTTGTCTGGAAGCGTCTCTTCTCACTTCTCCACCAGCGTATCCAGAATTAAGGGGAAAGTTAGGCATGGACCGAAGATTCAAGACCTTAATGCGGAGTATAGGGAGAGATACCCCCCACGGGAAAATGCCACCACAGAGCGTTGGGAGAATGTCCAATGATGACGGGTAGGACAGTTTCATATGGATAGAGAAATGTTATTCGCAGTCCATAGTTGATGGTATGCACAGCAAATTTAGGTTGAGGGAGAGGCGATATTATTTGTCATAGCTGCAGTAGCGGGCTCCGACGATAATCGGGATCGTGCCATACAAAGTGCCGGCTCGAAGGCAACTCGTTTGCATATTGAACCCTGCAGTATCCTGTCCTGAACATGACTTGCGTATACTTCATGACATGAGGTTGTAATGGCCGGTCTTGGCATCGTGAGTAAGGAGGAACACATCTTACGGAGGTCAGAGGAATGATAATCGAGCGATACAGTGGCAGAATGCTCCCGCCACTCCTACACATCCGACCATCGCACTCGCAGCTTACTGTACATGCATACATTGCATCGTATGTACAACATATGAGCACCGAGCCCATCACTTCGGACGTCATGCTATGATGGAATAGCATTATCATGACACATCGACTCGAATACGTTGAAGCAAAGGTATGATCTGTGCAATCCGATAGTCAGCATTGATCAATAAAACAAGTGACGATGCCGCCACTCACCCTATCCCAGTCGTCCATCCCCTTTTGTAACATCTCAATCTGACCATCGGCGTATGTCTGCAGCATCTCCTTCATCTCTTCCTTCTTCGACAGCTCGAACACTGTATGTTCCTTGATGACTTCGTCGGAAAAGGCTGTTGAAGTCTCGTGAGCCGTTGTGACGGCATCTTGCAGCTATAATGTGTGCCCTTGATCAGCTCCTAGTTCTCAACTAATAGACAGGACTTACCTCTTTGATCTTTCCGTCCAACTTTCTCATCCTCTCCCTCCTTGTGTGGATATCGTCGGTACCTCTGATCTTGTCAACTTGGTCTCGAAGATATGTACTGATTCCAACAGGTGCACCCGCGTGTCCCGAGCTAACAGCGGCCAGTCGATCACGTTCCGAAACAATAGCAGAAAGATAAGCAGAAAGCTCTTCGAAGTCGAGTTGCTTTTGATCGCGAAGCTTGATCACCGCTCGGTGGGTCGTTGCGTGCGCGAACAAAGAGTGTGACTGGATGAGGAATGGCTCAACGGTCGTTTGGTTCTGGCAAGGCGTCAGCACAAGCCTTTCCCGCTGATGCGTTGTACTCACCATATGTTTAAGCAGAGCGGAGAAGTCGAGCATCTTCTCGGCGAATCGGTTAAGGGGTTCTGTAATGCCCGATTCTAGATACCCCAATCCCTGGTATGCCGCTGCCATGTCTTGATAATCTGCCGACAAGTCTACAAGTGGTTTCGTTAGTCACGATAGACAGCCAGGATATAGGTCGTCTTGACTCACCATCAACCCTCGTCTTCCCTCTACCAACTAAGCGTTCCACGGAGGTTAAACCCTCTTCAAACCTCTCCAGCTCTTCAGCCATTTCAACAAACCGAGCGTCGGGCTTTCGCACGCGCGAAAAGGCGTTGATGAATGTATCGGAGAGCGAGTCCATAATGGAAGAGTGCGATTCGGGAGGCGGGTGTGATAGGTGGTGGTGTTTTGCGACCGTCTACGCGGGTAAGGATGGCTATCATCAGTATTTTACGATGTCCGGGCACTGAATGTAGACCTACCCATTCTGTGCTTGTCAAGAAGTCGTTCACCAATTGACTGCGCTGGAGGGTCGGATGTCGAGCGATTCGATCGGCGAAGCGTTGAAGGCTGGGTAAGGGTTAGCTTAGTCGGTTGAGTGCGTAACCATGGACTCACTCCAATCGACGCCTTTCCACAAACTCAGGGCTAAATCGATCTCCCTTTATGTATTCTGTGGAGTATTGATCAATTCGGCTTCTTATTCAGCGATTCACCAGCTGACTCACCAAGACGATGTTTGTCGGGAATAGGTGGAACAACACAAGCTGGGAAGTTCTTGACAAGGTGTTCTCTGAGGAAGACGAAATCTTGAAATCGTCTTCGTACTGTGACGAAAGGTTTGGCGAATGTCGGAAGATTGGTCTGGGTCAAGTGAAGGGGTCAGTGATGGTGTACAGCAGCGTAGTGGTGCGTAGCTACTCACTGTAGTCTTCACCGCGTACGACACGTACATGTCCTTACTTCCCTCATGTTCCTTTACCGGATCCCTCACTTCGATGCTCATCCATCTCCCTCCCCATTCTGACGGATCGATTTCCACGGAGCCATGTCTCTCCCGTTGCTTGGTCGAAGTTGATTGAGCCGGTGCCGAAGAGGTCGAAGCAACCGATTCACCTCGACCGGGTGAAGTAGGCGAAATCGTCTCAAACCCTTCGTGGTCGTCCTCAGAGAAAGGGGAAGTGACAGGATGAGCAGGGGCGTCGTCCCATGCGATGGAGTGGAAACCGTCTTCGTCAAGTGGTTGGTTAGGCATTGTGTGTGTTGTGTTGTTATAATGCTCTGTAGTGGACAATATAGTTGACGCAGCGTTGAAGGACGTGCATTCGATGGAGAGGACCGGCACAGCAAGTACCGCGTAAACAAGGGTGATAAATAAACTAGCACTCTGCTTATCGTCATCCCCCCTTCCCCAGACAACGCGCCGCCGGACAACCAAAGTAGTGAGTGATTAGGCGTAATTGTATCATCCTGTCCTAGCATACATCGACCATCACATCAATCAAATGGCATACACATTTGCACTAGTCGACTCTGTAAGACCTTACCCATAGTTGTTCCTATACCTACCTGCTCATTCGTCTTGTCCGTATATACACGACTCGATCCACTGAACACCCGCCTACAATCATACCACCACACATCAGGTGCTGTCGGTCCGGCAAGTCCAACAGTACCCGATAAGATCCCTTCAATTTTACTCTTGTATCCTGTTATCATCCTCTCAAGCTGTCTTCTCCCACCCCTATATCCCCTGTGAATATCGCCGTCGACTTGCCAACTGCTGTGATCGCTCCTACTACCACTGCTACATCATTATCATCATCAATTGATACTCTTGCCACCCGTACTACCGGAGCCACTAGTACCTTATCGTCTACGCTTGGACCTAGGAGTGACGTTGCACTGAACGTGAGTAGAGTTTTACTCCTGATTCACATTGTGTGCTTCCACACATCCCCACTTCGTTCTCTGGTGTGTGAAACTTAACACTAATGTCTGCATTCCATCTCCCACCGACCATTTCACTTTCACCTCACCTCATCACTCGCCTTCATTTCTACAACACCCTATCAATAAATGCAGAGGGGAACAACTCGACTCCGCTCTCCTTCCGACGAGGGTGACTCGACTGAACATTCGAGACCAAAACAGCGAACCAGGCAGTCGGCGGCCGTCACCTCACCCAACACCTCCAACCCACGACTTCCCTCAGTAATCACCAGTCCTACACACATGAATAATAACGGCGCAATGGGTCATCCGCTTCGGCATAACGGGTCCCACCCTTCAAATGGTTCCGCTGGTGAAGCCGGTCCTTCTAACGGCCACTCCCTAGGAATCAGCACGGTGACACCTGGATCACTCCCTCCGCACATCCTCGGCGCGATTCGTCCCGTTCAACCGCCTGGCAATCTCATGTACGAAGATGATCGTGATTGGTATCATGAACCCGAATCTCACGAGGATGGTATCGAGTCGACTGATGACGGGGACATGGATGAGGACGACGGAGAGGCGAAACATAACAAACACCGAGCGATGGACAGACCGGGAGTGGGTGGAGGCAAGAGAATGCCCGTGGAGAGGGAAGAGGCAGTGCGGCTAATGCTGCAGGGCCTGAGAGATATAGGCTACCAGTGGGTTTTGCCGTGACCAAGCTGTTCATGATCCAGCTAACAATCCACGTAGTCAAGCTGCGGATGTACTCGAAGCGGAATCAGGCTTTCACCTCTCTACTGCCGCTGCATCCGACTTCCAAGCCGCCATCCTAGGCGGCAGGTGGTCCGAAGCGCTTGCTCTCCTTCCAGAACTAGGCATACCTACAGCGTCCAACACAGTCGAACCGGAATCATCCAGCAGTAGCATTGCATCAGGGAAGACGAAAGCGACGATGATGGGCAAGGGAAGTGGGAGTGTCACGGATCAAGCGAGGTTCTTGATTGCTCAGCAGAAGTACCTGGAATATCTTGAGGTTGGGCAGCAGAAGAAAGCTTTGGGTGTTCTCAGAGGTGAATTGGCGAGAGTAGCCAAGGATCAAGATGTCTTACATACCTTATCGGGGTGAGTGACATGTCGACGGTATGCAAATGGACGAACCTGACGTCGCTCGTAGCTTCATGATGTGCCTGGACAAGGACGACTTGTACGAAAGAGCGGTCTGGGATGGCGCATCAGGTGCATCGCGACGGCAACTACTAGAACATCTTCAGGGTGAGTCAACTACGACAATCCTGCCAGTAGCTGACACCGCGCAGCCTTCATCTCACCAAGTGTCATGGTTCCTTCTCGCCGTCTCGCTACCCTATTTGATCAAGCAAGACGCCACCAACAGATGACCTGTCTCTACCACGAAGAGCCAGACTCCTCATCACTATACGTCGACCATCGTTGCGAGAGCGGGCAATTCCCTTCAGTCACTACACACGTCTTGGCTGATCACACCGACGAAGTTTGGAGGATCGAGTGGAGCCCAGATGGGATGCAGTTGGCCAGTGCAGGAAAGGACAAGACAGTGGTGATCTGGCAATTGAAGGTGAGTCAGATCCTACCACTTCGACTTCAACAACACTAATCACACCTTATAGGCGTCTCCGAAAGAAGGTGGAGGTACACAGTATAATGTGGAATCCTTACACCAGTTACGGGACCATAGCGACCCTGTCGACGCAATGGCCTGGTCGCCTGATGGAAAGACATTGGTAACCGCTGCGGACAAGACCGTCTACGTATGGAATACCAAGGTGTGTTCCGCAATTGTGGCCTGTAGGATCAGCTGACGAGGTGTGTATAGACTGGCACGCAACGGCCGCGACCTTCAGCCGGGTCCCAACACGGCGACACTATCAGTGCGATCCAGTGGCTACCGGATGGATCAGAGTTTATAGTTGCGTCCATGGACTGCAAGGTTGTGTTCTATGTAAGTCAAGTCATCATGGTTATTGTATACTTTGCTGACTCCGTTCGCAGAGCGCCGCTGGAAACATGCTTCGCCAATGGACCGCCTTCCCTCTTCAGCTCAACGACTTTGTCATCACTCCCGACGGCAAACGCATCGTGGCAATTACCACCCCCTTGAAGCGAGTCAATCATAATGATCGGCTGAAACAAGCAATGTCGGCGAGACCGTCGGACGACTCGGAGACGATAGGCCCTGCGCCGGTTGTCTTAGGACCGAATGGAGGACCGATGCAGCCGTTCCAATATGCGACAATGGAGCACTCCATCGCAGTTATCAGGATAGTCGATCACGAGATCATCGAGTAAGCACGGCGCCGCGTATCGATCGTATTTGCGTGGCTGACACCTATTTCAGCTGGTCACAGGACCTACGGTGCGAGACGACTAGTATAAGAATGTCAAGTGATGGTAGGAAAGTGTTGGTCAGCTGTACTCCGGACGTGAGTGACTGAGACTTGAAGAAAGGAATGGGTGCTGATTGCATTCGATGGCAGGAGATTCAAGTGTGGAGTATCGATCCGGGTTTGCGATACCTGCGCAAGCATACCGGTCATGTTCAGGGACACTTCCTTATCCGAAGTTGCTTTGGTGCCCCTAAAGACCGCTTCATCTTGAGCGGGAGCGAAGGTAAGTGCGATGTGATGGTCTGAGTGGTGGTCAGCTGACCAGCTTTGTTAGATGGACATGTCTACGTGTGGCAAGGTGGCTCGCCGAACCCGATAGAAGTGTTGTCAGGACATCGCGACGTCGTGAATTCTGTGGCATGGAACCCGGTCGCGGCGAGGAGGATATTCGCATCGTGCAGCGATGACACGACGATGTAAGTCGTACCACTTTCTAAACCAGAGCCGCTTACTGACGTTTCCGCTGTAGTCGAATATGGCAGCCGCCAATCAACGTGGAAGGGGGGATGGATATCGCCACCTCGGCTGAGATTGTCGAGGAGAGCGAGGGAATGGTGCTGTAGATTGTGTGGAGGGAACGGTGACCCAATCAACACTCACAAGTGGCTTGTCTCTCAACCACAGTGCATAGCATTAGCATTATCACATTGCGCCTCTCCACGTCCTTTCTTGTCCCCACTTTTTCAGTCAAGGAATGACACCGCAAACACAGCATCCAATCTCCCCACCAGCGTTGGCAAAGCAGTCGAGTAGGAGCAACCGCAGCAACAAGCGGTAGCAGTAGTGTAAGTAGCATATAGTTGTAAGGCGAGATGCATACATAACCTTTGCACATCCCGTCAGCAGCTTATGTACGCTGCATTCCCGAACCCGTCTGCGCAACAGTACGACACTGCGCTCGGCCGAACGGGAGGCGGAAATGTATTTTGTACTTTTGATGAATGGAGACCCCGACCCCCAAATCATGAAAATGAAAGCCGCTGATCCCGTTCAACGCCACGCCGCGCTGATGATCCCACTTTTTTGAGGGTGATGCCAAGTGTTTGGCCTCGTTAAGCATTAAGGAGGTTCCGTTCGGTTCGGTGAATATTCATGTTGATGTTGGGATCCAGAACATGAACATAACATGTACTCGGTATGTTTACTTTGAGGGGATTCCAGAAATCGGGGCGGGGTAGTAATGATCTCGTTATGTTTGCATTTTCGAGGGGGATTTCGTTTTGTTTGAGTTGTTATTTTTTTGAGGGGACGACCTTACAACTAGACTAAAGTGGGTGAGGTACCATGTGGGGCGAAGTAAGTAACCACTTGACGGCATGCTCGAATACGTTATCTAATCGACAATGGTGTGATGTTCACCATGAGGGAGGAAGATGCCAAGAAGTAAGTTACAATGCAGTGCGAGGACCGCCTCAGTCTAGTCGAATACACATATGTATTGGGTGATGAGTGAATCAGGGTTGCGCCTCGACTTGACTTCAGAAGGAGGGTCTTTCATCAACAACGTCATGATGGGTCTGGCCGAATTCAGACTATTACTAGATACTAGATGATGCTCCACTTGAACTATGATTCTTTAGTCATAAGTTGGAGTCTGGACATGAGTCTCGTCGTACAATTAGTTATACATGTACATGCAAAAGGTGGGGTCAAACCCTGGTCCTGGTTTACAAATGAGGTCTCCAACGATCAATAGATCACTAGTGAGTACGATGTTTTCAGTCTACACACCGACGCACGCACGCATGTGGAGTGGAGTGAACCTGGTTTTGGGATATCATTCCGGACTCTACCCAAGAGACAGACAAGTTGAGGGTGGGTGCTATTTCTGTCCTCCGAGCAAAGAAAAGGCAAAGAAAAGGCACATGCAGCACGTCATGATCGACACGACACAGTTGGACACCAAAAATAGTGTCATCTTCCGTCCGAGGTGACAGTACGACGACCGGTACGAGTAGGAACGGTATACGAACCGCTGACCGCTGTCAGCCGAACGGAAAAGTTTTTGTTTTTGATTTTTTTCTCTGATACGGGACAAAAAAGGTATCAAACTCCCGTGAGATGATGTATGTGCAGCAAACTTTCATACTTTTTGCGGAGGGACAAACGGACCGATATGATGAATGGTCGTCGTCGTCGCCGCCGCCGCAGCGCAGCATGTTTCACTTTCATTGCGTCGCGTCATCCGCGCAGGATGGTTGTGGTTGTAACCACATTCAATTGGGGATTTGAGCAAGTACGGGAATCTGACCGACGCCCCAACATGCGGAAGGGACGATACGTGCACAGCAGAGTGGCGTGGCATTCACGTTGACTGATCCGCGTGAGAAATGTAAGAGGGATGAAACGCACATCTACAAAGGAGGAGCAGGGGGGAAGGTTTGTGCGTTGTACTTTTGCCTCGAATCAATGACGATACGAATAGTGGAGCGAAAAGCAAGAAAAGCCTAGAGACGAGGCGGGGAAACCTTGAGGTAAATGCATACATACATACATACATACACACTTACACTCAAATGCAATGCATGAGTCATGAGCCCCCGTCCATTGAGACGGTAGCTTTAGTGCCAGTAGTCGGTAGTCATTTGGAGGCACGAAACCGATAGGCCCGCCCCTCGCTTTGGCTCTCGTCGTCGATCCGATCCCGATCACTACCGCAGTTTATAGTGAACTTGGACCCGTTCTAGCCCCAACCGAAGGCAGGGCGAGGCATTGGCATTGGCATTGGCATTGGATCGCCCTATTCTCTCGGTAAATGTTTCATTTGCGCCAACAAACTTCAGTCGGAGCCGACGAATGCGGCGGCTTGCTTGCTTGCTTGCAGCATGAATCATCTAATGGTGACTGACCCGACCTGATTATTAGTGCCGAGGTTAATGCAGTAAATCTGGACCGGGTCTATTGGGTAAGATGAACAATTGAGGGTTGGAATTCATTTTTAGATTTCTGGGGTCAACATGAAACGTGAATAACGGGAAATCAGGGGCGTAAGGGCGGTATGGGCGTGGGTGGCATCCACCCAAGTTTCTCCGTCCGATCAGGTTTTCAGGGGGGGACCAAAGGGGCGCGACGCGTCCAAAAGGGATTTCCATTCAACGTTCCTTTTCAAACAAAGCGAAACGCGCAGCAGAATAATGCAATAGACAGAAACACAGAAACAATGCAACCCCGACCACCCGACCCCGAATCATTTGCCAGTAATGCTTCCTTCCTTCCTTCCGTATATCTTCTTACAAACCCACCCCATTTCTATTTCCCGTCTCTTTTCACTCTTCTACCTCTCTCAACACACTCTTTCCAATCGACTTCCTTCCGCTACACGCTCTCTCCGCGACCCCGTCACCGCTTACTTACTTACCACACCACCCACACTCACTCCTATCAGAGAAAAGGCCAGATTCGTCGCTTGACGTGTACGATCACCTAAACATACTAACCGACCCCCTTTTCGACATCCCCCTCGAAAAAAAACTGTCTTCATCGCGGTAACAACCTCCGCACACACACACTCTCTTCGTCAAACCTCAAGGTATATAAACGCTGACCACAAGGTGAGTCAAATCTACTCTCTTCTCTTCACTTCACAAAACAAAAACCACTTTTACCAACACCAACGAAAAGAGCAGAGCTCACCACAAAACTACCAGTCTTTCAACTACAGACAACCAAACACTCACTCACTACGATGCCTTCGTTCACCTTCACCACCGTCGCTACTTTCGCTCTCGTCGCTTCTGCTTCGATCGTCAGTGCCGCCCCCGTCGTTTCACGCGGTAAGCCCACCACCTACGCTGAAGGTTATCTTGAGGACTACGATGTTTGTGAGTATAACCCTCCTTACCCTGACAATCCCTGCGAAGATCATCAATTGATGCCGTTATTCATCCCTACACAGACCACTCCAGGTACCTAGCCCTCGACTGTCAATCTCAACACAACAGCACTTTCTTCGACGACTGCTGCCACCCTCTTCTCGCCAACGAGACCCTCGAGGATGACCGAGCTGCTTACTGCACTCCCAACGCCACCGCTGCGTCTTCCGTCTCCGCCACCGTCGTAGCCGACGCCAGCATCACCGCTGCCGCTACCGCTTCTGCCGATGTCGGTGCCGCCGAGGAGTACTGCGAGGCTTCTTCTTCGGTCGCTTCCGTTATCAACGCCACCTCTACTGCTTACGACAACATCGCCACCGCTGTCTCCAACGCTACCGCCGCCGCCACTGCCACTGCCACTCTTGAGGCCGTTGCCGACTACGCCGGTCACCGAAACCACAAGTCTTGGAAGGGCAAGAACAACTCTTCTTCCTCCGCCGCCCCCGCTGCTACCGCTTCCGCTACTGCTGAGGAGTCCGAGTCTGCTTCCCCCGCTTACGAGGCCGAGTCCACCTCTTCCTCCGAGGCCGAGGCCGCCTACACTCCCTCTTCTACCTCTGAGGCTGCCCCTGCTCAGACTTCTGCCGCCTCTTCCGGTGGCTCTTCCGGCGAGGTCATGACCGGCGGTTACGCCACCTACTTCTACCAAGGTGGAAACGCCGGCGCTTGTGGCACCGTCCACTCTGACTCCGATTACGTCATCGCCATCGACTCTAACGGATGGTGGTCCGACTACGCTTCCAACAACAACTCCCCTTACTGTGGCAAGTCCATCACCCTCACCAACACCAACAACGGCAAGAGCGTGACCGCCGTGGTCGCTGACGTCTGTCCCTCGTGCGTCTCTTCCAACTCGCTCGACCTCTCCGTTGGCGCCTTCAACGCCATCGCCTCCGAGTCCGACGGTCAAGTCCCCATCACCTGGGTTTGGGCTTAAACCAAGAGCGACATGAGACGCAGCTCTAGCCTTCATCGGTACACCTTGATGGTGTATTCGTGACTGAGCTAGACGTGTTTTCCTGTGAACTCTGTACTTTTACTTCTTTTTGGTCATTACGTTTTATTTCCTTTCCTTTTTCACGACCCCATCAATAGAAAATACGAAATCAAATTCAGATTGTTATACAACTCACCGCTGTGCGGTTCTTTCCCTTTTCCCTTCTTCCCTTGTTCTATCCCATCTTCCTTCTTGTCCCCGAGCTGTGCTCGGTTTTTCTTTCTTTCTTTTCGTGAATTGGACATTTCGTAGACCTCCTAGCGAGGATCTGAGATTTTCCATCTGTGAAGAGGATTGAAGTGGTAGATTTGTTTAGATGGTGATTAGAATATTTTAGATAGGATATAAGGGAGAGTCGTCCCGTTGTTGGTGCTGTGCACTGGGATGCGAGTTTTCATAGATGATTATGGATGGAGCTAGTCTCCCATGAAAACATACATACTCTGGCACATTTGGGAAAAAAAACAACGTACACACAAGAGGGGCAAACGTCTGCGAAAGAAACAGCGCGAAAACGGTGGAGGTTGGTGCCCCGCAAGCGACCATTCGTTTTGACTGAATATCAACTGAAATATGATCGCTTGGTACAGCACGATTGACTCTTTAACTTTCGACTTGTTTGCCCAAGCGCCAATCACGATCTAGACCTGTCTTGCAGTTCATGTCGACGTCGGTACTGCGATCGAATCTTGTCAGATCAATATCGTCTTCTCAGCTTTTACGAAGCGCACGAATTCAGCCGATCTTCTCTGGCTCTCGACGAACATCTGTCGGTTCTGGAGCCTTCTCGCGCTTGTCGAGTAGTGAACGGACAACGAAGAGACAGCAGCGAATACTCTACCAACGACTGCCGGACCAAAGACCCCTTGGCGTATCGAGACGTCTGTGGGAGACTATATGTTCTCTGAGGGTGATCATAACAGGTCGACCGACGCTCGTCTCCAAAGAAGATCAAGCTAGTGATATGTGAGTGTTATACCTCCAAGGGGGTTACCAGCAAGCCTCACTCCATATCTTCACCTAGCTCGCTGAGACTCTCGAGCTGATACGTTGATGTCTTTGACCAGGCCAAAAGCAGCCTACTATGCCGTTGCGGCGGGATATAAGCCTGGGATCTATACAACATGGGGCGAAGCAGAAGCTCAAGTCAAGGGATTCCCAGCGTGAGCCACCCTCATCTTCTGCAATTAGGTCAACATATGAGCCTATGGCGAGCGAACAATGATCTTGGTTGTTGATTGTGGTGCATTTCCCGTCGCAGAGCGAAATATAAGAAATTTCCGAGCGAAGCTCAGGCTCGTGCATTCATCACAGGATCAACATCATCATCGTCATCTTCAACACCTTACGCTTCCACTTCCACCTCGCTTACCACGAAACAACCAACCTCCCGAAGAACTCCCACCGCTACCACTAGTTCCATTACCGCCTCTGCCGGACACAGCAATTTAGGCACTCACACCCGCGCAACGTCTCCTACCACTTCGGCTCCTCTGTCAGCACTCCCCGCGGACCTGCGACAGATCGCCGAGAAGGGATACACGATCACGAAAGGACCGCCTCATTCCCTCGTCGTGTGGACAGATGGGTCGGCGAGGGGTAATGGTCAAGTGGGGAGTAGAGCGGGAGCCGGGGTATTTTGGGGCGGTCAAGGCGAAGCAGCGAGCAAGTGAGTCAGACGTGGCGTAGGGTCAGGGTGTGCTTGTGGACGTTCCATCTTCACGAAGAATAGTAAAAGATGAGCTGACGATAAATTGTTCGCCTCAGAAATTATAGCGAGAGAGTACCAGGTCTGCCACAGACGAACAACCGAGGCGAGCTGCTAGTGGGTGATCGCGATTCGCTGCTATCTGCCTGTCAAATCACCACGGAGATGAGTAAAGCGGTAGACACAGCGCTGATACGTGGACTCTGGACCAGGCCGTGATCAGAGCGATTGAGCAATGTCCGTATCCCGATATACCCCTAGAGATTCGCCTAGATTCGCAATATACAATATCTTGTGAGTACGACCTGTTGCTCCAATACCCCATCCGTGACGCATCGCCCCTTCTCTAAGCACGAGTCGAACACAATCGAGATCGTCGCCAGCTGACACTCATGTGGTTGGAACTACCAGGCATGACAGTATGGCTTCCCAAATGGCTCAAAACGAATTTCCGCACATCTTCGTCGTCAAATGGAGGTGGTGGAGGAGGTACGAAAGAAGTGATGAACGTCGATATGATCAAGCACCTCTTGGTCTTATTACGGAGAAGAGGATCAAAAGGGAGAGTCAAGTTCAAATATGTTCCGGCACATAGCGGAGTGGATGGGAATGAGGCTGCTGATGTGAGTGATGTGACATGTCGTTGTGATACGACTGAAGAGGCGATGTTTGAGCAACGTGCATCTGGATAATTGGTCGAAGGAGAAGAAGGAGAAGGAGTCCTTGGATCCCATATTGAACTTCGGACGGACGACACATATGTCAGGACTACGCTGATCATCCCTTTGACTCTTCGTAGCGCCTAGCGAAGATGGGGGGGATGATGCCTGAAGTCAATACCAAATTCGAATGGTTGGATCCAGATGACGAATCCCCAATCTCCATTGAGAAGAAGCAGAAGCCCGAACAGACACCAGTTGAAGTAGAGGTAAGTGGGGCATCATCCCGACCTTTTCTATCTTCTTCTTCCCCTCCAACGGGCGTTGGGTTATCTTGCTGATGTGTGAAATGGCAGATCGACGAGAATTGGTTGATGACGCCCGAAGATCTAGCAGCGTTTGAGAAAGATTTCGAGGAATCACCTTGATTCAGCGCCTGCGCCCTCGTCCTATCATGCATCGTTCTTTACCCAGCAATTTCGTATATCCTCTATGTACTGTGACTGTAACACAGCTCAATGCATAGTATGTCCATCCCGCTCATCCCGAAAAATGCTTCGTTCTGCCACTCTGCCAGCATTACTCTACAACAACACATCCACTGCCACTACTCACCACCCTTACATCTCTACAACACCGTCTACCTTACCGTCTCCCCTCGTATCTTAGATACGAAATGGCTCAACCCCTCCTCGCCAATTCCTCTTGCGAAACTACAATCTCTTTCCCGCCGACCGTGCCTGTTCTACCACTGACGCCGAAAGTCAATGCGTATCCTGGGGGAAGTTCTGTGCCGGCTGCAGGGAGCTCGAGAAGTGGCCATGAAGCAGGTTTGGGTTTTTGCAAGACTATGTCGACCTGTACAAAGTGATTGGTCAAAGTTAGTATGGTGACAAATGGATACCACGGGTGAGTGAAGGAAGAAGAGTGCCAGGGAGGTGAACGGTCGATGGATCGCAGTAGGTGCTGGGATCACTCACCTTTGTGGATAAGAGTCGGAACGTGCTAGTCTCGGGATCGATAGGTCCATAGAGCGTCACGGATTTGACAACTCTCTTGTTCCCAGGAAGATATAGATCGAGGTGGAGCTGCGTTAAAATATCGATGTGAGTTTCAGCCTTATGACCCTCCGTTCGTGCACATCTTCTAGCTCACCTGTTGCGACTCAAAGACAACTTTTGATTTCTCCTTGTCCGCTCTGGAATCGCATAATGTCAGCTGATCCGATCGTTAAGTACGGTGTGCGGGAGGCAGCTGACTCACCCTTTGGCGAAAGCTGAGACGTGGACTTGTAAAGGCGTTTGATAATGGTCCAATCGACAAGTCACCAGTTCTTCCTTGTTCTGCGACGTATCACACATCACGATCAGCTATCACCTTCACCGCGACGGATCAGCTAAAATCCTGTAACACACCTCGTCCTTCTTGGCGCCAACGAAGAGATGGTTCCCCTCTTTACATCCTTCGATCTTCAAGAATTCTCCAAATTCAAGAACTCGTCGTTTGCAGCATAGATAACCTTTTGATCCTTCATGGAAGACTGCCTATTGATTTAAGCGTCAGAGTATCAGCGGTGTACCACCATCAAAGTTGCTACCACTTGACAGAGATTGGAAAGACGACGGACTGTGTGTCTCAGGCGAAGGTAGAAGGGGAGATCCCACTCACAGGTTGTGGATGATATCGACAAGTCGACTTCTCTCCCTTTCCTCTTGAGACCTCCTCTCCCTCCCAAACGGCTCCACACCCCAGCCTCTTACATCTAGCTCCATCGACCACTTTCAAAGATAAGTCATCCTCCTCTTCTTCCTTTTCCGGTATAGCAGGTGCAGGTGCCGATGCAGTCGACGAGACTGCTGTAGGCGGTGCAGCTGCTGGTGTAGGAGTGGAGGAAGGGGAAGGGTCAGTGGAAAGGTTTTGGAATCCGTACGTCTCGACGCCGGAGGAAGAGACGGTGGTAGGAGCATCCGTGGAGGTGGAAGGTGGAGCAGAGGGTTTGAGAGGAAGAGTGGAAGTGTGCGTTCCGGTTGCGCAAGGCTATAACAAGTGATACACCTCAGTATTGGTTTTGCCTGAGATAGTATGCTACGAGCTTACAGGTATGGCCATGAAGGCATCAAACTCCAGAACGGGCTGTGGTGATATTAGTATTATCTCACAAACGCTCGGTGGAGCTCGGCTCACCTTGTTCACCTCCTTGCAGCATGCTTCGTGGGTTCGTCAGCGTGGGTCTGATAGGAAGCCGTAGTGTGATGAACCTACACCATGATTTCAAGCCTTCGTGAAATACCTATAATCACCAACGCACGTGTCAGCTCAGCTCTCGCTAGTCGTCTTGTAGGGCCGCCTGTCGTGCCAGTGAGGGCGACCGAGCAACACTCACCGGACCTCCTGGGTGATAACTACAGCTTCCTTCGGCGTTGTCGCTCTCCTCGAAATCCTTTCCACACCCTTGGTGAGTACACTTTGGCATCGTGCGTCGAAAATATAGTACGTTGAGCTGCTTTGAGTTGTCGAGGAGTTGGAGCTATTGGACTTGTGTTCAAGGAGATGCAATGGGTCGAAGTGGAAAGTTGAATGGTGGAGGTTTCCTTACGCGAAATATCTAGAAACAGCGTCTCAAACGTACGGTGTGTCATGAACAAATCACGTGATCATCCTTCGACGTCGAACCCGTTGTCAGTGCAGAGATGGGCAGCTATGCTACACGAATATGCATACCAAGATATCATAGACGATAAACCGGTCGCTACCGTCTCAACCACCAGACGACGACGAATATCCACATGACTAGTAATAAGAATCCCATGAACCAACACCAATTACCACCCTGACGCGAGGCCATCTTGTTCATTCTTCTGAAAGTCCCGCCGAGAAAATTGGACGTATTGGCGAATGTGTCGTTCTGAGAAGGTGGATCACCTATTAGTATCACCATATAGGTTCCATACGGTACATGAAGAGGAAAAGGTGCGACAAGGAAGGATGTGTGGAAATGGAAACGTCACTCACCATTCCTCCTAATTGGAGATTACTATCTCGAACCTCGTTTCCGATCCCAACGGTGATCTAGCACATAGAAGGGATCATCAGCATCTTGATATGACGGCATCAAACAAGACCTTGCCGAGTCTATTTCATTGATAACCGTCTTCCCACTCGTTCACCTCTGTTGTCACCACCAATGCGCAAGTCACACTCACATCCTTTAATATCTTGACCTTGCCCAACAGCCCTTCCAAGCGGTCATCATTCTGCCCTTCTACATCATGCGTCGCTCTCGTATATCCACTGCCCATCCCTCCTCCATAAGGCGATTCGGAATATTGTGATCCGGTCGATGGGGGTCGGGGGAAAGGTGAAGCGCGACCTGACGAGGGGCCAGAGGGAGGTTGGGGTGTAAGAGAAGGGGTCGGGTTGTGTGTTGGATTTCGTTGTGAGAGGGTTGTGAGTCTGAGAGCAGAAAGAGTGTGTGAGCTGTAAGTAAGGGATACAGGGATGAGACGAAGGATGCTCACCGGGATGACATTGTGATTGATTCTAGATTGCGAGGACAACGGGGCAGTGATATTAATGACAAGTATCTTAAGTCGTTGGTATTAGATGTTAAGGTTGCACGACCAGGTACCTGTTAAGAACCTCGTCAACAGTCGATATGTGGATAGATGCATCTACGCGTTGATTGACATTCGGTGCTTATGGACGTTGATTATCGAATGCAAGTGGTGACAGCATGACGACAGAAACGTGGCAATGGGATATGAACAAAGTATCAGGCTCAATCCGCCTTTGCCTGATAACGTGAACTACCAATTGTTTCCGAAGGGAGCTACAACGAGACAATCAGGCACCAGGGATGTGTAAATTGAAGGTTACTTTGCTTGAATTCATACTCCTCCTCCTCTTCCTCTCTCTCTCTCTTTCCCATCATACTCGTATCTATTCGGATCCAATTCGCATCATTCACACGACATTCTGGAACAATACAACTCCCCTTCTCAGATCCCCATACGACTTACTATCCCTATCAATTCCTGTGCCAACGCTACACAGGAATACAGAACCCGTGACTAACCACACCAACGCACGACAATCCTGCCCGCCTGCCAACACCATCTCCCATCTCACTCCCATTCAACGCCTATTTCTCAAGTATACCGATTGTTACCCGGTCGATCCTGTTACCTTTCTCAGGCTCAGGATTGGTTGATTGCCACAGATCACTGGTACTAAGGGTAAAAACTTCGATCGCTTACCGTCTCCTCCTTCGCCCTTCGACCTTGTACACACCCCTTCCGCAATACCACTACCTACTTGAACCGGATGACGGCTTTTCCCACACCCGACTCTCGCACACTCCCTGAGGAGGATTAGATATATCCTCCAACTTTTGTGTATCACTCAATAGACTCAACCTCGACGTTTTGAAGCATTCACAAACGCGGCTCATACACACACACAAAGATGAGTCGCGCAACTAGCAACGGGTATACCGACTTTGCGCCCAAACCTCACACCACATTTCCATCCGAGTCGACTCCCACAGCATCCATCGCGTCGTCTTCATCGCCTTTCGCCTCAACCCCAGCTTCCATCGACAGTTCTCTACCTTCCGTCTTCCCACGTTCACTACCACCACAAAAATTGATGACGACCGGGGGTGATACGAACACACCTTCTCATCCTCCGCCGCTTCTTCCCGCCAACATCCTCCCATCGTTTTACTCCGAATCGAGGTCGATGTACAGCAGTCTACCTTCGACCGCGGTGTATCAACAGTCTGGTACGCTAGGCGGCGGATCGCTCCAAGCGGAAAGCTCACCCGCCCTGCATATCGGTCACTGGTCGAGCGACTTGTTCGTGGGGCCTAGCGTACCACATCTGACAGGCATGCAAGCTCAAAACGGTGTTCCAATGTTGGAGTTGTCCGGTATGCCACCGTATAAAAGCACATCTCACCCTCATGCTTTGCAATCCTCTTTGGCTCAAACTTCCAATTCCTCTTCTTCGCCTCTGCCTTGGACGAGTAGGACGCAGATGCAATGGCAGGGCGGAGGAGGTGGCAGTGGTAGTGGCGGCGGCAATGGAGGAGGAGGAGGAGGAGGAGGAGGAGGGACAGGTGCTACTCCTTCTCAACTGCAAAGTCCAGGAGGCGGAGGAGGAGGACCGCACACTCTGCACAGAAGTCCGTCAAATAGATCAGGTCCTTCGGCATCTCCTTCCCCTCACCCTTTGCATGCCCAGATATCCCTCGGTAACCATTCTTCCCCTGCAAACTCACCTCGCTACCATCCTTACACCGCCAATCCGTTAACGCAAAAAGGAGATTCGCTCAATTCGCCAGCCCAAAATCAAAACATGATGTTGCCACCATCGCAAAGTCTGGTGGGACAGCTATATCAACAATCTAGCGCATTCAGTGACACGGGTGATACGTCGAATCCGGCCCACCACGAATCGCTACAAAGTGCGGGATATCCAGGAATCTTGTATGGAAATGTACCATTGCCAGAGGGATATTCGCCTGCTCCGCCATGGGGAGGAAGAGCTGTTGACGAAGCGCGAGTAGGTCCAGAGGAGTATGCGAGGGTGAGTGTCGGCGCAGTTTCTCCGCCTTGTGTAATGCGGTCCTGACACTCCGAACATAGGCAATATCACTTTACACTCACCTCCTCCATGCGATACCTCACATCGTCCCTTCCAATCAACCATCGCCTCAACAGCAACTTGCAAGCAATCCACTACAATCCTTCGACTCGGTCATCAACCTAGCATCGGACGGTCTCAACCTGCTCACGGGTCATGTACCACCTTCACACCTTTCTTCGTCGTTAACAAGTACCACTGGTAATGGCGGGAAGGGGAAACGACGAAACTCGATGGGCGAGAAGAAGACACCAACAAAGTGTCTTGGATGTGGGGCCACCGAGACGCCAGAATGGAGAAGGGGGCCAATGGGTCCAAGGACATTGTGCAATGCTTGTGTGAGTGGGCGGACCACGATGGACTCAAGATTCTTCAGCTGACACCAAATCTCTTCGCAGGGTCTGGTACACATGAAACTTCAACGAAAGAAAAGAAAGGCAGATGAGAAAGCAGCGGCAGCGGCAGCGGCAGCCAAACCGGGCAACGGAAGTGAAGGTGATCCCACCAAGGCTAAGTGATCTACGGAGCCGGATGGAGGACGGGGTGTGGGCGGAAGACAGCGTAGGGAAGGGACAGAAGTCCACAGCGCTTCATATGAAAAGTGCTGGATTGTACAGTATACTATAAGTAATGTTTTTGTATCAGTAACTATTGTATCAGATACAATACGAGTATTAATCAAAGTTTTATTGGATGGCAAGTTTTAGATTTTCGCATGGTCTGTTGTAGTCGGTGTGATGCAAAACATGAAGTACACCATCGTCCTTGGTACGATCTGGAAGAGACAAACCCATGACATATGATACAACAGCGACAGCGATCAAGCAGACTAGCTTTGCTTAACTCTACTCTACAACGACGACGGGTTCATCTGGATCCAACGTCGTCTTTCCCATTCCAGCGACGAGGGCCTCAACGTCGTCTAGCTCTTCATCGCTCTCTTCTTTGCCGGCATCCCATTCGTTGCCTACGTGATTTGGGTTGACACGTAGAAGATCTTCGCCTTCGTGAGCGACTATGTAATAGGCATCTAGATCAGCTACGAACACCTTCTAATAATGCAAGATGCAAATCGTTGGCAGCGCCAGGCTCATCATTCCGTCTTGAAATACAAGACTAAATCTCATATTGTGGCATGGATGGAAAGAACTCGCCCGCACAACTCACCTTTCTCTTTACGTCGTTCTTCCTGTTCTTCTTCCATCTCCTTCTGTATCAACTCTTGCATCGCTGTGATATCCTCTGCTGTGGAACAAGTCCGATATCGTTCGATCAGATGCGAGTTGAGTTTGTAGAATGAGTGACCCCATGAGAATTTGGATAGTCTACGCCGATCAACCAAACAAAGAGTCAGCAACGTTACTCACTCCAGTACAAGGTGTAGTGTAGTGTAGGGAGGATAGATGATGTTGAAAGCCAATGCTGTGATATGAAGCCACCTACAATACCTCGGCCCAATCAGGATGGCCCGTGATGTAGAACCCTGCGGCAAGCGCTTCGACACAGTTCAATCGCCATGGTTTGCCATAGTTGACCGGATTACTAGCGATGAGGAAAGGTACTGCGGGAGTCGAACAAAACAACGAGAATCTTGTCAGCCCTCGTTGACTGAGCACGCAGAAGAACGTAGTTGGACAGGTCGAACAACTAGCCAAAGCCTGAACTGAGGAGGAAAGGTGCACTCACATAATCTCTCGTAGGGCGATTTGATCTTGCCAAATGGAACTTCGTCCAATCTTGCCCAACTACATTCGACAACTGCGAGTCCGCTCATCTGAATAATCTCGTCGTCTGACGGTGAGATCACTTTCTTCCCTTTCGGCCTGAACGTCAATAAGAGAAAGGTAAACGTCAGTATACATAAATCCTCTGTTGGCGTTGTCGTTGAGACGGTGAAGTAGACTAGGAACAGTCAGACTCACGTCAAGACAATCCCTCTGAACCTCTGTCCAACTCTCATCGAAGTGATAAGACCATGTCTCGCGAGTTTCTTACCGGAACATCGTCTCGGATCACAGTGGTCGAAATCCCACATCGCGACAGGTACGTCGATCGAAAGTAATCTCTCTTCTTCAGATTCTTCTTCTTCGTCATCTTCGGCCTCTGCGGGTTCTCCGTCTTCTTCTGATGCTTCGGAAGATGAACCATCTTCCTCGTCAGAGTCCTTGGATTCGTCCTCTGATCCACTCGATGATGAACCTATCATGCTCAATAGTCAGCCCCCAATGTAAGCAGTACAGTCAATATGAAGAGACTCTCACTCACCCTCTCCCACTTTCTCTCCCGCCATGACCCTCCTGAACACCTCTTCATCATCCGGAATCTCTTGCGCACTCCTTATCGTCATAGCCTTCTGACGACCACTCCCTCCACCTCGGGCCACAGCACTGTGCGCACCACCACCTCGACCTCTACCGCGACCTCGCGCAGGTGCTCGCTGATTGCGCTCTTTCGATGGTTTTCCCATGTTAGTGTGTAAGTATTTGTCTTGGTGTAGAGCTGATAGCTAAGAGCGAGAGTAACCTAGATGTTGATTAAGATTGATAGTCAGAGAGACATGTATTGGCTCGTACGGCCGTCAATGACTTTTTGGCATATCACGTGATTTGACTGGATTCACCCAAACTAACTTACCGAGCAAAGCCGATTCCACTAGTGAGCATTCCGGTCGATAATTGGGGACAGACAAACCACTATATAAACGAGATTCATTTCATTCTACATCTCTCTTCCCCTTCTCATCTTGCAAACTGCTCTCATCTCTCGTTGTATTTTTCTGCTCTTCTATTTTCTGTCAGCTTCGTGTCTCCTTTTGGGTTTTGTGTTCTCTTTTTCTTATCAGTATGCCAGGCCCTTCTGCCTCTGCTCACCAAGTACTGGTCTACTCTGGACCTGGTGTCTCCCCTCTCTCTTTATCACACACAATCCTCACCCTCTCTTTGCTGCTCTTACCGCATTACACAGTCCAGCCCATCACTCCCGAAGTGCTAGCTTCACAACCATGGGAACCTTCCTGTGCATTGTTTGTCATTCCCGGTGGGCGGGATCTACCTTATGTCGAGGAATTGACGACGAAACGAAAGGTCACTAAGAGGATAAAGGAGTACGTAGAAGAAGGTGGAAGGTACCTAGGTATTTGTGCAGGGGCATATTTCGGTGCGGAAGAAGTGATATTTGACATTGGTGGTCCTATGGAAGTGGTCGGAGCGAGAGAATTGGTAAGCTACCTTGTGTCACACAGGAGCAGTGGGGATGTAGCTGACCATCATATCGAATCGTCTAGGCTTTCTTCCCTGGACCGAGTGTAGGACCGACTTTCCCTGGATTCAAGTACGCTTCCGAGTCTGGCTCACGAGCCATCACACTGTTCCTCGAACCCTCCTCCTCCTCCTCGTCATCTCAACATCGTGTCCTCGACCATATCTACTACAACGGTGGAGGGTATTTCGTTCCTCCCTCTCCCCTCCCCGCGCATGTCGAGATCCTCGCTCGATATGCCGAGCCTGACCCTTCATCGTCGACTTCTAGCGGGGACGAGAAACCAGTCGCTGCGGTCCTTACGAGGACCGGCAAAGGCAGAGCTGTTCTATGTTCGGTCCATCCGGAATACCCATTGTCCGATCCTCCCGCAAGAGATGCGATGGCTCGTTTGGAACATCCCCCAGAGAAGGAACAGGTCGAACGAAGTGATAAAGAGCGAGTGGCCTGGGTCGAAGAGGTACTCGAGCAACTGGGTCTTCAACCACCAGGAAAGCACAGGTCAAAGCCCGGAATCTCATCCATCGTTCATGGAGAAGGAGACGAGGATCCAGCATTGCTATTACATCCTACTCATCCTTCGCCCGTTTTCATGCTCTCTCATCCCAGCTTATCGCAACTGCCAGCGGAAGCTTTGTCGAAGGCAGAATTGAAAGGGAAGATGAAGCAAGATGAAGGATGGGCTGTTCTTCGAGATGGTAACGATGAGCTCCGGATTGGCTCCCTGGAGAAGACATCTTCCGGTGAATCGTTATCTGAGGAGAGCCTCGCTCAATGGCTAGCCAAAGCGAGACGCACTCAACCGGTCTTCGATCCTCCACCACTTGACAAGTTGTCGCTGGAGTCTGAATCCGATACTACCCCACAACCACCTTCACCTCCAGACTTCCACTCGATCCCCAAGACGATACTCCTCCCTTCTTCCACTGTGGCATACTCACCGAGATGGACACCGCTGTTCAACATGACGACTTACTGGAATGAACTCGATGCCGCGAGAAAGGGGACAGGAAGGCGCTCAGGTGTTTTGCGAAAGAGCGTCGATGGGGAGTCATGTTCCCTGGGTGATCTATTGCTATATGCAGAGACGGTGACCAGTACGCAGACAATGCTTGACCGGTAAGTCACCTGTCACCCTATACGCTAGGACTGTTGCTGACGGTTCTACTCAGCAATCCTCTACTGCTCACTCACCTCCCGACTCCTCTTGTTTTCTTGGCCTCCTTCCAGCTTTCGGGTCGTGGTCGAGGGTCCAATATATGGCTGTCCCCACCAGGATGTCTTCAGTTCTCCATCATGCTTGAGCTCCCTGCATCGCTCGCCTCCAAAATGGTCTTCATCCAATACATCATGGCTTTGGCCGTGTGCGAAGCGGTCGATGACGATGGCAGACTCGGTGTGAGGATCAAGTGGCCAAACGATATCTACGCGGAGGTAGAAGGCGTCGGTGGGACGGAAGTAGGAAGTGGAAAGAAGGGCAAGGCAAAGCTGGGTGGTATCCTGGTGAACACGAACTTCGTCGGCGGCAAGTGGAGGATTGTCGTGGGTGAGTAATTGCGAACGCAGCTGGAGTGCTAGTGTGTCGACTGACGTGATACAATCAAAAGGCTGCGGTATCAATGTCCTCAATGCTCTTCCCACCACATCGTTATCTCAGCTCCACGGGCTTCTCGCTGCGAAGGCGTCGTCGAGCTCCTCCAGCAGACCTTTGCCAGCTGCTCCTACTATGGAAGGCACGTTCGCAAAGATTATGACTGCTTTCGATACCAAATGGGAGCAGTTTGTGGACGAGAAGGGATTCAAGGGGTTCATGGACGAGTATCACGGGAGGTGGTTGCATTCGTGAGTCTCTGCTTTGCAAGTCTGGACCAAATGGATCTGACAGTTGATAAATGATCCAACAGTGGCCAAGAAGTCACATTGACTACGACCGAACCTCATACTCGACTACGAATCTTGTCTATAACACCAGACCACGGATTACTTCGTTGTGTCCCTATTGCCGAACGACCTACACACTCTTCGTCGGGTCTCACACAGCTCTACTCCCGCAACGTCGATAGTGGAGAAGACGATCGATTCGTCTCTTCTTCAACTCGAGGTGGACAAGGTAGAACAGCGTCGTCACAGACGCAATTCGTGGATCTCCAGCCGGATGGGAATAGTTTTGATCTCATGAGTGGGATGATCAAACGAAAGGTGTAATAAGTATAGAAAGTATAGAAGAAGACATTATGGATGGTTTGTTGTATTTTGGCGAAGGAGACATAGCTGATCGTATACTGATAATCTCTTGGAGGAACATACGTTTTGAGCATACGTTTCAGGTGACGTTCATCTCACCGGCCTTGCTGGATTGCCTCTCACCACACTTACCGTACTCGTCTTGCCTGACACTCACTATATGTGTACACCCCTTCTTGCCCTCATCCATCCCATATCCATCCCACTCCCAACCCGAGCTTAGACACGTCTACAGCCAATTTTTACGCTGTAGATGTCACAGCTATCGGCAGAACAAAACCTTCTTCCTTAGTGACTCTCTCGACGAAAACTGGCATTCATTTTTCTTCCTCTCTCGAGGGGAAGAAGAATGATTTGTCAGGTTCGAGGAGTTTGTGCTTGTGATTTCTTACGATGCGCAAGTGGATCACGATGAAGAGACATTTTTGGTAGTTTTGTAGTTTGATATTTTGACGCATAGATCGTACTTGACATTTGCCTCTCAGCCAACGTGATGACATTTGATGTAAAGCACCTTTGATATTTACGACGAGTTATACCGCATAGCCTAAATTCATCAAACCATCAACGCCAATGACCACGACGTAAGCTCCAGAGCCATTCGGTCGTCCCGACCTGACCTGATTACCCCCTTGTCCCTCTTGTCGAACTCGACCCTCCGCCTCCCCCTCCTCCAGCAGACGAAGACTTATCTTTCCTTCTTAACCCATAATGACCATTAAATGCTATTCGAATTGCCAAGAACCTCACATCCAAATCACTATGACTGCCTGCCATATGACAGATTGAAGCGACTCGATCTTGGAAGTTGATAGAGCAATTTCGGACACGAGTTCGGATTTGAGAGAGTTGCTCATACGATCGTGAAGGGGAGTCGGTGGTTGGTGCGGTGTATAAACCCTTCGGACGTGGAAACCCGGGTCAGCTCGTGTACTTCTGTAATTGAACCAATGCCGGATCTGATTCACGACAATGCGACGCAGGAGAAGCTGCGCCGCTACTCTTACTCACCCTCTCTGCATCTCGGTCTCGATCCAACCTCGTCGCTTCCGCCAAAGACCAGCCATACAAATCGTCCTGTGAGCCATGTGTCAGTTTCAAGTTACTCTTCCACACTCGGGAGAGTACGACAACTCACCGTAGCGTCCCGGAACTGAAGGATGTAATCGAGTGCATCACGCACAGCGTCCAGCAAGACCTCCTACGTGACGAGCACATCAGCGTCGCGTCTCCAACGTCGATGAACTCTGCAAGCCAACTTGCGTTGCAAGGTAAAACTGAACGCTACTTACCTCCTTGTCCCTCTTCGAGCTCAGCAGCAAGACCTTCCTCACGACCCTATCCAGATACTCCCTATGCGCTGAG
This sequence comes from Kwoniella shandongensis, assembly GCF_008629635.2. NCBI lineage: Eukaryota > Fungi > Basidiomycota > Tremellomycetes > Tremellales > Cryptococcaceae > Kwoniella > Kwoniella shandongensis. Next base: position 713,836 of record NC_089288.1, read on the forward strand.
ATCAAGCTATCCAAGTCACCCTCTCGCTTCTCAGTAAAGTCGACGAATGCAGCCCATGAACATTCGATGACTTCGAGTTGACAGAATGCTTGGATTTGACGGAGGAAATGGACCATCTCGGCTTGGACTATCCTACAATGATGCCAGTCGTTGTTGAGTCCTGAAGGACAGCGTACATATTAGCATCAAGCGACCGATGGTCACTGGCCGAAAAAGCCGATCTGCTTCCTTGAGAGGTTGTGCTCTGGGTACTTGGACTCGGATCGAGCTCGTGCACTCACCAGGTATTCGCTCATACAATCTGGACCCACTCGTCACCCTCATCCACCCTTGCGTCAAAGCCACCTCGACGCGCTTCAACCTCCAAAGATGATTGAACAGCTTATCATACTCAATCATCGCCCTAGCGTCCAGCACCGCATTCAATGGCGCTTCCACCTTGTACTCGAGTGCAAAGCAATCCCAGCCCGTTTCGCCGTGCGAGTATTCCAGTATTCGCGCATCGAGACGACGGAGGATGTCAGGCGAGTCATACTGCGCATTCGAGCCGCGAATGGCGGATTCGAGATCGGACGTGAGATGATGACGATATAAGCTGATAGCAGGTTTAGATAGTCGAGGGCTATTTGAGGGACCCAAGTTCAGCTTCAATCTACAAAGTAAATGTGGAAGATCACCCACGCCAGGGCTTCCATCAAAAGCTCGGTAAAGTCTCCAGCTCCAAGCATGAGATACGACTTGAGAGCGCGAAGGTGTTCCATAAGCACAAACTTGTCGAAGAAAATCTCCAGCAATCGCTGACTCGCAATGGAGTATGCGTCGTCAATAGACCGTTCAAGACCAGCCAAGTCGCTGTATTTGAGAGCTGCAAGGTACACAAAGTCAGCCCTGGTTCCCCTCAATTGACTCCTGCCAACTGACCTCGTCCAGCGTTGGCTAACTTTGCCTGTGTTTCGATCCAGTCACTATCCTGACAAGTATATCTGATGAAATTCAAACTTCGTCCAGTGGAGAAGATCTGCACGTCTCGTCAGCATAGGCCCTCGTCAAAGCTTCGAAGCACACTCACCTTCTTTCCAAAGTCTTCGCTCACGAAACCAGGTACCATTCCCCTGACGAAGACATACTTCTTCTCCCACACTTTATGAGCTTCTTCTTGTCCGCCCGCAGCATCAATCCCTCCTTCAAAACCTATATCACCAGCGGGCGACGCTTGGCCATCGCGGAGTGATGAGTTTTCGGGGTTGAGTTGGACGAAGAACTCTTGGAATGGGTCATGTAGCTCGCCGGAAAAGATCCAACGTTGAAGTGTGGCGAAGAAAGGTTTGGACACCTGAATGCGAATTAGCGTACACCCATGACAAGAAGTGTGCAGGATAAACATACATCTTCTAGGATCTGGTCGGTGAATTTGCGTATCAGAGGATCGCCATGGCGGGTGTGTGAGTGTATTTTCGATACCAGAGCACCTCCATGGGCAACTATTATTGAACTTGATCAGCACATTCCCTTGCAACTGTACACCACGGCTCACCCTTCGCCTCATCGACAACCGTTGCCATTTGCCGCAGCTTCAATCTCATCTCCTCAGTCCACAATCCCAGGCGCATCAGCGTCAAACCTGCTCCTTCTGCTGGCTTATCCTCATCCGTCGGTGCTGTCAAGTTCATCTGTGATTCCAGAACCGCAAGCAATCGATGATACTCTGACAATTCGTGATGTAAGAAGTGACACAGACTCTATACATGAGGAAGCGTGTCAGCTCAGCTCTGTCCCAAACGGATGGAAGAATCACAGCTAACCTGTTCTGTCATTCCTCCTCTTCCTTCTGTGGCCTGTCTCGAGTTGATGAATTCGGTGATCTTGCGGTATAACATGCCCATCTCGGACAACTGCATCAATATCGTTCTTGTCGGTTGCGATATATATCCATCCTGGAGAAACAGTTGTCAGCTGAAGGATTAGGTGGGGCACGTCTAGTTCTGGCTAGCTCACCTTTGCCTCATCCGCTACGATCTCAATCCCAACGACCTCGCCCTCTTCCCCAGTTCCTTCGGCGATCACGGCAGCCGCTCCATCCTTCCCTAATGGGAATCCGGCACCATCCCCGGCTTTTCCTTTGTCTGTCAGGTACGGATTTTGCTCCTTCGGCGGTGCTAATGCGAATCGAACGAATCGCCCATCAATACCTTGTAGGAGATACAGGGTGTCTCGCAATAGTAAATGAGGAGGGAAGGGTGGTTGTGCTATATACACTATCAGCATAACAAAGTTGGGTCAAAGACAAGATGACTTACATTTGGCTGTTCGCCATGCTTTCAGGACATCCGCTTTACTCTTTCCCTTTCCACTGAAATCTGCAACTGTGAGATTCTGCATTTGTGTCTCCACCAGTGGTTGTCTTGAAGAGCTTGGCTGAGTAGAAGAGAAAGTAGCAGGTGCAGGAGGAGGAGGCATAGACCGTGCGGCGCTTGTCGAAGTCGAAGGAGCGCTTGATCGAATGGGTTGGTTGGTTGGGTTCAAGGCTGATAGGGAGAGCAAAAATTGGAGATGTGGTGAGGGGGATGATAAGAGCCGCTGGATCGAAATAGCACGGTTAGCCTGCATCAAGCATATCCAGAGGAAAACTTGAGCGGACTCACCCCTCGCTCAAGCTTGCTCCATATTCCATTGAAACGAAGAGCTCTTTCCGATCCACTCTCATCGCCCTTCGAGCTCTGCATCAACATTCGCTTAGCTGTATCTGGCAGCGTTGCAGCGGACAGCGGTGTCGACGACGGCAGACGACTACAGCCACTCCAATCCATCAGCACAGTCTCCAGTCTTATCCACCGCCTCCAGATGAGCTGACGCTCGCTCACCTCTCCATGATTTCCTCACACCATTCCATCAACTCCTTCACTCTCTCCTTCCTCTCCTTTTCGACATCATCGTCTGCCCTACTGACAGGTCTGGAGCTAGCAGCTGATGTCCTTCCAGATTTCGGGTCTATCCGACTATTACTACTCCGTGGTGGAGCGAGAGAGGGGACAAGGGAATATACCAATTGTTCGAGAGGTGGTCGGACTGTCGTGGGCGTTGAACTCGTTCGAACTCGATGCGAGCTTGACGACATGGCGGATGGCGGTCGATTAGACATGATGTCCTTGTCTAACAGCCCGTACCTACAGTACTATCCTAGTGTAACGCCAACAGACTGCTTGTGTTATGCGATGGTATCGACGGTGAGACAGTGTTAACAACTTCAACAACAACAACATTGCATTCCGACATGATTTTCGACGTTGTCCTCTTTCCACGCGACGTGACGCGAGTGAACGAGTACGGAATCAAATTGTTTACATCTTGGTTGCTGGGTTACGTAATTCGGATGAGATTAGATCTGTTATCCGAAGCAATCGGGAGAGTTGTCACTGTCCACTGATATCGGACCAGCTTATCACAACTCGCCCATGACCATAAACGATAACAACGACGAACGACGAAGAGGAGATAGATAGTTACAGTACGTAGGGACATTTTGAATCTGTCCTGCGACTCACGTTGAAGTAACGAGACAGAATCACAGTGCTTTAGCTCACCTGTTTGATTACATTTTCGTCTAACACACGTTCATATACTTGTATCTTTCGTCTTCGCGCTTCCTTTCAACCACGAGCATCGTAGATTGGACATTTCGTAGTGAGCTAGCTGTACTTGATATCACACCTTCCCAGTAGGTGTCAGCTCATCCAACGTCCTCCCTTTCTACCACATGATCCTCCTCTTCGGCAATACCTAACAGCTACTTATGACTCAGCTCGAACACAGCTCGCATTAGCACTCCCAACCGCTCACAATCACCAACACGATGTCAGACAAATCCGCTACCCCTCCTATCATCATCTACCTCCGCTCTCTCGAAGCGGTCCGAGATCGCTCTACCCAAGTCTACAATCTCGGAAAGGAGGGCAAACTTGATCATTGGGTCTTTGACGAAGCGAAATTAGCCGATGTGGTCGACTACTGTGCTAAGATTATCGAGGTCAGTCGCAGTTACAGTAGCGCTTCTGTTCATGATAGCAGCTAATATACCTTGTTGCGGATAGAGAGACTTTGGTACAGATTATGCCAAGATTCCTCGTAAGCCATTCTCTGCTATCCTCCCTAGAGAGCATCCACCTACTGACTTGACCACAGCCCACTGTCGACGAAACCACTTCATCACTCCTTCCTCCAACCGAATCGCAACCCTCCTTTCCAACCCCTCTTTCCCGCCGACCTCCCAGCCTCTCGCTCGAGCTGGCGCACTCATCGACCTCTATCTCGTCTCTGTCCTCTTGGACGCTGGAGCGGGTCCAGCTTGGTCGTACACCGAGACAAACGACGAGAATGGACAGACCACTTGGAAAGGTGGGAGAAGTGAAGGATTGGCAGTGGCGAGTTATCATATGTTCATAGAAGGCTTGTTTTCAAGTAACAAGGAGAACAAGTTCCAAGTGGATGGTGAGTTATTGATACTTCACCGGTAGTACACCTTGATGTTGGGACTGATGGAATGGGTCTTTCTAGCCGTTGGTCTAAAGAACCTTACTCCCGAGTTACTGGCCAAACACCTCCAAGTGTCCGATTCGAACCCCATGGCTGGACTGGAAGGTCGTTGCAATTTGCTCATCAAGCTGGGCGACGCTTTGTCCAATCGTCCTGATCTCGTGGCGACTGGTCGACCTGGTGACCTGTTGAGTAAGCTTGCCCTCTTTCCTTCGGCTCTCCAACACAATCAAGCTAACCATACTGGTGTGATCTTCAGCCTACTTTGAGCCCTTGATCGCCAACTCCACTCTCCCCCTCTCCCAATTCTGGTCAACTCTCTTCGACCTCTTACTTCCCATCTGGCCAGCCCGAACTTCCCTTCCCTCATACCCGGACCAACTTCTGGGCGACGCATGGCCCTGCGCTGCCTTGTCCAGATCGCTCGACGGGGCAGGATCACCTCGAGAGGAAGGAGACGATTTTGTCCCCTTTCACAAGTTGACACAGTGGTTGTGTTATTCTTTAGTTGAGGCGATTGAGAGTGAAGCAGGGTGGAAAGTTGTTAGAGGAAGAGGTCAGACAGGTCTTCCAGAGGTGAGCCAGACCAACCATTGCGAACCGATAACTGATTTTAATCTGATATGTAGTACCGAAATGGAGGTCTTTTGGTCGATCTCGGCGCATTGATGATCAAGCCCGACTCCCTGGGCGCTAACGCATACCCGAACGGAGAAGATAAACCACCTGTGCTCGAACCTTCCCATCCTGCAGTCATCGAATGGCGAGCCTTGACCGTCATTTCTCTGTAAGCCCGCCACGACATATCTCTACCAAGCTGTGCTGATCTTCGCCTGCAGTGACAAGATTCACGAGCTGCTCTGTTCCAAGTTGTCGGTCACGCCTGATGTATTGGGCCTCGCACAAGTACTTGAGGCAGCCACTTGGAAAGGTGGACGTGAGATTGCAAAGGAGAAGAGAGCTGGCGGTGGACGTGAGTGTCTTTGGATGCTTATATCAGTTGCAGCACTGACGTTTATTCGTAGCTCCAATTGACATTGTCAGTGATGGTACTGTTTTCTAGTCTTCTTTGACATCGAGTTGTCTCGTGTGCCGATCAATTGTTGCCCCTTGTATATAGACACCTTGAATCATGCACATGCACATTATGCTCTGCATTCTCCTTGTCTGTAATGTAATCTTAATACTAATGACCATGCTCATCCACTTCTTCCCTTCTTTCCGGTGCGACCTGAATACTATCGTCTATCCTCAACAAACTCGTAGCGGCTTCCAAAGCAGATTTCAAACTCTTGATCTTACTTATCGTAGGCTCCAAAACCCCCGCTTGTCGATTATCAATCACCTCACCGTTCAAGAGGTCCAAGCCGTAGAACATGAGTCCTCGTTTCGGGTCGGTAAGAGCGGCGTTTTGGGCGGCATTGTGGTATGCTCGGAGCTTCGCGACGAGATCGGTAGAGTCTTTGGCGGCGTTCATGGCGAGGGTTTTGGGGATCGTTAAGAGTGCGGAGGCGAACTCAGCAATAGCAAGTTGTTCTCGCGAGCCCTGGTAACGTAAAAATGACAATGTTGTCAGCGATAAATACAGACAAGGACACACACTCGTACTCACCAAAGTTGTTGCAAAGTTCTCAAGGTAGATTGACAAAGCCGTCTCCACCGCTCCACCACCGGGAACAACACTTCCGCTCTCCAGTGTTCTCTTGATGATGGACAAAGCATCGTGCAAAGCCCTCTCCATCTCGTCGAGCATGTAATCGTTTGCACCTCTGAGGATGATCGATGAAGAGTTAACGATCTTTGTTCCCTTGACCAAGATCAACTCGTCGTCACTGATTCGCTCCTGGACGACCTCGTCGGCGTAACCGAGACTGGAGGCTTCGAAAGTCTCCTCACCCTCGAGGTTGGCGAGAGAAGAGATGAGAGAGGCTCCTGTAGCCTTGGCGATTCGCCGGAGATCCTCCTTTCTACATCTTCTAACGGCCATAGCCCCAGCCTCAACAAACTCCTTCAAACAAAGATCGTCGATACCCTTGGTGGTCAAGATGACGTTGGCACCGGTCGCAAGGATCTTTCGCACTCGCTCGAGGGTGATCTCTGACTCTCGTGCTCGGATAGCTTCGAGCTGTTCAGGGTCGTCAATGGTGATGTGGACACCGAGGTGCATTCGCTGTTTGGCGAGGTTGATATCGAGACATGCAATCTTGGCGTTGGTGACACGGAGCTTCATCGCTGCAGGAAAGGGTCATCAGTGTTGGGTCAAGCACTAAGACGGCAGATGCGGCACTTACCATGCGAGGCGACGGTACAGTTCAAAGCGTAACCTTTGACCATGAAACTCTCCCTAGCAGATTTTCCGTGCGCCTTGAGGACATTGACAGCCTTGACAGGGTACTTCTTCTCTCCCTTAGCGTTGATGGTCTTCACAGCAAGCATAGCCTCGACAGCGAGAGGAGCAAAGAAGTCGTCGTCACTATACGTAGTTGTCAGCTTAATTCACAGACCTCATGGAGAAATCAGCTCACGCAGCAAGGATTTTTGAGCTCATAGAGGTCTTGGCGACGTTGACCAGAGAGTCTTTGCCGAGCTTGTCGACCTTGGTGGACAATTGGTCGGCCATGAATCGGCACGCTTCCTTACAAGCGAGTCTGCACCAGATCTCGTCAGCGAACCAGCTCGGAGCAAGCTCTGGTCGAGCAAGTCGGCGACTCACCTGTAACCAGTGATGACAGTAGTAGGGTGGATCTTGTTCCTGACCAACTCGTTTGCTCTTCTCAATAGCTCTGACGCGAGAAGAACGACTGAAGTAGTACCATCTCCGACCTCCTTATCTTGTTGCGTGGCGAGGGAAACGAGGATACGGGCCTGCAAGGAAGGTGCGATCAGCTTAACGTAGCGATGTCATTTAGCAATTGTGAAACATACCGCAGGGTGGTTGACTTCGAGCAATGAGAGGATGGTAGCTCCATCGTTGGTGATTGTCACATCTCCGACATTGTCCACCAGCATCTTGTCGAGACTACAGGAGAGATGAGACCTTCAGCACGACATTTCGGTAAAGTGTTCGATGGCAGTTCGACGACTCACCCGACAGGTCCCAAAGATGATTTGAGGATGTTCGAAACCGTTTGACAAGCCATGACTAGCAGTGAATCACGTATCAGCTGTCTGCGCCGTACGACAACAAGGTAGCTGATTGTGCATTACTCACCATTCGCATCTCTCACTTCCGCACCGCTCGTTCTTGTACCTCCCAAAAAGAGGCCCTAGCAACAGCGAGCACAGAATGTCAGCGAACATAATTTGCGTTGATACAGTCACGGGAAAGAGGCGCTACTTACAGCTCGTGGATCACGTTGGTACATTGTCGCTGCCATTTTGTTCACTTCCCTTTACGTCTTGAGGTTGGGTAGTGATATGAGTGGATGAGTAGAAGACTGAGGAAGGTTGAGGATGATATAGCGACTTTTGGGATTAGACACACCTGAGACGCGATTTTGAAAGCGTGGCGACGGGATCAATTTTAGTAAATGAGAGAAAAAACCTCCACTTTCGGGGATGGTGAGCGTTCGAGATACATCAGTACAATGCAATGATGCATATTCAGCTTGCATCACATCTGAACTGTTGATTCGAGTACCTCCATACAGACATCGACACAATGAGTCGACCTACCACTTCCTTGCGAGTTCTGCTCAACGCTCTGCCCCATTCGAAAATTCGACCGCTTGCCAATACCGCGTGGTTTCCCCGACTATCGTTTCCTGCGACTGCTCCTGCCGTTCGAAGCTATGCAACTCACCGATCTTCCACCTCTTCTTCTTCCTCAACTTCACCAGATCACAAAACGGCACACCCCAGTAGAGCCGAAGCGACCTCTGACTTGCTCAACAGACTAGGCTCGACAGCTTCGAGATCTGCTAATGAGTCTGCGGGAGGACAAGAATCGGTGGGACCTTTCCCACTTGGTGTGGGACCGAGTGGGAGGAGAAAGGTCTGGAAGAGATGGTCAGACTTGGGTCTAGGTGGGAAATGTGAGTGATCCATTCGAAGATTCGCAGCAGGGCTGGATGTGTTACTCCGTCCTGTGTGGGCCTTTTATTCTGCACACAACGAATTGTAAATCGATTGTACAATGCTGACAATCCATGTGTCATGGTCACTTAGTGGTCCGTACAACACAACAAACAGGCAACTTGACCGTCATCCTAGTCGGAGGTGCACTCTTCGTCATCCTCACCGTGGCACTTACGACTGAGCTGTTCGCAACGAATTCACCATCGGTGTTGTATTCCCAAGCGGTGGACATGATCCGAGCTTCTGATGCTGTGAGTGCGATGGGCGGTCATCTCCCTTGGCAACCGTTGGATCCTTGACCGTTATTGGGCTCCATCGATCGAAAGGTGTCTCGAACATTACGTTCATCTCTAAGCCCGCCCCGCCAAGTCCTCCACCTATCAAACTCAGTACTGACTAGTGATTTTATTGCTTGCACCACAGCTCAACCCGCACCTCCTACCTCCACTCAAGTTCACTCACTCACCCCACTCTTCCTCTCCGGTGCGAGGTACACCCCAAATCCCCCATACGTTCATCCAACACCCTACTTCTGGTCGGGAGCATCTCCTACTCACATTCTGGGTCCACGGGCGGGGTAAAGACGAGCCTGAGCCGATGGGCTGGATCAAACGAGGTTGGAGATCTGTCGAATCTTTCGGCAGAGAAGGTTTGAGATATGCTGGATTACTTTCCCCTTCCGAGTCTTCTACAGATGACGATGGAACATCAGTACAAAGTGTATCAAGGGCGGGGAAGGAAAGTCAAGTACAAGCACAACAACAACAACAGCAGACGGGAACGTTGGGTAGATGGTTAGGTGGTTTCACGAATAGTTTGAGATCAACCGCAGGTGGAAGTAGTGGTTCTGGACGAGGATCAACTTCGACAAGAGGGTTACCCCCGGCAGGGACTTATAAGATTGGTGAAGTTCGAGCGGAATATGTCAAGGTGAGTAGATCCGCGCAAGACCACTCGAACGGTGTAAAGAATCCAACTGGATCATTGCTGATCTGTTGGCTTCGTCCGTTCGCAGAACGCCTCTGGTCAATTCACACTTCTTTCTCTGATTGTCGACGTCCCTTCGTCTCGAGCTACGTACCCCGGTCGAGCGGTCGTATTCCAAAGTCCTGAAGCTCAGACAGAAGGCTTGATTGGTAAAGTCATCAGATAGAACGGCAGAGTGCAGAAAGAAAGAAAATGCATGTTGTATATTTTACAATCTATCTATCGAGCTGGCAAGTGTCTATGGAAGCGCGCGGACATTGCGTTCCGGCGTGGATAAAGTCCGTTAACTGAGTCAAGGGAAGAATGTCCAAGATTCGTCCTAGCAGGTGAAATATATCTAAAATGTACTGGAGATGATAACGAGCGAATATGGACAATGTACTACAGTATGCACAAGCACCAAAGTTCGACAATTTGCCATGGAAGAGAAATGATCAATGATCTCCTAATAGGCGAAAGTTGATGCCGTGGTACTGTAGGGGTGACTAGGCGGGGAGGGGGGAAAGAGCGAATGGGTGGAGATTGAAATGAAAGTAGTAGCATCAACTAGTTGCAAAAAGTGTCCGTTGAAATATGCGTTGTGGGGATGATACTGTTGACGATGGTGACGGCTGACTGGGGCGGGTGCGGGCTTAAGCCCTTTTGTAAGCGAACACGGCGAAAAGTCGTTGATAATAGCTCGTGTTCGATTTCGTAAGCTAATCAAACAGGATCAGCGACCTCGTTCCCCAAGCTGTACACCGTGCAAGTTCGCCCTCTCACCTCTTCCAAACACTCCTCGAGGAGTGTCTCCAGCTGAGCGGAAGGATACGAGTGATCCACAAGAGTGGGAAGCATTTGGTGAAGATTGGCAGCCAAGACTTGTGGGTGTAAATGACCCGCTCGAGCGAGAGTGGCGGGATCACTCCTCGTCGCGCGAGCGACGGGTATACGAACAGTCCCTGCGATAGGGGAAGAAGCGCTGTGCGGTGACTCATATTAGCTCTAAGCTCTGAGTCCGATGGAGACTTACAAAATGCCGCAATTGTCGACAATATGCAATAGATTATTGGGGATTGATTTGTCGACTGCGATAGATTTGGTCAGTTCCCTTGCTTCACAGTCAGCTATATTGACGAGACACTAACTTGCTCGCGCTGAGAACGCCTCGTCGACGCAAGCTTCCCATTGTCGGATCGGACTTGGCAGATCATGTCCAGTCAATGAAACCTGTACACAGTGTACTTATCAGTGAGCGCATTCTGCGAACTGGAGGGCGAAGCTTGACTGGGATATCACTCACGAAGCTTGCCTGGCTTTCAATGAGCACCAACAGACCCCCCGGACGGAGGAAGACAGCTAATCTACGCAGAAGATCCTCATACTGTGGGATCTCGAGTGACATCTCTTTGACGTGAATAACATCTATCAAATGGAAGGTCAGCTTTGTGGCCATGGAAGACCATTGGAGCACGGTAGCTCACCGAATGTCTCTGCTTCCCACAGAAGGGGCTTTGTGATGTCTGTAGAGACAACAAAGTGTCAGCTTCGCTTCCGCGTGGAATCGTTCTGAAGGTAGTGTAGCATTACGCACCGACCGTCAAAAAGTCGATGTTACCGTACCTCGATCGGTTTCTTGATATCATCGACCAATCGACACTACAGTCCAGTACGGGATGTCAGCATGCGGGATCTAGTCAGACCTTAGAATGGGTTATTATGACCTGAGGGCGTTTGTGGTTTGAGGACTTGGTCACACTCACTCCACTGCCAACACATCTGCGTATGGCTGAGAATTGGCGAGATCCATAGCCCACACTCCTGCGGTAAGCGGAATTCCCAGCAAATCGTGGGGTAAGATCGAGGAGACAGTGTGTGGACGAGGACAGATCGTCAAATGGTCCAGATTGGGGTGGTGGCAGTGCCAAAGTGGGAACGAGATTGTAGCATTCGGGGTAAAGCACGTAGAGAGTGGTACGATGATTTGGGAAGTCGTCAGCAAAACGTGTTGAGTGCCACATACATAAGTCACAGATATACAAACTCACCAGTACCCTTCAGTCACACGATCTCGTCAGCTGTGCATGCAACAGCAAGATGGATGGGGCTGTCGACTCACCGTTCCGACGTCAAGAACTTTGCTCCGTCGACCTGTTGCGTGGACCGCCGCGAGGTGCGAAGTGACGGTATCGGTGTAACCTGCGCCCAGCACTGCTCGATGGAGAGTATGTAGCGTCTCAAGTCTGAGTGAAGTGAACGTGATATATCAGCTTTCACGTCGGACGATGCACTGGAATTATAGTATCGCGACACTTGGATCGGGACATGACACCTCACCTATCTCTTTCGCTCAATCCAGACGAAGTTGGTCTACTACCGTATGTCGTGGTACTTGTACTCGTACTTGTCCTACTTGTCCTATTCCTATTCAGAAGAGACTCCAGCATACCTTGATCGAACAAATGATAGTTGCTTTCCCCCTTTTCATAAGTGCTCGAAGTAGCGTCCCTGAAGACGAATGGGTCGTCGAACAGATTATATGTGGGAAGCATTGGAAAGGTATCGTAAGAAGGTAGAGTGGTGAAGGTCATCTTTGTTTGCCGTGACGTTTCGATGATGGTAGAAGGACTGTAGATCGGTCTGTTTCAGGATTCAATTTGTCGCGTGACCGTTGAAGGTGGGTGCGGGAACGTGTGGAAGCGGATGAAACGCGGTGTTGAACACGTTCTGTGGATCGAGACAAAGTCAGCCTACAGTGCACTATGCAAACTCATTTCGAACACACCTCGGCGACATTGACAGATAGTGTCGACTATGAAACTCACAGAATGATGTTTGGACACACTCGGTTGAGACACCAGAAACACAGTGAGTGGAGCTTAGCGTGGGCGTCGGTGAACAAGGATCTGTTATGTCTCGGGCGTAACCTCCTTAGCGTAAGTCTTGTTGACAAGGCGTCGTGAGGCTATGAGGTCAGGTGGGTGAATACAACGGTAGCGTGATTGAAAACCAAGAGTCTTACAGCTCACAACTTGACGGGACACAATTAACAATACGATGTTCGCAGTGGTCGATATTTTTGGGGATGATGTTTAATGCGGATCGCAACACACCCTATCAGAATATACCGTAACTCAATCACTGTCCCACACCGTCTTTCCTCGACGCGAGTTCAAACACGTCGTGCGCAGAACTAGACCGAGTCGAGAACAAACCAAAACCGAGGTAGGGCGTACGTTCTGCTCGCTTTGATCATTGTGAGGGGGAGGTGTGGGAACTGATTCAGAAGAGTTGATCTCTGCCTTGAGGCAAAGGATGTTTGTCAGGTCCGGTGAGTTGGCCACGATGACGTTGGGTGACTCTGGTCACAACCACGATGGAAACAACTTTTCCTGTCCTTGCGTAGTAACCCTACGAAAGTCGAATGAATCCGCCTACAGTGAGAGAGATGCACCTCTGAGTAGCTATTCAGTAGGATCAGTAACATGATGCAATAATATCCTAGGTTGTATGAGGCGTTCACACTTTTGCGCGAGGTGGCATTGTTCTTCATCACTTGCCGAGAAGGTTGAGCACGGACCACCTTCCACTTGGAGCATGGGGACGATCAGTGCGCGGGCAAACTCTGTTACATTAGAACAAACGTGGTGAGGGCGCAATCGTCAACTTTGGCCTGTCGCTCGGGTGTCTTCGGTGAACGCTCCGCCTTCGCCGAGCACTGATCCCAACGTTGAACGCTGATCATCACATCGAATTCCGCCCCAACAGTATGGCAATGTGGGGCGGGCCGTTGACGGACTCGTGCAGGAGACCCTCCTTTTGATCCCATAACGGTCGCAGCGAACACAAATCATTTCCATCTCAGGGAGGTCACTCGATTCCAGATCCACGTTGATCAAGTCAGTATCGACACACGGACCGTTGATGGCAAAGGATGTCGCTCCAATCCTCGAGGCATAAGTGAGCAACATCGACTTCATGGATGTAAGACCGAATCACCATCTCTTTCTCCCATCGGAGACGGGTCCGTACTAAACTTGAATGGCGTCAAACGTCGTTGTGACCAAGGTGTATCGAGGTGCAAGGTGCAAGTCGCAAGCTTGATTAGATTGCTTGTCGAAGAAGATCAGACAAAACGCGTCGATTTTGGATCCGCATGCCTAATGAATTTGCTCCCGTGGGTACCAAGCTATTTATACGCGCGGCGGAAAGCACTGAACATGAGCATTCCGCCAAAAGAAGGCACATGACGTTGACCGCGTCGTCGGAGACAGCACCAACGGAAATATATCGTTCATCCTACACTACCACGCAGATCATTCGAAACCATCGTTAGACAACATCCCTTACTCATTGTCCGATGCGATCAAGATGACATTGTGGTTTTTGCGAGGATATGAAGAGGGGTCGCAGATTGAGCGAAGGGGAGGTTCCGGACAGGGTATCACCACCACTGCTACCCGTGAGTAGTGTACCCATCCCCTCCATCCCGCTGTTTTCTGCTATCCACGATACTCCCGCTTCAGGAATGATTAGGAATGGAAGCTGACACTGTCATCTCGCATGTCTCAGATCCCACTTCTGTAAGCTTGTTTCCTTGTTTCACTTATTGAAACCGTCTCACTTGGAGTGTAGTATCTTCCCGGACCACCAAGTAGTACGGCCACTAAATGGCATGGGACAGGCAAGGAACCGCAGATGTGGGTCGAAGTGGATATTCATCTGCACCGATGCAAAGACGAAGCTGACTTTGATTTAGCGCTGGATCGACTGGAGGTTTCATTGGTCTCATCTCGGTGAGTCGAAGTCCCGTTAGAGTCATAGTATTACAGCTTATACTTCCTTCTAGGGTATCGCCATAGTCGTTTTAGTCTCCCTATTTGCCGGCGTGTACTTCTGGAATCGCTATCGTCGTCGAATCGGTCCAAAATCTTCAAATGACGCCACACGAACTCGATCACACAATCCCCTCCCATCATTATCGTTCTCTCGACCTTCCACGTCAAATGATCCTTATGCCGATACGGCGGAAGAACGCACACCCAAAGCGTCCAAATTCGGATTCACACGACCCGTGTATGCGAGACAGAGAAGTTCAGAATGGGATATGCCAATGTATAGTAATGGCGAGGACGATAGTCCTCCAGCGGCTGCTACCGCTACTAAAGCAGGAGAAGGAGGTTGGGTGAATGTGAATTCGACTAGGGAAGCAAGACCTGTCAGTCCTACGCCGTTACTTTCGACTCCGACAAAGGCCCAATCGAAAGGGAAAGGCAAGGAACGATTATTATCGCGACAAGAATCGAATTCGTCCATCTCAAAAAACCCGTTCGATAATCCTTATGATGACTCGAGGTTAAGTCCGATCGCATATCGCGATGCCCATCGTTCGCAGACCAGTGTGGACTCCTTAGATATAGGAGCTGGTCAAGGAGCACAAGAACGCCAGAGTTACTTGAGAGCAGGGGACAGTCGAGGGGATGATGATGGGTCAAGTGGGGGTGAGAGCGAAGGCGAGAGGAGTATTAGGGTGTCGCAGATAAGAGAAGGGACGAGATTCGTCGAGAGATTCGAGAGTAAGGAGTCATTGGCGTAGCCCTCCGAGGCGCTTTGCTAGATTGTGTCGGACGATGAGTACGAGGAGGAACACACGGGAGCATTCAGTCATGTAGCCTTAGTGTATCTTATAGCATGGAAAACCTCGCAAGCGCGGGCACAGTCGTGGCTAGAGGTTGAACAGCTGGGCCCGAGGTTGAAAAGCTGACGCGATGATCTAACTATAAACCTCAAACCAGCACTTCGTAGGTCAGCTGAAGCTGAAACATCGGGGTCGAGAGTTGGGTCGGAAGCGGAGAGATAAGGCGAATCTATAATAGACAAACCCGGCACTCCGACAACCCGAACTCTATCGACAAACATGACCCCGATTACAACTTGTTCGATCGTGGCGCACGACTCGTAAACATTGCACGGCCGACCAGTCTACATCTCGAATCGTCCTTTGGACCGGACCGTCATTGAACAGTCGGTATGCAAACACCGTGCCTGTGCATCAAGAGATTCGATCGTCATTATCTACTATGAGTTACCTTCGGACTAAACTACTGAATCAAGCCATGTATATGCATATGCATATGACTTCAGTGGCGTCTCACCATGGCTATGATAGCATAGCTTAGTGCTCGTTCCTACGGACCTACGGAGATGGGCTGGACACATTAGTTAGTGGAGAGTAATGTTTCGTCCGTCCTCGTTGATGAACGATTGACCTTCCGAAAGGATATGTCATGTTTGGTGGGACAAGCGTCACTTTATTTTGCGCGTTGTTGACGCGTTCTTGGATGTTGTGTTGTGTTGATATCATATCGCAGTATTTTTCTCGTCATACATCGTGCCGGGTCGTGCCTCACGGTCATGCTGCGGTCTTATTACATGCTGCAACAGTCTATCAGTCATTGATGCTGTAGAGCGTATTTCTCGATCTCTGAAGAGAGACAATGGGACGGAGAGTCAGACAAAACATGAAACAAGGTTGCAAGACACGGCGAACGACGTCATGACTAACAAGCTACTAGCGTGAGAATGACTTGTTCTTTAGTGCAGGGTTATTATTGTAATGTTGAAACGGAGCAAATGTCACTTGCTGACCGATCACGAAGCAGCTGATCTGTGTCGCTGCGGAGTTTTATAATCGTTGTTTCTGTCACAAACGGCGACGCGTCGAACAGAGTAAGTGATGGAGGTTGGTTGACGAGCAACCAACTGGTCATGGAGTACGTTGTCTAGAGACCGTCCGCACGGATCCATGCATCTTGGTAGACCTTCTGCGCTCGGTCCGATGACTACTGGAAAGGAAATGTGCGTAAGCATTACAACTCCCGCTTGGTACGTATCCGGGTTTCCGGCGGGATGAGACAACCCCCCTCAAGGAACATACAGGTAAGACCGGGGGCTGGTCAAGCTAAGGAATGTAATGTTCGTTCATTCCACATCAAATGCAGGGAAAAGAAAGACCTTGCATCCTCGGAGTGGAAGCGATCAATAGAGTAATTATAATGACGGTAGCGATGGGCAAAGGGATGGGACATGGGACAAGTTGAACCACAAACGCCAGGCGGCAACTTTGATCTTCGGTAGATCTCTTTCTTTGCATAAGGACGGGTTTGGCTTGAACTTGTGCATGTACCATCTCACATGGACAAAATGATAGATCTCACGAGTTGGGTCTGTTGGCATGGAACGTTGAAATACGCCCCGGAAGTGCAAGGTTCAGCCTTCTTTGTTTGGAGGCAAGGTCGGTACAGGGAAAGCGGAGTGTGTGTCAACAGTTTACCCTGAGGGAGGGATGTGACGGAAACGAAAGGAAAAGCAGTCGCGCGGTGCAAGCAAGCTGCCTGCGCTGTACGGTGCGGTGAGAATCACATTCACTCTCCGAAACATCCATCCAACTTGTACGTTGAGCGATATAACCTTTAATCCTATCCTTCGATACATCTCACTTTGGGGTAGTCTCAACAAGCCAACTTTACAGTAACACCCATTACCTCTCATATCATACGTACCTCTGCGTCGTTCTGCAGTAGCCATCTATCAACCTGGTGATCTCATCCCACAGTAGCGCCAGCTTGCCTTTGATTACCCTAGTTTGTACCAACCCGTCGAACGGAGTTCGTTGGAACATTATCACTACTGCTACTCGGATCCACCACTGTCAGAAACACTTTGCAGAAAGCAGTCACGTCGAAGACAAAAGAGCAAACCGCCTAGGAGGGATCAATCACGGCCAGGGTAAAATTACATCAGTCACAGAAAGAAGCTCTCGCTACCCTCCCTTTACGAGTCTCGATAGTTGGATCATTCGCATCTTTCGGTTCATTCAACCTACCTTTTTCTAGGTGCTCCTGCTCAATCCTTCCGCTCCGTCAATAATCAGTATTACGTCTTAATTCAACGTTAGCTGTTAGTTGGGATCCGAACAGTTTGGTAGGTTGGATATCTCGGACTATCATTCTCCAACTTGGATTACAGCTCTCAACCACCCCATCCGACCGACGGCGCATCCAGGGTCGACGATAGGTATACTGGTTGGTATAGGTAGTCGGTATCTCGCGACCAGCCTCCGTTCAGTCAATCTCACTCTACACCCGACATCTCCCGTCATTCATCGACCAAAGACATTCCTATCTTTCGCAATAGATCCTCGATATCTTCATCTCAACGTCGTCTTCGAAACCCACCTCTTCCTCTCCATCTTGAAACCAGAAAACGAAACAGCCAAAAAACGACAACCTCGGACCTCAACCATTGTCTTGTCCCATCAACTACATCACATTCCTTTGCAGTCCAACTCTCTTTTCCAAAACTTGCATTGTCTCACATTTTCCCCAGACTCATTCTCAATCCAGCCTCAATCCTCTACAATCCGACACCACGTACAAGAGGCCGGCTCAACGTTCGAGACGTCTGCATACCTACAAAGCGACCTGCAGCTCGACTTACCCAGCTATCGCTTCCCCGCGACTCACTCTGCACTCTGGCGTGGCTGAGACTAGCACATGGAAAGATCAGGTGTGATTCAGTTCATGGTGAAGTACGCAGGCGGGTTTAACACCTCCCAACATTGTGAGTTTCGCTCTTGTCTCCGCTCCTGTCAACGACGTGGATGATGCCGCAAGGTGAATCATGCTAATCATGCATCCTCGTTGGGTCTCGCGATCACAATAGAACATCCCCGCTTCCACCGTCAGCTTCCAAGGTCGAAGCGCATCGTCCCTCACTTTCCACCATCTCCATATACATCCTTCCATCATGGACGCCTTCTCCTCATCACCCCTCATGGAGTCCTTCCCCTCCTCAAGGTTCCCTTCCCCTGTCCCGTCACCAACACGAACCGACACCGACTTGCCTATCGAAGTGGACCAGTCTTTCAACTCGTCCATGTCATTCGGTGACACATCTCCTTACTTCTCTCCCACTCCAGCAATGAACAAAATGAGTGGAATCTCCCCTTTACCCATCAAGGCGACATCGTCGACATTTCTCTCTCCTTCACCCGCCTTCTCCCTCAAGCCTCGGCGTCCGGACCCTGTCCCCATCCAGTGCAACACATCATTCTCTCCCTCAAAAAAGAGCATGGACATGGGTGAACCAGTCAAAGTCATGGGTGCTCGACCTCTCGGACAGGGTAGAGCGTTCGGCAGAGAGCTGTCAACAAATGTCATGCAACGGTCAGCAGGTCCAGCCACGACAAAGCTCAACAAAGGCAAGATGCTACCTCCTGCATTGCCTGATGGGAAGACATTCATCCGACCGAGGGGTGGATTGCCCATGCAATGGACCTCATCGAACGACGAGACTGGCAGACCAAAGATGGGACTCCAAGCTGGTATCATGCGAAGAGAGGTTAGTGCGATGCAGTGTTGATGTGGAACAGGGCTGATGTTCTCTGTCCTGATGTAGACTGAGCCAGTCATGAGTTTGTCACCTTGCTCCGTAGCTTCGACATCAGTTAGCGATGAGTTTGGGATGGATATTGACTCTCCAGCCATGAGATCTCGTCGAGGAGCATCGAAGAGCGCATCACCCGCCTTCAGTGGTGCGGCCTCGTTCTCCGGCTCGCCTGGACTCGGCTCCTTCTTCTGCGACTCGCCCGCTGCTCCCTCCCAAGCCGCTCCTGCGAAACGACGGAGTCTGATCACTGGTTCTCCCGCATCTCCTTCATCTGGTTCACCTTCCGCTAAGCGAACTTCCCTTGGTCTCGGCATGACCCGACCGCCCCTCGACAAGACCGCTTCATCTAGTGCAATGCTCTTTGGTGGTGCTCGAGCCAATACTCTTGCTTCTCGTCGGGCGCCCCAATTCAAACGTCCTACGTTGGGTCCTCTTTCCGCTGGTCCTTCCAACGATCAGGCTCAGCGTACAGCCTCTGCCATCTCCGCTTTCCCTATCCTTTACGGTCCTCCTAAAACCACCCTTGGCCAGTCAGGTACATTCCCCCGAGGTGCCGTCGCTCCAATGCGACGAGCGTTCTCCGTCTGCGATCAGAACAAAGCACACGAGACCGAGGAGGATGAGAGCGAATATGAAGCATCCCCATCTATGGCTGGCACTCACGCAGAGTACGCTCGGCGATATGGTCCGCGTGTCACACCGAGAGTAGATGGATCACCTGGCGGTAAAGCCGTGCGAGCTTCCATTGCGGTGTCCGGTGAAGGTGCAGCGAGTCCCGCGGGGAACAAGGGCAAGAAGCCTAGTCCTTACGGTCCTGGTGGTCTGCCTGGCTTCGGTGACAACGAAATGGATGGAAAGATCTTGCCGTGCCATAAAGTCAAGGAAGACGGTTTGGTTAGGATCACCCCGAATACCGTAAGTGAATATACCATTCCAGCTAGGAGCTGTTCACTGATAAGATCCGATCACAGCTCGACGATCTTCTCGCTGGCAAGTACACCGACAAGGTGAAGCGATATCACATTATCGATTGTCGATTCGACTATGAGTACGCCGGTGGCCACATCGCTGGTGCTATTAATGTCAAGTCCATGGACGCTCTTGACCAACTTCTCCTGTCCGAATCTGCCGGTGTTCACGCGAACGGCGATGATCTTCCTGTACCCAGTCGAAGTGGCGAACTCGGAGATGGTGAACAAGTCGTCCTTGTCTTCCACTGCGAGTTCAGCGCCAAGCGAGCACCTACCTTTGCCAAACACCTCCGATCACGGGATCGCTTGATCAACAACGCTTTGTACCCGAAGATCTTCTACCCGGAAGTATACATCCTAGAAGGCGGATACTGTGGATTCTACCAGACCCAGCCGGACAGATGTGATCCCAAGGGATACACACCCATGGACGACCCAAAGCATTTCGAGCGACGTAACTCGGATTTGCACGATTTCCGCAAATTCAGTCGAACGCGGTCTTTCACATATGGCGAGCAGCCTTCCCAACCTTCTCGAGCGTTACCACCTTGCCCTCCACTCGCTTTTGCTGCTGCGTCCGCCGCCACCGCCCGTCGTCAAGGCTCTACCATAGCCGAAGAGGAACACGAGCACGAGTCATCCCCGTCTCACGGCGATACCAGTGCTGAGATGGGCTCGGGTACAGAAGCAAGCCCCTGCGCGAGAGCGGTATCCATGGGTCAACCGCCAATCTTTGGTTCTGCCAAATCACGCGCTCTGGGACGAGTCGGCTTCAGTCGTGTTGCCTCGTACGCTGGTACTGGCATACGCCACTGATTGGCCGTTCCTCCATCAGCTCCTCACACTCCTCCAATCTACTCCCATCTCCCCCAGTCCTCTCCTTACCTGTTCCTTCTCTTTGTTGTCCTGTCTCCCCTGCTTTAGCATTGCATTGTAGCATTGATTTCTGCCTGCATATACGTATCTTTTTAATATCTGTCATTTTGTTTATCGGACATTGTTTTGCCTTTGCTGTGGTTTCTGTGCATTGCCAGGTGTTTGTTCGTAATATTACCATTATATAACTGTAGCGATTATCTTCTTTCTCTCCCCCCTGCGTCTTGACACCGACACCCCTTATACTTCTTGTGCATGAACTTGTACTTGCTTTTGCTTTTATTCCTTTCCGTGCATTTTCTGGGCATGTTGCGTCACGGCTTTATATATTTGTTTGTTTGTTTGTTTGTTAGTCTAAAGAATAGAGTACCAGTACCTATTACTAGATCAATGCATGTGTGTGCAACTTCTGCAGGTTACCAGAACTTGTCTACGCACTCGTCGAGCTTACGTTCGAGATCTAATCCAATAAGCGTATCTAGTAACTTGACGAACCTCTGTCTGTCGCCTTCTACCAACTCGCTTAATTCTCTCGGTCCTTGTCTTTCCGTGATGAGACCGAACGCTCTCGCGTCGTTGAGACATCTATTATCCGCGAAAGGGAATACTTCCGGCCAATCTTCCTGTATTCTTCTGAGAAAGACACCTACGCCTATCGGACCAATCCCCTTGATTGACCTCAACATATGACCTGTTCTCTCTTGAGCTTCGAATGTGCCCAATCCCTGAATAGCCCTTCTGATTCCTCCAAGACTATCTTCCTCTCCTTCACCATTTAGACCCCGTACACCATCTACCAGATCACCCATCTGTATTGCCGTCTTGTCCTTATGTTGTGTTCTCGCCACCCAGAGTGACTCAAGTCGTCTCTCTTCATCCGCTTCTTCCAAATTCTCATATTTACCAAAGAGGAACGGTTCGTTGAACAGGGTACATATCGTCCGTATGCCCAATTTATGCGAAAGCGGCTTCGACAACAACAGAGCCGAGAGGAGACATTGGAATGGTGTCTGTTTACTATGCGGATACCGAAATAATCCCAACTCCAATCGTTTCTTCTCGTTCTCCTCTTGTTCGTTTTTGAAGGAGAAATAGGGGGAAGTTTTGATACTTGCGTTTTTGGATTTGGATGGTTTTACAGGCGATCTAGGGAACGGATTGGCAAGTTCGTATGCTTCGTCAGATAGGAGCCATTCCAATGCGGCAGTTCGGGACGAAGCGGATTGAGTACCCGTTCGAGGAGGACGCGGTGGAGCAGCAGCAGCTTTCGCTTTCGCTCGACTAGCTTTGGTTTTGGGTTTGGAAGGAGGGGATGATGGTGCATCGGAATCGTCCTCTGCTTCGCTTGAGTTTGAGGTGGAAGCTTTGGCTTTGGCTTTGGCTTTGCCCTTCGCAGTGGTGGTGGTCGTGGTTTTCCGTGATTTGGCAGGTTTGGACGGCGATGGCTCTCCCTCTTCCGACTTGACCTCTGAACACAAGGGCGACGATCAGCACATGCAAGCTTGTACCCACCATGAGGGCTACCAATCGATGATACTCACTCTTGGACTTGGGGGCAGCTTTCGCTCTAGGTTTAGCTTTGAGCAGCTTGGGCTTCTCGTCGTACTCTGAAGCAGCAGATGATAAGGGTGATGATGCAGAAGAAGCTCCGTCCGAATTCTCATCCTCGTCATATTTCCGCTTCACGCCGTTCGACCTGGCTCTGGGTGGCATCGTGCTATACGAATACTGCTGAGTACGTGCTAGAAGCGATTGGGAGGAGACAAAATTCTGCCAAGTTATTGAGTGAGTGAGTGTCGAAGTGTGTCGAACCTGTTGTAAACATGTACAGAAGAGATGTTGTTCATCCATCTTACCCCGGTAATGTTCTCGATTGGGTGTGGTGGTGATCGACGCGCGACGTCATTTCATCGAGAATGACTTTGAGTTGGGTGGCGAAAAGCGTTCAGGCACGGCACATATCGGAGCAGAGTTAACGGTAAGAGGAGGATGTCGTCTTTTCCCTCTACGTTTCAGTCAGTGTATGCTTGGGTTGCTGATGGCTGCGATGAGTGATTCAGTAGTGAGGAGAAGTGTGGTAATGCGCATGAGCGCAAGAGCTTGATGATCAAGCATCACTTTGCTGGTCGGTGGCGAACAATCAGCCACATTTCACGCTGATATGACAAGCGGGGCTGAAGATCCAGCCGGGCTGACAGCTTGGCCAGTGGGTATGTATCACCTCTGGCTGATGTTACAACGTCCGCTCAGGTGATTGACAAGGTATATGAGCGTTGGCCTGTCCGAGATAAGAGCAGAACAGACCCACAAAACCAACAAACCAGAACCAAAAGCACTCTTCAACCATCAAACATTTAAAAATGGCACCATTCTCACCACTCCCTACTATTTCCCACTCTCGAACTCTTCGAACACCCCAACCTTTCCCTCATCTTTTCGGCCAAACACTCCCTCATCATTCTCCCAAACTTTTTGGGGCCTCTGGACTATATCAGTCCAAACTTCGACCTGACCACAGGTTCTTTTCTGCTCCAACATCCGGGTCGCACCATCATCCTCGACACCAATCTGGATCATGTCTTCCTTCTACTTCTTCAGCACGAGCTTCCACACTCTCCCTCAGAGGATTAGGCGAAGCAGTGCTCAACGGTGATACGCAAGGTATATCATATGGTATATTCATGTGTCTCTTCATCGCCACTCTGTGGCTCATAGCAGCATTCAGCGCTTCCCAGATGTCTTCTTCGCTAGCCTTATCTCCCTTGGAGACAGGTATGACAGGCACGAACTTGGGCTTTGGGATGGAGATGGAAATGGAAATGGGGATGGGGATGGTTGAACTCGACGGATGGGAATTGAGATCGTGGAGAAGGTCTCGTATTAGCGATGAGACGCCCGGAAATGTAGTTGAGGAGGAAGGGAGGAAGAAGAGGAATGAAGTGGTCTTGGATGTACTGAGCAGGATCAGGAAAGAGCATCTGGAGGCGATGCAGGAGAAGCAGGTCGAGAACTTGAGTCCTGAAATGACTGGCATCTCAGGGCCAACGGATGGAGACTCTGATCAACTCGAGACAGAACCTCAAGATGTGAACACTGCTGGTTTGCCCGCCCAAACGACCGATACTCAGAACACAGGCAGCGAAGATGTGCTTAACGACACCATGGGCGGAAGTCTCGTCGGCTCAAGCATCGAAGGGAAACCTCAAGCTGAGAATATCAGAGAGCTAGAGAAGCGAAGACGACATCATCAAGAGGACGAGGATGAACAGGACATGGAAGTCGGCGGTCTGTGATAGCTGACTTATGGAGATCGACCTGGACAGTATAAATAGATGGTGTAGATACCACATGTACAACATGAATCCGATAGAGCGGCATCTTGCTCAAAATGATACTTTGATACACAATTTCTTACAGAGAACGATCATATAACATTTGAATATTAGATAGAATACGCTAACGATCCTCGTCTATCGTATCGAGCGTTGCCTTGTGCTCCTTCATGCAACCGTTCCATCCATGTCTGCAATATGCTCCTTAGCGCCAGAGCTCGAGCTCAAGCTTAGACTTCGGGATCTACGGCTGAGTGACCATCTTCAATGGAGGGAACTACAAGATTTCGTTGTAGCGATCTTCATGATCTTCCTGAGGTTCAGTCGAGGTAACCATCGCTCTCGTCGAGACAGAGCCGCCGTCCGAAAAAGTGGCGTTGGTGAGGTCATAGTCGAGGTTGGCGTCGAAGTGTATTGTGGAGGTGTTGACGAGCAAGAAGCGCATGAACTCTACCCCCGTTGAAAAGACAAAGCAAGGTGTCAGCTTTTTGAGGGGCGACTGATTTGATGCCAAGAAACACAAAAGCAACGAGTGACTCACGAAACCCTCGCACACTCGGTGAGTACACACTGCACAGACCGAATGGCCCCATGAAGCTCGTGCGGTGTCAACTGCCCCTTTGCTTATCAACATGAGAACAAGTCAGACCCTAGTCCAGCTTAAACACACTGTTGGGGTTAAGGGGGGATACATACCCCATTGCTATGCAGCTGAATGAGCGACCTCACATGTTCAGCATCAATCTGTACGATAAGATGCCATTAAATCCAAAAAGACACCGCTTGACTTACAGGCGACATCTGATCTGATCATGGATCTCCCCTGTCACATGCTCACGTGCCTCCGATCTCTCAGCGTACTCCCAACTCGGTTCTTCAAATACCACTACGGAGGAGTAGGAGCTGTGTTCGTCAAACGACTCTGAAAGATTGTCGCTGTCGTTCGTATCATACACATATACGCTTCCTTCGTCGTAATTGACATCGATGATGGTTGATGAGCGTGTGGTTAGGATATCGTCCATCAGGTAAAACATAGGCCGTACCACTTTCGTCGGCGCGTACGAGTAAGGCGAAGAATATTCGACGAAGATGCCTTTACCTTCTGACATGCCAACTTCCCAAACATGAGGATGGGGCGCAGGACGTCTTCCTCTTGGACTCGACATTGTCGGAAAGAAGGCGATGCTCGACGACGATGTTGACGTTGATGTCGGAGTCGACGCAAGAGGCGGAATGGTATCAGCGCAGTTTGAGAAAGAATGGAGCGGTGCAACAGAACTCATGAAAGCAGTGTGGAGCGACAAGGTAGAGAGATGATGGAATAGAAATTGAGCACAGACTAAAGTGCGATGACTGATAAACCTCGCCTGGATGGTTGGTAATTTGCTCTCGTATTGCTTCGACTACCTGTCAGTAGCCTGACTCACCTGACATGATTTGTGCAGATCTTTCTGTTAGTCCCGATTGGTTAGGTACATCTATCCTATTGAACCATGAAACTGATTGCTCGACATTCGATAGTAAGTCCAG
This sequence comes from Kwoniella shandongensis, assembly GCF_008629635.2. Taxonomy (NCBI): domain Eukaryota; kingdom Fungi; phylum Basidiomycota; class Tremellomycetes; order Tremellales; family Cryptococcaceae; genus Kwoniella; species Kwoniella shandongensis. The sequence goes on from NC_089288.1 coordinate 739,571, forward strand.
GTACGGATTCCAGATTGCAGGACTCGAAGACCAGTAGACCATTGTCAGGTGCGAGTAAGAGAGACCTAACAATATTCCTACAGTATACCGCTACCACGGGTGTCGAATTCACGAGTAGTGAGTAAGACAATGTCGCAGAAATCAGCTGAGTTGAGATAAGATGGCAAGTGAGTATTTCAGCTCTGAACGGTCCCCCAAACACGCGAGACACAAAACATGTTGAGTGAATCCAAAAAGCCAAGGACATATATCGTATAAACATGCTAGTGACAGACGAAAGGATGATTTGACGTACTGTCTAACTGAACACCAAGAATGACATGAGCGTACATATGCAATCGTTTCAAAATGAATGCGACAGAAGTTATGAGTGCAGATCTACTGCGAATCGATGATCATGGGTTCGTCGGCTGTTCCTGGCGCGGTAGCCGGTGTTGAAGTAGGTTCTGCTGGAGGAGGTGGTCGGAAGATGGCAGGAATGGGGTTTGGAGTGGGATTCGACGTTGTCGTAGCAGGTGGAGGCGTTAGGCCGATTGAAAGCTATCTCAGTCGTCAGAGTCGTCGTCCTCCACAAGCGACGGCTGTACTCACCCAAGCATCCGCTTTCACCTTCCATTGACTCTCTTTCGTCTTTCCCTCTCTTACTGCCACCTCTTTGATCTTCGCCTCGATCGCAGCCTTTGTTGCTACACCTTCGAAGTGTTCACGCAGCTGGGAGACGAGATCGGTACGGATCTTGATATTACCGTCGATAAGGCGGTATAGTTCCGCGAGGTGTGTTGATGGGAACGCGATCTTCGGTCCAACTGCTCGAGAGCGCGATTGAGCGGCAGTGGACGTATCACCGTTGGTAGTGACAGGAACGGCGGCAGCGTCGGCAGCGGCGGACGGTTTAGCAGTGTTCACCGACACAGGCGTTTCTTTCGGAGGCGCAATAGTTTCCGTTGACAAAAGACATTTGACACTTAGACTTGCACCGATGGCAGTCGTCGAGAACGAGGCTTTGAAATTCTGTACAGGTTCATCGGAGGTGAAAGTGAAAGGGTCAATAGCAACGGGTGTATCTATATGTCCATGTATCAGCTAGGAGTCGCATTTACACCAAACGGGGACGTACCATTCAGGAGCTGTATACGATATCCTTCCATGCCCTCACTGCCCTCTTCACCAAGTCTTTGCTCCCACAACGGGCCTTTCCACGTCGGAGTAAGCTTGACAACCTTCTTCGGAATCTCCCTTGATTTTTTCACCACTTTCATCGGTAATCTCGATTGGTCCATCGATGCTGAGGCTCCAGCTGCAATGATACCGTCGATCGCATCCACGTCACCATCGGTAGGTGTAAACTCGACGTCCTCAGCATCGTCGAGCCAATCGTCAAACTCTCCCTCGTCTTCATCGTCATCGTCATCGTCCTCTTCCTCCTCTTTGGCCGCTCCTTCTCCAAAGTCGTCCACATCTTCTCCACCTTCATCATCTTGCCATTCGTCACCGGAATCGTAGGAGTAATCGAAAATTGGATCTTGTCCAAAAGGTGTGCGAGGTCCAACCACGAGTGACTTCTTGGTGAATGTTCCTGTCGGCGTTTTAGGTCAGTCGAAGTTCTGAAATTACTCGCATGTCAACCAGCTTACCGCAGTAGGGGGGTCTGGCCTGTTGATCGAATAACAATGTCTTCCACGGGAACTTTTGCTTGTTCCGTAATTGGTCCAGCACTATTCTAGGATCTTCTGCGTCCTGCACAGCATTCCACACGTCCGCTACTGTCCCATGTCGAGGCATAGTCTTCAATCCCTTTGGCAAATGGCTTCTGGACGGTCGTATCCGTCTCCCATGTCGTTGTAAATGGTCATTGATGAAATCTGAGTAGGTGTCAGGCAGGCGTCTCAAATTTGTCCAGATACTTGTGGTATGCATACCTTGCGATTGCCAATTCTGCACTTCCGGTGCTCCCACTTGTCCCCATTGTTCCAGTTGCTCCCGGGACACACCTTCCTCTGAGCTACCACCCTGTGATCTGTGTCGAGAAGTGTGCCACTTGTTGATCTCAGCAACATAGACATGTGGTCTCTGAGCCATCGGTCTGAAGGTCTTTGCGTAATCGCTGACCACGACCGGCGTGGTCTCTCTCTGCTTCGGTGCTGGATGGAGAGTCAGCTCACACCTGGCAATCTGACACGCTAATGTCGACTTACTCGATGGGCCCGCTGGACTTGCTCGACTGATCGTCGGTGATCCCGCAGGTTTCTTGAAGAACATACTCATTGTTTGCGCTTGTTTGGCCTTCGCTGCCTCCTTCTTCTTCTCTGCACGCTCTTTCTCACTGCACCAGCATATCAGCAACAACTCAATCAATATATGACTGAGGGCCCACTCACGCCCTCTTCTCAGCTATAGCTGCTTTCTTTGCCTCTCTCTCCTCTCGCTTCAGTCGAGCTGCTTCTTCCTGCATGAAGACTCTGTCAGTCTCAAGCGCCCTACAAGTGGCAATTTGAGGTTCCGCTTACCTCCTCGGGAGTCATCTTAGCCTTCTTGGTAGGCGACGCACTACGCCTTGAATCGACTGTATTGGCTGTCCCCTCTCTGCTCTTCCGTCTGCCCTCTGCCCTCGGCGATTCCTGCTTCGGATTAGCTAGACACTCACCCCCTTGTCTTGTCGACTCACGTCAGTGTCCTTCGTCTTTCGTTGCTTTGCCTCCTTCACAGGCGTTCCAGTCTCGCTCTTATCCACTTTTTCCACTTTCACTGCCTTCTCCGCTTTCTCCGCTTTCTCAGTTTTGACCGCCTTCTCGCCTTTGTCCAACTTGTCTCCCTTAACCAGCTCCAGCTTCTCAATGTCATCCAACCCATCCAGGATTTGTAGACATCGTTCTCTCGCTTGTTCTCGTTCTTGCCGCCTAGCCAACAATACCTCCTCTTGTTCCGCAGGGTAGTACTTCTGTAAGTCGTTGGCTTCCCAACAACGTATTTGGAGTGCCGCGGGTATTTTGGTGGATGAGGAGGACGCGGACGGTGAGAAATCGGACGGGGTGAATCCATACTGCCGCAGAGTGAAGAGTCTGGGAATGAGAGGGGCTAGAGCGTCTGACGGTAATGGATCTGTACGAGCATCAGTCAGCATGCCAGAAACGGGACAGCAGGAAACGCACCTTGACCGCCTTTCACGATATCCAGAGATGATTTTAGGTTCTTCATGAACAGGTTCTCATTGGCGGATGAACTGAATTGATCTCGTCAGCTCGGTCCACGCCAAGATGGTGGGGAAGGGAAGGCTCACAGCTCATGTCCAGCCATCACGATCAGATCCCAATGCTCCTCGGGCACCGAGGTGACCTTCCTCCCCTCGTCAGCTTCATCAAGGAGATATGTCTCCAGCTTCAGCAGTCCTGAGAAAACGACAATTTGTTAGCTGACGTTCACTTTGTCGAAGCTAACAGCGACTTACTGCGTCTGGGGAGATTTCTGGGCAGAGGATCCTGCTTGAAGATGAGTTTGCGACCCTTGAGCTCGACCAGGGAGGATGTTGAAGCTAAGTTACACAGAATGTGAGCTCAAACATCATCCGATGATAGAATAGCAGCACACCTTCGGTCTTTACTCGCTTCTTGACACCGTTGTTCTCCTTCTCGTCGACACTAAGCTTGTTGGACAACACATCTGAACGCAAGACAGCTCACAGTCAGACACACATCGCTGAAGTGGGATTGCGGACTTGAGACAGCAAAGCTGTGCCAAATACATGCAACTCACCCTCTCCTGCTTTTCGCTTCATCCCAGCTGGACTCGGACTTGGACTCTGGTGGACGTTCTCAAGTATGGTGTTCGGTGCCATTGGCTCCACAGACCTCGTCGTCTCCATCGTTCAATCTACCTGGGCCGTGTCACAGAGACTTGAACTTGCGGACTTGACCCTCTCGATTGGTTGGCGAGGTGATCTAGATAGGCTGATTGGACATTACACGTTGAGACGCGCCTCGAATCTCGAATATGAGCAAAGTCAACGAGAACGAGGCGCGTCGTATGGTATCGTGATTAGCCGGCATTACGGGGTAATCCCGCTGGTATGGTGGACTACTTGAACAGTGTGGCATCCGCGACCTGCATCATATGTGGGGGGAGTGCTTGCTCGTCATATCTGATAATCTGCGGAATGTTCGCAAGGGCAGGGGTTTTCACGGCATATGTATGTAGATGCGACAGCGAACTGCACTTTGGCAAGATGATGTAGAACTGCGCCAGGAATAGACATAGATGTCGGGCCGGCGAATGCTATTCACATCGCCTACCGTCCACCTGATGTTGGCGGAAGACGGTGGGGACGTAGTTTTATCACGGGGTGACATCAGCTTTCAAGTTACCAGTCATCTCTTCAGGACTAGAAGCGACGTTTCCCTGTATGACACCGGAAGAGAACATCATGTACGTATTTTTACAGCACTGCATCGAGCTGTCCATTTCGATCGCATACATCGAGCACAAGTATCATAATGGTAGCGAGGACGTCATTCTACCGCAAGGCGTCGAGAGGTGCCGAATAGGCCATCAAGCGTAGCTGTAGCTAGCTGTAAGTCATCGCCGGTACATGTGGCGTATCTGAGTTTCATGGGGATGACTCGACCTGCAGGGCGATACGAATGTTCGCGAATCTTATTGTTCAATTGTTTTTGGGGAGGCCGTTCGGTGAGGGTGACCTCCTCCGCATGTACAGTCCCAGGACAGAAAAGTTTGCACTTTCCGTCATACATACTCATCGGGCCAAGTGCAGAACATTCTGTCCGGGGACCGTAGCGCTTCAGAATATTCGATTTCCAAAAATCTGACCATGCGCATGGACCTTCTGGGACGCATGAAATCTGTTGAAACGTTGAACGTTGCATGCTGCTGTTACACGCGGAATAGCGTTCCGGTCCGGACACATTCCTCGGAGCATGCATCCATTCCAACCGAGGTACAGTAAGTCAAACGTGTCATGCCAAGATCGGGACCCAGACGCGATGTTGACACTTGGTATGCACGTTTAAAAGCTTCAGTCCTTGGTCGATCTGGCAGAATACATGCATGAAATCGCAGCGCTTGCAGCGTAAAGGCGGCACTGCATCGGGGAATTCGCCAAGAGAGAATTTTCAGGGCGCGCGCAACGAGAAGGGGAAATCGGGGAAAAGCGAAAAGGGGATCAGCGGTTATAGTAGTGCGTCATCGATATTCAGTGAGTATACAGTACGAGTACTCGTATCACGCCATGGGGACGGACACCCAATTTCACTGGCGTGATCACCGAGGATGGGATCGAATTTCACCTTGGGACCTGAAATTCCTCGCCTTTTTTTTTCACCTCGGGAGAGACCGTTTTGTAATTAGGTTTAGGCTCTGATTAGGATCTGGTTCATTGGGTTAGCACAAATTTTATAATGCTCGATTAGTGTTGTTGTTGACAGGTTTGAGATGTTGAGATGGAATCGAGTCATACTACTAGTGATGATAATAATAAATAATAATAACAATAATACTCGTCGTCGTCGTCCTGCTGCTTATACTGGCTTACCGATGGCGTCAACTTGAGAAATGCGTTAATAATAATATTTCGACAAACTGCATAGCCCATCACCGAATTTACCCCCATTGCTTAGATCATCAATACATCACATCTCAACGTAGTCCTCATACACCTCATCGACACTTGCACATCTATTCACGACACGTCAACTGAGGAAGACTTTGACAAGGTGAGTGCGGTGGTATGGATTTCAGACCTTCGGGCTCGATTCACGTGCTATTCTTCCGGATCAAACGTGCGAGGCGGCGGTCATACATACAATTTATCCCCCTTTGTCGGTTTCGTTGGAAGAAATTTCGTTCGTCTATTGTGTGTGTGTGCATTAGGGTCAAATCCAATCAAGCACGGTCAGGAGAAGGTGTGCCATCTCTAGACGAAGGCGTGCTTTGTATAGCTCTTGACCTCGCTTTCCCAACTTTTCTGTTTCACCTTCTCACAAGCGGGTTTCCAATTTCCCGACCGCTCAGTCCTCATTCGACTCTTATAATCTTTCATCACCTCTATCACTTTCAATCACGCTTCACATTCTCATGTATCGGTCGCAAGCCGCTCACACTATATCTACAGCTCGCAAACATACATCGTTCCCTTCCAGTATCCCGTCTATCCTACACCTCGAATTTCAATTTCGGCCGACATACTTTGCCACTTCGCATCACATCTTCATAGCTATCCTCGACTCGCCTTACAGTTCTTCCTTTCGACTCTGTCACACATTTCACCTTTCACGGCCCCTGTCCTATACCTCCTCGAAACCCCTTTCGTCACGGCTGGACCATACTTGACCATCCTTTCAAGCTCTTCGCCCTTTTTCACGCCTCGGGGTCGCAAGGAGAACATCAGTAACCTGTGTCAGACATCTGTCTCGTCCTACCTCTTGCCATAGCTCATCTCAAACGAATCGATAAAGGTACACAGGACTTCGGCGATACATAACGGCCCTCGGTGACACTGCAACGGTTTCAGCGGCTTTAGGTTCAAACGGGAGTCCGGCGACTAAGTGTTTCAGGCGAAGAAAGCAACGGACAGTCGGAGTGGGAAACGGAGAGAGTTTTCTAGCGCAGCCCATATCTTCTCCGCGAGGATATAAGGCGGCGGAGACAGTAATCTGTGAGTTGACCTCATACATCTACCTTTCTCCCATCCATTCGAAAAAGAAAAGCCTTGACCGCATACCCTCCATCCAAAACATATCGAACTTTCACAACCCGCCAAAAAGCCTTCATCGCCAAGCTACCCACCCATCTGCAAAGCCACCTTGCTGACCATACCACTATGAACAACCAACAGTGCTGCAAAAAGTGCGGTCTTCCTCAAGCTTACCCCCCACCACTCAGCACCATGTTCGAAGAGGACTTTGAGAGGTGTTTCATCTGTCAGCAACCTTGCAAGGGGTGAGTAGCTTGATTCTTTCATATTTAGTAGCCCGAGCTGATCAATAGGTGTAGGCTGTACTGCTCCTCTGAGTGCCGTCAACGTGACCAGGGAACACTTGCGAATACCGTCCCTGCCAACTTCGGACCAGTCAAAATCACTTCACAATTACCTCCTTCTCTTAGCCCCCACATCCGACCAGCCAATACCATCGGCCTCTCCCCTCGAACCCTTCCTCAAAATAGAGCCACCAGCAATGGCGGCTCATCCACCTCTTCCTCAGTCAGCTCTTCTCCCCTACAGTCCCCACGGACCAGTGCGTCCGAGGTGGATTCACCAAAGAAGGATACGTTCAACCTCCCCCCACCTGCCTACCCTTCCAAACAACTGGCTAGTATATCTCATTCAATACCGATGAAAATTCCGGTCCTCGTTCCTCGAACAGGTCCTACGTTCTCTTCGAGCCAAACACCCGGATCTCACGGCAATGCCATCTTCCATTCTGCTGCGTCCATTGATACTCTGCGATTCGGTCGAAAGCCCAGTGCGGTAAACAGTGTCACATCGCCCAACGCCTTGTTGCCTCGATGTGCCTGTGGCAAGCCAGCTGGTCACCAGGACCGAGCGGCGAGCAGAGAACGAACAGATCCTCTCGATTCTGGCTTCTCACGTCTTGCCCTGGATCCCTCTTACGCCGCGCCGCAACTTACCAATCGATCCCTTCGAATAGTTTCTGACCCGGCCATCCCGCCTTACAACCCACCTGGGAGGGTTCAATCAAATCATGTCACGCCTGAACCATCCACTTCCGTCTCGCTTCTTTCTCGATCTCGTTCCGACCCTGTCGCCCAATCACCCAAGGGTCAACGATACATCATACCTCCCGCTCCGGTGATCAACACCAGCCCAGCCCCAAATGTCATCACCCCAAGTCGACGAGCGACCGATGAAGCCGCTCCTATCTCACCAGTCACCCCGTCCGTTTCCCGACCCACGCGTCGAAGTCCCAATGCATTGGATGTCACGCATTTCGACTCCCCTCGACGAGGTCGGAGTCGTGAACGTCAGGAGCATCACATTGGCCAAATCACCCCCAATGCGATTCTCAATCACCCTGCCGATAGGGAACAGGCTCCATCTCGATCACGAACGAGGCGTGAATCTCGACGACGATCAGATGATCGAGAGCGAGAACGAGGAAGGGAATTCGACCTCGCTCGAGAACGCGAAAATGGCAACGTGGCTGCTCGTCGATCGCCCCGATCACCCCTACAAGCCGATGTACCTCAAATACTTCCCAGTTGGTCCCGTCGAACTTCGATGTCCGACCACCGACCAGCTTCGGATGGACTCGCTCCTGTCATGAGGAGGACAACGAGTGGTGAGAAGAAGGCGAAGTCACCTTTGAGTGCGGATGCGGGACAGGAAGAGGAGAAGGAGAGAAAGAAGGAAGAGTTGAAGCGGGCTACGGAACAGCTCAATCAGGTATTCGGTGTAGCAGCTGGATAGAAACGGAATAAGGAAGGCAGGAAGGGAAAATCGGAATTCAACATCCGTAAACACACACGCATTGCACATACATATACACTTACACACACATAACGCACAATTCAAAACAGAAAATCGCATAGCATGGTTGTCAAAAAGGGCGAGAAAGGACGAGAAGACAAAGTACACGTATATACTGTACATACAATTTTACAGCACACAATGTTCAAATCAAATGCATTGAGATACTGGAGTGTATCTAATGTACAGCTGCGGCTGGTGGTTCGTTGAGCGGTGCATCTTCTGGTGTACAGGTACATGGTTATGGTCACTGCTATCGTCTGCATGCAATTCTATGCATCTATGGTTCTATGGTTCTATCAATGACTCGTTACTCTTATATGTGGAACATGTCTACCTGTCAACGCCGGATGTCCCCTCCGGTCTATACCTATCTCTCCCTCCTCCTCCATCTCGTAGGTCTGAGTTGATTCCTCTTCGTCCTCCTCCCCTTCGAAATGGAGATAATACTCGTCGAAAGCCATACCTAAATCTGCTGCATACCCTTCAGGATCCCAGATGGAATCGTGATCGCAATCCATATCTTCGCGGTGTGATGAATCGATATCGTCAACAAGTTGAGGGTTTGCTCTACTCGTAAATTGGTGACGAGGATCATATGGATCGGACTCGAGCTCCTCCTCGTCGTGCTGGTGTTGGTGGATGATATGTGCTTGTTGAGCTTGACTTTGAGTCTGGATCATATGTAAATGTGAGAGATACACTTCCAATTGAGCTTGTCTCTCCACCAATCCCCTGATCGATTCTCGACTATTCATCTTCATCAGTCTTCTATCGTCGACAGTTGGAAGGGGCTCTGCCTCTTCTCCTCGGAATGCTCGAAGGGCACGTTTCAAGTACCCTCCAGAGATAACTTCGGATCGTCTGGCGTGTGGTGAGATCGGTGTAGGAGAACCGGTATGGTGTTGGGATCGACGTCTGGAGAGGAGTTTGGCAGGGAAAGAGGTGGATCGGGAGACCGCTCGGGTCGGCGATGTCACAGCTCCGTTATCGTATGTGACCGCACTGCCGGGTTGGACGTGATTCTCGTGCGCAACATCCTCGTCGTCATCCTGCGCCGACTCCACCTCCGCAACCAGCTGTTCTGCCACTAGCGCAGCTGCTCTTATCTCCTCGGCCTCTTCCTCCTCAGTCATGTTATTCACCACGATGCCACTCATCGGCATCGGCATAACCATGACCTCTGTCGGACCACTCGTCATCGTTCTCAATGCCTTGATAACCTCTTTGCTTGGCTGAAGCGACATGGTCCTTCCCACTGCTGTTCTCAATAGGTCATGTTTCACTTCCATGACACCTTGACTTTGAGCTCGCGCTCTACGCGTGTGAAACTTTGATATAGGCGTTGGGGACTCGGACGGACTAGGCGATCGAGATCGACCATGTGGGAGGAAATGATTCTGTATCGGCGACCCAGGGGCAGAAGAGTTCTCTTGTGGTGTTTGGGGGAAAGAAGATGAGAGAATCGATAATGCGCTCAGGGAAGAGATGGAAGAACGCGCAGATGCTGTGGTGTACGCTGACGAAGTAGCGGATGTTGTCGAGGCAACAGAGGCAGGACGAGGTGTATCCATTCCGTCTCGGACGTTGTCTAGTGTCGAGGATGATGCGATGGATCCTTCTTCTTCGATAGGTTCAAGTGTCGGTGCGATGGAAACGGCTATTGAACTTCGAGCGGAAATCTGTCCCTCATCCTCGTAGTAGTCTCCCTCCTCGAACTCCTCCCCTTCACCCGTCAGCGAGGCGGTCATCACCCTCGGCATGGGCATAGCACGATCCCTTTCACAACCACCACTACCGCCATATCCATTTTCCTCGTTCGGGTGTTCCTCATCGTTGGTATGTACCTGGTCTATAAAGCTGACGCGTCTGCTAGTCGGTCGGTGTTCAGGAGACGAAGCTCGACTATAAGTCTTGCCATTTCCAAAAACAATGGACGTAGGTCGGAAAGTTGGGTTCATCGAACCACTATTCGATCGTGGTTTGAGTCCCTTCTCGACGACATTGGAAGCTGAGAACATCTGTGAATCCTTCTCGATCTGATGAGTGTATTTTGACTCGTTGTCCTCTTCGTCGTAACCTCCTTCTCCAACACCATCGTCAAAACGAGAACGGACTCTTCGACGTCGATGGTAGGTCAATCCTGCCCATCCGGCCACGCCTATGACGAGAAGTCCGAGAATGACAGATAGAGCAGCGATGGAGGGGACCAACATATCGTTATTGTGAAGTTGGGGTGACGAGGAAGACATGATCGGTGATCCCGTACCCAAAGTCGGACTCGCTCGTATCGTGGGTGATACGTCGCCTAACATGGTGGTCGTGGTGGTGGAGGACAAATCATCCGTTGCACCTAGACCGAAACCACGATCGGCTGAACGTTTCTTCATCTTCTGACGAAGATGTTGCGCGGGCGAAAATTCCGCCAATCCCAAATCGAGCTGTGGCGAGTTGATAGGGATCGCTCCTAAGCCTATCGCGAGTGGGTTGTTCGAAGTACGATCGTACAGACTTGGAGGGAGACTGGGCGAAGGTGCCGAGACAAATCTTTTCCCAACTCCGAGGGAACGAGGACCTCGATGAGAACGTGGAGGGAGATGGGGGACGTAAGCCGGATGTGTAGGAGCGATCGTTGGGAGAAAGGGTGGGGAACTGTGATAGGTCAGTGTCAGCTCAGTGCGCTCTGTGGCAGCTTGGTGCTACTTACGAGATGGACGAAGCTGGTCCATCCAGCCGACTGGAGCCAAAGTCGAAGCCTAAACCGACGGTAACAGACATTTTCGCGTATTTGGCGTGTTAAGCAACTCGTGCCGTTGATCGAAGAGTAAGTGGTGAGTGACAAATGAGTAGTTGAGCACAGCAAGGGACAGTAAGGTCGAATCGAAGTATACAAGATGAGAGCACGGCTCTGGAACGCAAAAAAAGAACGTATCGAAGGTCAATCACCAAATAGAAAGAGCGAAAATCGAAGTGAGTATCAAAACGGATCAAAGTCGAAGGGGAGAAACATCGTCAACTTCAGCTGTGCACGACTGTCAGTGCATACATATGAGGAATGTCTCCTCGTCAATATTTGGTCAGTCGCTGCCAAAGTCACATGCCTGCCACGTTAGATTGGAATGTCAACCAGAAAGACGTGCAGGTCACGATTTCAGGCTTAAGCTGAAAAGTCAGTTCGTCCATACCTTTTCTTAAGACCTCGGAACCGGGCTGGTCTGGGTCCTGCTATCAAATCAATTCGATGCTATAGTTGGAGCGAAGTATTGCGTGACTGACTTGTCATAATACGCCTGTCCAATAGGCGCCGAATTGATTTATATGCGCCAATATGTAAGGCGATCATCATGTTTGGACTAGTAATCTGATCCTCCAGCTTGTGGAGCGGAGCAATGTAGCCAATGAAATGCTCTTCTTGCATTCGCGTTGAAGTGTCCACGCATGGGATCTACGCTGACAAAGCCACTGTAACTGGCGGTAAACCCCCCTTATGACGGGATCTCTGATTTCGGGCAATCGGATATGGATAAACGAGTTACAGTAGTTGTACGAGGTGGTATCATTTACTCACTGTCAAAGATAAGTATTTGGTGCCTGAAATGCATAAATTCATAATAATAACCCACGCGGTGCATGACAAGAGTTGATCAAAGTTGATTCACAGTTGACAATACCGGATCCGTGGGTGGGCTATGTGACTGTGTCCGAGTCATTTCAACATTCTATTGATAGTAACTCCTCTTTCCATCTTATATTCATTTCTTGACAGAGTCTCGCTTCCGACTGTATCACAAATACGAGCAGAATACCTAGAACACAGCGCCGGCATCTGCGCCCAACATGAATATCGACCAATCGGTCTTCGCGGCTGCTCCAGAACTCATCGAGATTGCAAGGGGCAGCAAAAAGAATACGTGAGTGATTTGCTGGTCTGCAAGTGCAGCAGGCGGTGTACAAAGCTGACCGAAGTCCTCCTCATACCAATCTTTCAGTCCCCCAGCATTCATCCTTCGACATACCCTTTACTTCCTTCCGCTCTTAGTCATCATCTCCATTGCCATCTTACTCCTATCATGGATCATCCCTCAACTATATAAAGGACTTCGAAAGCTCTTCACATCAAGACGGTATCAGCCTATCGCTCTTGCCGACGACGATGCAGAAGACGGGGATGGCTTCGAGACTCCTCCCACCCCCGTGGCTATGCCTTCCGGTGGATTCGTCTCGGATTTTAAAGCTCACATACGGTCGATGCGGGAATACGGAACGGTCCTCTTCGGTCTCGAAGTCTTTCGTACACTCTGTCTCGGTGCTCTCTTGGGTCTGAGCGTCTATGCGGCCATCCAAGCCGAATCGCCGCCCCCAAAGGAGTCTATCGGTCTTTTAGATACCGGTGTGGAGGATTATGCGAAACACTGGGGAAAGAAGCATGGGAAGAAGAAGCACCACAAGGGAAAGCATAGCAAGTCGACCTTGGACGACTACTCGAGTCTCGAGTGGGGAGAGTTTGGTGTTTGTGGTTTCTACGTGAGTTGCGATCAGCCGACTCAGCGTTACTCGACCAAGCCCTGCTGACCGAGAATAGATCTACACCCTTATCATTTCATTCCTTCTCCTCACCTTGCGGCCAGCGACCCCCCTCCGCCGACACCTCATCACCCACCTCGACACTCTCCTCTTCCTCGGCTTCAGTCTTTACGCCTACCGAGACCTGTGGCCTCTTTGTACATTCAACCTCGACCCAGCTGATATCAACAATGCTATCACATGGTCACGAGTCGCTCTTCTCTCGGTGGTCGCCGTGCTTGTTCCCCTGATCCGGCCAAGAACCTATGTCCCGGCTGATCCAGAGAACCCCACTCCAGAGAACGAAATCCATCCGGAGCAGACAGCACCTTGGTTGTTCTACGTCTTCTACGAGTTCGCGACCAGCTTGATCTGGAAAGCCTGGCAGACCACTGCTTTGCCTTACGAGGCTCTGCCACCATTGGCCGACTACGACCGAGCTCAACTCCTCTACAAGGTGAGTCTGCATTGCTCTTGAGCCCGTATCGAGATCTGATCCCTCTGTTTCTCTGTTAGCGACATATCGAGGAGCTCGATCCCATTCGCAGACGATCGAAAGGCCTGAAAGATCGCAACTTGTTCATCAGCTTGATGGTCGTGTTCAAACGAGAGGTGTTCATCGTTGTCACTCTCTGTGCTCTATCCGGTATTGCGGATGTGTCGGGTTCGGTCGCCATCAACCAACTCCTCAAATACCTCGAGACTGATGGCATAGGCCATCTGACTAAACCCTTCGTTTGGATTTCGTTGCTTTTCCTCGGACCGGTAGTAGGATCGCTTCTCATCCAATTCTACATCTTCACCACTACCAGAGCATTGGTCCGATGTGAAGCACTCTTAACTCAACTGCTGTTCGATCACGCTCTTCGTCTCCGAATGACGGACTCTGTCGATGATGATGACGAGAAGCCGGAGACTCAATCTGACGATATACCCGCTATCAACGTCGAAGAGGTGATTGATGCTCCGCCAGGCGGACCAACCGGAAACCTTGGCGATGTCATCCCCGACTCTGGCGATAGTACAGAAGTAGGAAGCTCAACGGGATCAAATCAGGATAAAAACCAACAATTCAGGAGCAGAAAAGCTGCAGCAGACGAGGAGGCGAAGAAGGCTAAAGGTCAAGGTCTTGCTGGAAAGATCAACGTCTTGATGGCTTCGGATATCGATGCGATTCTCGAAGGTGAGTGACAGATGAGATTTGGGTAGGACACAAGCTGACCTCTAATGCAGGTCGTGATCTCGCTCTTGTATTCGTCTACTCTCCTATTCAATTCGCTCTTTGCACATATTTGCTGTACAACATCCTCAGCTGGAGTGAGTAGTCACTTGAACTGCGAGAAGTTTGCGCTGACGACCTTCAAGGCGCCCTCGTTGGAATGGTCGTCATGATCATCACACTCCCGGCCCCTGGATTGATGACGAAATTGAGCGCCGACGTGCAACGTCAAAGGATGTCTGCGACCGATTCCCGTGTCGATACGATCACTGAAATGATTGGAGCCCTCCGTATCATTAAGATGTTCGGATGGGAGTCCCGAGTCAAAGAGAGAGTTGCCGCCAAACGAGAGGACGAGTTGAACCTTCTTTGGAAACGACGATTACTTGAGATGTAAGTGGCATAAAGTGGATGGTTCCTTCGATGCTGACCATACAACAGAGCATCGAACTTGCTGAATATCATTCTTCCCGTGCTGGTGATGATCGTTACATTTGCACTCTATACGCTCGTTCAGAAGCGTACATTGACCGCTGCAAAAGGTTTGTGACGAGGTCACCCTGCCAGGGCTGACGTATTCACAGTCTTTACTAGTATGACCGTGTTTGAATTGCTGAAGGGTCAGATTGGAATGGTGAGTCAACGAACTGCAGTGATCGGTTGATGCTGACATCGAGCTGTCACAGTGCTTCTACCTCGTGAGACGAACTACACCATCAAAAGCAGAGTTCATACTGACTAGAGCAGGCGAACGCGATCGTCACCGCTTGGGTATCCGTCGGACGTATTAACAAATTTTTGCTCAAAGTAAGTTGACTCCTTCGGTTCGCATTGGCAAATCTGATATGATTGTCAGAGCGAATTGATAGACGAGTTCGCGGAAGGTAAATTGGCTACCACCACTTCGCCAGAGCAACTTGAGGCTCAGCAAGAGGGTTTGATCCGGCTTCACGATGCTACCTTCAATTGGGGTACACCGTCCCAACAGGAGGGCGCTATCGACTACAAGCTGCAGATTCCGGACGTTACCTTTGTGAAAGGCAAGATCAACCTTATCTCTGGACCCACGGGTAGCGGAAAGAGCTCTTTCCTCAAGGTGAGTAACATCGAGGTTTGTTACTGTTGGAAGTTTCTCGCTGACGCTTCGACAGGCGCTTATTGGCGAGCTTCACTTTGAGCAAAAGCAAGGCGCTTTCTTCTACCTTCCTCGTGACGGCGGCGTCAGTTATGCTGCGCAGGAGAGCTGGTGCATGTCCGACTCCATCCGTGATAACATCCTCTTCGGCGAACCTTTCGAGGAAGAGCGATACAAGAAAGTTATTAGCGCCTGTGGACTTGAGCCGGACTTGAGGCTGTTCGACGATGGAGATCAGACGGAGGTCGGGGAGAAGGGTATCACGCTTAGTGGCGGACAGAAGGCCAGAATTACGCTTGCCAGGGCGGTCTACGTCAAGACCGACATCGTGCTTCTTGATGGTGAGTCTCGCGGCTACAGGAGCGATGCTGATCTCGTCAGATATCTTCTCTGCTTTGGACACGCTCACTTCGAGATGGATTATTGACAACTTGCTTGCGGGAGATTTGGTGAAGGACCGAACTGTTCTGCTTGTTGTAAGTGTATAACTCGCCTGCTTCGTTTGATGTGTTTGTACTGACACCCACCCACAGACGCATCACATTCACCTCGCAGCTCCTGTTGCCGACTTCCTTATCCTCCTTAATGAGAACGGAAGTATTCGAAGCGCAGGACCTATTGACGAAAACGTTTTGTCCAGCCGAGAGCTTGAAAAGATCGAAAACGAGGGCAAACAGGAGGCTAAGGAAGCAGAAGCAGAAGAGGCCAAGGCAGAGGAGAAGAAGCCCGTAGCCAAGCTCGTCCAAGCGGAAGAGAAGGCCGAGGGTCGAATCTCTCGACAGGCAATGATCTCGTATTTCAAGTGAGTAGGACTTAGCTGAACGCAAGATAATCCGCTTATTGCGACCAACAGAACTTTTGGCGGTCCCATCTTCTGGACCATCTACTTTGGTCTCCTTCTGAGCAGTCAGGCTATCACCGCGTTCCAGAACTACTGGCTTGGTCTTTGGGCAAGAGCGTACAACCAAGCAGAGGATCCTCGACAAGTCTCAGCCGTCTACTGGCTCGGCCTGTACGTCGCCTGGATCTTCATCGGTTTGATCACTCTCGGTATTTCGACCACTCTCTTCTATATTGGCGCCATCAAAGCATCGAGGGAACTCCACAAGCGTTTAGTGAACAGCGTATTTGGAGCGTATATGAGGTTCATGGACAGTACTCCTGTTGGACGAATTATTAGTCGATTCACCAAAGTAGGTCATACCAGGTCATACCTGATGCGTGTGGTGAGACCGGCTGACTCTCCGTGTAGGATATGAAAACTGTCGACTCGCAGTTCACAGAGGTGAGTTCGGTCAGGACGAAACAAACAATTCGACTGCTGATCCCGTTTCATGTAGACATTTGCCTCAGTCGCCCAAATCACTGTTGATCTCGTTCTCAAGCTGTTGGTAGTCGTAGCGCTTGTCCCATTCTTCTCCATTCCTGCCATTGTGAGTTTTTGCCTGAAATGGTGATCCAGTCACTGACGCAACACAGTTCATCGGTGTCCTTGGAGGTTTCATCGGGGAGTTGTACATTCACGGTCAGCTCAGTGTCAAGGTTGGTTTCTCGTGGCGTTTCCTCAGATTGGCACAGATTTGACTGACGATCTCCTGTAGAGAGAAATGTCCAACGCAAAGAGTCCATTGTACTCTCACTTCTCCGCGGCATTCAACGGTATTGTCTCAATCAGAGCCTACGGCGCACAACAGTGAGTCAGATCTGGGATGGCAATCGGTAGATTCTGATGAGTTGCGCGATCGTGTAGAAAGATACGAGTGGAGGCTCAAAGACGTGCCGATAAGTACACTAGGACTGCTACTGCTGTGAGTGTTCCGGGCTAGATGTGACGTACGAAGCTGACTCATTTTAACAGTTGTGAGCTGCTGCTGCCAAGTGCCCCATGGTGCCTTTCGCTAATGTCATTGCAGCTACAACCTGAACCGATGGGTCACCGTCCGAATCGATATGCTTGGTGGGCTGTTTGCTGCTGCGCTTGCTGCGTTCCTGGTTTACGGACCAAGAATGGATGCCTCCACTTCTGGTTTCGCTCTGTCTCAAGCTATCGTTTTCTCAGCGTACATCCTGGTGAGTGGAACGATCCGTGAATCAGTGTCGTTGCTAAATCGTCGCGCAGTGGTGGGTGAGGATGGTCAACGAGTTGGAAGTGGAAGGGAACTCTATCGAGGTGAGCATCTGTCTTAACGGATTGCAACGCAATCTGACAGCTTGCAGCGAATCAACGACTATCTTGTCATCGACCAAGAGCCTCAAGATGTGGAAAGCAAGAAGCCTCCAGCTGCTTGGCCCATGTCAGGCGCGATCGTTCTTGACAAACTATCCGCCAAGTATGCGCATGACGGACCCAAAGTCCTGAACGAACTTGAAGTGAACATCGCGAGCGGAGAAAAGGTCGGCATCGTCGGGAGGACCGGCAGTGGTAAATCGACTCTTGCCTTGGCCCTCCTGAGAATGATTCCTACTTCTGGTCGAGTCCTGATCGATGGTGTCAACACCGCCGACATCAACCTCCACGCGCTGAGATCGAACGTGACTATCATCCCACAGGATCCGGTGAGTCCCTCCGTTCCGGTTCGACGGTGTGATTAGAGTATTGCTGACCTAGCGTTGGCAACAGATCTTGCTGTCTGGAAGCCTTCGATTCAACCTCGATCCATTCGGCGAGCACGACGATGCGGAACTCAACGATGCGCTTCAATCGTCGGGTCTGGGTCAGACTCGTCAACCGCAGGGTGCATCAGGTGCCGCTACACCTTCTACACCTCAACGGTTGTCGCTTGATACGCAAATCTCGGCTGGAGGAGGTAACCTTTCTCAGGGTCAAAGACAACTTGTGGCTCTTGCCCGAGCGTTGGTGCGAGCGAGCAAGGTTTTGATTCTCGACGAGGTGAGTCAATTTGAACATCATCTGGTAACGGGCATTCACAATGCTCATACAACGTAATACAGGCAACTGCATCAGTCGACTTTGAGACCGACACTCTGATCCAGCAGTCTATCCGTTCCCTCCCTTCGTCCTGTACTGTCTTGACCGTAGCCCACCGTCTCTCGACAGTCATGGACTACGACAAGATCTTGGTGCTTGGAGCAGGAAAGGTGTTGGAGTATGATTCTCCCAACGCGTTGAAGAACAAAAAGGGGAGTTACTTCGCCAAACTTGTCCAAGCGATGGAGGGATAAGTCGCAAAGGAACGGGGGCACGTTTATCTCGCAAAGCAATCTTAGACAGCTTTTAGATCGGACCATTGACATGCATTCATGTCGTTTTGACGCTGGACGGAAATAGACATGCATGGTCTCCGGCGTTCGGCGGTGAATTCTGAGGTGCCTTGCCATCCTTCTCTAGCTTCTTTCCTCTCCTTGAGTCAACGTCACCCATCCGTTCAGGTCAGTTGACCTTTGACCAATTTTGAGATCTTGGAAATGAGTCACCGTTCCAGCCCTGTATCCTCGCAGTCATCCTCCTCACTGCCTTTCAATACGTGCTCGGTTGTGTTTTAGGCGCGAACGTACATCTTCATCTTAGCTTTGCTGTTATCTCTCTTAACAGTACCCATACGTGCGATGTGTGCATATAAACTAGGTCTAGCGTCGAATGCTTGACCTGCTTTTCGGGTTTTCGTGTTATGCGCTAAGGAAGTGGTAAGGTATCAAATTAATGAATGACGTACCGTAGTAAAGCTATCTCGTTTTCCTCCCCTGCTCCCTCCCACCTTCGACTTGCACTTTGGTGAATGAATAGGTTCAAAAGGGCCACGTACAGTGCTATCTGGTACCCGGGTTACTACGACGTTCTTACCTGATCGAGGGGGGTGATCGGTTAGGTTCCCCATTACAAAGTCTGCAGGGACTGATAGACTCAGAATAGGTTCCGCTAATCCCAGCTTAGGATTAGATTTGTATTTGAAACGTGCCTTGCTGAGCGGTTGTCCTTAGTATCCAGTGTCCAGTGAGGTGCTTGCTACTGCGACTCCCTCTCGCGCTCTCTTAGCCGTCCTCCTAGCTGGGCACTTCTGGAACGCTCTGTCTGATCCAATCCAATCCAAGCCCAATTCACTTTCTGCTTTCCTTCACCTATCGTCTAGCATAATCATCCACACACATCCATCTAACTTATACATACCCAAACTGCATACATACACAAGGACGACACGATAGCACGACTGTGAGAGGCGTGGCCCCGAACTCAAGATCCGAGAACCCAGAAATCTCGTTACTGGTAATTCCCAAGTACGGATTCAATACCCTGAACGACAGACTGTCATTCTCCACTTACCACTACTTACCACAACGTTATCATAACCGACATCCATTCAACGTATTCCAATCAACCTACCAATCCATCAGACAAGAGAGCACCCATACATACAACCTTCTTCTCTCATCCCTTTGCATCGCTCCACCGACGACACACATACCTCCCTACTCCTCGCTCTCTCACAACGCCGCGTCGAGCATAGGCAACCTTACGAACCGGAAAGAAAGATCTCGATATCCCAATCGTGACAGGTTGGAATAGATATACCGGGCAAGATGAATCCGCACAAGATGGTGAGTAGTGTGTGTTTCCGAGGAGTTGCGGAAAAGGGTCTCTTTGAGGTGATGCATGGAAGACGAGAGGGGCAAGCGAGCGCGTACCAACTTGCTTTTGCCTTCCACGTGGGAAGTACGGACCATATCAAAGGAGGAGGATCTGTTGGAGTGTTCCTTCTGGTATCCAACAAGATGGCGTTGGAGTACACCTCCTTTGTCCTGTCTGTATCCTTTCGTGGATGTGATCTAGTGACTCGCTCGGGGGAACACAACGCGATGGTGTCAAAGCGTTCTCGCTCCACCCCTCCCTATCTTTGCGCCTGTTTCTCTTCCTTCCGAGATATACTTCATACCGAACGAGAGCTGACCTCATCATGTCAACGCCCGTCCTGCAGAACAAGGTCGATATCTCGGTGTGTAGCACATTCATTCATCTTTCTCTTTGTTGTTCACATCACTGACGACAACCCCTTATGCCCATTAGCAAATGAGCGAGCAAGACCAGAAAGCGTTCAAGATGTACGGAAAGGTACCTGGCAAGAACCTCTTGACCAAGATGCAGAAGGTCCGTCAAGTCATGATGATCATAATGGTCTATCAACTAGCTGACTTTGCGCTGTTCGTGAAAACAGGACCGAAAGTACTTTGATTCAGGAGACTACATGATGTCCAAAGCGGGCGTACCTACCGCCCTACCATCCGGTACAGCTCATCCAACTCCCGAGGCGTACGTCCGCTTCCAGTCCACCGTTGTTGCTCTCTACACGTACTAACGACACTTGATTACTCGCAGTGTGCCTCACGCCTCTCCTCCCGCTGGTCAACCGGCAGGTATCCTATCCTCCTCACCCACCGGTAACGGGCTCGGCGGCGACCATTCACCAACCTCGGAAAAACCTTCTACGCCTGGAGTCGGCGTTGGAATCAGTCCCGCGGCGACTAGTGAGGCTATTGAAATGCCTGCGCATCATGGGCACCAACGAAGAGGTAGCGAGAGGTGCGTCTTGGACTTGATGCCCTTGGCACCCCTTTTACCCCATGCGTTTGATATGACCACCATCCAGTTGTGACGTGGCAACCAGGCTGACATTGTCATGACATCTCGTAGCAGCCAAAACCCCCGCATCTCTCCCCCTGGTACCCTTCGTGAAGGTGGCAACCCAAGCTCATACCCTATTCAACACCCTCACCCCGGGGGCTTCGGTTCATCCCCCGTCAAAGCCAGTAGTCTCGCAAAGAGGTTGGACGAGGAGCTGGAGTCGTGAACGGGCGATATCAGAAAGAGAGGGGGAGAAGACACAATGATGATCGAATATGATGAGACGCGCGACGACAAGCAGTGACGTAGTGGTGTGTGCTATCAATCTATTTGGGTCGGGGGTTGGTAGGGCGATCGATATGTCCTCACATCACACACGTTTGGCTTTCGGGAATTCCTACGACATATTGTTGATCGGCGGGGCGAAGAGGAGTGAAGAGGGGAAGGTTTGACAAGATTGGACGGGACAGGATAGGCGATTGGACTCGAGGAGACTGTACCCAAGGATGTGAGATAGGATGATTTGATTTAATTTTTCTTTTCCTCTTCATGTGTTCCAGAATCGAAATCAGAAAATGTACTTTTAGCATGCAATTTCTTCATATATTTCTATTCTACCCCGTTCTGACAATGTACGACGGTATTTACCCCATCGTATGACAGAATCGAGAGGGAATTCGACTACCACGAGGTATAATGGTATAGGTTACAGTATCAAACGAAATGTATATATCACTCTATCCGATTACGACTACGAGTGTTTTTGATGATGGAAAGGCGGGGCGGGATGAAAGCGAGGTTCGGACAAGGTTGAAAGGAGGTGTGATTGCGCGTCGTCTTGTCCGTCTGGGCTGGAAGAGTGGATTACCACCAGTCACCTTGGTCTCGCATAGCGTCGGCGACCTTGATGAAGCCTAGTTGGACGGAAGTATATGTCAGCGGGAATGCGCATAAGACCGAACGACGAAGCGGCTGACTCACCCGCAATGTTGGCACCGGCGACCAAAGAGGGGATAGCACCACCCTCGGCGTATTGCTTTCCAGTGTCCCAACATGTCTTGTAACAAGTGATCATGATGTCCTTGAGCTTGGCGTCAACCTCTTCAGGGGTCCACTTGAGCTGTAGACAAAGTACACTATCAGCTGCTGAACACCAATCGATTCTTCGTCTGTCCGTTTTCTTCACTCACTCGTTGAGAGTTTTGGGCCATCTCGAGACCGGAAACGGCGACACCACCACAGTTGGCAGCCTTACCGGGAGCGTAGAAACAGATACCGTTGGTGTCGTTGGCGGAAGTGACGGATTTTCGAGAGTTTTCGAAGATCTCAATGGCCTCGAGTGTACATCCCCTAAACGCAAAACAACACAATATCAGCAGCGATTCAACTAAGACCATTGGTGACGACCAACTCACATGTTGGAACCCTCGGCAACGTATCTGACACCGGCCTTGATAAGAGCCTTTGCCTCCTCGCCGTTGACCTCGTTCTGAGAAGCGGAAGGAAGGGCGACATCGGCCTTTGAGACCAAAGTCCAAGGTCGTTTTCCCTCGTACCACTTGAACTTGCTTCCGGCGTCAAAGGCGGTCAAACTCTGTCGAGCGAGTTTGATGTCGGCAATGTTGGCAATCTCAGAAGCGGTGAATCCTTCGTCGCCGGTAGCGATCAAAGCACCGTTGGAGTCGGAGAGGGAGAGGACGGTACCTCCCAATTCGAGGACCTTCAAAGCGGCGTATTGAGCGACGTTACCGGCACCAGAGATGAGGACTCGCTTTCCCTTCCAGTCGGTGTTGTCGAGGTCTCGAAGCATCTCGCTAACGTAGTAGACGAGACCGTAACTGCGAGTGACAAAATGCAAAGTCAGCCATCTGTCCAGGGTGAAGCCTTGTCTGACAACGGTAAAGACTCATCACTCACCCAGTGGCCTCGGGTCGGATGAAAGAACCACCCCAGTTGGCACCCTTTCCAGTGAGGATACCGGAGAACTCGTTCTTGTACTTCTTGTAGGCACCGAACATGAATCCGATCTCACGACCACCGGTACCGATATCACCAGCGGGAACGTCGGTGTCGGCGCCTACGTGATATAGCACGTTAGCAAATGTGGCATGTGGTCTGTGCGTTGATCGTCGATCAGGTTACTCACCGATGTGGCGGGAGAGCTCTTGCATGAATGCGTAGCACTACAATTCAGAAATCGCTCATCAGCATGCAATCTTCCGTGTGCATGGAAATAGCTATTGTGCTCACGAATTTTCGGATCTCTCCATCAGACTTGCCCTTGGGGTCAAAGTCGGAACCACCCTTACCACCACCCATCATAAGACCGGTAAGGGCGTTCTTGAAGACCTGCTCGAAACCGAGGCTATAACAGGGCAGGAGAGTTGGTAAGCTGAAACTTGACGCAGAACAAGCTCAGAAGTGTACTTACAACTTGAGAATGGAGAGGTTGACAGAGGGGTGAAGTCGGAGACCGCCCTTGTAAGGACCAAGAGCAGAGTTGAACTGAGCGATGCGGCGGAAGCGAGTCAGCAAAGCCTCTCGAACCGTCATAATTCGAAAAGCGTGGTAACTCACTTGCACTCGGTAACCCCTGTTGACAGCGATGGAGCCATCATCTCTCTCCCAGGTGACACGGAACTGGACGACTCGCTCAGGGATCTGAACAACCTCGAGAGCCTTTCGGTACTCTGGGTTTTTGGCAAGGAACTGTGGAGTGTAAGATCAGCACGATCCGATGGTACCGCTTAGGAAATGCACACTCACAGGCTCGAGAGTCTGGGTGATCTCGTCGACAGCCTAGGTAATAGCGGAGACGTTAGCTCAAGATCGTACGACCTCCGGTCCCATGACAACGATCCATGTCTTGCTTGTCGTACGTACCTGTTGGAATTCAGCTTCGATGGGAAGGTTGGACATTGTTTCTGTTATTTGTTTTGGGTGAAAAGGCTAAACAGGTAACTTTTATAAATCTATAGATGCAACTGACTGTGTGAGAAAGAAGAAGATGAAAAACATGGGGAATAGAATACATCGTAGTACATAATATATAGTCTCCCCCATACTACGATACGATACCATACCATACGCACCACAACACGGTTCGAACGCCGTGAGCCGGCATTCCACCCGTTTTCCATTGGATCTGTGACGATATCCATCTGCAGTGGTATTCTACTTGTATCACGATAATACCCGAACAATTGGCCTGATCTAGAGTGGATGTTAAGCCGACATGACATGATTGGTATTCCAGATATTTTCTCATTGACCAGTCAGAAATCGTATCGACTCAGGGATGACTGACCAAAGAAGCGAACTTTGACCAGAGATAAGGGATACAGAGCTGTGATTGGAGGAAAGTCCAATCCTGATAACCGGTCACATCGCATCTTCGGCCGGACACAACCGCTAAGCGCAAGTACGACACCTGAACCATTTTGGTTGACTATATAAATTTGCAAAAATCTTGGAGAACATGGCCCGATCGTCTAGTGGTTAGGACACTTGGTTTTGATCTGTTCTGATCAGAACCCGAGGATTCTCTTGGATTTAATCTCCAAGTAACCAGGGTTCGAATCCCTGTCGGACCTTCTCTTTTTGCTCCCATTCAGTCCATCAATTCTGGCATGTTGTGGACGGTTATGTTTTTGCTCATTTCGAGGTGCGATTTCATGCAAGTGCCACAATCGCCATATACGCGCGTGAGTATTGTGGGATTTGAAGCCGTCCACTGGCAAAGTGCCACTTCCGTTTCTGGTGATCGCGCCTGGTAGGATTGCACTGGGTTGCAAAGAGCATAATGCATGATGAACTGGCAGTCAGCCGGGCCCAAACTGACTGGAGCTGAACAGAAAGCGTCTACACAGTCCACCGTCCAACAAGTGTCACGGCTCGCATACAGGGTGGCATCCATCCGTATCAGTACGCTGAGTTAGACAAACTACTCGAGAAGCTCTAGCTTGAATTACTCCCCTTTAGATTTGTTGAAGCCAGTCCGACGAGAGCCTGAACCAAGGTTACCCGCAGTGAGCTCACTTCAGCCAGAATCATAGTCTGCCTTGGCACGAGACCATCGTGACAGTATGCGACAGTTATCATTCCCTTCACACCGATCGAGTGGCATCCCTCCTCAAAGCATCAGTCTGGCCCACATAGGAATAGCACTACCGCACACTTTGCTTATCTGATTGCCAAGAGCCAAGGGTGTCGGGCGAAGCTCCGCCAATAGAAGTGCATGATGTTGTCGGCCGATGGCAACACAGCTTGCCACATTGACACAAGTCCTAGCGCCAGCATTTGACACCGGAGACGTTAAATTGCCACATCATGACGTCGTAAGGCAGCTTATCAGACCTTCTACACGACTTGCTCGCGTGCTATTCGAGTATCGTCATGCTTTCGCTCGACAAGCAAATGTCTATTCATTCAACAATCTAAACCAAACTGATTCTGCTTCGATCATCCACACATAATCCCTCCTCACCAACTCTCGTATAGCTCTTCTACACAATGTGGCGAACTGGTCCTCGACAATTACAAAACAAAGACAAACCGACATCCAACACTCGTTGTCAAAAATGTCTCAAACTCGGACATCACACTTACCAATGTTCTGCTCCTCGACCCTACGTCCCTCGACCATCTAGGTCAAAATTGCTCGCTCAAGGTCTAGGAGGGAGGGATAAACCTTCTGTGGAGGTTCCGGAGGAATTTAAGATCTCCTCGAGTAGCGGTGGGAGGGGTATTGCGGATAAGATTTTGAAGGCGAAAGAGGAGGAGAGGAAGAAGGAACAGATGAAATTGGATAGTAAAGGCAAGGGGAAAAGTAGACGAAGAAGAGGGTGAGTACAAGTTCTTTCTCGACTTCGCTTTGAGTGGTATGCTGATTTGATGTACGGTACAGCTCCGACTCCGATTCCGATTCCGACACAGATTCTGATTCTGACTCCGATTCAGCTAGCTCAAGCTCGAGCTCCTCCCGCTCACCACCTCCTCGTCGACGACGTCGCGATTCCTCCTCATCCTCATCATCCTCTTCAACATCATCGCGTCGATCCGCCTCTCCTCCGCGTCGAAAACGACGTGGTTCTTCTGTCTCGTCCTCAGACGCGCCACGTAAACCACGTAAGAGGTCGTCTCCGTCTCTGTCTCGCTCGCCGAGCAGATCGCCATCAAGGAGTGTTTCCCCTCCACCGCGACGTAGACGGTCGACCGAGAGTCGATAGACCGATCACTGGGGCTCCGTCCGGAAGAGAACTTCCGTCAAAAGTTCAAAAGATGGAAGATTTAGCACTGAGGTAATTATGTGGAAGAGGTACGACAGACAACGCAGAGAGTAATGCTTGCATACTAGTCCAATCTATGCATTATGGTCAATACAACAACATATCCCTGATCCCAACTCCGTGTACCCTTCTAAGTATGCACTAGAGATCCTCATGAGTTCCACCTCTAACTGACTTCCAAGCTCTTCTCGTGATCTACTTCCAGTTCAACTTCCTCCTCCGCGCGCTTTTCCACCTTTCCTTCTTGCTGCGTTTCCTTGTCGTCACCAACCTCGATGTCCCCCACCGCTTCCTTTACTAACTCCGCCACTTCACCTGGTAGGGGCGGTAATACCTCGTCGTAGAACTTCCTCAATGCTTCTTTGTCTCCACAAAATTCTTCGATCTCCTTTCTTAACGCTCTCGCCTCTTCTACCCTATTCCCCACTCCTCGTCTCGTAGGAGCCGAAACGATCAGACGATTATCGGACCACAAGAACCCTTTTTCTCCTCCTAAACATTGAACGAGGGCTAATCCAGATTTGTGACAGAATTGAGAGTAGGTGAATTTCGACTTTCGATAACTGTATTCCACCTCGATATTGTCCGGATATCGATCCGCAGCTTCTACATCCAACACAAACCCAAACTTCTTGGTGAGTATACAGTATTCGAAATAGTTTTCCGCTTGACCCGTCCCGTGAGCGACAGCGACTAGACGTAGATGGAGATCAGGGATAACAGGCGGAGGAAGGGCGAGTCGGATAGGAATGGCGCAACGGTACGCGCATTTCAAAGACATGTCCGCGAGTTGTTCGACCGGTGTCTCCACGAATCGTAAACCATATCGTTCTGCCTGAGCAGAGAGCTTTTGTCGTAGCTCGTCGAGTAGGGCGGCAGTCACACCCAGCCAATTAAGCTCAAAGTGGAACCTACATATGGCGGTTAGCGGCTATCCAATATCATCAATACGACACTTACGCATTTCTCGCATTGTGTACCACATCTGCGTGCAGGATCGCCACTTCGGCTCTATCGCTCTTCCGACTTTGGTCTAAATCTAACACCCTGGTCTGACTCATCTTGATCTTCCTCTTCTTCTTCCCTTTACCTTCCTTTGGATCCTCGTATATCTTTGCTAGTAAAGCTTTCGCATCGTTAACAGCGACCGTCGGACCGTTCTGTCCGGCCAACGGATTGGTCGATGAAGAAGCTGTGTTGGAGGAGACGTTGGAGTTCGTGGACGAGGACGCCGTAAGCTGCCCGCTTGCCTCAGGTAAGGCAGATCCATCAGAAGAGGGGGTATGACTGTTACTGTTGTCGGTCGCAAGTGTTGCGACTCCATTGGATGCTGCTTTCGAGCCCGTACCAAACCAGGATTTGTTGTTTCGCTTGTTCGATTGCGCCTGATCGTACGGTTCTCGAAGTCGATAGTAGAGATGCCAATAGTCAAGGAAACCATGGGAGTTGGTGACATGTTCTATCAACGAGTCAGACATGTTTGCTTCAGTGTGAAGGCTCAAAGGCACTTACCAATCAGGCCTTTCTCGAGCAGCGATTTTGCCCATTGATCAGCCTTATCCCTACTCGTGACGTCCTCGAAAGTATTCTGTAACCATTCACAAAACTGTGCACCGGTGAACGATGAGACGTGTTGTCGAGCTGAGTGTAACGAATCAGTTCTGCCCCCGCTTGATAACCTTCAACAACGATCACTCACACTCCCACCATCTCGTTCTAATCACCAAACCATTCCGAGATTGACACATCATCTCGGCCACCGCAGCCAATGTCATACCTTCCAGAGTCTTCCCACCGCCTTCTGTTTTCTCCTTCCCATTGATCTGTCTCTCCAAATCCATCATCAACTCCTCATCTAGTACACAAGTGGAGGGATCAAAGGTAGTGGTCACAATCCGCAGAGGCGCTTGATGGTTGTTGTTAGTACCATTGCCATTTTGTGCTTGCGAGTCCGATGTTTTCAGAAGATATCGATTGAGCGTTTCGATTACCTTTTGCGCGCCAAGCCAGAGAAGATCAACGGATTCTAGGTGCTCGTTTTTCGGCATCATACCGGGGAAAGAGACCGGTTCTTTGCCCGATGGAATCAGAATAAATCTGGTTCTCCAATAGCGCAGAGGATCAAGCGTCCGCCGATCTCCGTTGATCAGGTGATCCAGATGATTATAATTGACTTTTGTAGTTACATCCTGCTCGCAGAAGGCAGGGGTTAGAATGAACCTTTCAAGCACAGAGCCGTGTTGACCACTCACAGGATAGCTGAATGTAGCCTTTGCTGGCTGATACCCTCTCATCCCAGCAGGCCAAACTAAGCATCGATACTTCACAGGCTCTGTCGAATGCGAGATCTTCCTGGTCATCCAATGCACAATGATCTCCTGCCTCGTTGGGTGGAACAGTAATCGGTGGATGTGATTAGCCCAGGAGAGCCAAATAGCTCCTTGACCATTCTTCAGCACTTCCGAAGCACCTCCAGATACGAGCTCGACGCCGATATCGGCATCCTTCTCGAGATGGATTGGCATTGGTCGAGCTTGCCCGGGATCAGTGAGCTCGTGAGGCAGGACAATGACTTGGAAGTTTTCTGCGAATATCTGTCAGTCAAAGTGATTGTGGGGTGAAGTAAGCAACCCGTCACACTTACGTGACAGTCTCTGTGACACCATCTCCCTCATCATTGCTAATGGCAGATTGCTCTCCGCTGCATCGTTTCGAATCAGGAAAGCCCCGTCCTCCAAATAACATTGCACGGTATATGTTCCCGTTGTATACAGCTCATCGATTTGCTTCTGTGTCGGCAAGAAGTCCGTCGTAAGGGGAAGACAGGCAGTTGCGACCAGACTCGGCCACTGGACTATATGCTGTTGCGTCTGCTTCGGTATGACGAAACGCCATCGTCTGCCTCCAGCATCCCGTATCCTGTCAATGGTCTCTGCTGAAGGCTTGCAAGGGTTGACGGTAAAATGACGGGAAGACTGCATCATCGCGTTGTTACGATTTCGCCAGGATAAGTCTTCATTTGATCGTGACTGAGGGTGAGTCTTCGAATTATTACGGAAGGATCGAGATATCGGATCTTCCTCAGTATGTTGTTGTACAGGTTTACGTCGAGATGTTTGAGCTGTAGCAATGGGTAGCGGTTGTGTTACTTGGGCATGAGTCTTGTCCTTGGAGGGTGAAGGCGTGCTTGGAGTGACGATCGCTTCGAGATTCGGCACCTTCATGGGGAGTTTGCCCATTGTTGGTGCGGGCGAACTCGATCGCTTGCCCAGGATAGTGGATACATCGGTTCGCGCAGCGGTCTCTATCGCTGGAGTAGCGAAACTTGGCTGAGATCGAGTTGCAAGAGATCCGAATAACCAGCTCGCACCGAAACGACTCGCAAATGAGCTTTTGCTGGTTTGATTTTTCAGCTTCTTCGCTGGTGTCAACCTGGGCGTAGATGCGCCCGAATCTGGGTCAAGTGACATGGTCGACGCATGTGAGGGCGATGCAGCCCGGGCAAGAGTTCGCGGCGATCCGATACCATTGCCAGGTAGAGGCGAGACGTCGCCTAGATGCGGTGATGCAGTTCGGGGAGGAGGCACAGGGGAGATATCATGGCTCTCAAGGAAAGACGTGGAGTCGCGGGTCGTAGGGATGAGCTGAGTCGGCTGGTATCTCTTATCAGGCGATAGGACATGCGCTCCCCTGTTCAAGCTTAGCGACGACGGTGCGGGCGACGCCCCTCGGACAGACGTTTTGACACCAAGTTGGTTTGGGTGATTCAGTTCCACCGTTGCCTGGATAGGAGAGAGCCTTCTTCCTGTCGCAATACTCCTTGGTCCAGAAGACGAGTTCGATCTCTCTTCTTTGACCCTTTCTGCCAAGAGCCTGGCAGACTGGTAACTCGCGGGGATACTCGCAGGCGCAGAATCCGGATGCTCTGAGCTGGTCTTGATAACTGGATCGACTTTCCCTCCGAATATATTCTGATCGAAGTTGTCTCGAATCGTCTTCCTATCTTCAACCGACAACGGTCGGCGAGGCATAGGTGTGTCGTCTACCTCAATGAACGGCACAATGACTGTCGTCAAGTTGTGATCGAGTATACCGAGCATTTGGATCTCGTACATCTTGCATCGGGCGACGAAACGGTCCTCTCGGAACGGCTTGTCGTGTGTTACAGCGTAGAATGAACAGCTCACCCATGACGGCAGAGCTATAGGCACGATGAGTCAGCACACAAGAGGGGCAACAAGGCGAAGCGTTGGACTCACAATAGCAGTCGGCTAGCTCAGTATCCTTGATGTGCGATAGATGCGCGTCAAAGTACAACAAGTCCGGAGTGACAGGCTTCTCTTTCGAAGACAATGGGTTGCCTTCATTCATCGGCCCCTTTGGTCGATGAGAAACGTAACTGAACAATGGAACGCTGTGAAGAGGCATCTTCGTAAGACAAACAAAGTCAACAGTCATCCCGTGATCCACCATGCGTTCCGTCGTCAGTCTAAGAAGGTTTTTGTCAACTGCAAAGTGTCCTGTCCCTGGGGTGACGATACTGATCGATAACCCGGTGCGAGACAAATCGCGGTCGACATAGTGTTCGTCAAAAGGGTTGAGAGCGAGGTTCACCGCCTCGAGAGCGTTCCCTTCGTATGCCTTTACAAATTTCAGCGAGGGACGACACGATCAAAGGGATGGAACGGTCTACTCACGAAACTCCACCTGCCCACAATTTTCACCTCTTCGCCATCTTCGCCTTTCCCGCTCAGTTGTCCGAGATGGTAATCCAAGAGTATCTCTTGCTCGCTCTTCTCGAGCTGTTTCTTGATCTCTGGCAAAGCCTGAGCCCAATCGTTCCTTCTCTCCAAATCGATGGCAACCTTGAAGAAATCCTTGCACCATCGTCCAGAGAAATCCTGCATCAACACCTCGGTCAGGTCGTGTTTGCGAAGGTACTCTACTTCCTCATCATCGTAATATATCCGGGCAAAGAAGATGATCGTGACAACGTGGGAGGTTCCTTTGTCCGCCCAACGAGCAAATAGCTCAGGTAGATAGCCTGTGCATCGGTCAGCATTGAGCCTGTCTAAAATGTAGTAAGTAACGCACCATGCACGACCTTTTCGATGTATCTCTCTCCGTCCTCGTCAAACTCCCAGGTCTCCTGACACAGCTGTATGAAGATATACACTTGCGCGCTCTTACTCCTGAAGATCGTTTTGGTCTTCGGTGTTGCTATACCAGAGGCATACTTTCTGTTCTTATCCTCTTTTCCATTCCTTCCCCTCTCACTCCGCACGATGTAGTTAACTTCCGCCTTAACAGCACCTCCCGCAAGGGAGACCTTCTCGCCAACGTGCAAGGTCATACCTTCGAGGGACATACCGAGACGCCACATATCGGCTCGACCAAGATATTGCGAGAAATAAAACTCCACAAAGTCGGTATGCGCATATTCTGGGTCTTGCATCTGCTATCAACTATTAGCAGAATTTCTGTCACTCGAACGTTTCACTCACCTTTCTCACTTCAACTTCCAGCCTGTGCTGAAAGCCAAATGCTGTTGCAACCGAATCTGGCACCTGGATTTGATGTGGGTTTGCGCTCGGTACGTCTTCTCCCAGCTTGAACACATATCCATCCCTCCCCTTCCCCGGCTTGATATCTCGGAGAGCAGGACTTCTATGCGATTTCTTCTTCGAGGCTCCGTCGAGATACTGGACACGGTCGCTCTGGTGACTCCCTCTACGAAGATGAGTCTGTCGGATCTCGAGGTACTCTCCAGGTCTGGCGTCCCAGGGAAGAGCCGCATAATTGACGATGACTTGTGACGAGGCTGCGGTTGACGAGGTCGAGGCGGAAGGAAGCGGAGACGGTTGAGATGGGGCGTGATTATGATTGGGCTTGTAAGTGTACAAGAGCAAAGCCACGCTTTCTCTATTGAGACCGGAAAAGTCCAATATGCCGCCATTGCTATTTCCATTGCTAGCATCGATGCTCCCTCGTGTCGGTACAGCAGGCGCTGACGGCATGGTGGTCATGACATTTTTAGGTGGACTGGGCCATGATGAAACTCGATTGTGACCCGTCACAGCAGTCTGCAGCTTTGGTCTCCGGACACTCCCGCCACTAAGATTTGAGAGCGCTTCGGCTGCCGCTGATGGTGCTGTATTAGTCGTTATACGGAAGGAAGAAGCGGATACGTCGATGGACGGCGGTCCAGGCTGATTGCTGCCTGGTGGCAGAGGACCTGTACCAATGATTGTGGACGACCGCGTGCGAGATTGAATGGGCCGGGGTGACGAGTCGCGTGCTGAGAGATGCGATGCATTAGGTTCATCCAAAAGTGCATGGTAGGGTTTAAGAAGGAAGTGCTTCATGATACTTACTTGGTGCCATCTTCGCTCAATACGGCTCAGGTCGAGTCAGGTCGAGTCAGGTCGAGCCGCCGCGAAATCGTCCTATTGTTGTCGAGTCCGAGGAGCTATAACGATGCGTAACAAAGACGCTCTGCACACAGCTTCAGAGCCTCAGTCAGTTGATTGTTGTGACATGCCAAGTAGCACGGATAGGAGTAGCGATCAGTTCAGACCAAGGAATTCAACTGTTGTATAGTAACGTTGTCCTATCTATCTGTATCCGACTTGTCAACAGAGCGATGCGAGTGGAGGAGTTTAAATGGGGTGAACGATTAGACTGACAGGACCAAAGGGGATGGACGATAGCCGAGGGGAGCACGTTGTCGTATGCCCAGCAGGACATGAAATGAAACTGTAACTATACATCTCTCTTTCTCTTCTGAACTCCTATATCGCTCGAGGGTCACGCCCATAGCCTACACATATCACACTTCATTCTCTTCTCGTCATTCTCACTTCTCGATCATGTCATAAGTTTGGGGGAAAAAAGAATCACAAGCACGGGGACAACCTTGATTGGAATCTATAATAATGTCCCGACACCCCGGCGCGGGATCCACCTACAGCGGCACGGCCGATGCTGTCGCCTCCACCTCGACAGCCCACCTAAGCACTACAAATGTTCGACATCGTCAACACGACAAAGACACGATCAACCATCACAGCAGTCCCTCAACGAGAGGCAACGATGCTTCAGCGACTGAAAGACCTATACGACGGAAGCGAAGAGGAAGGAATGGGGCGACAGGGTCAAGAAGTAGAGGATTGAGATGGAGGAAAGGTTTGGTCGCAGAGGCGTTCAGACAATTCGGAGAACATTGTGCTCGAAATCAAGTACGTCCCTGTTGTCCCATAACCCCCGTCAACGAGCTCGCTGACATATGCACGCATTGCAGATCCGAACATTACTGATCGACTGTTTGGTTATGACCAATCTCTTCTACCCCTCTCTCGCTCTCTACCTCCAAAAGCGGTTCCCACCCTTACGTCCCCCTTCACAGTCGACACACACAAGCCACCGGATACCAATACATGGTGGGCAAGCGAGTCCGTCACGACGATTTCAAAAGGAGCATCCCCTTTCGCTCCTCAGTACTCCTGTACTTGACAGTTTCTTCCCTTATCCTCCACCGTTACTACCACGATTGCCCTGGGCAGGATGGTGGGGAAGAGATACGGGACAGTGGAACGACGAGGAGTGGACAGTCACGAGAGTTCCTCTGGATGATTATCATCAAGAGGTGCATTCCGCAGCTCAGGGGGACGGAGAGGTTCGGATCATGAGAGTGGCTTGGGCCGACGTGGAGGATGTGCTTGATCGAGACGCAGAGGCAGAGGAACGGTCATGGGAAGAAAGAGATCATGTTCTCTTACGGCTGGTTAGAGATATGGCCGAGGACTGGGAACAACAGTACCGATCGACGGGTCAACGTTGCATTCGACAGCTGGAAGTGTCGCCGGGCGAAAGTAAATCTCGACCGACCGGTCCTTGCTATGTTCTCACGCCGAAGTCGGACATATCAACGAATGACGTCTCATTAGTGCCCATGTCAAGTATATCGGGATCCAGTGGTTCCAATTCTACAATCCCGAACCAGGTCACCGCTGGCTCAGTGGCATACTCTGGAAATGTCTATCACAGCTTTTCGGTCCCTTTCCAAATGCCTCAAAACACAACTGTCGACTTCGCGAAGGCCTGGATCAACCAGCTCACGCATGTTGCGAAGAAACTTGAGGGCGAGATCTTCTTGGAGGCAAGGGGTTCACGATCTGGTACTGATGATCTGACGGGCGAATGGATCGTTTCTGTGAGTGAGGCCTTTGTGGATCATGGCTGAATAACGTGTAGTTTGCCTCATCTCGCACTACGCATAGAGAAGACGCTCATGCGGATGGGGGGGACGACCATCACCCAGCTGAGATCATATCCTCGTCTCCCCCCAAGCTTGTGCTATTCCTGTATGGCGTCCTCTTCGTAACGCTCATTGCGCAGCTATCCAACGCGTCGAAGGTTCATTCTCGATTTGGTCTCGCCTTCACTGGTGTCGTCCAGTTATGCTGCTCGTCAGTCATGTCTTTCAGCGTTTTGGCGTTGCTCGGATGGAATGGTTGGGGGGCGTCGCATTCGGAAAGCAGCCTTCCGACATACGTCTTACCATTTGTCATCGTGGTGGTCGGAGCGGAGAACATGTCAACTCTGGTGAGCTTCCCTAAAATGATCCTGGCAACGGCTCAGCTGCTGACATGAACTCGCAGACCAAAGCGATCTTCTCAATACCTTTCACTCATTCAGTACCAGCTCGAATCGGTTTGGGACTGAGCAAGGTCGGTTCGACCATCGCCTTGACATCCTTGACAGACCTTGTCGTTCTTGGTGTCGTATGGCTTTGTGTGAATCTACAACCCGTCCGGGAGTTCTGCCTGTTCGCAGCGGTAGTCATCATCACCGACTGGTTCATGCTGCACACCTTCTTCCTGACCGTGAGTCGAACTTCCGCTTCTCTGAACGATACTGACACTGTACCTCAGGTTCTGTCCATTGATGCCCAACGATTAGAATTGGCCGATGTACTCGCTTCGAACAAGGTTGGACCTGCATCACCCTCGACGCCGGACTCGGAGGCCGACGCAGCCACTGAGGCGAAGAATGGAGGATTCAGTTGGAGAAACGTGCTACGAGCCAGGACGACCAAGAGCGGGAGTCTCATACTCGTAGGTGATCTGACAAACCCATCTTCGTTCCGTGCTGAAGCGTCCAACCAGCTGCTTATGACTGTTGGATTACTTTACTGGCTCACTGAGAGGCATCGAAGTACTTACAATACCACCGCTACCCTCTATGGCTACACTCCTTCCACCCGGACCACTTCGACATCCAGTCTGCCATCAGCCTCTCCCTCACCATTTTTGACAGACTCTTCGACTTTCGCTCAGCTCTCACCTGCGGAGCTGCTATGGCGAGCCATCAATCCCCAAGGCTGGCCATTTTCTCGAGTCGTCGTCCCAGCCGCCTCTATCATAGTCCTACCGAAAACAGGTCATTCGATGCTCCCCGCTGACATCCGCAAGCTGTCATTACCTGCAAGTCGACTCCTCCTCCCTCGACTCAGACCACTGTTCTACCTTTTCAAGGTTGTCATACTTCCTCAAGCTGTCACCGCCGGAGCGTTGTACATCTTACTGTTGTACCTGTTGAAGGACGCGGACTTACTCGACGCTCAGCGAGACCGCCTTGGTCGAGGCGACGATGCGCATAGTGATGAGACCGATGGCGGTTCGTGTTCCACCAAGAGCGGAACGCATATACTGGTCAACAACCTGAAAGCACACATGCTCCCCTGTAGTCACGAATCGGATATCGACATCGTTGCGTCAAGCTCGGATGGACAGGTGGCCATCACCATTGGTATAGACAATACAGTCTGCCTTTGGCGCTTTCACGAACTTCAAGTTGGAAGCGGCATACGGGAGCCGTTGCAAGCTTCTGCTCTGTCTCTCCAGGATCCCATAATGGCGGCAGCCGTTAGCGAGGATAACCGACACGTAGCGGTCTGTACAAACGGCGGTAAAGTGCAGGTGTGGGAGATCTCAGAAGAAGGTCCGGTGGCTTCCCAGCCCTTACGTCAGATCACACAGCTCTCCTCCGCTCGTATCATTGGCATAGCTTTTGACGATACCGAAAGCATCATGGAAGACCCCTTTACCGCGTCTCGACCATCGTTTGACCAGGCTCCGTGCGACCCAGTGGTCCTGATCGCTTTGTCAAGCGGCTCGGTGGTGGCTTCATCGACCCAATGCGAGTCATTGACAGTGATTCCGCCGCAGAGTATAGGTGGTGGTCCGGCTTGCCGAGTGTCATTCTTGCGCGTAGATAACACCTTGACCATTGCAATCATTGGACAGCACGACTTCGATGTATGGCGAAAGTTGGACTCTGGGTGGAACTCGACTCATATCGCATCGGGCTTATCAAAGGAGGACCGAGTGACAGCGATATCAGATCTCAATCCCGACATGCCAGGTCTAATGGCTCTAGGCCATCGGTCCGGATGTATCGATATCTACGACGAACCGCATGGAACAATCGTTACAGTCGGGCAGAGTACATCAGTCGAGGGGATCAGGAAGGTCGGACTTGTCCGACCGCCATTTGTCCGATGTTCTGGGTGCGGTCAACAATCTTCGGATGGATATCTGGTGGTCTCATCTACCCCTAGCCAAGTCTTTATCGATAGGATCGCTCCTCCTTCACCGCTCGGGACGTCCTTTTGTCGCTGTGCCAGAAGGGGTTCGTCTATGGAAGATTCGGCAACGTCAACGATGACCCCACAGTCACCCTACAGGGTGCTCACACCCGCCAAAGGCAAGCTGGCGGCTTTAGTCGTGCCTCCCTCATCGGCTCGAAAGAAGTATTCTCCCGGAAGCTCGCCTAGAAAGTCGCCATCGCTACTGACACCCATCTCAAATGGCGAGTTCCCGTTATCTTCTCATGGTGGTGCGAGACGACTGAGCAACTTGCATCGAGACGACGAATCGAGCTTGAACACCGGTACTGTGAACGGCGGCAGCACTTTAAAAGCTGGACGTTCTAGTCCGATCGACAAATCATTCCCCTCGAGCGCATCCAACGGCTCAGCAACGTCTCCAGGCGCGGAAATGGACATCACACCTCTCGGAGCTGTATCTTCGCCTGATGGAGGTGGTTGGGAGGTTTTGACCAACGATCATGTGTTGATCGGGATACGACGAGCTGGTGAAGGGATTGACGATGGGCAATGGCAATGTTGGTTGATTGATTTGACGTGTCCTTTCAACGGATCTACCCTGGTGGTGGAAACGATGGATTTGAACGAAGTGATCAGCAGAACTCAGCGGGGTGGTGAAGAAGTATCAGGAAGAAGGGGTAGACCGGCAGGCGGTGACGGAGGAGGGATCCCGGTGTCCATATCGATGCGCGACAGACGGACAGAACGACTCCACAGTCTAAATGGACGAGCTATCTTCCCCGAACGAATCGGATCATTCTCCGTACCAACTTACGAACCCTTGGGTTACGTCGAGATTCGCGAGATGGTACGATTAGGCGGAAGCAACGGCCGAGTCGCCAACGGAGGAGGGGGAGGAGTGATTGCCGGATTCGGGAATAGGTTGGGGTTGATCACCCTTTCATCTTCGAAAGAGAGAGAGAAAACGATAAAGGCGAGGACGAGTTTCGAATACCAACATCCACAATTAGGATTGGGGAGTGCGCCGATATCGAGAAGGACGGTATTTCCATTGACTCCGCCACCTCCACCGAGCAGGAGAGTGGAAATGATGAATTTGGGAATGAGTGGGATACCATCCATTGGACAGGATAGCGGAGCGAAGAAGATTGATTGATTGTGATTGGTGTGTGGGGACGAGTGTGATTGGTGGAAAGTGATGGTTTGGTTTGGACAAAGATGTTCTGTTGTATCTTCCTATATGGAATATGAATCGTCTTACTCCCATTGTGTTAGCGATGTGCGAGTACTGTACAGGATTCGTCATCATAACTTTCATCGACATCATTCAAGTGTTCGTCAAGTACAACATAAGTCGTTGGGTCATCAACAAGTCAAACTTTGTCTTCTTCTCAATCGTAATCATTCCCCCTATCATTCTTGCTACTCGGTCTATTCAGAACCGTCAAATCCAACCACTACAATAGTCCCATCCGTACATCCGTACTACGCAACAAGACAGATCATCAGCCAAGTTCATGAAGATATCACAATCTTCGTCGAAAGCCACTTAGCGACTCACTACAAACTTATCTCGATCAAGGACCAAACTCATTGGATTCTTCTCTGGAGTTTGAACATTGAGCTCTTCCGCTCTATCGACCCATGCCCCTTTCACTGGGATCATCTTCGTTCGTTCTGACTGCTCGTGACTGTGATTTGGTAGACCGATATACAGCTGTTAAGCACAAGACATGTTAATCAGTCTCGGTGCAAGTACAGTGGTCTGGAGCAAGGGGTTTGAGATAAGGCTGATACACTCACATGTCGATCGGCGCCTTTGCGAGCTGCGAACCTCGTACTTGTCACGATCCTATCACGGCGCGAGTCAACCGCTCCCTTCTCAGTGTCTGGCGCATGTATGGTTTCTAATACTTTGGGCGGTTTGCTCAAAAGCGGTGAGATCCTGCTTTTAGCCGGCAGTGTCCCGGTTGGAGGAGATGCTTGGTCATCGGATGTTGCAGCTTTGGTTGGCGTGAGCACTCTCCGCGTAGTGATTGACGAGCTAGCTGTACGACTCATAGGCATCGACCGAGCGGGGTTCATCTTCCCTGTGGGAGAGGGAGTGCTTGCAGGGCCCAAAGAAGCAGATTTGCTGAGTGGTGTCGTCTTCTTCGCTGACAAGGTTGTCGAGGTCGAGACAGTCCGCTGTCTGATGGGCGTCGAAGCGATTGGTAGTGGTCTTGCCGTCGAGCTGGTCATACGTATTCGCCCTTTGATTGGCGATGGCGTAGCGGGGTCCCTTGTACCCTGTGCATATGGGAGAATTACTGGTTGTTGTTCTTCTATCTCGTCCCATGCCAATCGAACGATTGTTTCCCTCGTAGCGCACTGATGGTCAGGTCATCAGTGAAGCATTACACTTATCGTGACCCTTGTTTCACTCACTGTCATCCACTTGCCCTGACCTTCGAACCAAGTTAACATTCCACTTCCCCCGATTCCTGCGCCGACATCTTTCAACCTCTTCTTCATCCCATCATTCAGTCCAGGCATACTTTTACCCAAGTCACTGATCTTGTATTGGGCCAACATCTCTCTCTTGGTTATTGAGAAGGTTCGGATGATCCCGTCAACAGTCACAGCGATAATAGAGTCGTGGATGAGCTGTATCCCGATGCAGATGTTGGTCTGTTGACCGAATCGAACGATTTTCTCGCCTGTTTGCCAAGACCATACAACGAGAGCTTTGTCCGCGCCAGCTGAAACGAGGTATTGTTTGTTGATCCTGCAAAGGATGGTGATTAGCCTGTTTCTTGAGATCTGACCAGTCGTCACCAGCTTTGGTTGGCAGACCATTGACTCACGCCACTGCTCTGATGCCATGCAAATGACCAGATAGGGTATGTATGACTTCCCAACCCTCCTGCTTCTTCTTCCAGACATGCACTCGGCCCACATCATGCGAACCTGCCACCAGAATCCCAGCAGGAGCGTAGTAATCAAGGCATGACACTGACTTGGCTGGCAAGACGAGTCGAGACGGGACGGTCGTCTCGGAGCTGGTGCGTAAGGAGGGGATATGCCAGATCCGGATACTGTGTGCACAATGAGCCCAATGTAGCTCAATCATGAGGAATTTACTTACGTCTCGTCGTATGACCCGCTGATGAGCACGTTCCCCTGTAGCCGCAATGACGTGACGTAATTTGTATGGCCTTTCAAGAGGGTCACATGTTGAGCCTGAAATGAACATCATTCAGCGAGGATCACCGAGTGATGAGCTACTCACCAATCCCCTGTTCCAGTTCTTCTCCCTTTGCCAGAGCTGTTTATACAGCTCTTCCCTATTGACAGGATCAGCATGATCCAGGCCGCCCAACATACAGAGGATGCTCACCATCCGCTTTCTGGCATATCGTCAAGATGGGCCAGACCCGCTTCGCCATCCCAATCTCTCCATTCCAGCTGACGACAGAATGTCCTCCAAAGCGCTTCTTGTGTTGATAAGAAACGGTAGCGTCTTGATACCTGCGTAGTCGTATCAGCTCTCCTTCCTGTATCTGTGGACCGGCAGCTGAGTGGAAGCTTACCAGGCGTAGATTCAGCACTTGCTCGACACCTAGCATATTCAATACCTTCATCGCTAACTTTTCGTCAAGGCGTCCGAGCAGATCATGGCGAGATCGTCTATATTTCTCAAGAATGGCGATCTGAGCGTCGATGTCAGACGGATGACATGCTATCGTACCCTTCTTCAGCGGGATGCTCGTCGCCCTCCAAGCTAGATAGAAAGGAGCTCACCGTCCGTGATCATTCCGAGCAGTTTCACCCTTTCTGCTTTCCCCATCCCTCTTACTGATCCAGCAAGACCTCCTTTCAGACCCGACATGACCTGCTTCTCGAGGTTGCATCGAGTTTCTTCCTCTTGTCTTCGTGCCAGACATTGGGCATGTTCGTGCTCCAGTTTGGTGTAAGCCCTCTGTAAGGCGTTGAGTTTATGATGCAGTTCATGTAGGGATGAAGATGAAGCAGATTGCGCTCTGACAAGCAGGTTTTTGTAATGCGTTATTTGACGAACATGATTTGCCTGTATCATAGCGATAGGTGACTATGAGCGACTATATTAGCTGGCATTGGTGTGAAAGATGTCGACTTCAGCTCACATCATCGTGTATGTCTACACCGTTGACAGTCTCTGTTCTGAGTTCCCAATCATCTTCGCCCTCGTCCCAATTAGTTCCAGTCGATTGACTGATGATCTCAGGAAACACTCCATCGTTAGGCGGTACAGGGGTGTTCTCAACCCACTGAGCAGCACCTGAACGGTCTCCTAATCCCTCTGAGACGTATGGGGGAGCTTTGGATGTATGCATTGGCGATGACTTGCGGCCTTGTGCTGTTCTAGTCGGTGTAGGACTGCTCGAATGTCCGTTGGCAAGAGGCGACCGCCGAGGTACCATGTCAGAGCGTTTCGTGCCGCTGTTTGGACGCGCGCTATGCTGGCTCGGGGATAGTGACGGCGAGAACGTCATTGTACCCCGAGAGAGGTGTTCATGATATGAACAAGTCAATGCGATCTCATATACCTTATTGTCTATCTTAATCACTTCTCCATTTTGCAAGACGAATCATTCGCAAAGAACGGGCTCGAGCGGACACATGAATTGCGGGGCACCATTCTCACCTTGAAATCACGTGTCTGTTTTAATTGCTCCCGTAGTGGGTGGCTTAACAAATCCACGTCAGGATGTTATCAACAAGTGGCAATTTCTTTCTTCCTTTCAGTGGCGACAAAGTCTAAATGCGGTGTATGACGTATTTGCTTTTGAGCCTCAAGGGAGGAGGAATGTGAAACCCTCACTGCGACGGTACGGTGAACAGCATCAACACAACATCATATCATATCTTCACTCTCTTTTCTCTTCTTCATCAACGACATCGTATCAACGTATCAACTCTTTTCATACTACTCGACTAACAATCAGCATACTCTCACAATGGCTTTCAGTGAGTGTCATCCATGCATGTGCACGCAGGCGTGCTTCGGGATGGATAGAGAGTCAAGACACACGTGTCCCTGCTTTGACCTATTCCCCCTTTGCCTCTTCCTCTCTATTCTACCATTCATAGGCTTGTGTACTGATGACTTCTGCTTCGTAGCCTGCTCCGATATCATCAAGATCGTCCTCGCCGTCATCCTCCCTGTACGTAACCAATTTGGATGAAAATCATCGAAAATTCTCCACCATGGATATCCCTTCCGACCCTTCTCCCCTTCATTATGACTTCCGCTGACTCTACCCCCCCCCTTTCATAGCCTCTCGGTGTCTTCCTCGAACGAGGCTGTGGTGCCGACCTGTTAATCAACATCTTGTTGACTGTTCTTGGTTACATCCCAGGTAAGTGACGATATTGGCCATTATGCGACCTTTTTTTTGGAGGCGGGTACAGTCGAGGAATGGGTCTAGAAAGCGTTGGGATAGGGAAGACCAAAGTCTCGTTCAATTGGCCTCTTTAACGTCTCTGGCTTTTTGGAGAAGTCTGAGGAAAAGGGATCTGCTGCTTGATCTGGCGAACCGGTGGCGCTGTCCTGCAGCTATCGTCGTGATCTGTACGATTCGAGCAGAGGACTTGATTGCTGACCGACTGTTTGTTTCATAGGTATCATCCACGCTCTCTACATCATTTTGAAATATTGATCAGCTACTTGGCACCGATACGTCGTATCGAACCGTGAGTGATCCCAGGTTTATGTCGTTTCGGTTGGAACTGACGCTGGCGTCTTTCGTAGCGTTCCGAGAATATGATACCCGTCGTTGAGAAGTTAGGCGAGAGGGACGAGTAGGAGAAGTTGCTTGTTTTATAGTTAATATGCAGATAATATGGACTGAATCGAATAACATACTGCTCGACGTGATCCTCGTTTGCAAGGCACCTCGCAAGTTGTGTTGGTGCTACCAAGACATTGGTGCTAAGGTTGAATAACTGTGTTTCTTTGGCAGATTGTCCCGACAGGATCGAACCCGACAGTTGGTTCCCGTGACGTCTCTCCTGTCACGGCTGCTGTGTGGGCACGGCATTCCGCATGCCCATCGTACAGATTGGAGACTCTTTCGACACTCGCTAGTGTAAGCAGTAGCCCGTGCCACACTCGCAATTAGCACGCTGCTCCTAGATGGAGACGTGCAATTACAATGGCGTACGCAAATAGCAATAGTGACAACCAGATCCACATGTTGCAGAATGCGATGTATATGCGATATGATGCAAGTATATGATACAGTATAAATCGTCAAGTATGACTTCCTCTATTTAACTGAATCCCCTTTGAAGAGATGCCCAAAAAGTATGTTGGAACCAAATATATTTACAACTTGAAAGTGACTTCTTCTCTTGAACGTCCCAACTCCCCACCATCTATAAACTGTTCATTCCCCAGAACTAATCGTAGGAAACGGTTCGTCAGTACTGAAGGCTCCTCAAACGATATCCAGCACGCGATGACTCACCTCATTACCCTTGTCGGTGTACAG
This sequence comes from Kwoniella shandongensis, assembly GCF_008629635.2. Classification (NCBI taxonomy): domain Eukaryota; kingdom Fungi; phylum Basidiomycota; class Tremellomycetes; order Tremellales; family Cryptococcaceae; genus Kwoniella; species Kwoniella shandongensis. The sequence continues at coordinate 782,993 of NC_089288.1, forward strand.
ATGTTCGACGGCAGCTTCGGCCCAAGGCATCCAATCCGTCTCGACTAAAGCTCGATGTCGTTCTTTGACCGACGATTTTCGCATCTTAGGAGCTGAAAAGTAGATGTCAGTGATCATTCACCTAGTACAGAGCAACAAATACTTACGAATGAATCGATCAATCGGGTTCTCCAACGCCGCTTTGAACGCCGCTTCTAATTGCGTCCCGTTGCCCTTCTGAACATGGTAGACGAAGGGCGGTTCGATCGCTCGCAAAGCGTTGTGTTGGGAGATCCACTTGGTCCAGTCGTGAGGGTTCTCTTTGTCCCACCCCATGATCGGGTTGATGAATGGTACACCAAAGCACAAAGCGTCGTAGGCTGTAACACGTACGCTATCAGTGAAGAACTTCGAAGCAGTGTGAAGCAGTGTTACAATGAGTGACTCACGTGAGGGTGATAGGTATGGTTTACCGATTCCGAGCTATAACGAAACGCTTGTCAGTTTTCATCCTGCCTATGCGAAATAGTCACGACTCACCAAAAACTTGCTGCCGGCCACAATCTGGTACCAATCCTGCTGTTCTTGTTTCCCTAGGTTATGGATCTTTTCATCGAACAACACCTCCGGCTTCCCATCATGCATCTCTCCGCCTGTCGCAATCAACTCGAATGGTGTGTCTTCCCCTGTGGTCTCATTGTGCTCCGAAGGCATCGCATCCATGGCCGGTCCTAGGAGGTTCGGCCACACGAAATCTCTGTTCTCGGGATCGAAATAATCCTTTCTCTTGCCGAGGAGAAGACCGCGGTGTTGTCTCTCAGACGGAAGGGAGACTGCCCTGCAGCGAGTTTCAATTGAATAACCTAAAACAAGAGGTCGCTGTCAGTCACGTCGCGTATTCACCAGATTGAGCTACTCACCGAGATAGTGGTTCCCTTCACCATCGTCCGCCCATTCTGCCGCATCCTCCGGACTCAAGGTGAACTGTCTCCCCAGGGGATGTGCCGGACCTGTCCAGAAATGGAACGCGAAGCTCTTATGCAAGGGGATACCCTCCTCGAACCCTTCTCGCTTGATACATCCGAATTTCCCGTCTTCTTCTTGGAATGTTCCCGGGGTATGACCAGCTTCGAGGGATTGCCAGTTCTCTGCGTTTCGATCGATACATTTCTTCATCTCTCCACCTTCCCAAATGACCACGGCGACCTTGTCTGATAGTCCTTGATACAGCGTGAGAGTATCCATGGGACTGATAGTCCAGAGCATCGTGTAGTTCAGCGCAGTGAAAGCTTCGATCGATGACAACGCCCTGCAAAGGTCCGTCAGTGAAAAGCTCAAATCGATGCTAGAGAGGAAGTGGACTAACCAGATATCCTCTCCACTAGTATGACCGTTGATCGCGTTGTTGAAGTGGAACGAAGCGAGAAGGACGACGGTTTCTTCGCCTTCCCCACACGTATTTGCCTCAATACAATCGGCCAATCGTTGAAGAACCGGACCATTTTTCGCCCGTCCAGACGTGACGTCTCTGCTTGACACATCAGCGCCGCCTTCGGTCCAACAGAAACAAAGCGACTGGTGGGGCTTTGGTAAAGCCAATACTCACTGCTCTGAAACGGGGAACCTCTTCATGAATGTCTCTCTCAACTCTCTAATCTTGTTGGCTTCCTCTGTCCTGTCCACTTTCGTGCCTATCCAACTGCTGAAATCGGGAGTTTTGAAGTTCATCAATCGGTGGAGAGCACCGACGTTCCCAACTGAATCTTCATCCTCGGGAAGGGGTGATTGGGCGATGTAAAGGAAGGCGATGAGGGTGAGGAAGGTGGTGACGAATGTGATATACAAGGCGATATGTCTGAGTCGGGGAAGCACGATGAGTGACATCGTGGGATTGAAGAGACGGTTGAGCATTTTGGATAAGAGATATTTGAACATGATGATAGAGTGTTGGTAAGTATGGAAAGGATGAGGTTGGAGTGACGCGAAAGGAGGGGGCAAATTGATCAGCTTCGTGTTCTACATGCAACGTGTTTATGGGAACGCTTTGGGGGGAATAAAACCACAACTCCGATGAAACGGCGACGAGGGTCTGTGCTAAAGGAAGGTGTGGGGGGTGTGGGTACGTGGGAGTGATCGATGTCATAGAACCCGCTGGTAGGCCTGTGCTCAATCTTAGGGCGACCAAGATAACTCACCTGGGAGTGGAAGGACTTCCGCTTGTCTTTGACGACATGATGCTGGATTGAATTAGAATAAGTCGATCACTGTTCTTGCTTTGATATCACTGGTGCTTGAGCTCTGCTCAAGGCTTGACTACAAGATACCAGTCTTGACTTGTCGAATTATGTTTGATGGTTCGTACTCCGCTGTGTGTGTGTGTGTGTGTGTGTGTGCTCTGATGTTCGTGATAGTCCTGATCTGCGCGACGTGTAGTAATAAGATGGGCCCTTCGTTTTTGATAAAGAGTGTAGTGATTGAAATGAATGTGAGTGTGTGTGTGTGGACGATATTGAGATTATACGAGTACTATGATTGTAGAACCGCAATTGAACTGTTGAGAAACGGAAATAGAGACGGGAGATGGGAGACGGAGAACGGGAGGGAAGCGGGAGATCGGGAAATATTGAATTTGTGCTGATGACTATCAATTGAAACAGAACAACTTCAACCAAAGACGATCGCATCTCATGGCCATTCACGACTCCCATTGATGTCAACTACTGCACCATCGCTCCTTACGTGCTGTTTTGCTGTTGTTTTACTGATATGTCCCAAACATTCAGAAATATCAACAAACAATTAAGGATCAAGGATCAACCTCCACCCAACTCGTGTTTCGTTCCAACCCTGATTCACAAGGCACTAGACCAGAGAAACACCTCGGACTTGCGGAGATTAATCTTGAACAAATTTAGATTTGTACGTGATTCCGATCTTTGTTTTCCCTTAACACCCTAAGAGTGCCTGCCCGAAAAGCAAAAAGATTGCTTGTTGACGCGTTTGTTTCATGATCTCACCACCGGTACTGTGGCACTGTGGAATAGTGGAATTGGTTGTCCGCCCAAGGGAATGAATGCTTTGTTGTAGGGTTCGGACATTCTTGTCGCCGGCACTACATTAAGTCGGAGAACCATCGCCGGCATAGGGAAAGGGTATGGTATGGTACGGTACGGTATGGTATCGGCGAGCCGGGCGGACGGACATCTACAGCAGCGAGTTAGCAGTAAGGCATATTTATACAGGGCAACTCGTAGGTCTTTAAATAGTGTGCCTCGTCTCAGCTTATTCGAATGATCTATTTCCAGACTTTAATGGATCATTGCAGAGACACAAATCCGATTCAATCCAAGTTCCGCCACAAGTCTTCCTTCCCTTTTTCTCTCCTCTGACCCATCTTCCTATCTGTCTCTTCCTCTTACCTGTCTTAAACAGATTCACGGGGTCGTACCAAACCTCTCTGATCTTGTCCAAGCTTGCTTCTTACGTGGACCACCTCCGCCACCATGTTGGCAGCAGCACAATATAACGACCTTGAAGTATGACTTGCCAGTTTCCCTCTGACCTGACACCGATGATCTCATCCATCACCGCCTGACTGACTAATCACGACGTGTTTTAACACGTCTTACCTGCGTCACCCATCTTACAGAGCCATGTGATATGATATCGTTTCCTCGTGACCTGACTGACAGTACTGAACATGACCAGGCTTGGGTAGAAATCACTGTTGGGTCTGAAGGTCGACCATTGAGTGAGTGTCTACTAATGCTGTTTCTATGAGTTGACGTTGAGAACAATACCCCATACTGATGATTCGTTTGTCTGTTCACTGTCAGGGGAATACCTACCTTGCTTTGATAGAGGTACAAGATCGTCCCCACCGACTTTCACATCATTCCTTGAGATTCCATATCCTTCTCATCCTTCCATTGTGGGTAGGATCCGATATCACTACGGCAGCAATCAACAGTTTGCTGATGACGACTGTGCTTGACAATGATCTACTCACTTTTCATCAGGGCTACTCGATCCATGTACGCAATACTACTCCAAAGGAATGGACGGGCGACCTCCTCTCTGATGTCGAGATCGACGGTCTACCACTCGAACCTGCCTTCCTCTCTTCTAGGTCCGGGGACGAGGTCATGCACCGGGTATTCTCCGGAGGAAATAGTGGTCCCCCGGCTCTTATGAAGGGGAACATTGCAGCATGTGTGGTGTGTTCGATTCTGACGTGTGACTCTTTCAGAAGGTGACAAGCTGACAAAAGTAGAGGTCGACCCTCTTGATGATGCACAAGACCACGCAAGACTGCTCGATGGTTTGGGGCCCACGGTGGGGAGTATAGCGATCAATATCTACAGGGGCGAATTGGCACCTGTTCCAGAGGGGTTGCTTCGCTTGACCCTAGAGGTAAGTCTGCTGACTGGGTCTCAATCATGGCCACTTGGATATGTCGTAAAGCTCAAGAATGACTCAAGGATTCCACGGGGTACAACGGCACGTTGACTTTTGACGACGACGCGATTTCTCCACTAGCAGAGAAAGCTGTTCATATTCCTCGTCAATTCTCGACCGACCTGATCGTTTTCGAAGATGATGCAGTCACTCCCTGGTGTCGTTTCGTTTTCACGGTGGGTAATCTCCTCCAACCATTCAGTTCAAGTCCAAGACTCCTCACATTGAACTTCATAGCGATGGTTGTATGTATACCGTGACTATTGTCTGATCCCCTTTTATTGGCAGTATGGCACTCGTCAAGCGCTAATTGCCAACGGTGTATTCGACCCTCCAACTGACTTGGCCAAGCCACTGACTATCCAAAATCAAAATCCACAACAAGAACAAGAAACGCTCGGTGGAGAAGTCCTTGTCCCCGCATCTCCCGAACCGATCAAGGCTGGTCATCCGGCAGAAGAACGTAAGGTACAGTATCAGAGTACGAAAAGTAGCGCCGAAGTCTCGCGAGTTTCAAGACCGAGCCACGTCACTCAACGATCGAGCGTTCAACAGCTCACAAGTCTTCGAAAGAAGACAAACCTTGAATACGTCAAGCATTTGTTCGAGCACCAATCCCCCAGAGGTAGTACGATGTACCATCGACTCCCACAGGAGACTGTGAGAAGTAAGCCTGTTCGACCCTTAAGCATATCAAGACACCCCCAAGATAGGATCCGACGTATCGATTTTGCATATCGGCGCCCAGACACATCGGATGACATACAAAAGGCTCCAAACGTGGCGCCACCAGAAATGATCCGGCCAAAAGCTGATCAGCATCACTTCCGCTGCATTGCTGAGCAACGACCGCTGGAGGACATGAGACCCGATGAGCTCGATAGACTACACGAGAAGCTACAAGAGCGGCATAAAAAGAGGGAGATGAGGAAGGAAAAGGAGAGAGAGAAGAAAGAGCGAGGAAAGACGATGGCAAATGCTATCGATCTCACATTATCTGACTCCGAATGAATGTGGAGCTGACATGAAGCAGAGCATACTTGTATCTCATTGTTGGATGTGATGTGACGCCCGCAACTTGAACAGACGTCATTAGCTGTGCGCATGTATCGATACTCGTCACAAGAGCTGGTAGTCTCACTTGTCCGCCAACGCACGGACTCTGTTAGTAGAATCACGCACAGACCGCCATCAGAGGAATACACCCCACGAGCTTGATCGATGGGTGATGTGATATCATGACTGTCATTACCAAAGTGTTGATATTCCTCTTCTCTCTCTTTTGCCAACAACTAGAGCTTTCATCTCCCAGAAGCTTACGCCTCGTTCTTTCTCGTTCTTAAGCCAAGATGAGAGCGAAACATCATAACGGCTTTGAGGTGAGTTTCGTCCACGGCCACCATACCTTTCTTCCATCCTACACAAGTCTTCGATGTCCTCTCAGTCTTCATCCTTGTTCATCTAACAGCGCATGAAAAGTAGGCATATCTAACAGTCGATGGAGAAAAACTTCGTGAGCTTGACCAATCGCTAACTGAGACATCGGTATAGCCTCCCAGCACGCTGACGCTGTGTCGCAGATGAACATAGGTTGAAAAAGTCGGGCGAGGAGGGAGATGTGTGGAAGATGGAATGTTATGTCGAGGTGAAGCCCCAAATGGTATGGCATACCTCGAACGAAATTCTGGAACATACTATCGTTCATCGACCGACTACTGCATAGGCTCTGCACTGTCCCGGGTCGTGAACCCATGATATTACCGCAATTTATTTCGTCTTCCATCAGTCATCGGTCATCGGATCACTCGGGCTAAGTTGTCTTCCATTCCTCGCAGGTATTCACCATCAACGTCCGGCTCGGTCGTCGTACACCATGGAAGTCTGACCTCATCGCTGAACCCACTATCGATGGTCGATCCATCCATTCTCTCCATGTGAAGAAAAACTGGCACCGTGCTCATACTCTGCATACCGTGTTTGAGGAAGATCCAGATGGGGATCTGAAGGAATGTCAATTGACATTTGGGAAATCGGTGAGTCATCGTTCAAAATCATCGTTCTATCGTCCAGGTATGGTAGCGATTGCAATCGTAACTCGACTGAAAGGAACATTGATATCCAACTATAGTCGGACCTCGATACATGGGGAGAAGTGGACGACAATGATGACGACGACGATGGACGAGGTACGATCACCATCGAAGTGTCGCGAGGTGAGGTCGAAAAGATCAAACCGGTCAAGAAGAGGATTGAGCAGAGGATCAATGGTCGCGGCGTGAGTTGATCCAATCAGTTGGCCACTTTCAAGCATTGACGTTGGAGTATACATCGCAGAACGGCAGAGGTGGAGTGATGTAAGTATAGCCATACCGCGTGTATATCCACCTTGGGCAGTCATCATGCCTGCGTTTCTTTATCAGAATCAGAACGGTCATAGTTGACATTGACGTGCAGCGCTGGGAACTCGATCGCGTCTGTGCAGAACACGGCCTTCGCCGAGGAGTTCAGGTATGACGATGAAGACTGTCAGCAGCCATGGATCAGATTTGTCTTCAAGGTGAGTTCGAGACCCGCTTGCTGTGCATCGAGTAAAACCTGACCGGGAAGGGTGAGGTCGTAGTACCGAACTAGAGACTGCCTCATTAGGAATAGACTTCTCGATCGAAGTGGGTGATCTTTGCACACACCAGGCTGGAGTGTGTCGCTCTAACTCATTTTCGCGTGTACCTTCAGTCCCGGCACAACAGCATCCTGTCCAGGTTTGCTACTCCACCAAGGTGAAAGTGGAACCGGACACTCCACTATCTAGTGACGACGAGCAGATCGATCCCGAAGTCAACTCAAGCGCATTCGGGGTTGCGGTGCCGCTGCATAGCAGTACTCAGCCATCAAGATCAATCAAGCGAGAAAGAGATGAATCAATGGATCAGCGCATCGCAGAAAGGAATAGGCAAGACATGCTGCAGAAAGAGCGTGACGCGTATAAGGTATGTTCTGGCGGTCGTTTGAGTAAAAGGAGGTGCTCAACAACTGGCTGATTGTTTATTCGACCTGTAGGCGAGGTCCGAGCGACTGGCAAGAGCTAGAAAGGCGTCGGTCATGACTGTTGATACGATGTATGGCTTGTGATTGTGGTACCGCAGACGTGAACAAGTATATGATCACACCGCCATCGTTGTAATATAGTGTATATTATTGAACGAATGTAACATCCCATGCAGCATATGAATCATATCGAGTTCGCCAGTATCAGGAACATACGAGGACAACCGCAATACACTTGAATATCAGCCACATCAATCCCCCAGAATTTGATCCCGCTCTGTATCAGCCGCATTGAGAGTTGTGAGTTGTGATGGATGACGATTCATTCGGTGGCCAAACCAACGACAACAATCACCTTTAATTCCACACAACGACGATAACATCACTTGCATTCTCACATCGTTTATAATCTCGTCACAACCACTTCTCGTATCTACTACATCAGCTACTAGTCAGCTCTGGGACTCGCTCGAAAGTCCTATCTTGCCCACATCCGACTACACCTAATCTCACACCTTCCTCCCTACCCCTTCCCCCCCTTTAGCCAAGATGTCAGGATGGATGTCCTATTTCACAGGGAAGAAAGATACGCGTGAATCCGCTCGAGATGCGATCGTGGGATTACGTCAAAACTTGTTGATGTTGGAGAAGAAGGAGGAGTTTTTGCAGAAGAAGATTGATGAGGAGATGAAGAAGGCGAAAGCGAATGCGACGACGAATAAGAGATGTGAGTTGGTGCACAAGTGAGGCTTGGATCACTTGTTAGGTCTTTCTGCTTGGTTGGTGAGGGAATCACAGCTCGGCATGGTTTGAGCAAGGGGGTGCTGCCCGGTAACGGGGGATTCGTGAATCTCAGAAGGATGACTAGTGGTTATTGTTAAGAGATAATGAAGCTAATACAAACCCCCGCGTACAGTGGCCATGAACGCACTTAGACAGAAGAAAGCGCACGAGAACGAATTGGATAGAATTGCAGGCCAAAGATTGACGTTGGAAACGCAGGTGGGTATCTCCTCTTTCAAATCGTTATGAAACTCGGCGGTTGCTTTGACTAAACTCATTGCCCTGCTAGGTAAACGCGATCGAATCTGCAAACTTGAATGCGGAGACGATGGCTGCGATGAAGAAAGGTGCAGATGCCCTCAAGGGTATTCACAGCAACCTGTACGTGTTATCTCTTCCCGTTGCCAAACAGACTCTGGCGCTAGCACCAGTCGGCTTCACATTGAGATGTTACCGCAACGCAACGCCCGGAAGAGTCTGAGAAAATCTTGGACGTACGCTGATATCGTCTCCGTTCTCAAACAGCACCGCCGAAGGCGTCGATGCTACTATGGACAAGATCAGGGAACAGATGGATCTCACAAACGAGATTTCGGACGCTATTTCAAACCCCGTGGGAATGGGTATTGTTCTGGACGAGGTGTGTTTCCATGCTACTCTCTACTCTTTCTCCCTCACAGACAATCTCGCCTTCTCCACTTGCTTGTTCCTTTCCGATTTTATTCGTGCACTTGCTCACGCCTAGTAACTCACGCAGGACGACCTCAAAGACGAGCTCGAAGCTCTCGAGCAAGAACAACTGGACGACAGACTCGCCGGAGCAGACCGTGTACCGGATCATATTCCCACATCACCAATCGGGCAGCGTAAGTCTCATGCAATTGCTTGTTTAGCTGTACATTATACTTACACATCTCATCTCATGATTACAGGCGCTCCCGTACATCAACAAGTGGAGGAAGACGACGAGGAAGCGCAACTCCGACAACTCCAAGCGGAGCTCGCAGAGTAGTCTGCGATTATCCACTCCCAGCTGCGCTCCAACGCCCAACGTTGTTTCGATTTGTTAACGCTAGATCACTTCTATATCGATACCCTATCCGCGTGGTCCCGAACGTCCTTTCCCTACGTCCATCCTCTCAACCGTCCTTCTCTACAGCTAGAGAGCTAGCCCATACGACCAATCTACCTAATTTACATTTTCCATACATACCGCTGCTCCGATTGAAATCGATTGGAGCAAAGCAAACCCAGACAACCATTCCATAGCTTTCTCAGTCTCTCTGTTTGACTATTTGCGGACTCGACAATGAGCATGTAACAACATATCACAGACACTATAGTCCGCTAGGGTTTGGTCGTTGTAATGTGAATGAGATCGCTTATCAACAATGGGTGATGAGTGACGTGGGGTTTATTTCATATGATGACACCTATCTTTTGATCGAAGAATTTGATTCCGTGATTACGATTATTATTTTGAGCGAAGAGTGCTTCTCCACTTTTTGAGATCATAGTCACAGTCACATCGTTTCCAAAATCTTGATCAGCGTTGTGATAATCAGATCTGATCTAGCAGAATTATCTATAAAAGCACTCAGGCATAAATCAAGATGGTGAGTAAATCTGGATTGTGGGAGGAGCATCATCGTCTACGAAGGGGTGAGCTGATGACGCTATAATCGTGCGTAGCCGCCCCGAACAAAAGCTCAACAGTCAGGTCTGGGCAAAGCCCTCATCAACAGACGACACAAAGAAGCTGTCGCTCCGAAAGAATCCCAATTGGTATGTTTGAATGGCACAGTCGCAGCTTCCCATGTATATAGCCAAGAGCAATGAAAGCTGATAACCCTGTTGATGGTGATAACAGTACACGCTTGACGAGTCGAATCCGCTTGCTTCGGTGACACATGAGAGAGATCTGGACGAGTTCTTGGCAAATGCTGCATTGGCCGATCATGATTTCACAACTGGTAAGTAGACCGTCACTTCCCACCCATGCTATCTCTCTCTGCCTAACCCGTTGGTTCCCGTCACTGTCATTGCCACTGCTGCTGCTGACAATCGTATGTGTGACGCAGAACGAAGCAAGATGAGAGTCATCTCCGCACCCAATATGCCGACGTCAAGTAACAACCCTTTCCTCCTCTCTGCGGAAGAGGAGAAAGAAGTGACTAAGAAGAAGTTGGATTTCAGTGGAGACCTGAGAGTACCAAGGAGGTGAGCTGCCGAAGACTGATATATGGACGGCTTGCTGACGATGAAGTATCGCATAGACCGCCATGGACGAGAAAGACCACTAGACTTGAATTGGAGAGACAAGAGAGAGACTCATTCCTCGAATGGAGACGTGGACTCGCACAGTCAGTTGCTCGATTCTTTCCACTCGCCGTAGGCAAGGTCAACTGACCCTTTTCTTTGTTCTCAGACTCGCCGAAAACTCCAACCTCCTCTTGACACCTTTCGAGCGAAACATCCAACTGTGGCGTCAACTCTGGCGAGTCCTCGAACGATCTCATCTAATCGTCCAAATTGTCGATGCGAGAAATCCGCTAGGGTTCAGATGTGTCGATTTGGAGAAATATGTTCAGGAGATCGGGACGGAAGAAGAGGATGGGGATATCACGGTTCCAGGCAAGGGGAAGAGGAGGAGTTTGTTGTTGATCAACAAGGCGGATCTGTTGACTTATGATCAGAGGTAAGCCACGAATCTCCTTGTCTAAGACGATAAGCTGACGCAGACTCTTATCAGATGCGAGTGGGCGGAATACTTTGAGAGCGAAGGGATCGCGTACGCCTTCTTCTCGGCAGCGAACGCAGCGGCTTTGCAAGAACAAGCGGAGAAACAGAGACTGAGAGCATTGGGAGAGTACGATGAGAACGCTGAGGACGATGACGACAGCAGCTCGGATGGCGAAGCAGGGCAACAAGAGGGAGCAGAGGACGAATACCCCTCAGGAGACGAGGTGGAGCCGCAATCGGATGACGAAGAGAGTAAATTGGCTGAAGGGGTCAAGGAGACCCATCTTGACGATGACGACGATGACGACGAGGAAGACGACGACGAGGAGGGTTGGTCATCGGAAGGCGAGCACGAGGATGACCAGCCGGCCAGTGAAGTTGAGGAGAAACTAGCGGAAGGGGAGAAGCTACCTTTAGAGGAAGTTGTTCCAGAAGTGGCTCCCAAGTTCCCTCCATTGAAGGAAGGCGAGGTCGAAGATATCAGGACAAGAGTATTGAGTGTCACCGAACTAGAAGACCTCTTCATCAATGCTGCACCGGACATCCAAGGTAGGTTATACCGTTCTTTGAAGGTCCGATTCATCTTACAAGCGCTGATAAGTCGTTCCTCCACTTAGAATTCGCTACACCTCAATTCCCTAATCCCGATAAACTCATGGTTGGTCTCGTTGGATACCCCAACGTCGGTAAATCATCGACCATCAACGCCCTCCTCGGAGCCAAAAAAGTATCCGTCTCCGCCACTCCCGGTAAAACGAAGCATTTCCAAACGCTTCTGTTATCCGATTCCATCACGCTTTGTGATTGTCCTGGTCTCGTCTTCCCTCAATTCGCAAACACTCAGGCGGATATGGTCGTTGATGGTGTCTTGCCCATCGATCAGATGAGAGAGTATTCTGCACCCGTGGACCTGTTGTGTCGAAGAATACCGAGAGAGATCCTGGAGGGGACTTATGGTATTAGGATCGACGTGAAGGATGAGGAGGATGGAGGTACGGGCGAGGTCGGATGGGAGGAGTTCTTGTCAACTTATGCCAGTGAGTGGTGTCGTATCTCTGCGGTTTTGGCGGAGAGACGGTATGCTAATGTCGTGAAATGAAAATCAGTTGCTCGAGGTATGACTCGTGCATCTTTCGGTATGCCCGACACTTCAAGAGCTGCTCGTCACATCCTCAAAGACTATGTCAATGCGAAACTGCTCTACGCGCATCCACCACCTGGGATCCATCCTGACGAGTTCATGGAGATAAGTCGAGTCCAGACGCTCGCCAAGATCGAGGAGGCCTACGAGAACGGACGAAAGCGAGCACCGATCACGCACGTCAGCAAGAATGCGGATACATATGTTGCGCCTGCTGTGCCCCGTGTTCAAGATGCGGGTCGAGATGAAGATTTCGAACAGACCGAAGCGCCAGCGGGTGCTGAGGCCACGGAGGATGTATCTACGGCTAAAGGAAAAGAGAGACAATTGACTACAAAGTCCATCAGAGCCAATGCCGATACGGCGCCTATGCGATCAGGACGAGAAAAGGCTAAAGCATTGGACGGTGTGTTCTTCAGCGAAGCTGGAGCTCAACCTCGGTTGGTCGTCAAGGGTAGAAATCAACAAGGTGATTTGCAAGAAGGAGGTCAAGGGTTCGCGAGAGCGACGATCTATCCTCACCAGAGAGTGTTGGGTCCAGATGGGATGCCGATCGTCAATGGAGGAGGGAAGGGAGGCGCAGGAGGCGCGAATGGCAAGAAACATTTCAAGAAGAGTGAGGGGAAGAAGAGGTCAGGAAGGGGGTACGACTAGGGCGAGTAAGCCTGTCGGTGTTTGGTGAGGTTAGTACAAATTCGTTGGAGAATGGATTTCGATTGGGTAGCGAGCATATGGAGTGACTTTCATCTGTACAAGATAGATACTGTATGCATCTTTCATCGTGTTTTTGGTGGATTGTCGGACTGACCGGCAAAATACCAGCGGTATTGACCGGTGATCTTCATTCGCCTAAACTGCTCAATACATAACCCGGTTGATATGTCGTAAGCTAGTCACCCACCGCTTGGCGTATCAAAACCTACGGCGGTATGCATGTTGACAACGGATAGAGGACATTCCATGATGCAGGGGCGGAGAGGAGGAAGTAATGTATTTATCTACTGTTGCGACAAATCTTCTACTTTGTTGACTGCGACCCAAGAACTTGAAAACGGACTACTGCAATGATCTTCCCATTGAGAGGAATCTCACGTCGACCACCTCGCGGCGCGGTACTGACCTTAGCTCAAGGTCGAGCGCGGGGGCTACAAACCGACTCTTCAGTCAATAGCAGACCAGAACCTACCACAGTGTCACTCGGTCAAGCTCGTTCGGCCAAGAAACAGCGAGATGAAGGAGATGTAAGTGATCAATCGCCATTTGTAGTACAAAACACAAGCTCAAATACTAACCCTCCTATCATTCGTCATCAGATTAGCTCAGTGTTCGCCTCACTCTCTGGTGAAGGGGAGAAATCTCTCCCGGCCAGATTTGGAGAGTTGAAACGACAGATAATAGGCGATGAGGCGAATCAAAGACGGTTAGAACAGAGTTGGGGGAGGTTGGTCAATCGTCTGGGGAAGGTGAGCGGGGAGATTGAAAAAGGGCAGCAAGATGTGAGTCTTGTCTATCATTCAACGCTGAGCCATGCACGATACACTACGAGTACTCGATGAATCATGAGCCGGTCAAACCCTGCAGCGAAACATGGTTCTGCTCAGAGGCGTATAAGTACTTGAATTCACCACTGACACCCCTCCCACAGCTCATACCTCAGACTACCTACGAAGAATTTACTTCCAACCCCTCTGCTTCCCTGATTGAACAAATCAAGACCTGCGGCACAGTCGTCATTCGTAATGTCGTCGAAGAGGAGACCGCGACGAGGTGGTTGGAAAGGACCAGAGAATACATAGAAGCCAATCCGAGCGTGAAGGGTTTCCCAAAGGATGATAAGCAGGTCTTTGAGCTTTAGTGAGTGGTGGATGGTGAGGCTCTACCATCGTTCAAATATGGGAAATACAGTGTGTCCGGCTATGTCCTGCAGGAGAGTGATGGGGTTCTGGCTTACGAAGGGGAATGACAAGGATAGACAGTACCTCTATGATGGTTTTTGGCGCTAACACTCCACCTCCCCCGACAGCTGGTCAAAAGTCCAACTTGAAGCTCGATCACATCCCCGTTCTATGCAAATCCAACGATCACTCCTCCAACTCTTCTCACACCCTCCGTCATCCCAGATCTCACTGAACACACCCTTAACCTACGCTGATAGATTACGTATTCGACATCCTGGCGATTCGCAATTCGCCCTTGGACCACATGTCGATGGTGGTAGTGTGGAAAGATGGGAAGATGAGATGTACAGGAGTGTTTACAAGAAAGTTTTGCGAGGAGAATGGGAAGGGTTTGATGCGTGGACAATTGGAGAGAGGGGAGAGGCAAAACAGAATTTGTATGATGGTCCTGGGTCGGTGAGTTGGCGAAACGATTTCGACGCTGCATGAGCTCGTCGTGTCTGGCCTGAATGCCAAGTTGACGACGTGTCTGTCGCGCAGTGCGGAGTGTTCAGAGCGTTTCAGGGTTGGACTTCGTTATCTGATACTGGACCTGGAGAAGGGACATTGCGGGTTTACCCCTTCCTCAAAGAACTGACAGCTTACATGATGTTGCGGCCGTTGTTCCGGTGAGTACAGTCTCCTTAAATCTTACCCCATCTCTCAAATTGAGCGTCGTTGATGACTGAAGTCTTCTCTTGCTTCGTTGCGCGTTGTTTGTAGCGAGGTACAGCCCCGCTCATCAATCACTTACGAGGACTACCTCGCGCCTCCCAATTGGACCCTCGATCTGGAGACCTCACGTTTCCCCGGCTCACCCCTAGCTCGAGGTCAAGAGTTCACAGATGAGACGCATCCGCATCTAGAGTTGGGAAGGACGATGGTCAGTCTGCCGAGGGTCAGACCTGGAGATCAAGCATGGTGGCATTGTGGTGAGTGTCAACGATCATACTCTACATTTCTTGGTACTTGCTCAGTCCTGAGGATGTATTCGTCGTCAACCGTGGAAGAGCACTTCGCTGATAGTTCCACTGTGCTAGACGTGATACACGCCGTCGAATCAACCCACCAAGGTTCCGGTCCT
This sequence comes from Kwoniella shandongensis, assembly GCF_008629635.2. Taxonomy (NCBI): domain Eukaryota; kingdom Fungi; phylum Basidiomycota; class Tremellomycetes; order Tremellales; family Cryptococcaceae; genus Kwoniella; species Kwoniella shandongensis. The sequence goes on from NC_089288.1 coordinate 798,162, forward strand.
TCTGCCGTACTCTACATCCCAGCCGTACCTCTCACACCCCAGAACGCAGAATACGTCAAAGATCAGCGTGAATCCTACCTGAACGGGACACCGGCACCTGATTTCCCAGGTGGAGTGGGTGAGAGTCAGTTTGTTGGACGAGGCGAGGATAGAGATATAAGTACCAAGGAGGGGAGACAGGCGTGAGTACCCATCTGGCAGATACCAACGCAACAATCGGAAGGTGAAGCTGACGCATGGATCCGGTGGCGCTTCAGAATGGGATTGGAGGCATTCGAGTTGGATGATAAGCTGGTGTCGGGAGAATTGGAGGTCAGGAAGAGAGCGTAAGTATGAGGCGTGGAGAGAGTTAAGGTTATCAGCTGATAGTTTTGGCGTGACAGTAATGAGATCCTCGGATTATGATCGAGACTTTGACCCTGTCATTGGATTCCATGCTAAACAAAAGTTCAGTTTTCAGTCAACGATCGGGCCACCAGGTCAGTATATTGACGGAGTAGCTTTAGTATCCGTTTGTCTACCATATATCTTACATGCATATGGGTAATTACAACGCCGGTGTCCCAACCACCAGGCCACTACCGACGGCGGCATCTCCCAATCTCGCTTTATGTATCTTGATCTCCTCTACCGGTCTATCGTTGTTATCCGTTCTGACAGCTTCTAATCGTTGGATTGTCTTCATTCCAGATGAGACGCGACCGAATATTGTGTGTTTTCCATCAAGGAATGGTGTGGGGGCCTGTCACAGGGAACGAAGGGTCCAGTCAGTTTTTGTACATCCCTAGAGCTGAGTGAAGTCGAGTTCTGTGTTATGCGTGGCTATGGAATGGCGCAAGACTGTGAGATGAACTTACACAAGTGATAAAGAATTGTGAACCTAAAAACCAACACGAGTCAGTCCTATCTCACCCATCATCACTGCCCCTTCCCCTTCCCCTTCCCAATCCCGCGCCGCCGCCGCCGCCCACTCACCATTCGTATTAGGTCCGCTGTTCGCCATTGCTAATATTCCTGCACCGACAAACCTCAATTCGGGATGTATCTCATCTGCAAACTTGTCGCCGTAGACTGAAGTACCTCCTCGACCTGTTCCTGTAGGATCACCGCCTTGGATCATGAAGCCCTGCGAGGATGATAGTCATTTAGCACCTAGTACGGAGAAGACCAATTCCTTTTTCTCCTCAAAGTAAGTAGATCAGGAGTGTGAGTGGTGGAAGACGTCGCACGTACGGGAATGATACGATGGAAGATTACGCCATTGTAATAACCTCTCTCAGCGAGTTTTGAGAAGTTGTTAGTTGTCTGTTTGAGCGCAAAACGAAATGCAAAGGTCAGAAGGTTGGACCAAGAGTGATATCGTGTGAGACGAACGGTCGGTTACTCACCTTTGGTGCATGGTTGTTGTAGAGCTCAACAGTGAATGATCCGACTGAAGTGTCGAACGTAACATATGTTGCAGCAGCCATGGCGAAGGTAGCTGGAGTGAGAGTAGTCTACGTGCTAATTGGATCGGGATCAAAGGGTCGCTTTCGTTTCTTCTTTTTCTAGGACACAGTGGTAGGATCTATGCTAGTGTTCGTATCGAGGCAAAGTGAGAATAATATCAACTAGTTCGTTGTTGTAATGTCGAAATATCGAGAGCTGGTTGTTGCTCTCTCGAAGGGGATTTGATTCCGTCTATCACCAAAGCACAAATCTCAACCACCTCCACGTCCAACGCACAGCACCGTTACATACACAGATACCCATTTCCTTCTCGCTCTCTCTTCTTCTCTGCTCAAGCATAGAATCAACGCGGATACAAGCAAAGATGGGACGTAATGGGTTCTTTGGCAACTTTCAAGGTCTTGACGCCTTTGGCAAGGTATGTTTTTAGTCTTCAAGCAGACACCAGTCTCGTCTCGAGGCACTTCGCGCTGAGCTGACAGTCTACGCGTAGACAATGGAAGATGTCAAGATCAAGACTCGTACCGGTGCTCTTTGTAAGTTCACCTCCTGCCTCCTCTCCTCACCTGATTGGAAGAGAACTTAAGCTAATCTTGCCCATTCTGCAATCTTAGTGACATTCATCTCGTTCTCTATTATCCTTACTTCAATGATGCTTGAATTTGTGGACTATAGAAGAATACACCTCGAACCGAGTATTATGGTGGATAGAAGTAGAGGGGAGAAGTTGGTGATTGAGTTCGATGTCAGTTTCCCAAGGGTACCTTGTTATCGTGAGTAATGTTATACTTCCCCATCAGCAAACAAACATGTTGCTTGCCCTTTCCTCTATCATCTGCCCTCCAACTCAACAGAATAGCTGAGACTAGGCAGCTGTCTGAATCAGCGAGGGCTAACTGATCCTCGTTCCACATGCAGTCCTCTCGCTAGACGTCATGGACATCTCGGGCGAACATCAGACCGAGCTCGAACACCATATCACCAAGAAAAGATTGAGCAAGGACGGACACGTGCTTGAGAGCATTGAGGGCGGTCGTGAGTGTGACAGCTACACCCCCTCTCGCTGTAGAAGTAGTCAGCTGACTTGTGTTTGTGTGTGCGTGGTATGATCAGAGCTCAAGGGAGATGTTGAGCGAGCCAATTTGAAGCAGGATCCCAACTATTGTGGATCATGTTACGGTGCTTCACCACCTGAGAACGGGTGAGTGCGCGCACCATCCGTGGCGGAAATCAATCCAAGCTGATGGCGAATAAAGTTGCTGTAACTCGTGTGAGGAAGTAAGACAGGCTTATGTGAGGAAAGGATGGTCGTTCAACGATCCAACGGGTATTGAGCAGGTGCATTATTTCGTCTCTCTTGGTCGGAAAGGTGGCTGACGAAGATCGCAGTGTGTGGAAGAAGGATGGATGGACAAGATGAAGGAGCAAAACACCGAAGGATGTCAGATCAGTGGTCGAGTAAGGGTCAACAAGGTAGGTCGGCGTTCTGCTGCTTTGACATATGGACCCTGCAGCTGACATATCTTGATTAGGTTATCGGGAACATCCATTTCAGTCCGGGAAGGTCATTCCAGAACAACATGATGCAAATGTTGGAGCTGGTCAGTTAAACTCCTCCTTCTCTCGCAACCGGAGGAAATAACTCAAGAAGTTCTTGTACAGGTCCCATATCTCAAAGACGCGAACCATCACGACTTTGGTCATATCATTCACAAATTCAGATTTGCGGCGGATCTCACAGCGGCAGATGAAGAGAAGACAGTACCCAAGGAGTTGAAATGGAGAGACAGCCTGAAGATGAGAGATCCATTGCAGGAGATTGCGGCTCACACTGAGGAATGTGAGTGGAAGATGGCGTTTCCGTCGACTTCGATAAGCTGACCGGCTCGATCTGCATCACAGCAAACTACATGTTCCAATGTGAGTTTATACTGGTCTCTCTCGTGGATTTCGGCTGATCGCTTTACCGCAGACTTCCTAAAGGTCGTTTCAACAAACTTCGTCAGTCTCACCGGCGAGGAGATCCCGTCTCATCAGTACAGTGTTACGCAGTACGAGAGAGATCTGAGGAGCGGCAACGCACCGGGCAAAGACTCTCATGGACGTGAGTTGATGCATAATGAAGTACTAAGGAAACATGCTGATTCCTCCGCAGACATGACAAGTCATGGAGTGATGGGTGTCCCAGGAGTCTTCTTCAAGTAAGTTAGACCGTTCATAGCGTCTCGTTGAGGGCGTTACTGATCTCATCCGCGTCTCTGCACAGCTATGATATCTCGCCTATCAGAGTTATACATACGGAGACTAGACAATCTTTTGCTCATTTCCTCACGTCGTCAGTCAGATATCCTATGGAAGCGGCGGAGTTCAACTGACCTGCTTGTCCCTTGTCTAGATCATGTGCTATCATCGGCGGTGTTTTGACGGTTGCAGGACTCATCGATTCCTTCATCTTCAGTAGCTCCAAGAGAATAAAAGGAATGACGGATGATGGTTTCGCTGGACCGAGTGGCAAGATGGTAAGTCCAGTCGAAGCAGTGATATTGTTTCGGTCCAAGACTGACCAATTGTTTAGCTGTGAGAGGTCTTGTATATCCACAGTCAGGAGTATTATAAATAGCATTGATGCATTACTTATGGCATAAAAGCTTGACCTCGCCCCGATTGCGAGAATATAATGAATGATGATCGTCAAGCTGGTATACATGCAAATAGGGTATCGTCGTAAATATAACAATCATGCGGGCCACCTCTACCAACTGATCTCCTTCCACCAGCGTGTCTCTTCGTGGGTGTATCGCTACTCTCCGACGCGATACGCGACCATTGCCTAGGAGAAGGGACAGGTCAACAATCGTTTCAAGTAGGCGTTGTATAAGCTACAACTCACCTCGAGAGAGTGCACGTTCGTACTGAAACTTCTCAATCGGACCTGCTCGACCTTACCCCTGTCTATGAGATGGGGGTCGGCATCGTCCCATGTTGCGGGTATCGCAACGTCCTCTGAGTCATTTGTATATGCGAGAAGTGTGAATGTGCCTATGTACAACACGTTGCGTTAGTTCGTCCGAGGCTTGAGTAATTCAGAGGGGATCACATGCAGTGACGAGCCACCTCGACCGACACTTACATTCTTCCTCTAATATCGGCAAGAAGGTGACACTGGATGTGATCTGCTTCATAATCTCCCTAATTTCACCCTGTACCTCCTTCTCCGTCTTCTCCTTCTTCTTCCCCTTTGTAGGCCCACCAGGTAATGACGGATTGGTAATGGTTCCGGAACCGGAACCTGATCCACTGGGTGTCTGAGCGTCTTCTGCGTGAATGTCAAATTGCCATCGTTCGAGCGTTTCGCCAGTTTCGATGGACTTGATTGCGAGGACTAGACGGGTTATGGAGGATGACAAGAGCCATTCTACGAGAAATCGGAGATGTCAGTATTGATTATACAGCACGCTTGCAGTAGATGGTAACTATTCGAGGGAGTGGAGGGAGGGTAGACTCCAAACATGATTGAGGATCTGACTCACCTTGTACTTGAGATAGAATCGTTGACAAATACTCCTTCAAGCTCTCGTCGGAAGTGACCAACATGGGAAGACCGTACTTCTTCACCATTCTACAAGACAGCAGCTGGTCAGTTTAAGTCGATACAAGAGAATAGAATGAGAAGTAATAGCTCACCTGAAGTCATCGGAAGGATAGACTCCTCGTTGATACAGGATACTGCACATCAAGTCAGCAATCGCTGTCGGCAAACAACCCGAGCCGAGCGAACTCACCTGTTGACGCTGTACTCGAAGAATTCGGTGACCAACGCTGTGGATCCCTTGAGGGTGATCGCTTGATTTGTTCTCTGCTTCTGCGCCATCTTGCCAATATTGTCTTTGTACTGTCCGAAGCTTGGGAAGAACTGTGCTGATGAGAAATATCAACGTTGGAACGACGCGATAAGTACTTGTTACGCGCAAATATCACTCGCGCCGGGATCAAACTACAGACGACGGAATCAAATTTCTTGTATGACAGATGGTGCCCCACAAGTGCTCGCTGCTTTTTTGAAAAGTTGCACTTGAGCTCAGTTCATGTTGTGCTGAATGAAATCTTTCAATCCTTTTCTATCTCTCAACCGATCAACCACAAATCATCGATCAATCAAAGAAAGATGGCATCAAATATCTTGCCTCTTTTCTGGCCATTGGCCAACTCGAGCAAAGAGACTCGATTGAACGCTTCGGCAAGTTTGATCTCGTCTCTCGAAAATTTCCAACAATCATATCATCCAGGCAAACCCAAAGCCGGATCATCAACAGGTGATCAAGTTGAAGAAGAAGATGATGAGAGTGAGGACGAGGATGACGATGAGGATGATGATGATGAGTCAGGGATGGAGGTAGATGCCAGTGATGACGAAGATGGAGATGAGGACGGCGAGAGGGATCTCGAAGGCGCTAGATTGGACAAACAATTGAGCAAGGACAATGCCGATGACATCGTCTATTGTGTCAAGCGATTGGTGAGAGGTCTGGCGAGTTCAAGAGAGAGTAGTAGATTGGGTTTCGCCGTCGCTTTGACAGAGGTCAGTGCCTTGGTTCTACCACTTCGTGTCCATGGGTCTTACTGATATGACAACGTTTACAGCTTTTATCAAGAATACCAACCGTCACAGCCCGACAGATCTTCTCCCTTGTCATTCGAAACTCGCAATATAACAAATCGATGAAAGGATCCGACGAACGAGATCTCATGTTCGCCAGGTTATTCGGCATAACAGCCATCGTTCAATCGAAATCACTTTACGCCTCAACATCCACCAAGGACGATTTCCGAAACGTTGTCGAAGGCCTGATATGGCTCGGTCAGGGTAAAGCCTGGATGAGGGAGAGTGCTTGGTGGACTCTTGTTGAAGCCGTGCAAGGGTTGGTCAGCAGCGAAGTAGAGTGGAAGGATGCTGCCTTCGAAGAGTTGGTGGAGATCATCTTTGAGGAAAAGACATGGACACAGGAAAAGGTCGCTTTGGTACTTTTGCTCGAAGACCAACTTCCCGTAAGTTTCACTACCATAGCGATCGTGGATCTCGCTGATAGTTGCTCAGCAACTCGACTGGAAATCACACCTCGCTCCCACATTCAAGTACACACCTCTACTGAACAGTCACAATCTTGTCACCCTTGGACGTGTTCTCAAGGTAAGCATTTGCATGGATTCTGATGAGTTGCGCTTATCTCTTCATCGTCGTAGGAGGCATCTGGTGAGGAGGACGAAGGTATCGCCGCATCCACCAGCGGATCATGGAAGCCCCAACTCCATTTCGTGTGGAGCATAATTCTAGACCGGTACTTCCCGAAAGCGACATCTTCTTCCTCTGAAAACACCTCCGAAGCTCCATTCCAAGACTTCTTCCGAGTTGTTGTCGATGGTGAGTGACAAGGTTCACACCCCCATTCGAATCTCTTCCTCTCGCCGCGCGATCCCCTACGATGAACAACTTTTACAAGCTCAACAGTCCAATCATTCTACAAGAATGGATGCGGATACTCCTCTTCTTCAACCCTCTGAGGGATCATCGCGCGGTTCCATCCTCCATTCTTGCCATAATACGAGATCAAAAAGGAAAGCCAATACTGACAATCTCGTGTATTGTAGAATCACTCTTTTCCAACACTGCGTCTTCTCAACGGCGATACTGGGGATTCCAAGTCTTTGAGCGTGCACTCCCCCTTCTCCCGCCATCACAGATGCCCCTTATTTTCACTCCCAACTTCATGCGATGCTGGATGAACAACCTCTCTTCAGCCGACCGATACTTGCACAAAGCTGCACTTCAAATCGCCAAGCGTGTCCAGGACGTCATCAAGGAGAACCCTAAAGTTGGCTTCACCTTGCTCTCACAGCTAGTAGGAAAGCATGGTCGACAGGACTTCGACAAGGTCACAAAGACAAAGACTGTCGAGTCGATCATGGGCAGCTTGAACGTCGACGGTGTGAAGGAGTTTGTCACATACCTGCAAAGCATCATTTCGGGCAACGCACAGGAAAAGTGAGTTTCCCCATCGACTACAGGGACCAGGACGCTGATGTCCCGCTCTCTCAGCCTTGACAGCTCTCGAATCGACGAGCGTCGTCTGTGGGCTCTTGATCAGATCCAGGCTTTGTGTAGAAATGGGTCTGTGCCAAAGGACGATAATTGGGTTTCCTCTGTCCTGGACTTCCTTCTGGTCCACGGTTTCTTCCTCATTCGAAAGACCGATAAGAAGAGTGCTATCGCTGCTGTAAGTCAGGTCTACCTCTGCGACTGATATCGATACAGCGATTGACCTTGCTTTGATAGCTCCATGCTGCTCCCAAGCCCGCGTTATCGGAATCTACCGCCGCTGCTTGCCGAGCACGATTCTTCTCATGCCTGGTCGAGCTGACCACTGCTTCCGTCTCTCAACGAGGTGAGTATAGGACCCACCCAAAATCGATGAGCTGTAGCGCTGACATCTTCAAAAGCCACCGACGAATCGAGCAAACCCACTCGACAACAGGGCTGCGATTTGTCAGGCAAGCTCTGGGTCCGAAGAGCCGTCGAGACCATTTCCGCTCTGGAGAACGACACAAAGCACGTCGAACTCGTTACCGATGCAGATGAGGAGATCAAGGTCATCAGGAAGGGTGCCTCGGCGACATTGACTGGGCTGTCAAAGGTTCGTTTGCGACATCCTTTTGGTATTGCTCGTGTCTTGTGCTAACGATCACTTCTCAGGCCAAGGAGGATGACAAGGAAGTTGCAAAAGGCGTGGAAATCCTCCTGTCTTTCTTCGTCCTTCAGACGTACGACGAGGTCGATGATGCCCTTGACCTGCTGGAAGTGAGTCTTACGCCGCAGCAAATCGACAGGCAAGAGTCCAGACTAATCTCTTCTTAGGACGTGAACACTGCCGCTCAAAAGATCTTTGATTTGCCCTCGACTGAGAGCTCCGCGTCCAGCGACGATGACGAGGCCGCGCCGATCGATGCTTTGCTTGACGTCCTCATCGCTCTTCTGGACAAGGGTTCCAGTGATCTCCGAAACCTCGCCAACCTCGTCTTCGGTACTGTGTCTTCTGCCTTCACCGAGTCAAGCATGAAGCTGCTGAACGCTGTGAGTTGACTTTCCATCACACGTTTTGTTCAACGCTGACTACTTGTGCAGCAACTCGAGCAATCCGCTGCTTCCGCCGCTGCAGAGGATGGAGACGATGACGATGATGAGGTCGAAGATGAGGTCGATCAGGAAGAAGGATCCGACGATGACGACGAGGAGGAAGCGGAATCATCAGAGGAGGAAGAGGATGACGACGACGACGACAATTTGGCACCTGTGGACCCTGCATTCAGACAAAGAGTCGCGGAAGCTCTGCAAGTGGCTGGAATGGGAGTGGACGAGAACGCCGACGATGGGTCGGATGACGAGCAAGAGGAGTATTGGGATGATGACCAGATGATGAAGGTGGATGAGCAACTGGCAGAAGTGTTCCGTCAACAAGCTACAACTACCAAGAGGACCGACTTGAAGCGTGAGTCGAGACGAGTGATTCGCGGTGACTTGAGTCGATGCTGACTTTTATGCGCCTTCTCCTTGAAAGACTTGCAAATCGAATCGTTGCACTTCAAGAACCGAATCCTCGACTTCTACGACACCTATGCCAAACGACAGCTCACCAACCCCGTTGTTCTGGAAGTCGTTGGCGCTCTCTTGCGGCTTGTCCGAGCTTCTGCTTCGTCTGAAGGAGAACTCGCCAACAAGGCAGCCGGTATCTTGCGAAGCAGGTTCAACAAGCCTAAAGATGTCCCATCTTCGGCTGATGTCGATGTCGCTGCCGAGTTGTTGACTCAAATCCATGAGATGGCGCAGAAAGCACCTTCAGCGGAGTTCTCGAACTTGTGTTCCGTGTGCAGTCTTTTCGTCTCAAGAGCGATCGATGCGTCCACCGACTCCTCCGACAAATCATCGGCAACCGAGTCATCACCTGTGGTTGAGAGTTACCGAAAGACCTTGGCAGACTTTATGACCCGAAAATCATCCCTTGTCCACCCCGCCTTCGTCCTGGATTTCGTCAAACGATTCCCCCTTCGTGCATTTGGATTACACGACGATCTCACAAACTACGTTCAACCTGGTGTTGGAGTCAACGCTTATCGACAGACACAAGCGTACACGATGTTGCAGACGCTATCGCAACATCTACCGGTCATTTCGAAATCTGGTTCAGTGTCATCTGACGAGATTTCGACCTTTGTCGGTAAAGCTGCCGAACAGGTTTATGCGACTTTGGAATCCGCCGCGTCCACTTCGACTTCGACGTCTACCACCAAAGAAGGAGAAAAGAGCACTGGCGCAGGTGCATGGAACGCATCGCGATTAAAGGATGTTGTCAAATTCGCTCTACAATTAGCTCGATCAAGCAAATCTATCGGTGTCAAATGGGATTTGGAGAGAGTCAAGGTTGTCGGGGACACATTTGCGAATGGTGAAAAGACAAAAGAGATGAAAGGTGTGAGAAGTATGTGGTCTCAACTTGAGTCGATCCTGGGTGGAGGTGGTAATGCCAAGAAGGACAAGAAGGATAAGAAGGGTAAGGGGAAGGTGGTCGCTGAAGAGCAAGGAGAGGAGAAGATGGAGGTCGACGGCGAAAAGGCAGATGTCCCTTCCAAGTCTGAGAAAAAGGTCAAGAAGGTTAAGAAGACCTCCACGAGCGAAACTACCAACGCGTCCACCGAAAAACCTGCAAAGAAGAGAAAGACGGAAGATGGAGAGATCAAGAGCAAGAAGCAAAAGTCAAAGTCTGCCGCCCCAAGTACATCTTCATAATCTCTGGTCTATCGTCTCTTGTGCATTGGTTTATGTCGTTTTGCCTCCTTCATTCATAGTCGTGTCGTAATCATGCATTCTCATAAGCTATCATCGAATTCTCGCGCAACAGTAGCCACAAGATGACAAGTGAACATATACATGTGCAGGGTATACCTCGAAGGGCACGAGACAAAAGCAATGAGCATTATATCAACAACAAGCAAGAAGCAAGAATCAACCATTCCTCGTGACCAACCCAAGGGCCTTGTACAACAGGCCTACATTCCTCAAAACTTCCTTCGGCGATGCCACCTCGTGTTCCTTCAGATCTCTCAACATCTTCTCGGTTCTGCGAGTGAGAGCGGATAACAACCTCTGTTTCGTCTCGTGTTTGAGATAATCGGCTCGTGTCTGAGCCGTTTCGAGTATGGATCGTGGAAGACCGGCCAGACTACGTCAATCGTGATGTCCAGTCAGTCAGACGATGCCTGACATACGTTCTGCCACCGGCGGGAACTTACCGAGCACACCAGACTCCGAAGGACGCTTCTGCCAATCCACGCTTCAGCTGGTATAGGAACGTGATCTCAGCACTGCCATCTGCAGAAAGGCTCGTATTAGCGCTGACTTCGCGATCCGACATTGTAATGATCACACACCAGGCAACTTGACTTCTTCGAAGCCCATATGCCAATTGCTGATCTGATCGGGCTTCTATAATACAGAATCCGAAAGTCAGCCTGGTAGACCATCTTACCGACAGCTCTTGCATACTCACCTCTCTCGCAAGTTCTTCTGCCACCATAGGATAGTGCGTGACGAAGAGTGTGTTGCAACCTATCCCTGCGACGTATGAAAGAGTGGCATACGCGATAGCGACACCGTCATAAGTACTACGTAGTGTCATTGATCAGTCAGCGTATTGAATCTCGCGTCGATGTGTGAGTCCAGCGTACCTCGTACCTCGACCCAGTCTGCGATCCAGCATCTATCAGCTTTTGGGTCTTGTCGATCCACGTGTTTGCACTTACTCGTCTAGGATGACCAGAGTTCTTGGCGTGATGGTTCGCAGAATATCGCTCGTCTCAGAAAGCTCAACCATGAACGTCGATTTGCCTCGTCCAATCTCGTCGGACGCTGCGAGCAATTAGCTTGGCCCTGGTGCCATCCAAACTTCAGAGCTCACCTCCCATACGACTGCAGCGCGAAGGATCAGCAGTTGTTCCTATGATATGAGAGACGTCACTCACGTTTGCACAGCGTCATGGACTCCCAGGGTGACAGATGACGCAGGGACAAATGACCCGATCTGAGCCATACATACTATTAGAGCCTGGATATAAGTCAGCTCGGCCACTCCGACATTATCGAGTCGACTACTTACCACAGCCCGGACACAGGAACTCTTGCCTGAGACAAATTATCGTCAGTCCCAACAGCGGTCCATCGATTTTCATTAAGGGAAAATGTGCTCACCCGCCATATTGGGGCCTGTGATGACTTTGGAAGTCCCATCCTTCTCCGAAAAGTCAATCTCAAACGGTACATATGCGTCGTCCCTTAGCATCTCGACCTGGATAACGAAAGTGATTAGTTTGTCCCATTTGCACGCTTGAGCAACATGACTCACCATCGGATGACGACCCGCTCGTATCCTCAGTTCAGGCTCGGCGACAAACTTCGGCTTGCAATACCCCGATGCTGCGGCCACTTGCGCTAGGGACATAAGACAATCGATAACAGCAATCTGCTTGGAGACCACCACAAGGTCGTGACATTCTGATATATCGGATTGGAACGATAAGAAAGCCTTGTGCGATACAGCTGCAAGTGTTTCCTTGTGTTGTTCGCGCTCTTTGTTGCTGAGCACGACGTCAGCTTATGACCGTGATGGAAGTGGACGACAGCTCACATTCTCAGGATATCAGGAGTGTGATAGCGATTGACTGACTTGGTCCTGCGTGAAGAAGATGTCAACCCCATGCACCACCTTGTACACGGGACTTACGCGCTAATCTTGACCCATCTTGCAGGAACTAACTTCGCGTCTCGAACGGGTACCTCCACCAGATACTGCAAGGCATACGAGCATGAGTAATGCCAAAAGTCTTGACGCCTTGGGACTCACCTCGATGGCTGAGACCGTGACGTAATTGAGAGCTGGCCGCTTGACGATCCTCCTAATCTCTTTCAGGTGTTCTTGCAGCTCGCTTTCACATATACTTATGCACTATGAAACCCGTCGTTAGAAAAGTCGCATGGGGTCTCAATGATTCACCTACGTCTTTCGCATCCTGGATGTCCAGATACTTGTCTGGGTCTGTCCATAGGCTCGCCTCGTTGTTCTCCCTTGCTTCCTTGATGTTCAAGGCGTTGAGAAACCCTCGAGACGTGTCCCGGATCTTTGGCAAAGTCTTCAAAATGTTGTTCAACAACGTTGACTTGAACACCTCGCCTTCGTCCGGTCGAAACTCGGAGCCAATCCTGACCAAGCCGACGAGAATAGTGGCCAATTCAGTAGGCAACGCCTGATACAGCTAGCGTTCAGCACTCTACTTCGGACAGCTCCCTCAAGCAGCTCATCTCACCTTTCCGTATTGCACTCGAGTCAACCCTTTCACAAGGTCAGGCATGTTGACCAGTAGACTTCGCAGCTTTTCCATATGGTACGTATTGTTCTCCATGATCTCCTCGATCGCGTCTGTACGAGCTCGCAGTGCTCTGTGTAACACATTGGATGATATGAGCAAAAGTCACGATAGCGAGTCTTAGCTTGACAACCCACGCGACGTCAAGTAGTGGCCGACCGATCCACTCGCGTAACAGACGGCGTCCCATGCGAGTCTTGCAACTGAGGTTGGATCAGTGGTGTACATTTCGCGATACATTTACAACTCACTGATCGAGCACTGTATTGCGGTCAGCTATATCTAGTTCAAATACTGTATTCACTCACGCCATAGTAGACTGCCGTAGATGCCACCATCAGTCTGGTTCCTGTAGATCTCGCTAGTCTCAAGATCAGCGCTACATCTCGTGCATTGATTTGTCATTCTCACAGATTGTTCAGTGTGTTACTCGATAACAGCATATGTGCGCGATTGATAAACTGCTCTTTCGTGAGTGATCGCCCACATAAGAAGGGCAGCTCTCACCTTTGTGAAAGACGAGCGATGTCTGAAAGCATTTTCGAGCTTGAAAGCTATATGACCAGGTCAATACTGCAATACGAAGGAAACGTGACCACGCACCCTTCATGTATTTGACCGCGATAGCTAATGCAATCACGATCTGCTTAGGAAAGTCTACCAGGGCAAGTACAGCTTCGCCAGCTGGATGGGGAAGGTCAGTTTGTATCGCTTCGATTAGATAATCTAACCTACCTTCTAACCCGCTAGCAAGTGCCATCTCATCCACATTCGGTTCACCATCTCTGTCCTTCTCAGATCCTATATCATGTTCGGCCTCAATAGTCGGCACGGGCGATGCCATCTCCTCTTCGCCATCGCTTATAGAAGTGAGATCCACATGTTGAGAAGCTTTACCATAGGTTCCTGGCGTCTTTGGCGATATGGTGTTCTTGCGATTGTAAAACTTCGTCAAGTAGTCAAGTGCCTTATCATAGGTCATGATAGACTCTATACGCTCTACTCGAACAGTGCCGCTTGAACCAGTCCTGCACATTTGTCAGCCCCGACCCCCCACCACAATCGTGGTTCAACAACACACTCACTTCGTCGTACCCGCGATATGACTCAGCACCTTCTCCGTAGCCTTGCTCAACCCATCTTTCGGGAGTAGCAGCTCAGCAGGCTGTAAATGCGTCAAGCGGGTCTCCAGCTCGCTTCGAACTTGAGAGTCTGTCGCTCCATATCAGCGGTAGGTCGAGACAAAAGACGATGGTGACATACCGTCAAACTCATCCCAAACGACTTCGCCCGTTTCGGGCACAACGCTGACCAGTCCTATCCTGGTCCTTTCATCGTAAGCCATACCACCCATTCCCTGTTCTACGATCGCTACGAGGGCGTTGGTGGCCGGCGCGGCTGATCCAGGAAGGACAGGCTGGTCTAGCGAAGTCGATGAGGAAGGGAGGGAAGGCTCTTCCACGTATCTAACGCAGTGTCAGTCCTATTCCACTGATGTCATCTACTAAAAGTCACCCACGTAGCGGACGTGAACAGATGGGTTAACTCTCTCGTGAACGGGGCATTCCGATTGTCGCCAACTTTCTTAAGAGCTGCTGTCTCTGTTTGTGTGATCACTCCGACTTTATACCCTAACGATATCAGCCTGCGGAGTGTAGGTATCAGCAGATGTTATCTGATTCCTCAGATATTATACCACTGACGCACTTTTTGACATGGATGTGTAATCGATGCGTAGGTATTGATGCAGTATAGAAGTTCCGACTTGGAAAGCTGCGGGAATATCAGCGGTCTCCCTTTTCACAGCAATCCCAATACTCACGCCACGATTCCAAGCTCTTTCGCTGCGATCTAACCAGAGGGCGATGAGCGAATACTCTGCCAGCTTTGATAACAATGCTGTGATCTCACCTTTGCATCTTCGCCGTGGAATCTGAATATAAATTAGCAGATACAAGTTCTACATATGGGGTAATGCAACTCACTTGTACTTGTAACCGACTAAATATGGCATCAGCTATGCTCCGCATATCTTTTGCGACTTGGGATAGCTCACCTTCCATCAGAAGCAGGACGTCCTCATTCCTCTCCTTGATCTCCATGAACTGCTTCTCCAGCGGCGTATACGTCAGACCGCTTGGTCCTATCTCTTCTTTCTTCTTCCCCTTTCCTTTCCCTTTGCCCTTCTCATCAACACCCTTGGCCGCATACTTGGCCGCCAGCTTTTTCCCCACGCTCTCTGCGGCTCTGCTCCGTTCTTCCGCCTCTTCCTTCCCCGGGTCGTCTGATATGGGAGTTGTCGATTCTCCATCTTCTGCATCAGGCGTCGCGGTATCGAGTCCTGCCTCTCTACGAAGTTCCGCCGCTGCCGCTTCGTCCAATGCTAGAGAGCGTCTTCGACGGATGATTCCCCCCGGCGCCAGGACTTTAGCCTGCCACGCTTCGTGCCGTGCTCTCTGTTCAGGCGTCGGGCTCGGTCGATTTGTGCTTGGACCAGCTTCAGAAGACGATTGTACGAGAGTGTAGGTCCCGAACGCAGTGCCAGACTTGGCAGGCTGAGACGGAGTAACCTGGGGAAGTCTGTATGATTCTAGGCTAGTGGAAGAAGATGCGGCGCGTTGGCGTGGTATAGAATTTGGATCCGAAGTCACCGCTCTGAACGTCTGAGTAGAGGTGGATGTTGGTTTGGAGAAGTAGCTCGAGCTTGTCTGGGCATGGGAGATTTTAGTGTCGTCCCTGCCATCATTCAATTTACTCCTCTTAGCTGGCGGAGGAGATCCAGTAAGATCAATGACCGGATCATCACCATTTCTAGTGGGAGAGGAGAGAGGTGGGCTCTTGCGCTTGAAAAAGGAATGAAGGGAAGATCTGAAGACAGAGATGATCAGCACTGACACTGACTGCCTGCCGTTTTCACTCACTGAGCTTTCCCCTCTGCGCTCTTTGGCGTCATGCTTATGTATCGAGTGGTCAGCTTTTCTGCTCCTGTAATATACTGGTCAAGTTGAGAAATCGGTGATCGTTGATGATGAGCACGAGAGGTGGAGGTCATGTCCAGACGCGGGTCCAGTCAACTTTGGCCACGTGGGGACGCGTGCAGGAGTTGCAATGCTGGTAGTGCATAGAAGCAGATGGATTTTGGACCGAAGGTCTGCTATGCTTGAAAGAAGATGCTTCGGGTCTGACGCATTGGCTTGAAGGCTCAAGTGGGCTTTAGGAGCACTATGGAGCGATGGGCTATACATTATGCGGTCACAAGGACGCCAAATAAGCTACTTTCAATGTGAGTTCGATCTCTGATCGTACTGACATGAGGAAAGGTTGAAACGGACAATGCGGGTCTTAACATGTTTTGTATGAGCTTAGACCCACTTCGGGGGCTAGTATATTGTGCATGCTATCACATTGTAAGAGATAGCGAGTCTTTCCAACATCGTTCACAACTACCATTCCCAGCTCCAGCTGTATTTCGACAGCCAGTGCGTCTTCTTCGACTCGCTATCCATTACAGAATCCTCATTCTTCGATCTCAGCTACCACCACCACGCCATGTGAGCCTTGCTACACCAGCTTCGAGCAATTGGGCGATGACCCCGCCGCTGCAATTGGCCGTACTTCACAGGTGTGCGCCTCGGAATATCTGTTCATCCCTTCGTATCGTGTACACTCAGATCTTTCGTATCAGCAATAGGGAACGACCAGTGTCCGAGAGAAATCGTGCTGAAGGCATTGGTGCGCCTGGACGTCAGAGTCCTCAAGTGGTTCAGACGAGCCACAACACACCATCCAGGCGGTCAAGTCACCCCTGAACCGCATTTGGGGAAACGGGCAGGCGTCGCAGCGTAAAGACGTCCGAATCGTTCGTTGAAACGATCGCCAAATCATTTCTTCTTCTTGTAATCACAACCACAATCGAGATCCTGTTAAGGCCATTGACAAATGTGAGCCAACAACTGCGGCCAGTCCTGTTCCATAGGACTCAAAGGAGTGTACCGAACCAAGTACGACTTCGAGAGGAATCGGATAGTTTACATCCTTCCTTGCGGATTTACCTCGGTTCCATATTGACAGCTGAGGAGAGAATTTCGACCCCAGCTGTGACTTGTTACTATTCATCAAATACTAGTCTCCCAGGAATGATTCTCCCGAAGAGAGCTTATGAGTCCAAAGCGATTTGTTGACGATCATTTGCTGATCGTCGTCTGCGCAAGATCGTACACTCAATTGGGAAGTCCTTGCAGATAAGGTATCACGCAGTCCGAGGCAATCAGATCTTCTGGAAAGGAGGGGGCGTGTGTAGCCTCGTAGGACGTTTGGGAAAAGATGCGATACTTCCTGAGAGGCGTGAAATTCGTCACCAAAGTGCCACCATACATTCATCTGCTTCGGTCTGTAGCGTTTCCCTTAAGTAGCCCGTTCATTACTACGCCACGCGTCTCGCCCGTTCACTTCTGAGCCCACCTTGACTCACATTCACTGCACGATTTATCTACCAGCAGCGAACCTAGCAAGAGCAGTCCCTACAGCATGTCCTCCTCGAACATGCATACCTTGTTAGGCTAAGTTACTCATTGTGCGAGGTTTACGCCAAGTCGGATCTAAGATCAGTGATCGGTATAATCGGCGCCGAAACGGTCCGGTTCCTGATTGATGATTGTGCCGTCCGACAATCATCTGATGATATCTTGGCCCGGTCTCATCTTGACCGGGAGCAACAACACGAAGCGTTCTCGCAAGCATATAACATCAAGTTATATATCATATGCATGTATGTTGTTATGTCCTTCTACCAAGTGAGCTAGTACCGAAGACATCAAAATGCCGATCATTGAACGCGAATTGTTTGGATTCAAACTCTCCTCCGACTCTGCTCCCAAAGTCGGAGACTCCATCACCTCTTTCACTCTAGCAACCCCTTCCTCTGGCCCATACAACAACCTCACCTACACCCTCTCATTCCCTCTCCCTAATGTCTATCGAATCCTTCTGACAGGTCCTGATCGACCTCGACCACCTCACGATAACGTCATTCTGACCTCAAAACCCCTCGAATTCAAGTTGACTTCTCTCGACACGAAAGCTTGTAAAGCGATCTTCGATTTCCCGTCGACCGAAGCGAGTGATCAGTTCGATGGAACTGGTCGAAAGCGCGAGTTACACCTAACATGGTCGGAACATCTCCTCATCTACGTGTATGAAGAAGTTGGTGGAAAGAAGGTCCGGATTCTTGGTGATTTACCCAACAGAGCTTACGCTCTGACTGAACATGGTATAATGCGACATTGGTGGGCTGAACCGGATAACCTTCATCTCGGTCTTGGTGAGAAAGCAGCACCACTCGATTTGTCCAATCGATCTTTTTCGATGCACGGATCTGATTCAGCCGCCTATGACGCATACAATACCGACCCATTGTATAAGCATACCCCATACCTCATATCGTCGCCCAAACCTACCGAGGAAGGACAAGAGCTCGTATCGACTTATGCGATATATCATCCGACCAACTCGGGCGGTGTCTGGGATGTGAGAAGAGAACATGATGATCCCTGGGGGTTCTTCAAGACGTACAGGCAGGACTGGGGAGGTTTGGAAGAGTGGGTGTTGGTCGGCAAGGGAGTCAAAGAGATTGTAAGGACTTTTGCCGAGATCGTAGGAAGACCTAGATTAGTTGGAAGAGACTGGTTGGGATACCTCGGTAAGTCGTCGTAAGTCACGAGAAGGTGCTTGATACTGACAGTAAAAATTATATAGCATCCGGTATGGGTCTTGGTGAGACCGACAAACCGCCTGCGCAAGAATTGCTTTCGGAATGGCCCAATCTTTGCAAAGAGCATGATATCCCTTGCTCGGCAATGCATGTGAGTAACCAAAACACAATCGAATCACCCGTACTAAGGATACCTCGTGGGTTTAGCTATCATCAGGTTACACTGTTGATCCGAAAACCGGTAATCGATACGTTTTCACCATGAACAAAGATCGATATCCCGATTTCAAGGGGATGGTCGCACACTTTCACAAATCAGGTATCAAGGTGGTCCCGAACATCAAGCCTTGTAAGTGTTATTGAAATTACGTCTGACAGGCCCCCCAGTCACATGATCTTTGATTGACATGCATCCTCCACAGACGCTTTACAAAGCCACCCGCATTACGAACGTCTTCATGGAGAGGATGCCCTATTCTACGATCCGATCATGAAGGGATCTGTCGTCACCCGAATCTGGTCTTCTGGCGTAGGAGACAACGAGAAAGGGAGCTGGGTTGACATGACCAGTAAAGAGGGGAGACAATGGTGGGCGGAAGGCGTCAAAAGCTTGATCGATCTTGGTTGTGACGGCATGTGGGAGTGAGTGTCGAGATAACACGATCAAAGCAGGTTGCTGATGACCTTCTGCCTATCAGCGACAACAACGAGTTTTATCTCCATGACGACGAGTTTGTCTGTAAATCCGATATGCCGAAATCATTCTCATCTCCTTCAACCGAGGCTGGGACTGTCGGACTTCACGGCAGAATGATCAACACCGAGTTGATGAACTATGTCTCGCATACGGAACTCTCCAAAGCGAATCCTGAGAGGAGAACATATGTCCTGACTCGGTCTGGAAACGTGGGAACTTTCAAGTACGCCTGTTCGACCTGGTCCGGCGACAATTGGACATCATGGCACAACCTTCGTGGATCTCAAGCCATCCAGCTTAATGCGGGGATGTCGCTCATGCAGTCTTATGGATCGGACATTGGTGGATTTGGAGGACCGCTCCCTACTCCAGAGATGTTTGTGAGATGGGTCCAGCTGGGTGTAACGCATAGTCGATTCTGCATTCACAGCTTTAAGCCGGATAAGAATGATCCTTCAGGGTCTGCGGCGACAAACACTCCTTGGATGGTGAGTCGAAGAACGTCAGCGGTACAGGTACTTTGCAACGGCGACTGATAGAGATGGAATACTGTAGTATCCGGAGGTATTGCCGATCATCCGGGAGACCATCAAATGGCGATACGAGTATCTCCCATTCTTGTGAGTCTCTGCGGTTTGCATAGTCATAGGGGCCGGCCAATGGCTGACGATACATCATACAGCAACTCACTCATGTGGGAGTCTCACATCAACGCCACCCCAAGTACAGCTTGGCTGGGCTATGGCGAGTTCGCTTCAGACCCTGCGCTCTACACCGACGAGGTCTTGAGCGGTTTCGATGCATGGCTTGGACCCGGTTCCATCCTTGTCGCTCCAGCATTGTTTGAAGGCGAATTATCCCGTCAAGTGTACTTCCCCAAATTTTCTGCGAAAGACACGAGTCTCTACTTTGATCTTCATGCGCCATATGGGAAGTACAAAGCAGGTACGAAAACCACTGTCGCGACGCCACTGGAACACTTCGGTTTATTCGCAAGAGAAGGTGCGGTCATCCCCGTCGGAAAGAGATATCAAACCGTCACTCAGAAGAAGGGTCCTTCAAGAACTACCACGGACGGCGTTGACGTCGTCCTCGAGTCGGAAGGTGGTGTTGTAGGTTTGGATGATTGGAGAGGTGTCAAGATCTTCCCATCTACCGAAAGAAGCACCTACGAAGGAAGATGGACGGAAGATGATGGAATCTCCGCGAATCCGGGGAAGACGGTCGTATCTGTCAAGTACAAGGGTGGAAAAGATGAAGTGGAAGTGGAGATCAAGTTTGAAGAACATGACTTTGACACTCTGTGGGGTAAGACTGTCGCGGTCCTCTTGCCAATAGGCGATAATCGGGTCGTCAAAGGCGGGAAGGAGGGAGTGTGGGAAGGCAGGAAGGTCTGGAACGTGCAGGTCAAGGGAGGGAATTGACTCCCCACATTGTATCTTCGGTTGCTATATTCTCAAGCTTAGCACGCCGTTGATACTCTTACTGTTGGGTGACGGAAAGGTTGTCGGAGGACATCAAGAGAGAAAAAGGTCTGAAATGCACAGACGTCATACGGGATCGGTTCGGAAGGAAGTATGTTTGTATTCTCGGACCACGGAAAAAGCACAATGAGAAATGCATGATTGTGTATTTGGATTGTACCAAGTTAAACTGGCAGACTGTGCCAAATGGTTCCCTGTCTTCCGACACTCCACTCCACGCCACCGTAGTCCCCTTCCTGACCTCTTCCCTACGGTGCCCCTTTCTAAGCATTATGCGTGATTCTGAAATCTCAGTCCCAAACATGTCCCATATCCCTATCATTCTTCCAACCCCAACTTATCGCCTGTGGAACGGTATTCTGAAACCGCTGACCAACGCCCTCGCATGCTCGTGTGCATTCTCTCCTCTCAAGTTCGTCTTGAAGTAAACGTGGAAACCGTGTAATTTCGGATAAGCGTCGGTATTGGATTCTATCTGAGGGAAGAAACTCATTGCTGTCGGACTGAATCCGAAGCTGACCACACCTGTGAGACTCGCCGGGGAGTTTTTCGGTGTGGAAGCAGGTGGGAGTGGGATACCTGGGAAATCTCTCAGACGAGGAAGGACGAAATCGACAAGCGATTGGATGAAATCGTACATCGCCTCTCCCTTCAATTCGACTTTGACGGAAACGGGCATTCCAGCACGAAGTTTCCACGCAGCAGCCGATTTCTTGGCGACGATCACTTCGACTCCGGAAGAACCACTTCGTCCTCCTCCGTTGGGTGTCTCGCCTGAAATTGCTCGGAAAGCAGCAATGGCTGATAAGAGAGCGGATTTATTACCGATCGCTTCTTTCACCATGGTGTGGATGATGACGGATTCGAGTTTCGGCACAGAATCAGAGGTGATCTGCGTGGTCTTTGTTCGTAACGCTCGGTTACCTCGCATGATAGGTGGTCGAGGTCTGTTGGCCTCGTACGGTGTCAGAGCAGGCTCGATAGGACTAGGTTTAGGGGGTCGTTGGGACAGTCGGTGAGAGTATGTCATGTACATCAAGTCGGATGCGAGGGTCGAGTTGTAATGTTGCGAATATCGCGAAGTATGTGTCGGACCAAGATGGATTCGGGGGAGAGCCCATTCTTCCAGAGGAGTGGCTGGAGCCGGAGAGCTAGAAGAGGATTTAGAGGATGACTTTTTGGAGGAGGAAGATGAAGATGCTGCTCGGGAAAGAGTCGGGAGGACGACAGATCGAGGAAGGGTGGATGTCCGACAAGCGGACGAGGCGAAGGTTCGTAAGGGTGCAGACGACATGGCGAGATAGACGAAGGCGTATAGTCGTGTATGCAATATGTATTGCAATTGACTGACGTTGAAAAGGTCGAAAAGATCGAGTGAGCGAGTGAGCGAGTGCAAGGAACTTTTTGTCGAGACCCGGTTTCACTCATGTTTCTCATAATTAGGCGCGCAGTTATCGCTCGTTTCCAGCGGTAACTAAGCTCGACAATACCGGCGCGTAGAGTGTAGAGTACGTTACGTGGGGGAAAGACACACTTGATCATGTTAACATCAGATTGCTTCATCATATTCGATATACATTCTGACTTCCACTCACAAGCAGCAACAACCGACTTCCTTGGGCCCCCATCAGCGGGCCATCAAGTCATGCCTTCCCCTCCGCTCCCTCTCGTTCAGTCCCTCTCGCCACGAATAGCGATTCTGACTTCCGAAGATGTCGTTCATTCTTGCGAGGCGAATGGATGTAGAGGATTGGAAGAGCTGTTGAGACCTTGGGAAGGGGGAACCGAGAGGGGTCAGTGTAGCTTCCAGATGAATACTGTCACGATGTGTGCTTGGACCATGGGCTGACCTCGTCATCGCGCCGTAGTGTCGATACTTTCGTCCACACTCACACCGACGATACACCCAACATTCCCTTTACGTTTCGTATCTTTCGAATCAGTGTACACAAACCCCGCATCATCATCGCCGAATCCCGATATCATTGTCGACTTGATCAGTAGCTTTGTCGGCGCGAAGAAGCCTGGTATGTTTTCGGGATCCACTATTCCGTAAGAGATGAGCTCAAGCTAACTCTGCTGCTAATCACACAGATGACGAGCAACATTACCCCTTGACGCGATCTCTCCTCCTCTCCTCCCGACCACTAGCGTCTCACGAGACATTCAATCATCCTGTTGGGATCTTATTTGCCGTATCTACGGCGACTCCCGATCCATTGGGAACCCTCAACAAGCTACATGCGCAAAGTACCGGGCTTGCAGTTCAGAGCGTACCATGGATGGATGGGTCAAATGTGTTACGATTTTATGTGGTTATACATGACGTGAGCAGTATGGGAGAAGACATGGCGCCGTGAGTCGGTCCCGCACAGCTCTCGTTGTACATGATAAGCTTACAGACGAACGGGATTTAGCGCGCATGAGCTTCTCGCAAACGTCAAGAAGGCATATGGACCACATTCGACACTGCTTGTAATTAACTCTCAAATAGAAAGACGGATACCGCCCGACTCGCCCGATGTATCCACTCACCCAACGATCCCTCTTCCTCGACCCTTCACTCCCGACATCGTGAACCCATCGGCCCTGTCTCAGGTCTACGCTTCAGCCTTGTCATCTCTCACACTCTCCCCCATGGCTGCCGCTTCCGCATCCCTTGGCGAGAAGGCAGTTTCCGATACACCTAGTACACCAACGAAACCTGCCAGACGAAAGCTATACGGTGCAAAACTGACGGCAGAGGACACGCAAAGACTTGCAGCGCTGGTGAGGGAATTGGTGGTCCAAAGCTTGGTACCCTGGATGGAGGCGAGAGTAAGGGAATGGAACGAGGTTTACCATTCCCATCGGCGAGGAATCACTGGACGACTCTTTGGTGCTGGAAGAAAATTCTTCGGCAGCAGACCAAACAGCCCTGCTCCGGGCTCAACACCAACAGGATATAATGCTGTCAAGGGATATTACCCCATCACAGCAGTGGAAGCGCTATCGCGGCGGTTAGCAGACTTTGCTTTCATGCTCCGGGATTACCGTTTCGCAGGCAACGTTTACGACTCCCTTCGACGTGATTTTGCTCAGGATCGAGCAATGCGATATGCAGCGGCTGCAACAGAGATGTACGGTCTTTGTCTTCTCCTTTCACACAACTTCTTCCTACCGTCTTCACCACCAACTCTTATTCCGACACCCTTTACGAATCTACAACACACCGAAATCACATCTTGGTTGGAACAAGCTGTCGTTGCGTATCATCAACGTGGACCTGCCTCGCAGATTCAGTTGGATGCTTTGAGAATCACGGTCCTTTACTACGAAGCTTGGAAAGCAATAGGAGAATGGAGAGGCGTTGGAGCGGCGCTGGTGAAAAGTGCAGGAGAAGCAGATGAGGTGCCAAGCGCTGTATTGATCGAGGAAGCAGCCGCGGCTGATGTGAAGGGTGGAAAGAGCGCAAAGGGTCGAAGGAGAAGAGCGTTTCATTTGGTCCTGGCCGCAAGGAGATACGAGACCGCTGGTTTGGTGAGCTGAGTTCCCATGTGTCGGTAATCGAGCTGACGTAGATGGGGATGTCACAGAAAACGTTTTCTCGAAGATGTCTTGAACGAGCCTCTCAAATATATCGAGCGTCACCGTGGACGGCCGCCCAAGACCGCATCGAATATTCGCTCGGTCGTCAGGCTTACACGATAGGAGAAAGCGATGTCGCGGTCGAGCACTTTTTGCGGTTACTGCGTAGAGAAGACACCGGTGTTCCCGGTTCGCAAGCTGGTCCTTTGGAAGACATGGCTCTTGCGTACGAGGTAAGCTCATTGGCAACGTGACTTGGTTTTGCCCGCTCGTGCTGACGTATCATAGCAACTGGCCGCTCACCCGGAGCAGTTGGCTGCCTCGGCGGAGAGACTACAACTGCCTAATCCTGTCTTCGACGTCAAAAGCACCAGGGTGGTAGCCTCATCTTCCGGTTCAGGTTCAAGCACATCTCGAGATCGTTGGTCAGTGTTAGAAGCGCAAGCGTTGAGTTCATGGGATCGCAAGGGCAAGAAGCCGATGACCCTTTTGCCTGACGAGAAGAAGACAGTGGTTGGCATCGATGGTCAGTGTCGCATGAAACGACGGAAAATGAGGCTGACATATGTGCACAGAGCCTTTCACCGTCGAACTTGTTGCGACAAATCCCCTCAACGCTCCTCTCACTCTCACCAATCTCACCGTGTCATTTGACCCGACGGACGAGGTCGAAGTAGAAACGATTGCAGACCTATACCTCGAGCCTTATGAAACCCGTTGGGTCTCTCTATCCGTCACGGCACGGAAACCGACAACACTTCGGCTCAGCAAAGCGTCCTTCATGTTTCATCGATTCTTCCCGTGCGACCAGTCACTAGAGAAGAAAGGCAAACGTTTGCAAGCTACGAAGGCGCAGAGGCTCAAACCGACGTACGCGGAGGACACAAGCCTGACTATCGCCGTGTTGCCAGCGAGGGCGAGGGTGGAAGCAGAGCTGATAGGTGTACCCGACGTGGTATATGAGGGCGAAGCGGTGGAGGCAGAACTGAAGATCCGGAATGCTGGGAAGGTGGGAGTGGAAGATCTGAGAGTGATTTGGAGCGAATACGGAATGGTTAGACGAAAACGTGTTGAGTCAGGTACGTCCATTCTCCTACATCAAGAATGACTATGCTGATCCTGGCAACCTGGTAGATGATACCGAGCATAACGATACCAGTACTTCCATACCCAGCTTGATTGACACGAATACATCTACAATACTACATGCGGAAAATGTAACAGAGGACGAAACGATATCCATACCGATCATATTTTCTGGTCTACGCAAAGGCCAGACGGATCTGTTGGGTCTGATCACCTTTTCACCTAGAGGCGACGAGACAGCTATCACCGAGGCAGTGATGGTCGAACACCATGTTAAGGTATTACCTCTGACGAGTTTGAAAGCTTCATTCAAACCTCTTGGAGGGGAAACGCCGAATTACCTAGTGGCCTTGGAGGTGACAAACACCTCTAGTAGGACTTTGCAAGTGGACGGGATACATGGGGTCAGCGCTGC
The DNA here is from genome assembly GCF_008629635.2 of Kwoniella shandongensis. Taxonomy (NCBI): domain Eukaryota; kingdom Fungi; phylum Basidiomycota; class Tremellomycetes; order Tremellales; family Cryptococcaceae; genus Kwoniella; species Kwoniella shandongensis. The sequence continues at coordinate 824,036 of NC_089288.1, forward strand.
GTGGACAGTCAATAGTCCGAGCGAGCTGTGAGTGAGCGCGTGCAAGAGAAGTCCAGACAATACTGACCGATAACCCGTTACAGCTCTGATACACCTCTTCTGCCCAACCAAACAATCCGGACGATCCTCGCTGTCAAGCAGGACAAACCCGCTACAGCGAGATTGGACCTGGCTCAGAAGAATGTCATTTCTGCTCTTGGAAGACTCATTCAAGGCCAGCCTCCCGAGGAAGTTTCCGCCGATCTAGCTTCGACCATCTCCTTAGTCGGTCAACCGTTGTTGTCAAGTGGAAAGGCATCTTATGTCACTTCGCGTCGTGCCGACCGTCTCTCTCGCCTCGGACAAAGCTTCCCTACCATTCCGACCGAAGCTCTATCGCGCATCTTCCCATTGCTCGAACCGCTCGACCTTGACATTGTTGTCTCCTATTCTCTACCGTCGTCAAGTCGAAAAGGCTTTGCTACCTTGCATTCCCTTCGACCCGCTCCAGAGTTCTCACTCGTTGAAGGTCTCCGACGAGAGGTCGAAGCTGCCATCGCCAGTGGCAGTAAGACTACGCGTACGATGTATGAAGAGACTGGAAGACTGCGAAGGGTGTTGATGGACAGTGTTCTAGAAGGGGTGATGGCTAGAGAAGTTGACCCGATGGTGGTCAGGCTCAAGGTTGGAGAAAGCAAGAGAGGCGCTGTGGAGCATGACTTTGCGAATGGGTGAGTAGCTGACGATCTTCTCCAAACGGTCTTGCAAGAACAACATCTTATGTGATACGGTCACCTTACAGCGCATGCAAAATCCCGATCGTATTCGAACTGCAGAACAGGTCACCGTACTTGCCAACCCGGTTCATCCTTAAATTGCCAATACCCTCGACTTCAACTCAAAACCAAGAGCCGTCGTCTGTCGCTCAGCCGCATTTCATTGGCAATCTCTCACATCGAGGAACGATCGTCTCTGGAGGTATCGAGCAGATACATACAGAGATCTGGGTACATGAGGCGAGTCTTGTCAATCTCGAAGGATGGGAATTGACTGTAGAGACGGGAGAAGCGGATCAAGAAGAATGGAAGGCTAGAATGAATTGGAGTAGGAGAGGTGGAGAGAAGATTGTGCAGGTCAGACAGGTGTAGTAGTCTGCGTCATTGCACGTGTCACAGGACGCATCATGTAGGCCAGGGTATATAGGAATGTAGCATATAATCAACATAGGTGATGAACACCACTACTGGTACGATGCATGACGAAGGTGGATGTGTGCTCGATCAAAGCATGTGACACGAGATTACATTTCCATGACTCACTATCTCGATTCCAGTTGATAAGCTGAAAGGAGAGTTTCGGAACAAGCAGATGTACGGGAGCAGGTCTAAGGAGCGGGGAAAGTGTACCGGGACTCGATGAAAGCCCGAAGACTGGAACAGGGATTGAGATGCATTGACATTGGAAGTGATGACTTCACAACTTTGTGAGAGAGCGTGCATCGTGACCCTGCATAAGGTGAGGGGCATAACAGGATATGTCCACGCCGGCGTTATAGAGAAATGCATAAAGGGTGCCAACCCTGCATCGCTACATCCTGCATCACACCAAACAGAAAGATGCACGCGAGATGAGATGAATCAATTTGATCATAGATCACGTGAGTCGGATCAAAGGGTTGCTGTCATATCGCCGTGTCTGATCCCAACATAACGCCGAATCAGTTGTTAATCGGAGATTTACCCTTATTGAGCATCGATGTTTTGTTTTGCCACCCCAACGCCGCGCATCACATCACAAACATCACTTGCGCACTCGCACGCTCATCGTCACATATATATCCTCACCTCATATCTCTTCTCTTTTCTTTCCTCTCTCTTCTCTCCCACAACACATTACATCCAAACTCTCTTCTCTCTTCTCACCCCCCCAAACCCCCCAACAACAACAACTTATACAATGTCCGGTCGAGGAAAAGGTGGTAAAGGTCTCGGCAAGGGTGGTGCCAAGCGACACAGGAAAGTTCTGCGAGACAACATCCAGTAAGTTTCCCTCTACTATATTACTATCATCCATTATTCCATGTGCTAATAAGTATGTCACTTGTGCAGGGGTATCACTAAGCCCGCTATCCGACGTCTCGCACGACGAGGTGGTGTCAAGCGTATCTCCGGTTTGATCTACGAGGAGACCCGAGGTGTCCTCAAGATCTTCCTCGAGTCCGTCATCCGAGACTCGGTTACCTACACTGAGCACGCCAAGAGGAAGACTGGTGAGTTCTCTCCTCTCACATCCATTGCTATGTGACCAAGTCCCTGACCAACTTTGATACTCTTTTAGTCACTTCCCTCGACGTCGTCTACGCTCTCAAGAGACAAGGCCGAACCCTTTACGGTTTCGGTGCTTAAACATCTTAAATCAGCAACGCTCGCACTTCGTTTTCTTACATCGGTCATTGTGGAGGTTCAGGACGGGGAGTTTTATTCGTTTTTGATACTTTTTATTATATTTTCATATGCCGGGTATTATAGGTTGACCGATGCCATACCTGTGCCTTCTCACGTTTCTCGCTGCATGAGCACACTGCGTTCGATGATTAGAGGACCGTTATGTCTTGCAACTCCAGAACCCCAGAAATGCGAAAAAGTATCTAAGGGTGGAGTCGATTCTTCCTTCAAGGCCGCGTCAGATGCCCTCCTGTCGATTGATGACTAACGCCGAGATTCTCCGTACAGCTGAGAGCGTGCTGTCACAGACTGAAGTCACGGGGTCTCGCAAGACCACTTCAACTCAACAAAGGGATAGCTGTGTGAAGTTTAGTAATGTGGCACCAAGTATGCTGCTCGAGTTGGTGAACAATGTAGATCTTTCACTCCGAACGCGGTTGAACAAAGCTGCATCGCATACACCAGACCTGAACACTACTTCTTCTTTCCCTTCTTCTTGCTTGGCGTGGACTATGGATGCAATGATCCGAGTCAACCTCTAACGTTTGTGTATGCAAAATCGCGTCAACTCACCTTGGATGGCGTACTAGCAGCACTTTGAGCAGGACTTCCTGGAGCTGGCGAACCAGTCTTCGATGAACCGCCACTTCCACTTCCTCCTCCTACAGCCTCGGAAACGAGATTAGGAGTGGAAGTTCCCGAGGACACCTTTTGAGGAGAGGCGACTTGGCTTGAAGTTTGAGAAGGTGGGGAGACCGCGGGTGTGGCGGTGGTGGATGAAGCAGGTTGAATTTGGGGTTGAGAGGGGGGTGCAGTGGGAAGGTACTTCTGACGAAGAGCGATGCGTTTCTCTGTACATAGAGAAGAAGTAATGGTCAGCAAAGAGCACCAGTTATTGACGGAAGCCTTGAAGCAGGAAGTTTACGACAATACGAATGACAATGGTAGATGTGTATTGAATCGGTCGCACTCACCTTCAACGGCTTTTATCTTGGGAATACTCATAACCGTATCTCTTGTCTTTTCCGCCTGTGCCATCTCCGTCGCCGTGGCAAAGATGACCTGACCCCAACCTTGTCTAAAAGTATTCGCTTCTGAGACCACATCAACTATCTCCGCCTCCAACTCCTTCTCGGCAGCAGCAAAACGAGCCATCGTATCATCTCCTATCAAACCACGAGTATGCAAGTTTGTCAATGCGATCTTGTCATCTCGGATTCGCCAGATGCGCTTTACGTCGGTAGTGGCTCGTACGAGAAGGGCGGATTTGAGTAACGAATCGGGGATTTCGAGCGAGTCGGGATTCGAGATTAACGAGATGTACAACTCTCGAGTAGGGTGAGATGGGAACCATGGCTCGAAGGATGTTTTCTCGGCTACACGAAAGAGTGGTATCGGTGTCAGCGAGACTCATCAAGTGTCACGCGTGCCCTCGTTCTGTCGACCAGCTCGGTTCACTCGAGTGCTGGCTCGAGTAAAACCAGGAAGAAAGGAAGGTATCGCAAAGCACACTCACCAGCTCGACGCTTCCTGTACACTCGAGAAAAGATCGCGAGTCCAGTGACAAGCACTGTGATATACGCAATCGGGACGACCAGTGAGGTGGTCATCTTGAGTTGTCAATCGAGTGTCCAAGTGTTGCAGTTATACAATGCTGTATGATGCTTCGTTATAGTCGACGAAAGTAGCTTCGACGTGGATGAGCTAGAACACGAACACCGGCTACATGTAAACGGGGTGAGCATATAAAGATATCGAAAGTAGTGATGCAACGCGTTTGACCGAGACATTCATTACATGAGCTGTCGAGCTGATCTAATATTAGTCAAAGCATCAAACGACATCATTAGAAACAAGACAACAGCGAGTCCAAATCGTCTTCAAGCAGCATGGAGCTCGAGTCTGATAACTACGACGTGATCGTTCTGGGAACAGGACTCGCGGAGAGTATAGCCGCTGCATCTTTAGCGAAAGCAGGCAAGACGGTCCTCCACCTCGACCCTAATGACTATTATGGTGGGGAACAAGCGAGCTTGACCCTCGACGAGCTTGTCGAGTGGTCTACCAACCAATCTTCCATTTCGGCTTCATCATCATCGTCCTCGTCTGCCTCTACTGGCAGCGTATCGTACTCCAGACTCACTACGACAGAGCTCACACCATCACTCAACAACGATAGACGACGATATGCCCTCTCGCTCTTCCCTTCTCTCCTGCCTTCCAGAGGATCATTGATAGACACCCTTATCGCATCAGACGTCAGCAAGTACGTCTCATTCCGCTTGCTCGACTCTGTAAGTGTATGGGATCTAGAAAATGACGAAGCGAGAAGAGTACCGGGTAGTAAAGAGGAGGTGTTTAAAGATAAGAGTGTGGGATTATTGGACAAGAGACGGTTGATGAAGTTTCTGATGTTTGCGGGCGGAGAGTTTGAGGATGATGATCTGCTCAAAGGTCAGCTAGCGCTTTCACTTCGGATCTCCGATCGTTGCGCTCAGCTGATATTTGTTTTGAATAGGTAAAGAGACACAACCATTACTTGACTTCTTACAAGAATCATTCGCCATACCTCCTTCCCTTGCCACATCCATAACGTTTGCCATCGCACACTGCTCCTCGCCACAAGATGAGACATTACCAGCACTTATACGGACAAGACGATATCTGCGATCGATAGGCCGATATGGACCCTCGCCATTCCTTGTCGGACAGTATGGCGGTGCGGGAGAGGTGGCGCAAGGATTCTGTCGGTAAGTCCGCTCTTACATCCTTGATATGATTTGAGCAACGACTGATACCGGTTCTGCTTATGAAGTGCTTGTGCCGTTTTTGGAGGCACATATATCCTTGGGTCCTCAGCTAAGCCCGAATCGATCGAAACGTCTGATACGGGTGTGACGGTGAAGATACCGAGTCATCCACGACCCGTCACAGCTTCGCATTTAATCTCTTCACCGAATCACCTTCCACCATCTATCTCTATCAACTCTGCATCCTCGTCCTCTTCCTCGTCCGGGGAAAGCAAGGTTACGGCAAACTGCGTGGCTGTCTTGTCATCTTTGCCTAAAGCGCTTAGACGGCGAAAGCCGGTTCAACCCGAGGATGAGGTCGAAAAGAGCGAAGAAGGGGAAGAAGATAGCAAGGATGAGGAGAACGATGATACGGCTGTGATTCTCTTCCCACCAGAAGGAGAGGGTAGCTTGGTCAGAGCGTTTGTCATGGGTGAAGGGACGGGTAGTTGTCCGCCAGGTCAATGTGAGCTGCCATCCTTGTCTATCTCGATTCCCAAAGAAACGAATAACAAACTGATCACATGACCCTCAGTTATTTTGTATCTCAGCACCTCTGCGACAGCCGACACTTCTCCTGCAAATATACTCCAGCCATACTTGCAGCGACTGTCACCTGAACCGCTCTTCGAGGCATATTACCTATCTCACCGATCATCTGCCGCTTCTTCCAACTCGGAACCCAATCCTACGTCCCCTGTCATTGTACTCCGTCCTTATGGCGATGCAGAGCTTTTGACAGAAGGACTAGATTGGGAGGCAAAGGAGGGAGAAAGAGCTTACTATGCCATCATGGGTGAAGGGACGGAAGAAGGGAGAGGATTCTTCGAGAAGGGCGAGAGTGAGGAAGAGGAGATGGGTATCGGCGCAGATGATCTCTAAAGATATGGTCAATCTTGCTTTTGGCATGATGTAGGACGTTGTATGCAGCTTGTACTGTACCCATATCTGTGTTCATCTTGGTGCACGGACAGTGTTGATTGTGCCTTGGTACTACCGGCGGCGATCACCGATCTCACATCTAACCGGCAGTCCACGTAGAAAATGATCCGAATCGACCGCATCATGGTAATGGTAAACAATTCTTAGCTGTGATGGTTGTCTAGCTTAACCAACTCTACTGTACCGTATCGTCATAGTTCAGCGAAGAGAGAGTCTTCGGACCTACTGACGATAGATTCGGACTGTTCTCTAATCTTTCATTTCAATTCACAATGTCAAACTTCGCCTCAACTTCTTCTTCATCGTCCACCTCGTCACTCGACCACCAAACAGCATACATCTCCACAGCTCTTGCTTCGGGCACATACAAACAAATACCAACGTATCTCCCTCCATCTCCTTTGGAAGTGCGCCACGTCCGAAGATTGTGGGATGAGACTTGGAGGAGGTACGCAGGTGATGTGGTGGCTTTCTTCGGTAGGAGAAGGGGGAGAGGGGAGGTTGGAGATATGAAGAGGGTTTTGGATGGTTTGAAAGGATTTTGTCTACCTCTTGAGCTGGATGTGAGTGTAATGATGTCTTACCCTGACGCAGGCTGACTTCACATCTACCTAGCCCAGCGTCAACGTTCCCATCTCGACACTTCAATCCCTCCTTCCAGATCTCAGCAGGCAAATCTCCTCCCTCCTCGCCTCACCCCCTTTTCAGCCTTTCGGCAAAGAAGACGCAACAGTCTTGGGCCTATGTCAATGGTTCAAATCGTCTTTCATGAGATGGATCGATCCTATTCCCTGTCCTATATGTGGGGGCTCAACACATTCCGAAGGCTCTGCATCCCCCACGACTGAAGAGCGAGAAGATGGTGCGGGAAGAGTAGAGTTACATAAGTGTAATGATACGTCTTGTGGGGCGGTGAGGAGGTTTGGGAGATATGGAAAGGTCGGGACTTTGATAAGAACGAGAGAAGGAAGATGTGGAGAGTGGGCTCATCTATTCTACGTTTTGCTGAGAGCAAGAGGGATAGATGCGAGATATATCTGGAACAGGTGAGCCAAGTCGTCATCCGGGTAGCTCCGTCGTCAGTGCCAGATGCTGAAGTAGTATTCGTTCCCTGATGCGCGCAGTGAAGATCACGTATGGTGCGAATACTGGTCACCAACGTTGAAACATTGGGTTCATGTCGATTCATGGTATTTTTCAACCACTTCATGTGCAAGGGCAGTGCTGATCAACTGGCGAACAATCCCGCAGCGAAGCGACTATCAATAAACCACTGCTATACGCTCGAGGGTGGGGCAAGAAACAAGCGTTCTGCCTGTGAGTCGATGGTCAGTTGCATGAGGATTCGAACCTGACCACTTGTGAGACAGTGCGTTCGGCCCTTACGGCGCTGAAGACGTCACGCGAGCTTATGTGGATGATTTTGATGGAGCATGTCGCGGTCGACGACGTGCTAGAGGCTGGAAAGAGGGACAGCTGAGAAAGGTGCGTGTAGGAATCCTCTTTCTCATCCTGTCCTGTGTTCCATCCGCTCTTGCTGACATCCTTCCTTCCAATAGGCGCTATACGCCTGTACAGTCTCTATCCGACTTAGATTATCGCCATCCGAACGTAGTCGTCTCGAAGCGATGGATCAATCACAATCGATGTGGATAGCAGACGAAGTTGGGAGATTAAAAGAAGCGGAAAGGGAAGATCTGGGAGGACGTGTTTCCGGTCCTGAAGATTGGAGGGCTATGCGGGACGAGATGGGTCTCGGCGGAGAGATCAAGAAGCCAAAATATAAAGGTGAGTGGAGCTGTCGCTCATCATATCCTCCGGATCTGCTTTTATCAGTATGCTAAGAAACGAATCCCATATAGTCATACGTCAAGTGGAAATGAAAAACGAGACACTTTCAATCTTTGGCGACGCTCGCATAGAGGGAGCAACGATACTTCTAACCTCCGCATCCGATCAGACCTCAGCAGTCTTTCACCCTCATCAGATATCCAAAACTGGAAACTACAGAGTGAATGTGCAATTCCGACTAACTTCTCCGCCTGGAGCTGGAGAAGCGGATGGGATGGCGGTGGTGTTCACCTCTGGAAGAGGATTGGGCTTAGGAGGATATGGCCTCGGTTATACGGGATTGGGCGCGGAGGGTGATTTTGCTGTAGAAGGTGAGTGTGTTGCGCCACGTCCCAACTCGAGGGAAGGGCATGACAGCACTGACTGGCCTTTCATGCTCAGTCGACACATATCGATCTCAAGATACGGCCTCTGACCCACCTACACCGCACGTATCAGTGCACAGTCCTCCCAACGCGCATCACAGTCATTCCATAGGCTGTACAGCTGCAAACTCGATCCCCTTTCTTAGCGATGGAAGGATATACGACCTCGAGCTGATATACGAGGGTAGGGGAGGGTCGAGAAGACTGCAAGGATATCTTGGTCTGCCGTCAGACAATGGTAAAGAGCTGGAATTGGTCGATGTGAAAATACCGGAAGGTGGTGCTAGGAATGAATGGTTCGTAGGCGTCACAGGTTCTTGTGGTGGCTTGTGGCAGAAGGTGAGTGTCATGACTTTGTCGAACAGTTTTGGTAGCGCAAGTCGGTGTTGATTGGACATTTCTTCGATTCTGACCTGTAGCAAGAGATCGTGAGCTGGACGATCGAAGAGATTGATTTCTTGCTTGAGGACGAGACAGAGTCGTCGACGAATGAGGTAGAAGATATAGAGAAGGAGACGGACGATCTGTAGAATATGCACCTCATCATTGGTGGTTGTTACGGCACTCACAATGCCGCTTCTGCATAAATCAGCACATATCAGACATTGATTCGTCTGGTACATATGTCCTCGATAGTCTGGGAGGTAATTTTGCTAGTGCACACATATACGTCTGGGCACCTCAGGCTCATCGATACAATTTCCTCTTCCGTCAACTCCAACGACCACTCTTCTTTCCGATTGATTGACTGTTCCAAAGTCGTCGCGTCGAGAATCGGGGGCGCGAGGCAGCCCGCTCTTGCGAGAGAAGCTTGGCGATGGAGAATTGGATCAAGGCCGTTGTCCATCCATGTCAGATAATCGAGCAGTTGATGATTTTCTCGTCGGCAGATCTGAAGTGTGGGAGATAGTTCTCGAGCCACCCGTGTCGCACACTGTTCTTCGAAGGTCAACAAAAGGTTCAAGGGCACTGCAGTACGCGAATCCATCAATCACAAGTCAGCGCGTGTGCTCAAGCTTCTGTTACGGCTTCTTTCTCTGAACCGGCCGTGCCGAAAGTGTATTGTACGCTCGAGGAGAAACCATTTCCCAACTTCGCCTCGCGAGAACTTACCGCCTCATGACAGCTACAGCTATGGACATAAAACGCGGCTACTGAACCACTTTGATGCCTGCATCATTAGCATATTTGCGACAAACTATTCCAGCGTCATGCGTTCTCCACTATCAATTCCAGCTCGATTCGGTTGCCCCTCTCACAATTCAGACCACTCACTATAATAGTGGGAAAACTGCGACATAAGGTATCAGAAACAGGGCATATCCCTCCTCGGTCACCCAGTGTCGGTTCGTTTCTCTCGAAACGTCCATTGACGTCAAGACCAATCTTCAGTTTACCCATACTTGTTCATCTTGATCTCCACCGGTTCAACGGACGGTCTCAGACTTGATTCTTCCACTATTGCCAGTCTATTATTATGTGAAGATAATATGATCATCAATTGCAAAGCGAGTTTCTTCGCTCTGCCATACAACCTCTCCCTATTTATTACACTTCCAGCGACGCCTGAACCTACTCGAACACACACACGACATCGCATTCAGAGCCGGAAGCCCGGCTGTATCAACAGGTTCCGAGAGGAAGGAAGGTGTTCAGTGATACCAGACACATATATAATCCATGCTTTGCTTCAACATGAGCTAGCTCATTGTAAATCCTGAAGATACTTACGACTCTGTGGGACATCGCTGAACACACCCACTTGCCTGTATCTCGGACTCCTGCCATTCTGAGAGTCTTGTCTAATCGGACATCCCCGTTAAGCGTTAGTAGAGTATTTGGTTCCGTCGAAGTAAGGTCCGAAGGAACGCGACTTGTGTTTGCCTCGCTGGCACCGACCGACACCGACCAGACCAGAGCAGACACAGACAGACAATAACCGAGACGAGGTTGAGTTGGATGCGGAAAGTCTATACGGCGTTGCAAAGGTAACATCCTCAACTCAAACAAGCGGCTTAAACAATACATCCGTGGATACATCATCCCTATCCTTCGACAGTCTAGCATTCACGACTTGATAGCGACAGACAACGACCGAAATACGAATTCCTCTCAATCAATCAATCAATCAACCTCTACGTCCATCATGGTGAGCAATTGCTCCTCTACCTAATTCACACTAATCGCAGCGCTAACATATTGCATTCATATCCTCGTTACTTCCACGCATCCCTACCCACTCGTGTGGTATCGTGACTCGTTTCCCGACTCCGCTCTCCTCTCCTGACAGCCTACCAACGCCGATATCAGACGCAAGAATGCCAACTTTGCAGCTCGAGCACAAGCTGGTAAGAAGACAGCAAGACCACCTCGTTCTGCTCAGAAGAGAAGTGTAGCAACTTGGGTATTGATAGCGATGGGGTTCTTGGTTGTGGGTGGAAGTGAGTGTCGCTCTTTTCGTCGGAACGGTGGAGGGATGAGACGAGTTGGAGTAGATGACGAAATGCCCGACATTGTCATTGACGGAGGGATGGTCTGGGTCATGGAGCTGTTCGCGCCTGTAACGGCGAGAAAGTAGAGCGAGAGGAGCGACTCCCGACCCACGAACTGCAGATTGAGATGGGATACGGCCAGAGCTGATTCCACGAATCCATTTCTCACTCTTAGCGGTAGTCGAATTGATCAGGTTACTGGTATTCGGTTCCTTCTAAGATAGGATAGGTTTTCGTGAGTCTTTTCCTCATCTTTATTAGAAGCGCGGATATTGATGTTGATCTCTCGGTCGCTGCACAGACGGTTTAGAGGTGATGTGGTCGACTCCATTTGTATATACCCTAATGCTCTCTCGTCTTATGCAATTCTGCTCGGACAACGACGACGGAGATGTCTCATCTAACAAACCGGATATGTCTTCACGACGCAGCGCGATGTGCTCGCTAGTGGATACTGACCCACCGATACATGCCAGTACCCAAGATATATTGCTGAACAAACTCCGTAGATGCCTCTTCTCCCTCATGCTCTAACGAACAGATCATAACAACTCCTCTACGCCCGCCTCCATGCCTAAATCCGAATCCGAATCCGAGTCCGACTCACTCCCTTCTCCTCCACCACGTCTATCATTCCTTCTATCCCTCCTACCTACGACCCAGACCATCGTTCCTAAAGACCAAGTATGTCTCTTCTTTCCATATTCCCACTTCCAATCTATATCTTCTTCCGGTTTACCACCTTCTAGATGGAAGTTCAGCGAAGCGAGATTGGCCAGATGAAGAAAGTGTGGTATGGATCGAGATCGGTAGACCTTCATGATACCGTCAAGGACCAAAAGGAGGGGGATAAGCGGGATGATGTAGGTGAAGAAGAGTGTGGCTAAGGCAAGTTGGTTGTTAAGAATAATCAGCTTCGGACTCCTTGATACGTATCTCTAACTCGCATTGCAACACTCACTCCATGTTGGTCGTTGGAAGGGTGTCAGTAGCCAAGACAGGGGTGCAAGTAGAAACACCATGATCAAACTCGCTAGATCGGACTGCTGCAACTCGAATATGCTGTCACAACAGCAAACGATCAGCATCCTTCCAATGTGTACACATCTTCCCCATTTGTCAAAACCTCGGTGCGCCTTTTCCCAGCTGACTGCGCGCGATCTCTTGTTTCTATCCAAAGTGCATTGTACACGTCAGCGCCACTCACCACATTGCCTCAGCACTACCAAACGCATCAACTATGACCCTCCTCGCGCTCTCCTCTCCAAATTGATGAAAGGTCGAAAAGAACGTCCGTATATGTCTATGATCTCTGATCGCTTTATTATTGATCGTAGCTTGTCTCGCATCCACGCTCTCGGGGAGGTATGATATCGTCGAGGAGGAGGATGAGGTAGGAAGGGAGTGTGACGAGGAGGAAGAAGAGGAAGATGGAAGATCAGGATGGGTCAGGAGGAAACGGATAGGTTGTTTTGAGGATGATTGACGATGTTGGCTGTGAGGTGGATAGATGAGTTAGCATGGTTCTAGTCTGCTTGTCAAGCTTTCAATGATAGGACTATCTTGATGTAATGACGTCTTGAGAGCTTTTCTCCATTCCTAAGCTCTGGCGCGAATTCCAGGATTCCAAGGCAAAACATACACCTCCGACTACCTCCCATGCAACACAATCTTATGACTCGCTAGCTGGTTCTGCTGTCAAGCTCACTTGATCTTCCTTTCCACTGCCAATACCGTTCTCCCACTCTCCCTTCCACCAGAACTACTACTCCCACTCCCAAAATCGACCACTCTCAAGCCTTCTCTCCTCTTTTCACCCTCTTCATCCCTCTTCCTATCTTCTTCCTCTATACTATCCACCAAGTTCTCCAATACCTCACTGGCAAGTTCGTATGGCGCACATTTTTGTAGGAAAGCGAAAAGACGATGAGTCCAAAGGAAGTTGTGGAGGGTGTGGATTGGTGTAGAGAGATATGGTGGACAGAATGTAGGATCGAGAGGTGATATGAGCCACGGTCGTTGGGTAGGTAGGTGCATCGCGAGCGTCGTGTCGGAGAGCAAGTGACTCCTAGTCCACAGGCAGACAGTAAAGGAATGGATCTATCACTTGGGATATATCCTTGACTGTTGTCGTGTTTGCGAAAGGTCAAAACCAGAAGATAGACCACAGAGTAACCGAAAGATGGACCAAAACAAGAATGTGACGTCAAATTATCCCCTGCTATCACGTTTACGTTTACGTTTAGGTTTTTCCCAAAACCGATGATAAGCGGGTACCGGTCTCTGACCACGATTGAATAGCCATCTCATCTCATCCACAGGCAACATGCATGAATCAGACTCTTTGACAGCATCCACACTGCTTTCATATTTGTATTGGCAGTGTATTGTATACTTTCATTGCTTCTCGGTTCGGTACAGACACACTACGACCTACGTCCCACGACCAGCTTCTCGTTCTAATAGACAAATTTTCAACGAGGTAAGGAAGAGTATAAATGGAATGAGAGAATAAAATGCTTGGGTGGTAAAGGAAGAGGGCACCGCTACGTTCCCTTATCGACGGGAACGCAAGGATCAAGAGATAACGGTTAGGTTTCTGATAAGAGGAGAAGAGAGGGAGAGGCGTGATAAGAAATGAAGACTACGTAGTCTCTCAATGAAAATAACACACAACACAATCACGCACAACGATGTCGACGACAATTTCACACACTGCAAACTCTATCTCATCACGATACCCTTCTCCGCATTGACCTTGTTCGGTCGTTTGTCGATGTGATCCAAGCCAAGCGCATCGTCCGGAGCCCACTTGTGGTCGTACAGCACGTCGTCTTCAGAGTGAAATCATCAGCACGAACCAAAAATGATGGTCGCTCGCGGCAGAACTCACCATCTTCAACGATGGACGGTTGCTTGAAAACCGTTGAAGTGACAAGGCTGAACTTGTACTTGGCAAAGTCCTTTTCTGACACGCCGATTCGTTGCTGCAATCTCTTCTTTGTTTCTGAGAAAGGCTCGCCCTAAAACAATCAGACGTCAATATAGGCTAGCACACATGCCAGCTGCACGCCGCTTACCTCGAGGACGACAAACTTGCACGGAACACCGTGCGTCCGTGATGGATCCCTCGCGTAATGGAAGAGATTCACAACCTTTGTTCCCTCGCCAGCGTTCAGCTCATCTTCTGGGACCTCCTCTGCATACAGCTCAGCCGGTTCAGCGAGATTACCGATCATCTCAGATCCGGTGTATTCCCGTTGTGATCGGCCGGACGATGAGATGTCGAAGATCCGGACCTTGCCGCTTCCGCCTGGTTGAAGCTTGACGGTCTTCAGCAGGTTCTCCGCGACGTCGCTGAAAGTGCAGGTCTTGGGCAGCAAGAAGGGGTGGGTCGCCTGGTCGAAGGTGTCAGCTCGCTGCACTCGAACCCGGTATCTGCTACACTTACTTCTTCCTTGTTATTACGTCCAGTCCAAACAACCTTCAAAGACTTCTTTGTCTCGAGCTCGATGATGCTGATATCCAGTAATTCGTAGTAGATGATGACATTGGGGTGTTGGCTGTAATAGTTGGTTTGAGTGATGTCGGCAACACTCTGGTTCAGTGATCGTTTGATGATGGCCTTTGGTGTGCCACTCTGAGGGTTTGATGAGGTGAATCGGAGCTTTAAAGGATCGTGTTTCAGGTAATCGCCAACTCGATGAGCCATCTGATCGACAATTCAGTCAGTGTCTGGGCTCCTCAAGGCATAAATTTGCACTCACGATATCGTATGTCATCTTCTTACTGAGCATCAAGTCGAAGTCGGGCGCCTTGCCAGTTGTGTCCTCGTATCGTGCTTTGAATTGCACAAGGACTCGGTTTTGCAAAAAGTCGTAGAATTGAGGGACAGTTGAATACAAAGATTGTGCTTCCAAGTCGGCAACCCTGTCATAACGCGTTAGTCATGAAGAAAGATGATGGAATGACGAAATCGACCACTCACTCCTTGTCCGTCATGTCAACCTGATAGCAGATGATGTCACCATCTTGTATTTCGTTCTGCAAGTAGGTTTGCTTGGTCTTCATTCCCTCGATCATGCCAGCCTTGATTTCCTCATATAATTTGATAGGAGTAGACGAAGGCCACCCCATCTTTTCCTGGATAACGCTTGACAGGTCGCTGACTTTGTTGTTCTTGTTAACGAAGACCTTGCCTTGACCGAGGAGTGTTTGTCGAGAACAGTCGAACCACTTGAGGAAGATCATGATAGGGGGGTTGTTGGGATCCGCGTGAAGGGTGTTGAATTTGGCGTGGTCGGGGTTGTAGTCCAGGTACAGCCTGAGATCGGCAGCCCTAGCAGCCATGCTGTTACGGATGTGGTCCATCGTTTGCGAATTCTCACTGTCATGAATAGGGACATCTGGTCGCACAGTCTTATTTTGTCTGTTAACAAGGACCCAAAGACGGAAGTCTCGTTCAGAGATCTTGAAATATTGCGCGATACGTTGTTTGAAGGTGAAGAAGGTTTCTGTTTTCAAGACTCGGAAGGTGGGAAGTTCGGTAGCAGGGAGGTTCTTGTCATCGAATGAGGCGAGATCGAAGCCTTGATGTCTGGAGAAAATCTCGTCGGTAATGACCTTGGCGGTGAGGTATAAGTGTTGCTCGTCCTTCTCTCTCCTCTTTGCCTCGAGCTGTTCTCGCTCGGCATCCAAACGAGCCTCTGCAATTACTGTCAGTAGCTGCAAGGCAACAAAACGTCGGCTAACTCACTCAAATGGGAAGGTGTGTCCGCTTCAGTGAAGGGGGCCAAGACCGTGTCGACCTC
This sequence comes from Kwoniella shandongensis, assembly GCF_008629635.2. Taxonomy (NCBI): domain Eukaryota; kingdom Fungi; phylum Basidiomycota; class Tremellomycetes; order Tremellales; family Cryptococcaceae; genus Kwoniella; species Kwoniella shandongensis. The sequence continues at coordinate 839,709 of NC_089288.1, forward strand.
GGTGTCCCTGACATACACCAACATGTACGCATTTGTGAACTTCTTCAAAGTCCTCGCTTGCGTTCGCTGATTTGGTGGGATAAGACCATTGAGCATATCACCGCCATAGTTGTCCTCAAGAACCTCCTTGTCCGTCACAGGGGTCACCCGATCGTCGTCAAATTTGAACCATCGGCCGTCCTTCTCAGGTTTGATGAGAGCGAAGTAGTGACCACCGTGCAAGTCACCAGAGTGCACTAAGACACCTTGAAGCTTGTAGACATGAGATTGCGATCTGTCGGCTGACTCATCCAAGAACTCTCCGAGATCGATTTCGAAGGGGAACTCGTGTCGGTCATTGATCTGCGAGCGAGCGTTAGCATTGGACCAAGTGTCTTGATGAGATGTCTCACTTTAACCAAGGCATCCTTCTCCACATCGTACTCGAAACGTCGCAATTGCAAGTGCAAAACTGGAGGGAAAGATTTGAAGATAACACCCTTCTTTGCTGCTTGCAAACCATGACCTTCCGCTTGGTACTTGTTGTCGCCATCAAGAGTCTCGACTGAAACGTATTCTCGGAAAGAGTCACGAAGGTTCTTGATACCCTTGATGGTGAGTTGGATGTCTGCAGGATAGGTCAGAATAAGTCATCTGGGATCGATTGCTTGATTACAACAAGCTCACCGTAGAAATCCTCAACAACCGATGATTCAAAATCGACATCAATACACTTGATGTAGTTCTTCATCTGACCCTTGAACAATCGTGGGATCGCTCCTTCCGCCGGTGTGCCCTATGATCTACGTCAGCGTTGTGGACAGTTGGCGTAAAACTCGAGCTCACCTTCATCTTGATCTCCAGCTTGTCTTGCAAGATTCGGCTGAATTCTTGAACGTCATGCTGCATGAAAGAATCTAATGATTTCCATCCGAATGATTTGGTGAGTTCGGTAGTTCCTACTGGTTGACCTGACGTTTGGAGGTGGTAGAAGACACGTTGAAGAGCAAGGGGCAGTGATTCGGAGGGTATGTCGCCTTCAGTCGGTATTTGATAGACAGCCTATGGAAGCGAACTGTCAGAGCTAGTTGGAGACGGGTGTTCTTCAGACTCACTTTGCGGAAATAGTTTGTGCAGAAAAGTGATTGCAGAAGAGAGTTCATGTAACAAGTCGCTCCTTGGTTCTTCAGTCCAACATGTCCGGTCTCCTTCTTCGAGTCGTAGCTGCAAGTCATGCGTCAGATCGATCGTCTTGCGCCCATTGAATAGGAGTTCTACTCACTTGACAAAGTTGTGCCACAATACTCCTGTTGGATCTTTCAACACTCTTACAAACGCCGTAATCTCCACTTCGTCATTCTCAATTGTCGGTCTTGTTTTCCCGTTTGCTGTATCCGCAGTGTAAAGCTTTCTCAGATCGACAAACCGCGTGAAACCCCAATCACACTCCTCGGCGACAAATCGGTGATGAGCATCTGCGTGATGTGGGTATTCAGCACATCTCTCACCAACGTTTGGCATGCAACTAAGCGAACTCACGACTTGATGTCTGGATGGTAGGATCCCAAGGGTTTGAGATTGCCAAGCAGAATTGAGCGCAAGCATGCCATCCTTCCGGTGCTGTTTTGGGGTTTGCGTAATCGAGATAAACCGAGACCATATCGTTCGGTTGACCATTCGCATTTCCTTGTGGGAACAACAAGATCCGCCTGTTGACACGTTGACCCACCTCAAATCAGCTGAGAATTCCCCATCTTGAGTCTCGTCAAGAAGAACTGACCATTTATGTCCACCACAACTGAATTCGGGACCGACTATCCGTTTGGCCTGCTGACTCCAATGTTCGATACGCCATGTTTGCGCTTGGAAATCTTCAATCTCCAATCCAAGGTCCGGCATCGCCTTTGCCGCATAGGCTTCATCTACAAGCAGTGGTGGAGAATTAGCACGCGCTCATTTGAGCCTAATTATAGCAGAACAGCAGGCAGATGTAGCACATCAAAGGTATTGACCCTGTATCGACTGGACATGTAACACTCACAGTTGTGGACACTGGGCAACTCCTCTACCTCCATTGGCGCCGGACTGTCATCGATGATGATGTCTGTGACATCGTTTGCCTGTTGCTGAAAGGGTTGAAAGCAACATTAGCCAGTCTTCCAGTCTCAATGATAGACTAGAGCGATGCGCTTCGTGGCCAAAGACAAGCGATGGCAAAGCGCGCAGCTGTGGGCTGCACCCCGTGACAAGAGGACACACTGACTCACCATGTTGATCTGATCTCACACAACTTAGGCGGCACACCGAAGGAAGGGGATACGCGAAGGGGGAGGGTCGTAGGTGGTCGATTGCCGTTTTCTACGTTGATTTGTTGTATCACTTTCCACGCGACGACGAGATGCAGGGGGGGAACACAAAGGATATGAAGAGACAAAAGTATATGAAAGAGATGCAAGATGTGAAAGCTGTGTGATGAAAGGTCGTGTCTCTGTAATGACGAACGACAGCAACAGGCAGCAGTGTAACAGCGATAGACAGACAGGTCGGTCAGCGTCGAGCACAGTCAGCGTCAGCAACAACTCTTGACTGTGTTACAACCGGGTAAAGTGAGAGTGAGAGATATCTACGTATGTGGCATAAAGCAGGGTGCAAAGGGGCTCATATCAGAAAGCGGTGTTACACGGCGTTATGATCAGAGTGGCACACAGCTCACTCGCCAAACTTCCACTTAGACACTCGAGCATGTAGCAAGGCATCAATCAAGTTTCAATCTATCTCGCTTTCTCTTTCCTCTTCTCTTCTTCTCAAACTGCCTCTTACTACTTTACTTTCATTCGACATGCAACTCGTTACTCTTTACCTTCCCAACCCTGTTCATCACCTCCCTCCGTCCTCCTCACTCTACATCCCCATCTCAACCCGCGGTTCTTAGATCCACTACCAGGAGTGACTATCCCCTCTCCCTCTTCTTCCAGTCGCAAAATTAAAAACTTTCGATTGGAAGAGGAACATGGAGGTTAATGGGTCCTCCGCCAGCTCTGCAAGGCTGTGCGATTGGTCGTCGTATGAGTCAACCCGTGGAATAATGCTTGCCTAAATACCGCTTTATCGTCAGATAATGTGGTGTTTCTCGAAAAGCCGTCTTGGCGATTCGAAAAGGTTGCAAATGGGGTGTAAAGAATCTTCTCATAAGCCGAGCTCTCCAAGAGCTTGGAGTTACATCTCAAGCAGACATATCTTTATCACACTTCGACAACGATTTTCTTTCTTTGTGACTAGGTGAGTTACAGTCTCCTTCCACTCCCTTCCCCATCCACTCCCAATCCCTGAGCAATGACGAAAATCATTTTCCTAATCGTATTCACACTGTGCGACTCTTCGGAGAATGCGTATAACCATCTTACAACGGTATCGGAGCTCTCACCATTCACTCGTCTTTTTCTCTACATTTTCAATTTAAATGAGAATGAGCGCTGACGGACGAAATAGCCTATTGTAATTTAGGTTCAATTATAGATTGTACCATCTATGTATCTGATGTCTTGCTATAACGCATTCCCACTCTCCATTTCAGGATTTTCACTTACTCCGACTGCCTCCCCTATGCTGAAGTGTTCTCGTCGCAAATACCTCACGACGAGTACTTCTCAGCAGAGGGAGAGAATGTACACCACTACGCTCTATGGATTTAGGCACTGTTCTTGCTAAAGCCGTGGACAAGGTCAATTGAAAGAGCACGGACATCGAATCATCATTTTCGTTCATATACATTATAATCGTTGCCCACTACCTATAACATACCTATGCACATCATCGCGGGAGATCGTCCATCACAATTGCCTTTTCACTCTCAAGCCAGACAAACCCTACTGGCTGCGTCTACACCTTGTTTGAATCCATGTTCCCACTCCCACGCCGCCTTGCCCAACTTCTTACCGGCGTGACTTTCATACTCTACTCTACGTCTAGCCGCCCATTGTGTGATGAAGCCGAGCTCGCTTGTCGAGTTTCCATGTCCAGCAGAAAGGAAGATGAGCGCGTCATCCCATCCTTGTGAGAAGCCTGGTGCGTAGACGGTAGAGTCGGGAGATCCGCCATTGGCTTGCCAGTATGATGTATGGGCGTCTGCCAAAGCATCAGTGGCCGTCTTCCCGAGTCATGCCATTTGGTGTCATGCGACAGAACTCACGATGACCATCGCGCAACTCTGCATCTTTCACTTCCTTCGGTGGCATACCCTTAAATCTCCCACCTCCAATCCAAGGGGGTATGATCTCTGCTCTACTCGCATCTCTAGCTGACCATCCCGCATCCCAACCATCACCTTTCTTGTATGTCCAGAACCACCATCCTGCCGCATGTTTCTCAAACAGCTCAATCTGGGAATAGACAAATTCTCTCCTCTGCGCATCCTTCTCTCCGTCCGATATATCCTGTGGGAAAGATTGAGGGTCCAACGAAGCTGACCATTCTCCTACTACCAGAGCACCTTTTGCGGTATCAGATTGTCCTGCAAAGATGTCTTTGAAGTGACCTCGAAGTTCTTTGGCATGGACTATCCCAGACTTGTGTTTGTCGTCACCGGTGAAACATCGATAGAGGTGATGATCTAGTACGACGAAATCATCTCGTCGTCCTACATAATCGGCATAATGCTGTGTATCCCATGCGTCGGAGATGTAGATCGGAAAATCGGGCGGGGCGACTGATCTGATCCCCTCGATCGTATGGGTGTACCAGCCTTGTAATCTAGAGTTGTTTTGCGGCTCGTTGAGAAGCTCCAATCCGACAACATGGGGGACTGAGGCGAACTGCGAAGCGAGGAATCGTAGAGCGAGCGAGGTGGAAGCTTGATTCGCGTGCGTATCCCAGAAGCCGACTTTCCCTCGAGACAAACCCGAATGGGCTAGTCACAGCTGTCAGGACTGGGAATAAGAACGAGAGATGACACAACTCACCATCTGGATTTTGAGCACCGGCTGCTCCATGTAGATCTGAAAAGGGGAAGGCACGGCGTCAGCTCGAGGTAAGTCATTGGATCGAGACTTGTTGCAAGCTCACCTATCAGCACCCCTAATCCATACGAGCCAGCCAGCTCCACAGCCTGCTTTATCCTGCCCCAAGCGCCCTCGAAGATATGGTGAAATGGTTCGAAGTCTGTTCCTTTCAAAACTTCGAACAGTGGTCCGCAAAGGTGATAGTATGCGATCTGCCCAAGGCGGAAAGCATATCAGTACCCAAGCGTCGACAGACTGACCGCAAATCGTGCCACTCACCGGCAATCTGACACTGTTAAAGCCCCTCTCTGCAATCCACCTGAAATCTTCCTCTGTGACCCAAGTATCCCAATGTTCTTCCAAGATTCTCTTGGCATGATCTCCACTCCGCGCCACGTCCCAATCACTCTGTCCAGGTTGAGCAGCTTCCCTAAACACCTCTGGACAGATCCACCGTTCTAAAGCAAACCATGAACCAAGATTGACACCTCGCTGTTTTCGGTATCGGAAGATCGCGGATGGTCCTAGTGGGATTGGATGGGGAGGTGGGGGGAAATCGTACGATGGTGAACTGGAAGAGAGTTGATCTTTGAATTTGTTCAGTAGACCCATTGTAGTTGTAGTAGATGTCAGTAGTAGGAGTGGTATTTGTCGTTCTCGTTGACAGCGTTGATATCAACGTTATTGATTAAGTCGGTTGAACGAGGAAAGTTGAATGGTTTATGCGAAAGAAAGGAATAATAGATCTGACGTCAAATGATCCGGGTGCCTGAACGACACGTGGCATCTGACACCGAAGCCAAGCACAAATGCACGACGTCATGTTTTCAACTGGTCTTCCGAGCATGTTACTTTGATCCTCAATCTCTTCCGCAAGCTCCTCTGCACCGAGCATCAGAAATCAGACATCAGAATGGGTGACGCTCTAGTGAGTCATCTGCACTGTCGAGAAGGCGCTCGTCACGCTTGGTGCTGATATCAACTAGGCCGTGGAAGAGCAACGCTCAATCTTGAGCACACATTCGTGCAATCCCGAACCTGTGAGTAAGGGTTGTGCGGCGACCAACTAGTAAGCAACTGACACTATTACTTCACAAAAGGACACTATCACAAGTGAGCCAATATCCTCCTTGCATCCTGGTATGTGTCATCTTTGTGTACTAACCTATACGCGTCGATAGAACTCGTCAAACGATGTCGAGCATTGATCATCCGACTCTTACCCGTCGAAGTGGAGATTTCCGATATATCGGATGCGACGAGCAGTATCATCACACCTGAAGTGATCAAATCGTTCGCCCAGGCTGGGGGTGATTTTGGAGAGGCTGTACCGTTCTGGTGAGTGACTCCGTTGCCATCACAACGCGGGGAGTGTATATTCCATGAAGACTTATGATGAAGATGTTCGTCAAAACTGACGCTCGCTTCATCAGTCTCCTTCGAGCCAAAGCGACATTCACCAGAGATGCGTACGCAAACCCTGCAGATTACGATGAGAACCTCGTTCGAGCCGTCGCGGCAGAAGTCCTGGCCAGGAGGATCGTACACAACCTGAACGTGGACAGATTGGAAAGTGTGATGAGTACACGATACAGGTATAGGGAGAGTGATGGGGATACTTCGGCACCTACTTCCGCGTTGGAGACTGCTATCGACCAGCACTGTACCGTAGGTTGTTCCTCATCTAACCATAGTGTACCAAATGTTCACAGTGAATACACCGCTACTGCAGATCTTCCTCTCATCCTCGGAAGCCCAACACGTTGTCAATTCCCTTTGGAGAGGTGATTGGGTACAGAGGAACAACGAGAATATGGATATTGACTATGTTCCGTATGAGAAGACAGAGTCGAATGGCTTTTGGGATCATATGAACCCGGAGAGAATGGCAGTGCCAAGGTATCAATCGTTCTTCAGGGTGGTAATGTGGTTCGTCTTCCTCTTTGGTGAGTCCATTTCCCTATCGTGTTCCAAACTCCGAGACTGACTGGCTATCCGAAAAGTGTATTCGCAGAGTGTGCAGAGGTATGTTCACGCTTGCTTTTGAAGGGCAGTAGTTGTGTGAAACTGATCTTGCCCCGTTTCGCAGTCCTCTCGACACCATTGATCCCGAACGGAACTGGAATCCATATGAGATCATCTTGTATATCATGGCTTTCTCTTTCTTGCTGGAAGGTTAGTCGATGGTTTCCACCTCGAGCGAGACGACGGCACACGCTGACATTCGATAACCAATGTAGAGACGGTGAAGATGTTCAAGGCAAGTGACGATTTAGTGAAACGCACGGTATAACACACTGACACTCCGTGCAGATCATCAGAATTGCCCCTAAGCCACTGGCAACTATTGTGAGTAAGGGCTCAGCTGTTACTAGACAAGAGCTCACACCCAACTTGGTAGGGCTTCTGGACCGTCGTCACCTTCCTCACGGATGGTCTACTTCTTTCAGCTTTCGCTCTGCGAGTAGCTGGCCTCAGTCTCGAACACAACAGAGACAAGGATGCGCAAATGCTCCACTTCAGGAGTTTCCAGGTCCTAGCTTGTGTGGCGCCGTTGATCTGGATGAGAATAGTGCGTGTATGCTAAAGCGGAAAGGACTGAAACTGATCCCTAACCACCAGCTCACTGTTTTCGATGGATACAAAACGGTGGGTGAACATCGCTCGTTATCTAGCCCTTGCTGATTGCGTCGCAGGTCGGAACATTGCAAGTCGTGGTTGCTCGAATGCTGTGAGTATCCACAGCCATCGACTCGGAAGGCGGACGGTGCGCTGATGTCATTATAGCCGCGAGTCTACTATCTTCTTCATCTTGTAAGCGAATTTCATTGTCCTGCCGTACGAGGTAGGCTGACGATGCATTAAGGCTGGCCATCATGGCGGTTGGCTTTGTCCAGGTCAGTGATTTGCACTCGACCTAGAGTTCGTACACCACTGACATGAGTGTTCTAGTCTCTATATGCTCTCGATGCTGCCGACGGAGAAACTGGTGGCGGCGGAATCGTTGTCAACAACCTTATCCAAGCATTGCTCGGGTAGGTGCTGTGCCATACCCATGGCAATGTAGAGCTGAATCCTCTTTGCAGATCGCCAGACTTCGAATCGCCGTCTGAGCGTTTCGGATATCCATTTGGTCTGATCATCTTCTACACCTGGAACTTTGTCTCGTCCATCATTCTTGTCAACGTCTTGATCGCCTTGTTCGGATCTGCATATTCGGACATTACGGAAAACGAGACGGAGGAGTATCTGCTCTTCTTCGCACACAAGACGGTCGATCTGTGAGTCATTTCCGTGATGTTCACTCAAGGAATTACACTGAGCATCGTGAACTTACAGGATTCGAGCACCCGATTCCTTCGTCTAGTGAGTTGACAGGTGGATTTGGATTGGAAGATCATAGCTGACACCTTGCAGTCCCGCTCCTTTCAACCTTATCGAGGCCATCTTCATCGCACCTCTCGAGTAAGTAGGGCTACACGGGACAAGACGGAGATACTGATATCTGTGTCATTGCAGATGGTTCCTGCCTAAGGAATGGTACATTACGATCAATCGTTATGTCATGACGACCATCTTCTTCGTTCCCCTCAGTCTGATTGCGCTTTTCGAATCGCAAATCTCCCACTCGCGCAACAGGCGACTGCGAGCTTACTTTGCTGGACCTGCCCCGGACGAAGATGGGGATCCGAAGATTGAAGATCCGGAATGTGAGGACGATGAGGGAGGTATCATTACGACGGTCAAGTTTGAGGAGTTGGTCAAGACTTTCCCGAAGTAAGTGGCGCCATCCTCTTTTACACAATCGAGCAGCAAAACCGTATGGTGACACAGACGGATGAGCTGGCATATAGCGATGCTGACCAGCCTCTACTCACAGCACCGCTCTTACGGAAAGCGCAGTGGTCCATCGCGAAATCAAAGCGGTGAGGGATCAACTGGACAGGCTCGAGAAGCTATTGAAGAATGGTGAAAATGGGGACAAGAGTCAGTAGGGCGGGTAGTGACCTGTCAAGTACCGAACGAGATTTGGTCTATGAGCGAGGACAGAGGCGGAGGTATACACGGGATCCAGTGCAGCGATGAAGTTGTGTAGCTTATGGGCACAACGACAATGACAATGAAATATGGTATCTTTCGCGCACAGATACATGGTTCATAGCTTACAGGATCAGACAACAAGTGGTTTGACATTCGAAATGTATATACAAGATGTGATAAGTACATAGTATAAATGTGGGTTCTCCTAACGCCTCTCCCCAAAACGATCCCCACCAAACATCATCGCGACCACATATCCCTTTCGAGATCAGGCCACCTCTTGTCTGGTAAAAGGGAAGGGGGTAATGAGAGACGTGCTAACGGTTTTGGTTATCACCGGAAAGAACCAAAGAAGCCCTTTTTGGAAGGTTACTCCCCCTTGATCGGTCTTGGAGACGGGAACGCGAGACCCTCCATCGAGAGTTAGGTAGGGAATCGAACTTTTATGTCCTATAAGGGGGGGAAAGGAGATTGTCAGTATTGGGTGTAGTTGTAACAGCGTGCGAGAGTGTTTGGTAGGAGGATGAATCATGGACTGTCTTGTAGGAGGGCAGGAAGGGAGACAGGGAATGAGATGCTAAAAGGTGGTAGTTCAACTCACTCCGTAAAATTGTTCAAGGAGACAAGAGAAGAACGAGAAAGTAGAGATACAAATTTGTACGAGAGAGAGAGAGGGAACGAACCGTCCAACAAACGCAGCTTTGCGGTTTGGCCCAATGACCGTGACGTGGTATAAATATTTCGTATACACTGTGGTGTTATCACGGAATCAGATATAGAGATAACCGGCCGGGTCCAAGCGCGCGGCGCGTTGCAAGGAAGGAACAGACAACCAACATCAACATCCATTCACTCCTCGTCGCATACACACCTCCAAGCTAGATACTGGCAAGTACGGACTGTGAACGAAGGAGAGTCAGAACATGTCGGCATCGACGAGACCTCGATATGATTCTATGAAGAGTCAGAGCTCAAGTATAGCTCCTTCGACTTGGGGAGGGAGACCACCTTCACCAAGTGTAAGCGGTGGTGTCTCTTAACGATAGCTGGTGCTGATGTTGAATGCAGTATTCAACTACGACTACTGGTAGCAAGGTCAATCTTCCCGAGCATCATGCACTGATAACGAGGAAAGATCTCCGCCAATCTATCGCATGTTTCGAAGATGTAAGTCATATCCCCAATCACCGAGGTTGAGCTGATGTGGTTGATCTTCCGGTTCATAGCTCATGGCAGCTGCCAAGGCGTATCGTAATGCGTTACTCGCAATGTCATCTGCTACCGCTACATTCGCAACAGCCATGGAAGCTTGTTCAAGGTACGTTCCACATCGATATGAATGTGTTGTGCGTTGCTGATTGCGTGGGCGCGCTGTGCAGGGTAAAAGGATGTCGGACTGCGAATTCGGCTTTGGCCGGCGCATCAGGCCTCCAATACTTGATATCGAACCACGAGCAACTCCTCGCCGATACGGTATACCGTCAATTCGAAATCCCTTTACTCGAGGCGCTGGATCATTACAAGTTGGTGACGGCCGATAGGTTAGCGGGGTATGAGAAGTCGTTGAGTGAGCAGAGTCAGAGGATAAGGAAGACCGAGTCGGAGAATCTGAAAGGAGGGAGAAGACGGAAAAGAGGTGAGTGGGCAAACCATCGGGCGTTGTTTTTCGCTCAAAACTGGTGCTGATTATCCCGTGGGAAGATTTGCAACAGTTCAGACAGGCTTTGGCAGAATTGCAAAGACAGGTTGATGAGCTCGATGCGCTCAAGGCGAGTTATCATGAAGAGGTTCTAGAAGGCGAGGACGAGGTGAGCTACCACCGGATGCCAGAGGTTCACTGGCTGACGATTACTGCAACAGGTCTGGGACGCAGTTCTGCACAAAGTCGCTTTCGTGGTCCGAAGTCAGCTCGACTTTTACGAAAAGATCTCGGGCAAAGCGAGCGATCCTATCCTTGAACCGTTGGTCATGTCAATACCTGATCCATTCGACTCATATGGGCCACCAAAAGAGGAAGGACAGATCTTCAGCGTGCTTGCTCCGTAAGTGTGACCCCCTCACATTCCAAAGAGGTTGGTCACTCATGCTCGGTCTGGTGTATCAGCCTCGGATTACTAGACTCCAGCGCACCGCAATCCCCGACACCTAATCTCACTCGCACCCATTCCTCGCCTTCGACGTCGACACCCATCCGCACATCGTCACCAACAAAGTCGACACCCTTCGCAGCATCTGTCACATCTCCAGTGGGACCCGAGACCACGACAGAGTCAGTCATGGGTCGACATGACGGTTGGCTAGATGGAGACACTGCGGATAAGACCGAGAATGGACGAGCGAGACGCGAGTTGAGTGTGATAGAAGAAAGAGATGCGAGTTTGCTTGTGGCGAAGGATGAGGATGAGCCAGTGGACGGGGACGATGGCGAAGTCAGTGATGTACCGGACGCAATAGATGATCGGCCCACTGTAGATGGAGGTTCACCGATGAGTCCGAATGGCATAATGCGGGAAGAAGAAGATGAGAATTAGATCGAAGCTAGTTCCTAGCATTTTGGGCATTTTGTAGCATTCCTCAGGTTGTATCGTATGCTAAATTGCAGCCCCATGGGATACTGCGGCATTATTGTTTACCTTAGCAGCGCTACCAAGATAATCCGCATAGTTGGACTACGGACGTCTGCCTGTTGTTACTTTATCGATACGGAGATATCTCCGCCGGTTAGTCAATTGCACGCGTGGTGTACGAAGACAATGACCGCTTTGCCACCACTGTGTTCGTCATTGACTCGCAATTGCACAATTCAACCTATCATCAGATACACTTTGTCAACACCTCAATACATAAACACCTCCCTCTGATATCCATAGGGCAGTGGAAGAGGGAGGGTATCACCGAATCACCTTTCTTACCAATCGATCAACGCTCTGCTCCGAACGACAACTCCAAGTCGTCACCGTCTTCAATCCTCCTAGGCCCGGTCGACTGCTATCAGGACAGGTGTTATCTTAATCGTCCAAACGCCTGCCGTCATGTCGCTCCCTAGTTTCCCGAGCGAACGACCACCTTCATCCTCTCCTATACTTATCAACGTCCCTTCTCCTGGAGCTGGTAGTTCTTTACCTGTATGGTTATTAGCGCTATGCGGTACATTCACAGCAGTTGGTGAGTTCCACTCTCCCTTTCAGATCGCTACCCACCCAATAGGACCTCTGCTTGCTCGCGTATCATGTATCACGATCAATACTGATATGTCGACGCTTGCGATAATAGCTACCGGCGTGTCGATCATGTCGATCACCCTACAGTTGAAGAATTATAGGAAACCGACGTTGCAAAGAGCGGTTGTACGAATCATGGTGATGTGAGTGTCCCAACATAGCAGTACGATGACTGGATAGGATAAACAATGACTGATCCTGTGTTGTATCGTCATGGCGTTATAGGGTCCCGCTGTATGCTATCTCCTCGCTCATTGCGATATTCTCATTGGAAGCTGCGTTCTTCATTGATGCTGTGCGAGATCTGTACGAGGTGAGTCACAGTCTTTGACCCCTGCTCACAAGCTCCTATATCCCATACTCTATTTGAGCGGTATCTCTCTTCGATACTTTTGCACCAGAATTGCTGACTACCTTTCTCAGGCATTCGTCATTTACACCTTTCTACAACTGCTCATCACATACCTCGGCGGCGAACGATCCCTCCTTATCATCTTACATGGTAGACCTCCGATTCCTCATCCCTTCCCAGTGGGGCTATTCCTCGGTCCCATGGACGTCAGTGATCCCTGGGTCCTGTTGAACCTCAAACGAGGTGTATTACGTGCGTACAATTTGTACTTCAGCTACCGTCCCCTTCTCATACGCTCAATCTAAACGAGTATCCAAGAAGCTGATCATAGTATTGTTGTAAACAGAATATGTCCAGGTCAAACCACTGCTTGTCGTAGCTACTATCATCCTCAAAGCCACAGGAACATATCAAGAAGGTAAATTCGCAGCAGATTCCGGATATACCTATATCAGTATAGTGTATAATGCCAGTATCTGTCTCAGTCTTTAGTGAGTGTCCTCGGGCCGTCTCTTCTCCAGTCACTTTCGTGAGCTTATCCGTCTTCATGTCCGCAGCTGCTTGGCTATGTTCTGGGTAGCAGTCAGTCAAGATCTCAAGCCTTTCAGACCAGTCCGTACGTTGCAATCGTTATTCGTGATTCAGGCGCTTTACGAGTAAATAATCTCTGATTCCTCATGTAGCGAAATTCCTCTGCGTCAAGGGCATCTTGTTCTTCTCCTTCTGGCAGAGTATCGGTATCTCCCTGTTGGTCGCAGTGCACGCTATCAAGAAAGGTCAGTTAAAGAAGCGTGGACTATTGAAGGGAGCACCATGAGCTGACGACGCATCGCAGTTGGACCATACACCGATGCCGAGCACATGTCTCTTGCCCTAGTGGACTCGTTGATCTGTTTTGAGATGCCTATCTTTGCCATTGCTCACGTAGGTTCTCATCTTTTGCTGTCTGTATAGTGCTGACGTATGCGAGCACAGCAATATGCCTTCCAAGCGAGCGATTATATCGACGAGAAACTGAACTATGCCGCCCGACTTCCGTTCATCTACGCTTTCCGTGACGCTTTCGGTTTCAAGGACGTGTGGGAAGATACGAAAGACACATTGAAAGGTCGAGGTGTGTCCTATCAAGCTTACGAGCCTGCGGAAGGTGGACTGCATTATGGTCTTGGACGACAACGACGTATCAAAGCGGGTTTACGGTACATCAAAGGTGGTAAAGCGAAATACTGGATGCCGATGCCAGGCGATGAAGCGAGAAACAAGGGTGAGACTGGACCTCTCAGCGCTATCAAGCGACGGATCGACGAGCGACTCGCTGCGAGAGAAGGATATGCTCCGCTGCTTCCCCATCAAGCGGATCGGGTGTTCCAGGACGATCCGGATGAGATTGACGAGGAGGCCGAGCGGGCAAATGGAGGTGGAATCTTTGACAGTGATAGTGATGATTCGGACGTTCCCAGTATCGGGTTCCACTCCGCTGATGAGGACGAGGATATGATGTATGAACGAGCAAGGAGGATAGGGTATGCCGGTTTCCCCAATGTGGACGTGAGCAGAGAACAGAGAAGAAAGAGGTTGTGGGAAGAGGAAGAAGGGATCTTAGCGGGCAAGTGGAAAAGAGGTGCATTGAGAGATGGTGAAGGAGAGAACAGGCCTGGGCTAGGGAGAGGAAGGACGAACAGTAGTGTTGCTAGCCAGGGAAAGAAGGGCAAGGGCAAGGGGAAGAAGGTCTACGGTGCTTGTAAGGGTCGCGTCCTTTACATTGATCAAATAGGGTTGAGCTAACAATTCTCATCAATAGGGGCTGACCGACCTGCGCCAGTTTCCCGAAGTGGTGCGTCCACGCCCAACGGACATCCTATTAACCCGTCCGGAGAAGGGGCATGGCTCTACGACGGTGAGGCCGAACGCCCTGTCGGTCATGGTGTACTGGGTACCCAATTACGTTGGACAAAGCAACAGTTGCATAAGGTTATTTCCTCACACGACCAGAAAGCAGACAACGAAACTCTCAACGGTGATGGCAACGTCAATGGAACATCACCGTTTTCCATTGGCGGCGACGAGGAGGACGACAACGATTCCAAGTCCGAAGCTTCCGATCCTGATCCGGAAGAACCTGTCGCTGCAGCCGACGTGGACAAACCATTACCTTCGGATGCGGTCGATCTCGTCACGGAAGATGTAGAAGCTGCAGAAGCAGCACGAACGAGAGAAAGACGTAAAGGGGAACCACAGACGAAAGCTCCTGCTCATGTATATCGCAAGACTCTCATTGACAATGACGATAATACCTCAGGAGGTAGAGTCAGCGAACTGGAGAAAGTGTATGGGAAGAGTCCGGAAGATAAGAGAGGTGGGGTAGATGACGATGATGAGGTGATCGATGGGATTGAGAGGAGTGTCGCGGTCGAGCCGCCAAGACATGCAATGAGTGAAGGCATGGATGAGAATCCGTGGGCGTAGGTCTAGATTTGGCAATGGTGTGAAAACTCGTCGTTGTATTGGATGTACGAGATGTATACTTGCATGGCATTGTCTCTGAGTATGGTGACCAAGTGGTGCATCATCCGTACTACGCAGTGTGACAGTCTCATAGTCGAAACATGCAGTCTCACCATGGTCCGTTCCTTACTCTAGATCGTCAAACATTCCACCGCCTCCGCCTCCGCCTCCGCCCCCACTCAAACCACCCCCACCTACATCCTTCTTTGCCCTCTTTGCGACTCGTTCCTCTCTCAACTCCTTCTTCATTGCCTTGTACTCTGTTCCCATCTCTTCGTCATCGCCACTTCCCCTCTCTTGCGCATCACCAAGAGCTTTCTCTGCTTTCGCCCTCTTTTCCGCTCTGGCTCTTGCTATTGGACCCAAATCACTATTCGCCAAAACCCCTTGACCCTCCGCTTCCGCCAAGGCAATCTGAGCTTGTTCCCACTCGAATTGTTTCTTCGCATCCTTCTTACTCCGTCTTTCTTCTTTCTTGTCCTTTCTTTCTTTTTGTTCCGACCACGCTTCTCTCATCTCGGCTTTGATCTTGCGTTTTGCGCGAGCTTCAGAATAATCGGGTTTTGGTTCGGAGGCTTTTTGGACTATGGTGGCGAGACGTGCGACTTCGCGAGTCTTGGAAGCGTAGGCGTATTTGTCGTACTGTCGATAGAGAATCGAATATTAGCAAACGATCCTCATACAATGAGCTCAGTAGTAGCAGGGAAGTCTCTGCCGCGGGGTCGCACGATGGTAAATGGAACCGCCACTCACATCAACTTCAGCGTCCTCCCATGGTACATCCTCTCTCTCCTTGACTTCCACCTCTCCTCCTTCAGCTATCACCTTGGCACGTCTCCTCGCCTCAGCCTCCTTCTTCCTCTTCCAATCTTTGATCTCTGGCATACCCGGTAATCGCAAAAGTCCATAGGCGATACCTAGCGAGTAGAAATCGAGATCTTGAAGTCGGAAGATGAATGATGCTTCGTGTTTCGAGTATGCGCGATAGGAAGAGACGAACGATTTTGCGCCCTGAGATTTACGGTAATTAGCGACAACAAGCGATTGGTGGTTGATACCTCGATACGTCTCGGGCCAACTCAGACACGGAACGTGAGAGACGATCAGTAGGTAACTCACCTTGTCCGCTAGTTCTCGATCCGTGAGAACAATCTTCCTGATCTCACCCAGAAGATTCACAGCTTCCTGATCAAGACTCGACGGCGTCTCCGACTCTTCCAGATCGGCATCAAGGTACGCTTGTTTCGTCAATGGTATTTTTCTCACATTCAAGAAATCTATGTTCAACCTCCGTCAGTGTCTCTCCCTTTCTGAGCCCGCTACAATACACTACAGTACTCACCGACGTAATCTTCTTCCCTTCCTTGTCCTAACAAGACCACAGCCTTGCCTTTCCGTCCAGCTCTTGCAGTCCTTCCAGCACGATGACTGAACGTTTTCGGATCCGTCGGGGGATCATACTGAATCACAACGTCGATGTCTGTGAAATCTACACCTCGAGCTGCGACATCCGTACAGAGGAGAACGGAGGGTTTGAGATATGATGATGGGTGGGTGACGAAGGTTGATAGAGCCTTTTCTCGGATTCGTGGTTGCAGATCACCATGAAGCGAAGTGAGATGGAATCTGGAGAGGGCGGAGAGTCGGGATAGAATCTGTAGACAGACGAGAGACCATTAGATGATAAACAAGTCGTGTTGAGCCACATGAATCCCTTGGTAGAGTATGACTTACTCGGTAGAAGTAGTCTACTGCCGCACAAGTTGAGAAGAAGACGATGTATTTCGCCGCTTCGTTCTTTGTTGATTCTGCTTTAAGAAGTCGCACCAGCTGCAGAGTCTTCTCCGCATATCTGCAGACCAGATAGGTGTTCTGTAACCTGTTCCCGAATACCAAGTCAGCATCACCTGCGTTACATCGCTCTTTCAGCGTAGGTGGAGTTGAATGCGACTCACCCTGTCGGTGTTCGTCTTTCTTTCGGTTCTTCTCCTTTCCTCTTATCTTTCAGGTTTACCACGATCCTAACTGGATTTCTTAACCCAAGACCGATCATATCCTCGACCGCATCTGTCATTGTCGCTGAGAACAAATGCGTCCTCCTCTGTTTCGGCAGATGTCTCATTATCCTCTCCACATCTCTCCTATGATCCGGACTTGACAGCAACCTGTCCGCTTCGTCTAGAACCAGGACGTCGAGCTCCGACACTCGAACGACTGACAAGCCACGAGGAGACAGGAGGAAAGAGGCGAGTCGACCAGGTGTACCGATCAAGATGTTGGATGAAAGCGATAAGAATGTCTCGTATGGCGTCGGGGTACCGGATGTGATCAGACAAGGTAAGGGGTATGCTGCAGGTTCAGGGGGAGGTGGAGGAGTTCGAGAGGAAGAAGCGATGGGCTCATCAGTCGCCTCTGATTCGGCGGGTTGTTCAGGAGGGATAAGTGAAGCAAGGAAGTAGTGGAATACTTCGTGAATCTGTTGAGCTAGTTCACTACCACAGCGAGTGTATCAGTCACAACGTTTTTTTTTGGGTACCGGCACCACGAAATGAATGGAAGTGAAGGAGACCACCTACCGAGTAGGAGCAATGACGACTGCAGCTACTTCTCCCTTCTTATACTTTCTTTCCCGTCTACAGATTCTCTCCAACACAGGGATCACAAACGCTAGCGTCTTGCCTGATCCAGTGACGGCTTCTACTACACAATCTTGGTGTTTGATAGCTCGGGGGATCGTACCGGCTTGGACTGGGGTCATGTTTTTGAATCCCTGTTTGTTGATGACGTCCATACTACGAAGATGTTGATTCGTCAGTTGAGCACGAACTCGACAAACTGTATTATGACCTTGATGAAGCAAAACTAAGTGGAGATAGTAAGTCGATCACTCACATCCATGGAGTCAAAGGCGGGTTCAGAGAAGCCCATGATCCTCCGAAAGCAGGTGCAGTACCGACAGGCTTGTCCATCTTGACCAACAGAGAATTCGGTTTAGCTCAAATAAGCTGGATATCCAGCAAAGATATGGGATGTATGATTATCGTAAACATTTCAATTCGACTTCTCCAACTTTTGCTTCTCTTCGCGGTTATTGTCACCGGGCCCAAGTTAAGTCACGTGATTTCATTCGTCGCATCTTAGCTTCTTCGCTTGAAATCGGACAAGTCACCGCTACCACTACAACTGTTTCCAACTTATCTATCAGTAAAGAGTATATCGTCCAACTCACTCTGACATACACGGAATACGAATCCGCATCAGACAATATGAACCCCCTCAGATCAACAGTGTGCCAAGCTTCAAGCTCTCTTCGATGGAGCGCGAGCTTAGGTTTACGTTCTCGCCTTTCAACCACTTCGTTATGTCGATCATCGATGGTCTTACCTCGAGCGAGTGCGAATGCGAATGCAACCAGCTCTCGGATGTTTTTGAGAAGGGGATATGCGACACCGTCTCAATCTACACCGCCAAATGGTCTGGATGAACAACAGACGAAAGCGAGAGATCAAGCTGCGGTCGGGGTGAGTGAGCGGTGCTGCTGATGGACATCTCTCCGGTAACTGTAGCTGATCAAGCATACTTTACTCCTTTCTCGTCGACGTCGTTATACCTTCACACGATATCCCAACAACACTATAATTCCTCTGCCCTTAATGCAATCGAACCGACTGCATCTGCCCCTACTCGACTATCTTTCACTCCTCGCAGCCATTCACCTGGAAAGCAGCTGCTCTGTTCCTACTCACCGGTGTGGGACTGTACATGTATTTCGAATCTGAAAAAGCTGCCGTCATCGCCCGTCGTCAAGCCGAACTAGCTTCCAAATCTATCGGAAAACCATCGATCGGTGGTCCCTTCTCCCTATTGAATCAGGATGGCGTCGAATTTACCGAAAAGAATCTGTTGGGTAAATGGACTTTGATCTATTTCGGATTCACACATTGTCCTGATATCTGTCCCGAGGAATTGGACAAGATGGGAGAGGCGGTAGAGATGGTTGATAAGGCCGTCGGAAAAGATACGGTCATGCCTGTATTCATTAGTGTGGATCCGGCAAGAGATACTTTGCCTCAGTTGAAAAAGTATATCCAGGGTAAGTGCCGGCGATGTCTTCACTTTGCTTGATCCGATGTCAGTCGTCCTCGAGCTTTCGATCACTGACATATCGTTTTCAATCTTTGCAGAATTCCACCCTAGAATGGTTGGCCTGGTAGGCGACTACGAAGCGGTCAAGAAGACATGCAAGATGTACAGAGTATACTTCTCCACACCTCCCGAAGCCACCGCCGCGGATGATTACCTCGTCGATCACAGGTGAGTTTTGGCTACTTGTGACTACGACGACTATCCCGCTGACAACACTGCCTCTTTAGCATTTTCTTTTACCTTATGGATCCCTTAGGTCAATTCGTCGACGCATTCGGCAAGGCCACCACTGCAGAGACGGTTGCCCAGAAGGTGCTCGAGGCGAGAGGCAAATGGGAAGCAGCAGGTGGGAACAAGGCAGCGGGAGTACCAGAGTAAATCGCAAAAAGGACACAAGTGACGACCATTCACCTTGGTACATAAATCTACATACATACGATACTGCATAGCATGACCCCCTATTCATGAAATATAACACGCTCTCCTCTTACACATCTTACGGTAATCTGCTCTTCTTGGATTTGTACAGTTCATCATTATCAAATGGCTGTAATTTACGTCTATCGACGTTCTCGCCAAATTCTTTAGCTCGGACAGTATAATCTGGCCCTGCTGGAGGAAAAGATTGACGAGGACGTTTCTTGGATCTCGTGCTTGATGCGTCTTGAGTCTCACTAGATCTTAACGGTGGGGCATGAAGAGCGCTTGTGCCAAGTTTGGTTGGAGTGAACGAGGTGGTCTTCCGTCGATCGCGCAGATCCGCTGTTGATTGTCGTACTGGGAGTGTGTTGTGAAAATCGGTGAGATCGATTGAGTCTGCTCCCTCATTCGAGCTGAGATGTCTAGACGGCCCTGCGACGGGCAACAATGCGCGGGGTCGCGAAGCTGACTGATGGGCAATGGAGCCAAAAGGAGTTGCGTTGGTATGCCTTTGGACAGGAGTGGGGCCAGTT
Organism: Kwoniella shandongensis; assembly: GCF_008629635.2. Taxonomy (NCBI): domain Eukaryota; kingdom Fungi; phylum Basidiomycota; class Tremellomycetes; order Tremellales; family Cryptococcaceae; genus Kwoniella; species Kwoniella shandongensis. The sequence goes on from NC_089288.1 coordinate 859,903, forward strand.
ATCGCAAGGGTATGCTACATTGCCGCCTCAGTCAACTAAAGTCTTTTGACGGCGCAATTGACTCACCCGTCTACGACTCGTCGAGGCGAAACCCTCATGTTGTCTACCGTCGTCGTCCGCTTCTGACAGGTCTTCTTCCTCCTTCACAGACTCAGATCCATCGGTATCCTCAAATATATTCTTGCAGATCCTCCATATCCTGGACAACTTTCTCCGCCTCTTTGATAAGGTGGTTCACCAAGGTAGCTCGCTTTCGTATACCTCGAGCCTTTTCGTTGGGATAGAAGGACTCAAATTTCATCGGAGCAGCACCGGTCCTAAAGTCAGAAGGCGCAACAATCAAACCGATCAGACGACGTCTATTCATGTCGAACAGATAAGCAGACTTACGCAATTGCACTTTCGACTCGCTCACACCACGCTAGTACCGTGTCTCGGTAATGCATCGAAACGCTCTCTTGATCAGGTGGCATACAGCTAATGAAGAGTGGTAAAGTTTTGGATTTGGTCGTAGGGGAAGAGAGGTCGGGGAGGTAGGAGTTGAGTATTGTACGGATGTTGGTCAGTGCCATAGGTGTAAGGCCCGGCGTCGATAGGAGGTACGCAAAATACTTGAAAGGTTTATCAGTCGCATTGCAAAGATATCCACTAGCGACCACATCTCAGGTCGAACTTACGTATTTCCTGAATCCCAATGAGAAGGCGGACATCAAGTCTCCTTCATCCCTCTTACTTATCCTCTCCACCGTCACTCCCTCCTGCACGGTTAATGATCCCATTTCCACTATATCATCATTACTAAGTCCGGTCTCGTCATACTCTGCCAGCAAGTCATTGTGCATCGTCAGAGCGCGACGCGCTTCTTCTTTGAGTCGAGCAGAGAGGAGTTGGAAATGGGCGAAGATGTTCAGTGTCTCGGTGAAGAGGGGGAAGATAGGTGTAGGGAGGAGGTGCGCACGGAGCGCTTCGAGAAGAAGGGTAGGTGATGGATTAGAAGTGGTCGCTGACGTGAAGTTCGCCATCGCATCCCTCCCGCCGGCGGATGAAGATTTGTCGAGATAAGACGATGGCTTGTTGCGTTTAGAAAGAGATCGTGTTGAATAGAGGAGGGAGGAAGGAAAGTAGAATGGACAGAATGACAACGACTTGACGCGACTTTGAAACATTGTCCGTGAACTCGAAAAGTGGAGGTCAGAAGAACCATACAACGTCATACAAACTCCTGCACCACTTTTTACGACACACTGAGACTCCAAGTCTACTTTCAGCCTGCGCCATGAGACCATGAGAACGGAATAAGACGTATGTCAGGCAAAAGCCAAATCGCTCGTTGCCAATACAGGTGTATGCATTCTAGTATACATGAGACGTGACGATTTTGTTATATCTATTTCATATTGGCTTTCTGGAACATCTCCATCGCTTCCTGCGAAAACCAGAGAGGCAAAATGATCGTCAGTGCTGAGCTATTGATGCGATTACATAGGTACCGTACTCACCTTGGGGTCCACACCAGCCTTCTGTAATTCTGACATCAACTACATCGGATGAACGGACACTCTGTCAGCTCCTTTCTTGGATCGGGATAACCCAACGTCGTCGCACTTACAGTCTGAGCTGCTTCTCTCAAGTCCTTGTCCATTGCCATCTTAGCCATATGGGTCATACTAGGTTGCTTAGTCGTGTCGAATCCTGTGCCAAGTAGCACAATCGATCAGCATCGCCTGATTTCGCGTAGTGGCAAGATTTCCAACTTTGCTGAGACCTAACTCACCTTTCTGCTCCATGATCTTACCCAGACTCAACATCGCATCGACAGCACCTTGATGTTGCTTGATCTTGTCTGAGAATCCTTTGAAAGCAGGGTCCGCGAACGGGTCTTGGGGAGCTTCGGACGCAAGTCTTCGTGATGTAGAGTGGAGAAATCGGGGTGATAGGGAAGAAGGGAGAAGAGATCGACGGAGCGATGTGCGAAGGGCGAGGACAGATCGTGCAGCTTGCATTTTGTGTATCTGTATGATGGGTTCTGTAGGATAAGGAGAAGCTTGTAAAGCTACTATACGATTCAAGTGTCAATGCAATAAACTACGTTGTGTCGTAGATCAGCTCGTAACCGAGATCTAGAAAGCAGTCGGAACCCCTTACGTAACTATCTATCCGGCACCGATGACATGTGTGTGTTATCTCTCGTGTACACCTTCATCTCCTTTCAACATTACAAGCGGATTTGCATCTGACTCACTCTCGGCTTCTAGCACCTAACGACACAATGTCGAACCCTTGTACCGTGACACTAGAGGATGGAACGCACTACGACCTCTCCTCCCTTGCATCGGCCAAATCGGACTATGTCGCCGAAGTCGGAGAAACAAGCTACAATCTGAATGTGTGCAGAGGTGTCATAGGTGAACTGTACAAGATTGACGATCCGGATACGGTCGGTGGATTCGTGCGAAAAGCAGATGGAGACTTCTCACTAGGGTGAGCTTCTATGTTCAAGCAGGTCACAGGGTGATATGTTGCAATCGATGTATACTGACTTTTGATGAATGGTTCTTAGACGGGTCAATACCAATTTGACTGTCTCACCGATGACGAATGAACCGATGTTGATCATGACAGATGGATCACCATGTCCTCTGAATCCAGATGCTACAGCATCCACAGCTATCCGAGTGAGTCACACAACACCTAGCGTCGAACGACACTCGATCATACATGTCACATGCTGATCTTAGTACCCATTCCAATAGTTCATCTGTAGTCCTGCAGACTTCCATGCTGGTAAACCCGTTCTGATGGCGACTCTTCCACCGTCCGATCCATGTCATTTCTATTTCGAGTGGAAATCACATGTGGCATGTCCTACGAATCCGAAGCAGGAGTTGCAGTCGAATCACTACTATGTGTTTGGAGCCATGTGAGTGACAATCGTCTGTCCCTGCAATGTGAGGAAGGGATACGCTCTCTATAATGGATCGTAACATAGTACTGTCATGCTGATCTGCATTTGACTTCGTCTTTCAGCCTATTTATCGCTATCCTGACGTGGTTTGGCGGTCTGACTCTCTACAATCGACTGTATCTCAAGAAACGAGGCCTTTCCCAATTCCCCATTCCTTCATTCCACCTACCCTCCATCTCACTCCCTGGCACCAAATCATCCTCCGCTACAGGTAATGGAACGTCATCAGGTCAACCTCGATGGGGATCATGGGGAAGACGAAGTAATCGTTCTGGTGCTGGAGGGTACTCTTCCATTCGCGCCGAAGCTGCAGAAGATGACGAGGAAGAAGGTTTCGCTGGCAGATTCAGTTTAGAGGACGATGATGAGGACGCGGAGGATTTGACAGGGGGTGAGACGGATGCCTGGCGAAGCCATGGTCATGCGAATGGAGCGAAAGCAAAGGGCAATGGATCAGTAGGCGTTCATCAGGGTTTGGTAGATATTTAGTTGGTGTAATGCAATAGATGGGGGTACAATGGCTCGCACAGCACTTTGACAATTGCATGCATGCATGTATACATGAGCTGTATTCGAGCATGCATGCTTCCTTAAGAACATCTGTCTGTCCATTGACGCGCTGTATGGTGTGAGAACAAGTGCCACAAACTGTTAACTCCGTTTTCAGGTTGTAGAGTGTGGGTATATCCGTATCCTACTATTGGCTCCGGTCTCCCTTCGTTGCTTCGTTGCTTGCTTGCTATTTGGACATTCCGATCTTGAATTCGATTCCTCCAACCTGCTCCCCCTAAAGCTGGATCGTCAGCACCACTCTTTCAGATCTTGACTAGTCCACCTCATATACGCGCTCAAGATGATCCGAAACTTCAAACCGATACTTCGAAATGTACCTTCTTCGTCTCGAACAACGCTCCGATCATTGTCTACGACTCCGATCAGATCGCTCGCTTCGCCCGTCGTTGAGCCTTCGCCCGTGAGAGCGCACTCTGTCGAAGAGTGAGTATAGTCAATCATTTCAATCGGTCGTAGGACTGGAAGGATCGCTTGGTGCTGGATTTAGATATGATGGAGCAGTCTTTGATTTTGAAGGATAGACCGGGGGTTTGCAGAAGGAAGGATTTGGTGTATTGTGGCGAAGCTAACTTCTGTTGGTTTTGCTTCTAGGTTGCACTCCATGTCAGCAGAGGAGATCTTGAAGGAGAGCGGAACAAGACGGGAGGCCCAAATGAGACATTTCACCGGTACGTCTATCACACCCCTTCCGTATCTCTGATTATCGTCGTCGATCGCTTGTTTGACTAACGCGATGCTGTAGTCAACTTTGGTCCCCAACATCCTGCTGCTCACGGTGTGCTTCGACTCATCCTCGAACTGAACGGAGAGGTGAGCTGATCCGATCGCCTGACACCAGCGAAGTCAAAAGCTGACCCGTGTTCATTTGTAGGAAATCCTCCGTGCCGATCCTCATATTGGTCTTCTTCACAGAGGTACTGAGAAATTGATCGAGTACAAGAACTATACTCAGGCTTTGCCATACTTTGACCGATTGGATTACGTCTCAATGAGTGAGTGCCGATCCCGCTATATACCAATGAGACATCGGCTGATTAGCTGTCATCGCAGTGACCAACGAATTGGTGTACTCGCTTGCTGTTGAGAAGTTGCTCAACATCGAGGTTCCGGAGAGAGCTAAATGGATTCGAACACTTTTCGGTGAACTTACTCGAGTTCTCAATCACTTGATGGCTGTTTTGACGTGAGTTATCGAAATCCGTTACTTTCCACTTGAATCTGGTACTGATAATCTACTCTTAGCCACGCGATGGATGTCGGTGCTCTTACTCCCTTCTTGTGGGGTTTCGAGGAACGTGAGAAGCTCATGGAGTTCTACGAGCGAGTGTCTGGTGCTCGAATGCACGCAGCCTACGTCCGACCAGGTGGTGTCGCCTTTGACTTGCCTCACGGATTGCTCGACGATATCTTCAAGTGGGCCACCCAGTTCGCCAGTCGTGTCGATGAGATCGAGGAGGTCGTTACTGGAAACCGTATCTGGAAGGGAAGAACCATCGGTATCGGACCCGTCACCGCCCAACAAGCTTTGGACTACAGTTTCTCAGGTGTCATGTTGAGAGGTAGTGGTGTTCCATGGGATATCCGGTATGTTGTTGCGATCTCCTCCAGAAACGCTGAAGCATGTTACTGATTATTTACCGCTTCACAGAAAGGTTGCCCCTTACGATGCGTACGACCAGGTCGAGTTCGACGTTCCCGTCGGAAAGAACGGTGACTGTTGTGAGTGACGATGGGTTAATCGCGCTGTTTACAAAGCTTACGTTCGTCTTGAATAGACGACCGATACCTTTGCCGAGTGCAAGAATTCCGAGAGTCATTGCGAATCATTGGTCAGTGTTTGAACAAGATTCCGGACGGTGCCTACAAGGTCGACGACCACAAGATCGTTCCTCCTCCTCGAGCATCAATGAAGGAGAGCATGGAGGCTTTGATCCACCACTTCAAGGTTGGTACACCTTTCGCTAGCATCGTGCCATCTGTTGTGTGCTGACTTGCTTTCCCACCCGTTTAGCTCTTCTCTGAGGGATACTCTGTCCCACCAGGAGAGACCTATGTGGCTATCGAAGCTCCCAAGGGAGAGATGGGTGTCTTCCTTGTTTCAGACGGATCCAACAGACCATACAAGTGCAAGATCCGAGCGCCTGGTTTCGCCCATTTGCAAGGAGCAGATTTCATGATGAGGCATCACTTCTTACCGGATGCCGTGGCGATCATCGGTACTATGGATCTGGTGTTTGGAGAGGTTGACAGGTAGACGGAGAAGTCCTTCAAGTTGATGTGATGATGAAGGGTTGTACGATAGGTTAGGTTAGGTAGTGGGTTTTGTGCAGATGCATCGCATAATTAGATAATCCGATACATGCCCGAAACCAAAATTAAAACCAGAGCTTCTGTTTCATCTATCTATGGCGTGGGTAGCTATCGTTACACTTGAACTTATCATTTACATCTACTGTCGAAAGTCGGTATAAGCGTGAGCGATCACATAGACTAATTTCATTGCGATGGGACACTGAAAACTCCACTCACCAAACTATCGATCGATCTTGAAGCCTTTCTTTCTCTAATCTTTGGTTCAGGATCAGGCGACAAGCCGAGATATTCGCAGGTGAAAACTCGAAGAATACGGTTCCATCGATTCATTGCAGGTACGGAAAGGACAGACGCGTCGTCCTGCGATAGGGAGGCATGTGGTATCAGCGCAAAAGGAGCGAATGCGGATATGGGTGATGACTGTACTCACTCCTAGGGTATGCCAGACTGCCGGGAAAGGATTGGATATGACGTGTAGGATGCTGACTCCTCTCTGCATGAACTGGGTGGTGAGAGCATCGCGTCAGTGTTATGTGCCTTGATGTGTGAGATCAAGATCTTCTCAACGCTTCGCCCGAGTACGACCAGCCTTTACAGCCAGCTAGCTACCTTCACCTCGAGACCACCTACTCGTGCTACGTTACAGACCAATCGTCTGGAGGGACAACGACTCACCGGTACATGATCATCACCTATCATCCCTTTATGCAATCTCGTCTTCCCAAACCATTCCTCCTGACCTTTTTCCACCTTGACCAATCTCTCAGCTTTCAACCTCTCGTCCGCCGAAGCCATTTCGGAATGCAACCAATCTGTCTCGCGAGAGTAGCTGTATATCTTGGAATGGGTATTTCCTAATAGATCGAGGAGGACGAGGACGTCGATCGTATTCAGGATAGTGGGAGGAGGGGACATTCGACGGCGGGAAAGGGGATGAGATGGGGGGAGATAGGTATCGGCCCATTCGGATGCTAGGTGTCTGTAAGGATAGACAAATCACTTGGTCAGTATTTGTTGGTTTAGATATCCTACGCTTCGCCACACCGCAGAGCACGCACCTCGCTCCGTAGATCGAATCGGTGTCTGTCCAATCATGGAACGCCTCCTCTCCATCGAAGAACACCAACTGTATCGTCGTCTCTGCAATCTCTTCCTCGTCGTAGCCATCATGCAAGATCGCATGGCCTGACTCGATCCGTTTTTGACGAGCGCTAAGCAGTGGTGTGAGGAATTCCGCCAAGGAGAGCATCATCGCGCAAGGGGCGGCAGAGTCAGTCGCTCCTATGAACTGACCGGTAGCAGAGGAGTTTGTCAGCATCTTGACGATACAACGAGTGTTGTTTTCAAGCGAAGAGGGATGACAGTCGCGTGGAGACGGCCTATGACCCCGAGGAGGTCAAAGGGCAAAGAGCGGTTATAGAGCACCGCCAACACCATGTCCACTAGCACACCCGGCCTCGTTGACATTTCTCGCTTCCACGTGCACTCACTTGATTCGCTGGGAAGTCTGGAAACCACTTTGAATCGAAATGAGCCGCCAACACCACCTTTCTTGGCGCGTCGGGATTGAATGTGTAGATGAGGTTTGTAAACTCGATGTCACCAATCGGTGTCGAGCCTGTGAACTGATCCTGGAAGCACAAGAGATCAGCGTTGCGTGGTAGTGCAATGATGTCACTGAAAGGTGCGATGTACTTTCTCTTCGTGCCATCCTAGTTTGGAAAAGACCGAGGAGATGTAGTTCTGGACGAGCGTACTGTGTTATGTCGTGTCAGTCTCCGCTGCTTCAGGTCGTGATTTGCAAGACTCCTGCTCACTTGTTCGCCGAGCCAGCTATACAAGACAGTAGACACTTGAGATCAGCTTTAACCTCTTATCCAAGTCTTGTGATCTGTGAAATTGTCGTCGGTCGCTGGCCTACTCACATGCTCGGGGTATCAACAGCTTTCCCAAATGTCCTTCATTTACACTCTTCCATTCTGGTGGATTTAGCTCTACGATAGACCTCAAATCATCATTTGACAATGCGTGGAAATCACGAGTCCGGAAGTGATCTTCCTCGGTCTCCGTTGTCGTTCGGGCAGAACATGGTTGTGATTGTGATAGTCCAAGAAGGACGATGAGGAAGAGTGGTAGGAGGTGGAAGTGGAGGAGACGATTGGGGTAAGTGGGGAAAGAATGGAGTTTTGTCATCGTATCATCGTATGACAATGTCCATAAGCAATCGTATATACTTTTGAGGATGCGGACGAGTCAGGAAGTGGTAATGGTGATCTGAAGCGCGATATATAGAGGTAACAATCAAAACAGACAACAACTTCGAGCCAAAGCCGGAATGCGTTGCTTGGCGGTCTATCACGCGGCGGAGCGAAAAGTGCCCACCGTAGCGATATATGCCTAATCTCTCGCCGACCTTGAATGGAACAAGAACTGATGGAGTCACTCCGATAACAGAGAGCATGGCTCTCGATAGTGTGTGTGTGATAAGATCATATGCATTCAGCCTTACGACCCGAGACCCGATCCGACCCAACAGATGATATACTGTTGAACTTGACGATCTCCCCTCCTTCCCTCACATCGCTACTATCCCCCTCCTCAGTCTATACACTACTCCCGTTCCATCCATCTATTCAGTAGCACCGTCCTGGAGGTACTTTGATCGGATGTCCTTCCATTGTTTCTGAAGGATTATAACAAACGGAGTCAGCGGAATGAACGAAAACCTCGAACGGCAAAAGACCACCATGGCCCATCTTTATCGACAGAGGGACAGGATGATATGACGAAACACCGTACTCACACCTCGGTTGTGGTAGTCCCACCAGCCAGTAGTGGCGAGATCGTAGCCTACAGAGAAGGTGAAGGCACCAACGAAGATGGAAGCGACGAAGGATGAGTTTCGCTTGAAGAAGGTGTTGTAGATGAGCTGTGGAGCATCAGTCGGATATGTAGTGAGTGGTGGTATAGGTGTGGGTGTTGTCGGACGGCGGGAATGAGAAAGGGTTGGTAGCGATAGTGTAAAATGGGTTGGAAGAGTATTGATCGAGATATTGCATGGGAAGCAATGGGCGAATGGGAGAAGAGGAGATCGTCAGCTACGACCACATCGCACACTGAGTGCACTCCCGAAACGGTTGGACACTCACATCAGCTGCTCGGCCCATGATGAATCGTCAGGTGTGGAGGTGGTGAGAGATGAAGAGGGGTTGATCGAGTGCTTTTATGTCTGACTGAATATGTATGTCGAATGTCGAAACGGAGAAAGCAGGAGAGTGGTGGAAGGGAAGCAGGGAGAGTGAGAGACGGAAGCTGGTTTGCTGGTGGGATGATGTTAAGTGGGGGTGATATACTGATGGTGCCACACTTGATACAGTGCTATTACCCAATATGAATGGGATATGCCCCTCTGCCCCCTGTTTCCCCTCTCAGCTCACTCCCCCCGCGCTGCTCGTCGCCCTTCCACCGTACCAACACTCACTCGCGCTCGGTGGCTCGCTTCCACCACCACTATAGACACCATACATACACAACCACACCTCCATAGCACTCTGCATCACTCACTCACACCCTACTCTCCCTCGATCAACAGTATAGTCGCGCCCATCTTCGTCAACTGTATCAGTGTACACAAATACACATAACCCTCGCATCGCAACTCCTACCACAGCAAACATCCAACACCCCTCGCCAACTTCAACTTAATCGTTGTTCGGCATCCCGCATTGGACAGCTGAATAATCGCTACGGTCGAACACAACACGCGTCTGATCTATCACTGCAGCTGTGAGACTGGCCGGTATCGCGTATCGATCAGCTCAGACATCCGTGTTGCCAAAGACAACGCGAACGGACTAGTGTAACAGTTGGATCAACGTTATTGCAGCCAGGAGGAGAACTCGTATAGAGGCTCATAGCACGCCGTATACAGTTGACAAGATGAAGGGTTTGAAGAAGGCGATGGTGAGTGTCGCTGCGTTGTGCCCGGATCTATTGGAACTGCGAGGATCTGTCTACAAAGGGGCAGGAAATGCAATGCTCAGCAGGACGCGGAGAGGCGATGGACGAAATACTCCTGTTTCGCTTCAGGGGCTACGTTCCATCTTTGACTGTCCTTTGTTCAACAAGATGGAGATATAACTATAAAGATATAGTTGTGCTGACGATACGCCTGTTTATCAGAATCTGTCTCGTACCAAATCATCGGAGAAACAATCCAAATCGCCCAACCCACCGAATGTTAAACCCCAACCACCTTTACCTCCCAACACCAACTCACCTGGACCTTCCTCGCCTTCGCTGAACTCACCGACAGCCAACCGATCTTCCGCCTCACCATACAATTCAACGTCGGCTGACAACGCAATGCTAGGCCATCATCAGACAGCTGCTGGTGCACCTCTCACACCTAGACGATCGCCCGTTTCAGACAAGACTTCGCCAGCACCTCCACTCGTCGTCATTTCCGGCGCACCACAAGCGGCGGGCGCTAACACTGAGATGCCACCCGACCCTATTCCACATTCGCCTCATTCCAGAGGGTTCGGTTCCCCGGAACGATCACTCGGTCCAGATGGTCAACCGACCCCACCTAAAGCTGGACCTCTGACAAGGCTGAGAGGAGCTCCGAAGGATACTATTCCAATCACTGGGAAGACACCAAGAAAACAGAGAAGTAGTAGATTCTATGTGACTGAGAAGGTCGATATTGAAAAGCTGCCAAATTTCTCAGGTAAGTCATTATCTTTTCTTACTATGGTTGGTCAATGTGGCTAACGCTACCACCGCAGATGTGAGACCGGAAGAGCGAAACGACCTTTTCGTGCAGAAATTACAACAATGTCGCGTCGTTTTCGATTTCAATGATGCGAGTAGCGAACTTCACGGGAAACAGGTCAAGGCGCAGACTCTACACGAGATGTTGGAGTATATCACGACAAGTAGAGGCGTTATCTCAGAAGCGATCTATCCTGAAGTCGTTGGCATGGTAAGTTAAACCCTCGTACGGGGTTAGTGCCGTGGTAAGCTGACGCGTTATTGGCCTTGCAGTTCGCAACCAACCTTTTCAGATCTATCCCTCCTCAAGTGAACCCCACAGGGGACGCGTTCGATCCGGAAGAGGATGAGCCCGTTCTCGAACTCGCCTGGCCCCACTTGCAAATCGTGTACGAGTTCTTCCTTCGTTTTGTCGAGAGCCCCGATTTCAACACAAATATCGGCAAGAGATACATCGACCAGGCCTTTGTGATCCAGGTGAGCACCAATAGTCTGTCGCGAATCACTAAAATTTTGTCTGACGGCTTTTTCTTGGTATAGCTACTTGAGCTGTTTGACAGTGAAGATCCAAGAGAACGGGACTTCCTTAAAACTACTCTTCACCGAATTTACGGCAAATTCCTCAGTCTACGGGCTTTCATTCGACGATCTATTAGTCACGTCTTCTTCCAATTCGTGTACGAGACAGAACGACACAACGGTATTGCGGAGCTCCTCGAAATACTCGGTTCCATCATTAACGGTTTCGCTCTTCCGCTCAAGGAGGAACACAAGACGTTCCTCACTCGAGCCCTCATCCCCCTCCACAAGGCGAAATCGCTCGCTTTATACCACCCTCAATTGGCTTACTGTGTCGTGCAATTCCTCGAGAAGGATTCTTCGTTGACTGAGGAGGTCATTTTGGGTTTGCTAAGATACTGGCCCAAGGTCAACTCGCCAAAAGAGGTCATGTTCCTCAATGAGGTGGAGGAAATTTTGGACGTGATCGAGCAAAACGAGTTCATCAAAGTGATGGTCCCGCTATTCCAGCAACTGGCGAGGTGTATCAACAGTCCCCATTTCCAGGTAAGCAGGTCTCCCCAGCTTTAAGTCGTGAAGACTGCCCCATTGACTTGGCCTCAATCCAGGTTGCTGAACGGGCTCTATACTATTGGAACAACGAATACATTGTTAATCTTATGGGTGAACATATTGGCGTTGTTCTGCCCATCGTCTTCCCGGCGTTGTATCAAAACTCGCGATCACATTGGAATAGGTGAGTGTCGGTCATGCTGCACGGAGAGGGCGAGTGGCTGACGTAAGCTTACTAGAACCATTCACGGAATGGTGTACAATGCGCTCAAACTCTTCATGGAGATCAACCAAGACATGTTTGAGGAGTGTCAAAGAAACTACAGAATACAGAGAAAGGCGTAAGTGGTAATGCAAAAATAGTAGAGGGGCCACTGCTGACAAGACATTGGGCACGTAGTGAGGCAGACCGAGCAATTGAGCGATACGACGAGTGGATTCAACTGCGAGAACAAGCGATTGAGAATCACAAAGCGAGCGGCTCAACTTCGGAACTACCGAAATCACTCACCGAGCCTCTACCACCTCGACCAGAGCCATATGAGGAAGAGCCATTGACCGACGTATCGGTCGACATGACTGCCAATGGATTCGACCCGTCTGAAAGCTTCACGTTGGATAGGTCGATACAGGAGGACATGGTACCTATGGCTGATCCAGGTATCGACACGATCCAGGTAGGTCCAAGCAATGCGTGGGGGACAGTGTTCGTGTAAGACACCGCTGATGTCAAATCGCAGCCAATGTCGCCTGTCGGCTTAGGCATACACGGAGGGACAAGTCCCGGTGCGCCGATCAGCCCCACGCCCGGCAGCAGTAACCCACATGTACGAAGAAAATCAGTGCTCCCAATGGATCCGGGTGTGATGCGCGATCTACAGGTGGGTCGTGATGCCGTCTGCCTCGTGTGTGCGTCTGGTCTGTAGGCTGATCAGACGGTATCTTCACTTCCAGGCTCATCGAAGTCTCGAAGGCGCGAATGCGCTCACGGCACCGGGCGGACCAGAGGCTTAGACTTGATCTTGCTTGGTAACTGGCTCGGGTGTTCCTTTTCTAAAATTGTATTTAGTGTTCTGTTTTTAGCTCCAACTTCAGCATCATCAATGATTACCCAAATATCGCAAGAGTTTCCTTTCGCTTATACCCATTTCAAAGAGATTGTTTCTGCGTAGCTGTAGAGATTGGTTCAGGTGTGGTGTGAGAATGTTTAGAGACAGGTGTGACGAGACAAAGATGTATTTGTTTATAGGTACGAATGAAGATGAAATACGCAGTGCGCCGTGGGTGCTAAGAACCATGTTTGTTACGCAAGAAGACAATTATAGCAAAGAAACCGAATCTATCCTGATGATTCGATACAAGAATCGCGTTAGGTGAAATGGTATCTAAATGCATTTGATCCACTATCTCTTTGAAGCCTTGATAGCGCTGGCGATACCTGTCATCATACTCGGTCTATCTCTAAGATAGTTGACCTTTGCTCTTCTCAGATCTCTAACACCGCCTGTTCTCCCTTCTGCCTTTTTGACGACCTTGATCTCCTTGATCAACGGACTATTGACTTTAAAACTCATCTCCACTCCAACTTTATTGACGATGTTCCTCAATCTGAAACTGGTGTCGACGCCACCGCGTTTGATACCCATCAACACGCCAGAAAAGGGTGAGACGGATTTCTTCGTTGGGTCGGTATAGGTCAAGACGGTGATGACGGAACCGGTACGTAGTCTGTCTTTGTTACGTCGGCCGAAAAGTGGGAGATAGGGTGATTGAGGAGTGGATCGGTTCAAGTGGGTGATGAGGGACCATCCTTTTTTGGGAGAGATGAGGTTGGCAGGTGGAGGAGAGGAAACGGTAGAGGGAAGCGTAAGAGCAGAAGGGTTGAATGGGTATGCTGGGGAGGGGAGTAAAGCAGCAACGTTAGCGTGTATGACTTTGCGGAGGACATATCGTATAGAAAAATCCGTGGAGAAACCCAGGTTGCATCACTGTGTGATGTTCGGCCCTTTGCGTTGCACTACGAGGCATACACAACACTCACAAGATGAAGACGCAGAGGAGGTAGCGAATCCTCGAGAGGTGGACGTGCTTGCCGCAGCAGAAGGTCGGACAGCGTTGATCGCCTGAGCGAAAAGTCGAGGGACAGCAACAGCGGATCGGCTCATCTTCCTTATGGCGTTATTTGTAAGTAAGTTGCTGGCAAAGACGGATTGTTTAGTTAAAATGCTAGTTGTTAAAAGTCACAACTATGCACCAGCGACAAAGAGAGAGACGAAATCGAGGTTGACCAGTGAAACGGTATCAAATCCGAGTTGATCTTTGGATAATCAATGCCACGTCAGCTGATCCAGGTGATAGGAGAGTTAAGCGACACCCGCCACCGAGAATAGACACACGCACCATATTACGCGGATATCCATTCTCATTTCCTTCCATTCATAACATACAGTACACATTGGAGACCAACCAAGCAAGTGACCATCTACCATTCGCAAAGACCGTACGACCCACCCGCACGTAGAGCTGTAACTTGTTTCCAGCTCTTACACACAAATCCTATTTACGGAATAACAATATTGTCAAACCGGATGTCAACCATATTACACAATCAAATCGCTGCCACCTCCTTCGTCACAGATATGGGTGTCTAGCTTTAGCCCTATCGCCACTGCAACTGCGACTGCATTCTGCCAGCCAAACAGAGAGTAGCAATACGATTTGCTGGTCAACAAAAAGAAGATGATGTTGAGAGAAGAACAGAATGGGACCGAAGATCTCGTAAGCTAATTTACTTGTCATAGCTGCATGACAGTCTTGCTGATTACGACCGGTTGATCTTTGTCTGACCGTAGGCCGCTCGCCAAGCAAAGTTGCAAAAAGCACTTTCGACAGCGTATCTGAACCACCAGATAGCCGAGCTTGAGAACAAAGTGAGAACAACGACTTTGAAAGCTACCGCAGAACAATTCCAGCCTCGAATCGGTATCAACAATAGCCAAGCGAAAGCTGTTAGTGCTGCAAATACCGGTCAGGTCGGGGCGGAAGTAGCAGTCCCGAACGGACTACAAAGGGACGTGAATGACGATCTTGGAAGACCGGATGACCTGGAAGCGGACGAGTTGGCTGCGGGACACGAGGACGAGGAATGGAGAGTCATCGTGGTCGATGTCAGCGCGTTGATGTGGGCCAAAAATGCGGTAAAACGTTTGGTGCAAAAGGGATGGGAGGTCGTTGTACCTCTAGAAGGTGAGTCTTGATGAAGTAACACGCAGTGGGAATTCATGCTGACTTCCTCTGTGTAGCTATTCGTACTCTCGATCTGCTCAAGAAAGGCTCGTCCGCGCCTGCGATCGCAGCACGTCAGGCTGCTCGATACATCGAACATGCACTTCGTTACCACAGTCTGCTCTCCTCCGACCCGTGCATCACGGTCCAAACCGGCACAAACTACAAAAAGGGTCGCGGTGTCAGGCTCCAACGCGAAGATGAGGTACGACCCGTGGATGCGATGGTCGATGAGCTCGCTCTACCACCTATGGACGGAGAAGAAAGTCTTCCGAGTTGGGTGGAATCGATCTTTAGCTGTGTGAGCTACTTCAAGAGGATTATGGACGTTGAGGATAGGGATGCTGGAGGGGAATTTGACAGAGAACGAGGACCGATCCTCTACATTGCGAATCCTCCGGTGTTTGTCGAGGTAGAGCAAGGACGAGCGGAGCCTACGCCATCTGCGAGGGACGGGGAGAAGGGTAGGGACGGAGTCGATTACGTCGCTCGAGGAGAGGGTCATGTGGTGCTTCAAGAAGCGGCGAGGTTCGATCTGACTCTGGAGGTATTGAGAGACGATGACGTCGAGGTGGAAGCTTCAGGATTGGGCAGAACGGGTCGAGGAAAGGCTGGCAAAGGACGAGGAGGCGGCGGTGATGGCGGTGGTAAAGGCAATGGTGGTGGCGGACGTAGCGGCAAGAATGGTAAGAGCGGTAAAGGTGGGAGGAGTGATGGGAAAAAGGAGCCTGAAGCAACAAGGGAAGTCAAGGTCATCCTCCGACGACCTCAAACTCCCCCATCGCCTGCCGAGTCGCCTTCATTCGATTCGAGGGCTCCACTTGAGAACGGCAAGTCGATACATGCGAAGTCTGCAAGTAGTTCCGTTGTACCTGGACATATGCTCCAACCAAGGATTGACGCTCCACCTTTCGGTATCATTGGTCGTCCACCGCCATCGCCTGGATGGAGACCACCACCTCCTGGTCCTCCGCCACCAGGAAGGGGTATGGGCCCACCACCGCCACCGCCACCATATCATCCTGGTATGACACATCACCGTCCACCACCACCTCCACCGCCCCCGCATCATCATGACCACTTTGCATTCCGTCCACGACCACCTGTCGAAGACATGCAGAAGCGAGAACGGGATCATCCTCGTGGTCCTGGTCCTCGAGGCGAACGAGGCGGGGGCGGAGGTGGCGACAGAGGGAGAGGGAGAAACGGGAGACATGGCAAGAAAGGAGGAGGCGAATTCGTCCTTCTACAGCGACCTGAAAGTCTCGTTCGACCGCCACCTCCACCTGGACCTATGGCAAGAATTGACGCCCCTGTCCCATCGTTGCTCGTCAATCCTGAACGTAGACAAGATAGGCGCGAAAAGGAGAGGAGGGATGAACCGAAAGTTGTCCTGCTTCAACGACCAAGATGATAAAGGGAACGAACACAACTGCGAAAATTTGTTGACATCCCATTGTCTTAGTGGTCGGCGAAAAACATGCCGGCTGACTTTTGGTCGTACCGCTGCGATTAAGCATGATGGACGAAGAGCAAGTCCAACGAGGAACAGCGAAGCTCGTTAATACACTGCTTAGCTTAGCTTAGCTTAGCTTAGCTTAGATCTTCAGCCCTCTGCTCTTCTTTCTATACGCGATGTGTAGCTCAGACTGCTCTGCCATCGACCCTTTGTAACGAATTTGTCAATCAAGTAAACGGTTCTCAGAGGACGTCGTTGGGTAGAAGTCTGGAATATGAAATGCATCTCCTTTATCCATATTACCAAAGCAACATGCTGCTGTGCAAATATCGTTCAAAATGACCATGAAATCGACCAAAAAGTCACGTGTTTTCACCTCTTCACAAAGAAATCCTTGGTACAAGGACGAGCTGAAAAGTGTATTTTTCATCTACGGCCATAGAACCTAGAAAACGCCGCATCCCGTCTGATCTGCGCAGCTAAGCTGGGTATCGCTCGGTTAGTACCAAGGTGGGGGACCACTTGGGAATCCCGGGTGCTGTAGTTTTTGCATTTTTTGCGTGGGGGGAGAGAGGGAGGGAGGGAGGGAGAGGAGGGTCGAAGATCGGCGAAGGGGAGAAACAAGGTAAGGGGAAGTTCATTTTTTCTCCTATTTTGCCTTTGGGCCAAAGAATGAGCTGCTGCATACCGTCGATGGGCAGATTTCAATCCTAGCTTTCCGTTCGTCTTTGAGCTATAGCATAGCGTGGCGTGTGGGCCAAGTTATAAGCGAGGCAAGGCAGTCGACCTGAATTCACATTGTAGATGAAAGAGGTGTATAGTAGTGCCACTTTGGTAAATATCCGAAATTATCCGGGATTCAAGAGCGAGTTGTCTTTGGCTTGCGTTGTGTCTCTACGTTACGCTTCGAGGACAGGACGAGATTTCGAAAAGTCAACGAGTGATATGCTATCATCAACACTTGTACTGTGCGTTGATAAATATCATCAACCTATACACACGATCAGCAAGTCTATAAATCTACTGCGCGCCGTTCGAACCTCTACGCCAACACACACAGACACACAATGACAACCCTCTCAATCTCGTCTCGTCCACTCTTCTCCCTCCGATCATTCTCCCTCTTCCCCGTATCTGTCCAAAGACCAACTTGGTCAATCCCATGCGAAGCTTCCACTTCCTCTTCGGCCCCTTTCTCACCTTCTGCCGTCGCACCACTTGATAACTTCCCAGCCTCGTTGACCACAACAGCATCAGCATGGACGTCCCTCTTCCCTAGCTTTTCGTTGCAAGGTCTGTTGGAGTTGATCCCTCCTATCGTTTGGGCGTCGGTGCCCAAGAAGAAGACTTCGCATTCCAGAAAGAGTATGAGGGCTGCCAACAAGGGTCTGAAGAACAAGACTAGTGAGTTTCCGAGTACTAGTGAAGTGAGGGTGGCCGTGGATTCAGTTACGAGGCGCTTTCGCTCGCTGCAATGTCTGCGGCGGCGTCGTGAGGAATATCAACGGAAACAGCTCGTCACATAGGCTGTAACGATGGGGAGGACAGCGTGTCCACTGCAGAATCAAAGCTGACTTTACGTTCTTCCCCCTAGACCTCTCCCTCTGCGAGGCATGCGGTTCTATCAAACTCACCCACCACGTCTGCCCCACATGTTACTCTCAAATATCTCGACGGTGAGTCCATGGCTTCAGCAGAGCGACTAGCTTTCACGGAAACGATGAAGCTGATAAATGGTACATTTTGCGATCACAGATGGAAACATGACGCTCGAAGTTCTTTGGCGGGCGAAGGCGCTCCTGCTCTCGAGCAGAGACCTGCTGCTGAACCATAAACCATCCGGATAGATCACAATATGCATTATAACATGAACCATATGTTCTCATGTGTGTTTCATCAATCATACAACGTCGTTACAGACAAACAATCAAGATAGCTAACCACAATCACCGGCGATCATTGTCCACCTGGTTTCGGACTTGCTCGTTGCACTTGAGCGTTTTGCAAACTGGGAGATCGGGCAAAGTGCGCTTGTTGCTGCTGTAAGTGGGTCATGAGTACGATATCTTTCTCACACTGGAATCGAAGCTGCACTCACTACACCTGGAACGTTTTGCAATCCCATCTGAGGTGTACCGGGATTCCCAGCCTGTGCTTGTGCTTGTGCTTGAGCTTGAGCCTGAGCTTGAGCAGCCTGCATCTGAGCCTGATTGATCCCGTCAGCGCTCCTGTACAAACTCCGAGAACCAGTCCCACCTCGCACTCACATTACGCATCATCAAGGCCCTTATCTGTTCCGGAGTGGCTTGTTGACCATTCGCAGCCAGCGTCGCAATGATCTGCTGCATGGCAGCGTTGTTCATCACTGGACTCTGCATCTGTCCGGCCTGCATAGGTACAGGGCTCGACATCTGCGGCGAACCATTGCTCCCCGCACTGGGAACACGAAGATGTTGCGGTACGGGACCCGATGGCACACGACCCATCTGACCGACCTGTTGTGGCGAATTTTGGGCTGCTTGGGCTTGAGCAGCTTGCATAGCTGGAGAAGAGTGTGGTATCATGCCGCTGCCATCACCACCGCCTCCGTTGGGAAGATCGCCTGGAGTTCCAGCTTGAGTATAGGGCGAAGAAACAAGTTGACCAGGTTGAGAATGGGGTGTTCCCATATTTGATGCTCGACCTTGCGCTTGGAGCTGGGCTCTAGCTTGTGCTTGTTGAGCAGCGATCTGTTGCGCCTGTAACAATTGCATTTGCTGTTGGACCTGAGGCGATTGACCTTGCGTTGGCATCGGTCGAACGTTGGGGTTACCCGGCCCAGGAACACCATTCGTGTTCTGTCTGTTGACAGCGTTTGCGGCAGCCACAGCGTTGAGAAGCTGTTGTTGACTCGGTGCCATATTGGGCAGAGGTTGACCGTTGGGACCCATACGGACAGGACCGTTCGGAGGTCGCATCTGTTGCTGTTGCTGCTGCTGCTGTTGCTGTTGTTGTTGCTGCTGGACTTGCTGCTGTTGCGCTTGCTGTTGTTGTTGTACCTGCTGCTGTTGTTGTTGGGCGGTCATCATTGCTTGTTGACGCATCGCAGCTTGCCGTTGTTGTTCTTGCAAAACACGCTGTTGACGCTGTTGCAACGCTGCCATATCACGTTGATACTTCGCCTCAACCAGCTCCCAAGGTGTCGATATAGTGGACATGAGGTAGCTGACATGACTTTCATGTACGTTGATTGCCTTCTTCGGTTGATCTTTGACTATGCAGGAGAGTGTCAGCGACACTCACGTCGATAAAACAAGAGACAATCGCTTACCATTGGACTTCTGCTTGTTCGCCTCTCTTCTTCTATTCATCCTCTTTGCCGCGTCATAGATCGCCTGATGTCGAATCGACTTCTTCGAGCCTTCGTACTTCGGCTTCGCAGCCTGTCTATCTCGTTTCGACATGCCAGGAGGTGGTGGAGCTCCATCCGGTTGGGCATCTGTCCCGTTCGCCTGCGGAGTCGGCAGAGTGGGGACGGAGATGGACGTCGGTGTCTGTTGCGGGGTTTGACCGGGACGGGGTGTCGCTGCTGTAGCGGCGGTCGAAGGCTGAACAGCAGATTGCGGCGCTGGCGTAGCACCAGCGGACTGCGGTACCGGTGTTCCCGCAGCTGTCTGAGGAGCTGTGGCAGGCGTCTGGGCGGCAGTAGCAGAGACTTCCGGCTTCTTCACCTTATCTTTGCCATCGCCAAAGGTGTAGTACCACCTCTCCCAGCATTCGTACGCGCTTCGTTTTTCCGTAGGGATAGTTACCAGTTCCGAATTGAAAACGTCGGCAATCAATTGCCAATGGAAAGGGTATGTGCTGATCAACTTGACAAGGAACTTGTCCTCTTCATCGGTCCATGTTAGTTGGGGTCGCAGATGGTGAGCAGAGGGTTTGGGCTGTTCTGGTGGTCGCATCGAATCGAGAGACCGTATGCCGCGACCATAAAAGACGCTTGATGTAGCTGCGATGACTGTCGGACTAACATCGGTAGACCCCTTGGGATCTTCGAAATACGGTCCTTCGTGGATATCCCACTGTCCGTCTGAAACGTTCCTGGCAGGCTGAAGGGTGGAAACTAGGATCGGACGGATATCCATGATACGAGATGTGTGGGCGATGCGGTGTCCTGAAGTATGACCCTCATCGAGTCTTCGGTGTATCTTATCATCGTCGGGAGGCGCGGGCCCTGCATATACCGCGAGATCGGGAAACAGGTCGACAATGGAAGGGGGAGTTTGCGGTTCGGCCGTATCCGCGGGAGACGAATTACTGAGTTGTGGGATCGATTCCAGATCTACAGTTGCAGCTGTGAAGGGAAGGTCGAGAAGCGGTTTTCGAGCAGCAACAAGCTCTTCTACATTCGCGAAGCGTTTATTGATGACGAGACCATTGGGTAATACAGTGTCGCGCCGAGCTTCGGACGCTTCTCGCTCGCGATCTTGATCTTGCTCTTGATCGTCGGCGGTATGTATATCTGAGGATGTCAGCCACAATCACATATACACAACTCACCATCAAGTCCAACGACATCTTCTCCCACAACCTCGGCCTCGCCATCTGCATCCGCTTCGCCATCGGCATCTGCTTCTCCTTCTGCGTCCATTTCGCCTTCAGCATCTACATCTCCGCCCTCATCGGCTTCGCCCTCCGCGTCTTCTTCACCGTCTGCGTCGGCTTCTCCATCCATATCCACATCACCTTGTTCCTTCTTCACTTCGTCTTCCTTCATCTCTGCCATCGTCTCAAGCACCTCCTTGCCGGCTTCGCCATCCGCATCGTCAATATCCTCCTCCTGTCCGACCAGCATCTCCACATCGTCATCTTCCGCAGAAGCAGGTGCTGTGATATCTTCGCCCTCCTCTTCATGTTGTATCCGCCGTCCAGAGTGTCCAGGTATAGCGACATCGTTGCTCTTTCCCCAGCCCCTGCCGCCGACCATGAGATCTGCTTGTTCTTCTGGCGAAGCAAGATGCCATTCGACGATCTGATATGCGATCTCCCTCGCTTCAACTACTTTCCAGCGTCTTTCTTCGGCCAAATCCACTCTCATCCATTCCATTTCCTCCAGCATGTAATCCCAATGCGACTTGGGTACCGGTGGTCCTCTCAACTTTTTCGGTTGTCTCAAACTCCACCTGCCATCGCTCTTCTTCGCTTCGATCCTCTCCATAGCCCGAACATGTCGAAGTTCCGACAAAGCCACTTTCCAATCACTCGTCAAGACACATTTCGTTGATTTGGCCAACGCTCCGCTGATCGGATTGAGACTGTACGATACGTGAAGCTTGTACAGATCAACCTTCCCATCGTCGCCTTTACTCCGCCGTCTATGTCTATGTGAGCTGGTAGCCTGAGGTGGGAGGGGTGGTAATCGAGGCAATTTGGCGGTGTATTCCGTCTCGAGAGGCATGAGGATCTTAGGCTGAGATGAGATCTGCGCGGGATTGTAGTTGTTCACTGGGACCCATTCGGGCACTTCCAACTTCGGAGGTGGAGAATATGAGGTTGAAGCGACGGGTCGAGATCCGGATCGAGGCTGTATCTCGTATAGTGAGATACCAATCGGTTGTGAAGCTTGAGAGGTCACCAACGGGTGTGACGAAGCGGTAGTCGAGCGGGAAGGTGCACCTATAGCAGGTTCGAGGGAAGGTTGGGCGGAGTTTGGCTTAATTTGAGGAAGTGTGGAAGTCGATGCTTCTGGTTGTGTTGCTGCAGCAGCCTCGTCCGGGAACACCGTAGATGTCGTAGGTGGAGACAGAGCTGGCAGCGGCGGTAGTGATAGGGTCTTTATACTTGACCTGTTGTTTGGCTTTTAGCCATTCGTACTTCGACTAGATTGTGCGGGTGCACTCACCCTTCACCAAGCTGATACCGCTTTCTCCACTCGTCGAATCCGTTCAGAGTCTCCTTCTCGTCGAGCACCTGATCATCATCCAGACGGGGGAACTCTTTGTCACTCTTCCGTCTCGGCTCGAGCATCAGATATAGCTCTTTGAGCGAATCGTCATGTTTCGGTATGACTTCCCTACTTCGGATTGATTAGCATTGATACCCTTACATCCTCCTCCGTATATTTCGATACATACTTTATCTCATCTTGTCTGGTTTCGAGAAGATCGTTCAGTGCATTGCGAAGGTGGAATGACTATTAAGCACCCAGAAGAGACACGCGACGATCAGTGGTTTTCACTTCGAACTGCAGAGCAGAGAAGAGGAGGAACGAACCGATAATTGAGGCTCCATCTTGCCGATCTCCTCGCTTTTTTTCAGGCTTTGTGAGCTGTTGTATGGGATCTTGCCCGTCTCCCGCTATCGTTAGTGCCAATTGTGGTGATGGATGGCAAGGAATGTGGTATCAAGAGGTATTTTGGAGGAAGGTGGAAAGAGGTTAATGCAAACGAACAACATGGTGACGAAAGGCACGCCAGATGAATCGCCTCAGCAAGGCGCGGGGGTGCAGGATAAACAAGTGCTAGCGCGCCTTGTTTGGATCGTTCAGGGATGAGCGGAGACCCCGCGTTGTGGACAGGTTGTCTTATTGTTCTCGTTCTCTTATGAGCTTGTCTCTTTCTATTGTTCTCAAAGTTCATAAACTCAAAAAACGCACTTTCGCTTTTCCACCTTCTTCCCGCTCTGCTCTTCATCCTTGTACAGTACGAATCGAGTCATTGTTTACTCATTCACGATGGCAACGCTCTCAGCGCCTACGGCAACCCAGCTGATCACTCCTACCCCTTCACTCTCTTCATCACCGACTCCATCGCCTGAACCATCACGTCTTCCGACGCCTAACGGAATCCGACCGTCTCCCCTTTCCTCCACACCTTCCCCATCTTCATCCGTCACACCGACCGGGAATGGGTTGACACTGCCCAAAACGGACCAATACAATGCACGAGGTAATCTGCCCAATACCATCTTCGCAGTGTCGGTAATCTCGGCTGTGCTAGGTGGTATTGCAGCGGCTGCTCTTGCTTTCGCCGCTCAACCTTTTTGGCGCATCGTCGCTGGCAGCTGGGCAAGACCTCAGCTGGGAGTATATATCGCTGCTGTGGCTGTATTCCATCTGCTCGAGTTCTTCACCACCGCTGGGTGGAACGTTCAAAAGCTTAGCGTAGACGGTAAGCTTCAAGAGTGTGCCTTCCTGTACTTCAGTAGTACAAGTGCTAACCTATAACGGTACTCTTCATAGCCTTCCTTCTCAATAATGGAAAGCAATATCACTACGCCCATGCTTTCGGACTTGCCGAGTACTTCGTCTCATCCTTCTTCTTCCCTCGGAAGTTCAACTCGAGACTTTCTGCTTCGCCATGGCTGACCCTTGGTGAGCTGCTTGTGACTTTGGGGGAGACGATGTAGTTGCCAGCTAACATTGCTCGTATAATGACAGTAACAATCATCATGGTCTGTGCTCAGGTCATTCGAAGTCTCGCGATGATCCAAGCTGCACAGTCTTTCTCCCACATTGTCAAGAACAAGAAGCATGACGATCATGTCTTGGTCACGCATGGCCTCTACTCGTGAGCTCGGCCGAAAGTCTCTTCCTCATGTAGCATCAACTTACATCTTCTCCTACCTGTCGTTTCTAGATGGGCTCGACATCCCGCGTACACCGGTTTCTTCTATTGGGCCGTTGCGACGCAATTACTGCTCGGCAACGTCGTCTCGACAGTCGGTTTCATCCTTGTCCTCAGCAAGTTCTTCTCGGCCCGTATCGTGGGTGAGTAATAGTCCTGATGGAAGTTGAAGTAAGCTCAAGCTGATAGTCGACCTAGATGAGGAGCTCTGGCTAGTCAAATTCTTTGGTGACGAGTATATCGAATATCGGAAGCGAGTTGGAACCAAACTTCCTTTTTACTTTTCCACATAATTCGCTTGTCTAGACATTTAGCGCTGATTTCTGGTTCACATATGCGTACGCACATATATATATATATATACATATATAATAGTGGAAGAACATGCATGGTCGGCATTGCATTACTTTCTAGCACCTGCTCGCTTCTTAGGCGGTGGTCGAACAGCCTCATCTTCACTACTCTCATCTGCCTCCTCGTCCTCCTCCTCTTCTGAACTGACATCACCAGCGCGCACATCCGCATCCCAGTCATCGTCATCGTCTTCCTCATCATCCGCTCCCACTCCATCTTCATACGCAAAGTCCTCGTCGTCGTCATCGCCTTCAATCCGGACTTGACGTTTCCTGATAGCCTCGAGCTCTTCCTCCGGATCGATATCTGACAATCCTTCCACATCTGGATCTTCTTCGTCTGATTCCTCGTCCTCATCATCATCGTCGCCCGCTCGACCTTTGCCCTTGGCAGCCTTCTTCTTCCTTGCGACATTGGCGGCTTGCTCAGCTCGTCTAGCATCCTTGGCTTTTCGTCGTTCTTCGTGTGCTGCTTGCAATTTGTTCGCCTCGTTTTTACTCTTGTGAACTGTGAAATGGCACGATCGTTAGTTACTTGTCCACATCTCCATACACTGGTCGTGAAGAACGAGATCCACTCACCAAACTCGTGGAACACGGTCTCTCCTTCTCCTCTTTTACTTCCAACCAAACCTTCTACAACCTTGACGAGTTTCAACTCCATCCTAGGTCCAGTCTCCACCAATCTGACCGCCTTTCTCTCTCCCTTTTTGTTTCCTCTACCGACGTAATCTTCTGGCAGTTCAACCGCGTTTGTGTCGCTCTCTGCCTCGCTCGCCTCGGTCTCACTCATACTCTCATAGCCGGCTGTCGACTCGGATCCCGCACGACGAAGGAGGTAGTCGGCAATATCTTCCGTGTTGGAGAGATCCGGTGGACGACGGGATGTCTTCACAGTACCAGTAGCGGTGATGAGCTTTCGGACTCGTCGCGAGACACCGTGGGGTCTGACGGTGATGGTGTAATGTCTGAAAGAGATACAACCGGTGGTGTGGGAGTAAGATAGAAGGAGGACTCGACGGAATGTGGGAAGAGCAGACTGTAAAAGCGAACATCAATATTGTACCGAGGTATAGTAGTTGACAAGACGAGCTCACCTTCTCAACCTGGATGGGAGGATAAAGACCCTGGAACATGGTGCTCATCAATCGTAATTGCGGAAGAGCGGGTCCATCGTTCGGTTGTTGGAAATTGCTCAAGACAAGCTGAAGCGAGAGCGTTAGCGTGGCCCACTCGTGCGCAATCGACGAATGTATGGACTTACCAAAGGTGGATTACGGTACTCTCCTCCAGGTGACTTGCCCACATTTCTCAATGATGATTGAACAAGATCCCTACCACAAACGGATCGTTAGTTGAGGTGTCTTGACTATCCAGAAAGGGTTAATCACTCACTTCATCAAGCTGTATCTTTGCACTCTGAAGGTCAACGTTGGACCTTGGGGTAATCTGGCGATTCGAAGATGGACATTGGCAGCGTCTGTCAAGGTGAATGCGAGAAGATGGGTAACGTGGAGGGTAGGTGCGATAGTGAGATAATCTCTTAATCTTGCATTGGGTCGTTCCTTCGATGGCACGCTCACAAGTCAGCCCATCATCCTAGTGGATTGCATTTGATAGGACTCACTCGTAATCGGGTAGCGGTGTTGGGTTCCATCAACTTTCTAGTATCTCTCACGAGCTGTGCAATCGACTTTGTGACCGCTCCGGACTACACATACGTTCCTGTCAGCTTGATCCTTGCGTATAGCTGCATGTATTGAGACTCACCTTGATCACGAAGGACTTTGGCACATTCTCCTACCAACCGACAAACCAATTAGCACTTGATCATTCTCGAACCAGTTGATTAGCGGCATGAAATGCACTCACCTCAGTCTCACCCTTTGCAGGTCCCTTGAGATGTGTTCTGTTCTTTCTTCTTGCTCGAGCCATGATGTATGTATGTTGAGTTGGTTGAGATGAAGATTTGTTATTGAATTTTTGGAAAGTCGATCAAAGAGGTGGACGTCAAAAGTGGATGGCAACGTCAAGAATTCTGGAGGGGTGATAAGGCTGTCAGAGTAATGACACGTCAGTGGGTCGGTAGTGGCACCGATAGACAGCGGTAAGAGGGGAACATATGTCGACACAAACTTGAGTGCATGCATTCGCTAGAAGTACGCCTGTCTACTTGACCAACAGATACGCGATCCCATGCATGACTCTCGAAATCCGGGCCGCGAAGAAGGTTCAAACGATGACGGTAACAGGTTACGAGGTGCATTACCTTACAGGTCAGAGCCGATCGAGATGCGCTTTTTGGCCAACAGTTAGGTGATCTAGCTCTTATCGTGAAATCTAAACGTAGTTGCCCTTCTCCCCCGTCTGTTCTACATCTGCATCAGTTCTTGGCCCCGACTGCACATGTGTCTTCCTCTCGCGTTCCCTCTTCAACACTTGCTCTGCCATCTTCAACGCCTTCTTCTCCTCTGCCGTCATCCGCTTCACAAGTTGATCCGCCAGTCCGACTCCTCTTGCCCAGTGTTCGTTGACCCTATCTCTCCAATCATCATCACCTATTCGTCTCACCCTGTTCTCTGTTCCCTCATATAGTTTCGTCCAGTACTTCTCTCTATTCTTCGCATCTCTCAACTCCTTCACTATCCTCTTCTCCTTGTCCATCGTAGTTCCCAGACATGCCAAACAACTCACAACCCATCGATGGATGAAAGTATCTTCATGTCCATACCAATGCCATTTACTCCTTTCCACCGGATCATTCGGCAGTTCATACCTCCCACAGGCACGAGCGAGGTATGTCGGGTCGAACCAGCCCGTTGAAAGATCACCATGTTGTTTTTCAAGATCTTTTCGAGTTTTGCTTGGAATACACTTGAGACATAATTGACTACAACTATGAGAGCCTCCTTCGACATCGACATCACCATTGCTGTGCCTGTGCTTTTGACGATGTTTGTTGATACATGATTTACAATGTCGGTAGCAGAACCGTTCGATGTGGTATGTACATTTGATATAGCAGCAACAACAACGGCAGAAATCGTGCACAAAGTGATAACAGCAGTAAAGGATACAGATCACGTAGATGGCGATGATGAGGCAGACGACTTGGTGAATAGTTGTTCAGCTTCAGCCGGTCGAGCGAGCAAAGTTCGGTCAAGAGGGGCAGAGACAAAACTCACTGAATATGATCAGATTCTTGTATTCGTTCCAATACCCTTCGATCTAAGTAAGAGTCAGCTTATCTACTGCCTGACCAGTATATCATAACGCAGACATACCGTGGTGATCCACTGAATCGTGATAGGCCAATAAAGTGCGATAGCATCAACATTTGTCTTCTTACACTCCAGCGCGGTACAAGCACTCACGTTTTGTACCGCTTCAAACCACTTGAGCATGCCTTGGGCATTGTTCATATCGTTCTAAGATCCAAGTCGACATCAGCATCGGCCCGGAGCATGAAGTATGCCGTTTCAACAAAGTAAAGAGCGACTCACCAGACCACCCTGCACCGCACTCTGCGAAAGCCAATTCACGTCGTTAGCATCCCATCCCATAGAAGCATTGAGTGGCAACCCGCTGCCCACGTCGAGCATCGACTCACCGTAGCGGTGGACACTGCCCCTTGTACCGTAGTCGCCACACCTTCTGCACCCTTGACTGCAGTCGTGGCAGCACCTGCAGCGCCGTCAACGGCCGTTGAAGCGACTCCTTCAGCACCGTTGATAGCGGTCGTGGCAGCGCCTTGGATGGCGTCTCCAACACAACCCAGATCTAATGGGGCCATTATACTGTATACCGAAGACGTTTTAAGCTCAATGGGTTTCGCGAAGGGAATACCACAGTCAATTAGATAGTGCAGAATGCGGTATGGACGATGTTTGTCTGTAGGCGAAGATGGTACCACGTAATGCCCGTAATTCATCTCTTCGAGCACACGAATTTGTAATCAAAGGATGGCGATGGTCTCGAAAGGATAGTATGCATGTCAAAGGAGGACCAGATGAATGATCTCACGACCATGTAAGGAGAGCTGTATGGCACTGACACCAGCTTACAGTACGTCAGCTGCCTGCCTGCATGCTGTTGGGGCGATTGACATTAAGACGAATCGTGTTCATTCTTCCATATATGACCCGCCTTCCGTATGGGAGGTGGCACAGTGGTATTACTCGGCTCAACTGAATGAGGTATTACCACTCAATCCTTTCCCCTTTCCAATCCCAACATCTCCCACCCCACTTCTCATCCCCTTCTCTCGTCACTTTCCCCATCACCTTCGTCATGCTATCTATCGCCTGATCGACCGTCAATCTCCCATGCTCCAAATCCGGTTTGGCATCTTTTCCTATTATTGGTGATGTGAATGACGTGAGGACGGTACCGGGGTGATAACCGACTGCAATGGCGGATGATGATTTGTTTGCAAGCTAAGGGGGTTTACAAGGCTGGTCATTACCGGTTCCATAGTTTCAAAGTACAGTATGGTCCTATGCCACTTGACTCACTTCATGGTCTAGACATCGTACGACTTGATTCAAGGCTGCTTTCGACCTACAGAGCCCTCTTCACCGTTAGGCAAAGAGCATTTTCACTCCGAAGCACAGATTCCACTCACGCGCGATACGAATACCACCCTCCTCTCTCATTATCACTTATACTACCCACTCTCGCGCTGAGCGAGAAACACAGACTATTATCACGACCGATCATTCCCCTCGCGGGGTCTTTGGGTTTTTCTGGATCTTGCCATGACGATTGTAAGGACTTGAATTCACGTTTGTTAGGTATAAGAGGGACGAAATGTTTGTATGTGAGGAGATGACCGAGTGTGTTTATCTGGAATGTGGAAAGAGCCGTTTCTAGATCTATCGCTCCCAGCGATTTTTCGGCATGTAGCTAAATCACAACCAACTAAAGATCAGCTTCCTCGACCAATCTCGTAATTGCACAGTTAGAAGAGAGTCTGCTCACCACACCCGCTAAACACGCAACGAGTCTTACACTCCCTTTACCTTCCCTCTCTTTCACAGTCTCCGCCGCCTTCTCCAATCCCCTTTCTTCTCTCACATCCACACCTGACAATACTGTCAATCGCTCTTTTCCCTTTCCAACGTTGACTGCGATACGATCCCTGAATTCTGACGAAGTAGATTGATGAGTGAGCGCGTAAACTGTGAGATTGGTATGTCGGAGAATATGTTGTGTGAGCGCTAGACCTAGTCCCGAAGAACAACCTTGGACGATAGCCACCGACATCTTCACGCTAGAGAGGGGTAGTACACACGACAGCTGAAGAAGTCAGTTTGCTACCTCCTGCGCGATTACGATCAAGAATATTGACGATCGACACTTCGTTGAAAGTGGACGTCTTCCACCTGGAGCCCCGGGTTGTACGCGCCTTTATAGATGATGACGACATCACTTATCTGTCAGGTCATTTCAAGTGTTGATGCGTGAAGAAGCTAATATAAACCACTCTGCATTCGCTGAGTTCAGACCAAGCGTGAGGCTCGACAACGTACAAGACTCGGATGCTTTGAGACAAGTCGCCAACGAAGATACCATGCCTAAGTGAGCTCGTACTTCCTTTGGCCGGCCACCGGATCAACATGTTGACTGTTCCTCATCTTAGCCCTCTCAAGCTCAAAGCACTTTTGATCGACCTGAACGGTACCCTGCACGTGGGCCATGATCCGACACCAAACGCTGTCAAGGCCGTCGACCGACTTCGAGCAGCCCGCATACCATTCATGTTCTGGTACGTATGGCGCAGAGCTTGTGGTCTCATTAAAGAGAGTAGTGAACTGATTGTGTCGAACTGTAGCTCGAATACTACAAAGGAGTCGTCGACCAGTCTGCTGAAGAAATTGAGAGATATGGGCTTCAAAACTGAACGCGAAGATCTAATGACGAGTCTTGGAGCCTGTCGACAGCTTGTCGAAGATAGAGGCCTGAAGTAAGTAGATTGGTGTACTAGGAATCCAAGCTCTATTCGATAAAAACTGACCTCGTTCGTAGACGCCCGCTCTTGCTCATGTCACCGTCTGCGAAAGAAGAGTTTGCCTCTCTACCCTCTTCATCCGATGAGAAAGGTTACGACTCTGTGATATTGGGTTTACACGAAGAATCACTATCGTACGAAGCGCTCAACAAGGCTTTCCGTGTGCTCAAGGGTGAACCCATCACTACTAGCACATCGACCCCGAATGGACCCACGGACTCGAATACGACTTTGACCTCGAATTCTCCAACACTGATTGCTCCTCATGCATCTATGTTTATGCAATCACCCGCATCATCCAGTTTCCCCGCCGGTCTCTCATTAGGAATCGGACCTTTCGTCCGAGCGCTAGAAGAAGCGACAGAGATAAAAGCTGAGATCGTCGGTAAACCCACCCGAAGCTTTTTTGAACTGGCTCTAGAACAGATACGTGCTAAGAACAACCATGATCAAATTCGGCCGGAAGAGGTCGCTGTGATTGGAGATGATGCGATCAATGATTTAGGACAAGGTGCAAGGGAGTTAGGTCTCAAACGTATCTTAGGTATGTCCTGTTTGATTTTAGATTTTCGGTCGAAAAGAAGCGCTCGTCGAAGGGCCCGTATTTTACAAGTAAGGCGTTACAAAGTGCTGATTTGCTTTATTTCGTTACTCCACCAAACAGTCCGGACAGGAAAATATAGACCAGATACTGAAAAGTCGGACCATCCTCCCGATAGGGTGTATGACAATTTTGCCGAATTCATCGATGATTTGCTGTAAACATACAAACGTAAACTGTAAACCGAAAGAGCGGACGGACACTCGGCCATACGACGTTACGTGACGTGTGCTCCATCGTAGATGACCGAGAGCAATGAATCGGACAACAGTCTAGACCATAATACGATAGATGATAGATGGATGCAGTGCCTATTCGGATGTACTTGAGAAAGTTGGAGCACACTAAGCGCTAACATGCTCCACGTCATGTCGAATCATCATGTTGAAATTGACGCGATCGACATCAAGTAGTTCGTTAGCTTATAATAGAACCGGCCAAGTTCCGCCGTCGGCTCAAATACAAGTTCCGAGCCGCCTTAGCTCCTGACTCGGCAGCGTTACAGGTTGTCGACGATGCGGTATTGACCACAGTAGCAGATTCGGAATACTCGATGTTACTCGAGGGATGAGGAATGAGGAATGAGGGTAAAAGGAGTAGGAATGCACATTTCACAAGCCACAAATTGGTATTTTGACCCTGTCCGGGGTCACCTTCATGAGAGATCGTCGGTGAAAGGCGATGGTGGTTTCACTCACTCACCGCTCGGGTTCTCATTGACTATCTCATACCTCATGCGATGCTGTGGTGACGAGTCTGCATCTGGATCTGGAACTGTGTCGTCCCACTCGTACTCATGGCGACGAATGCATGAACGCATAGCATGCTCGCACGACTAAATGGCGA
Organism: Kwoniella shandongensis; assembly: GCF_008629635.2. Lineage (NCBI taxonomy): Eukaryota > Fungi > Basidiomycota > Tremellomycetes > Tremellales > Cryptococcaceae > Kwoniella > Kwoniella shandongensis. The sequence continues at coordinate 891,759 of NC_089288.1, forward strand.
TGTATCCGCTACTACTACTCATATCTGATAGTCGGTAGTACGTGACCAAATAAGCGCTGTAGATCTGGGCTATGTCCCGGGTCTGTATCGGAATAGACCGATGAAAGGGATTCGGTGATGCGGTCAACTTCCCCAAGAGGAAAGTGAATCTCTTTGAATGTGGGTGAATGTGGGCGGGCAGAACGGGCAAGACGGGCTGAGCGGGCTGAGCACAGTCAGATTGACCGATTGACCGGAGCCGAAACCATCCACCATCGCGCCGCACTGTTTTGGTAGTGTGTACTGACTACTGCGAGTCCCTGTGATCTATCGTAATGGCTTACCAAGCGGTTATTCAGCATTGTTATTGCTATTGTCAGTTATTAGTTATTCAGACCGGGAGATTATTCAGGTTGACTCGACTTGCATTCTCACACAACAGTACATATAAAGTTGAAACCATCACCCACGTAACACCTCCCCCCTTCCCTCTTCTTCTTTCTTCTTCATCCAACAACGTCACCATACACTTAATTATATCTACACCAGCACATTCAGTAAAGATGTGCAACTAAATATCATTGATCCCAATCACTCACTCCCCCATTAACGACTACAAGTAAAACAGTCGTTTAGCTTCTCCTCTTTTCTCACACTTACCAAACTCACCACAATTACGATATCACCTTTACCCATCACTTCAACAATCAACACGTTGTCTGCTACTACAACACGGTTCAACACCCCAAACACCACAGCCCAACATGTCACCTTTCAAGATAGTAACCCACCCTCGCGGCTCACCCGGCTCAACAACAGCTACAACAGTCTCGAATCAATCAAGGACACCCCAGTATCCTTTCCCCGACTTACTACTGTTCAACAACGATTAGACGGCTCAACGCCCAACGCCGAATTGGCCAACTCTAAATCGAACGAATACGTTACTGTCACGGATCTAACACCCAACAACAACAACAAGAACAACTCAAAAGCTTCTATCAGCAAGCACATCAACAAGACGAAACAGTCTACTAGGACTTCTCTTCCCTTATCGGACATCTCCGACGAAATGCGATTCACATCTCCAGACTCTCGTCCCACTCTCACGCCCGTAGGGCACCGTCTCCTCTACCTCTCCGAACAGAAGCTCTCTTCTCTCGACGACGATCTCTATGACGGAGGTCGGGCCTTGTGGAAGGGCGTTCTCGTTCGTGAGGCGGTTCGTAGCGCTTGGAAGAGCGTGGAAGACGGCTCCATTGTGGAGATGAACGACTGGTCAGCCATGGGAGCCATGGGTTTGGATGTCATCGGCGAAGAGGACGAAGAAGAGATCATGGAGGATGACTTTGCGAGGGAGGATCAGAAGGAGGCCAGGTGGTTCGAAGACCTAATGTCGAGTATCGGCGATGAGGATGCGTCTCACATCGATGAGCGCGAGACTTGTCACGAATGGGTTGAGAGCGACGTTTCGGAACCCGTCTACGACTTCGACTATGATGTCGGAGGCATTCAAGCGTTCACTTTCCCCTCGCCGACCTCTCCCACTTCGCTTCCATCTGTACCCGTCACCATCTCCTCCCTTCGCGACGTCAGCGATGTCACAACCGTTGATGTCGACGAGGTCGAGGTTGACGACATGTACGATGGCGAGGACGAGAACGAGGACGAGGGTCAGCTTGACGTCACGAGCACTCCTAGGCATCGACATGGTCATCAACGCCATGTCTCGCCCATCACCTCCTTTGACGACTTGAGCCTTCGCATTCAACCTCCTCAACCCGTCATCACGCCTCGACTTCGACCGTCAATGTCTCCCACTCTTGCTCCTCCAACCCCGCTTAGCATCTCTGTTCCTCGTTCTGTCGAGAGCAGCTTTGCCTACGTGGAGGACGATCTTTATTACCCGGATTTCGACGACTATGTCGACGAGTTTTACCTCCCTCCGCCTCTTATCAGGTCTCTGTCTAGCACGAGCCACTGTGAATCGGATGTCTGTGAGGACGACGAGTGCAGAACGCCACCTCTGAGCGATATCGAGCTGGACGAGGAATGCCTTCTAGAGGACAAGGATGAAGAAAGGGAACAATTTTATCATTCTGAGATTGCTTATCTGTACCGCGCCGTCTTGAATCCGTAGTTTCTATTTTTGTTTTATTTTCGCTATCTACCATTTTACGTTTGGGGTTTTTGGGTTAAGAGAAAATTAGAAAACACAAAAAACAGTTTTAGCTTTGCTTTCGTCTTCATATCTGTCAGTCTTCTTGCTCAATGCATCTTTGTGCTTTGAGACCGCTTGTTGTTCTGAATGGTGAGCATATGTGGTCGCATCCGGCCTTTCGTCATTGAACGTTATCGTTGCCCATTCCTCGTGGTATCATATTTATAAAGTTACGTTAGTTGAAGGGATTATCTCATGAGTCATAAATATCGAGATGTTATCACGCAGCAGCAATCAGATCCCAGGAACGAGACCGAGAACTCGTCACTGTAGTTACAAAAACAAGCAAAAACAAAGTTACCGTCATGCGTTTCACCATGGATTTCTATTATTAACCACGATCCATCTCCTTTCCACATAAATCAGTGAACACTACCAACTCTAGATACATCCTAACTGTAAGGTCTTCAGTGTAGCTCCCTTGCGTAACTTGGGGTGATTGCTGCAATCACCACCGGAAGCATTAGTACTCTGCAAATCCTTCATATTTCGCTCATCGAACACACGGTAATCGCTATGAGAGACGATGGGAGTCCACGGTCCTCCTCGGCCCATTTCGCACTCGAGCAGCCTATCAATCCCTCGAGCTCGGCAAAGACACCCGACATCAATTCTCTTGATCGAAGCAAGCTGGAATCTCATGTAGCAGACGTAAAAGTGCAGGCGGACGATGACGATCAGATTTCCAGGCGTCGACCGCAAGCAGGTAAACATCCTCCAGAATCAGGACACGACAGCGAACGGGCAAAGGATACGGAGGACGATGATGGTCGTACGAAGGCTGCTTTGACGATCCAGCGATACTATAGAGGGCATAGAGCGAGAAAGCATATGGAGACGGTAAAGCTGTACGTTAATCTCCTTTGTTGTTGATCCGACCCTTTTCGGACCTGCTTGTCGCTTCTCAAAAGCAGCGCTCCGACCACGATGTCATTCACCTATTTCCCTCATGATGTGATCTACCGCTATAGGAAACTGACATAGTTGTTCTGTCTAGTCAACGCGAAGCTCGATGGAAAGATCTGATCAAACAAACTGGCGAGATAGCCTACACCCATGCCCAACTATCAAACAAGAACGACGTCAGATCCCGCTGGCATCGGGCTATCCAAGCTGTCAGTAGACTCCAAGCTTCCGACGGTCTATACGATCCTCCTTCAGCATCGTATACGCACGAAGTGGATCCGAGTACGTTGGATGAAAAGGTGTTGAAGGCGAGAAGGGCAACCTTTTTGGGTAGTTTGAGTTTGGGTGTGGGGAAAAAGGAGAGGGATGAGAATGAGACGTTGCCGTTCCATAGTAAGACGTTGGAACAGCAGCATTGGTGAGTGAGACAGAATCGGTTGACGGGAATGGATTGCTGATGTGTTCCCGGTCGTACTGTAGGCTTGAAATGATTGATGGCAAGGTGAATTGGTAGACCATCTTTTTGCTTTCGATTGTCGTAAAACAAAGGAAGACACAAACGCTGACTTCAATCCATTGTGGAACAGCATCGTTACGGTATGTCCTCCTATGCAAAGTACATTGTGTGCCGCTTGTAGCTGAATCTTTCCTCCACCCCACAGGCAGCAATATGAAGTACTACTTCCGAAAGTGGAAGGAAGCAGATACGAAAGACAACTTTTTCAGATGGTGAGCTATTCATGCTGTGACCACGTGCACCAAAGCAAGGAGCTCAAGGCTCGATTTCTTCAGGCTCGACAAAGGAGAGGGGAAAGACCTTGACCTGGAGGAGTTGCCCCGTGAGAGGTTCGAGAAGGAGCGGATAATGTGGGTGTTGTCATCCGGTCAAAGATGGATGCCGACTTACACATCTTTGGCGCAGATACCTGTCCGCGGAGCAACGGCTGAACTACCTCGTCAAAGTTGACAGAGGTGGTCGACTTCGCTGGTAAGTCTTGCGAGCGGCATTAATGTCTGGCTTCGAAGTTGACCGGATGTCGTTCACAGGGTGCGCAATGACGAGCTGGTCGACACCGCTGCTGGAAAATGGAGAGACTCGGGCGACGGCTCGGGCATCGTCCCGGATGACAGCACCACCGAGCCCCAGCCGGAGCTGGCAAAGAAGCCATCCGAAGTGCGGTACGGTGTCAAGGATGAGACCAGTGACCGGGAGGAAGGAGAGTCATCAAGTGATAGCTCAACAAAAAGTATCTCGTCGGCAAGTTATTCGGCAGGATCGGATTTGGACGATAATGAGGACACACATTATGCCGGTCTGGATAAGGAAGATGATGGGTGGTGGGAGAAAAGGAAGAAGCGATTGACACCGGGTGGTATTAGGAAGGAATTGTTAAGAAAGACTGTCAGGTGAGTGTTCGTTTTCGAAAGTTCATTGCTTGCTGTATCAACCACTGATCTTATCGAATGTAGACGGAACACCTGGATCTACGTCAGCGATATGAACCTCAACTTGTTCGTGGGGATCAAGCAGAGTGGCTCGTTCCAGCATTCTTCGTGTGAGTGGAGTTCGCGTCGTAGTGCGAAAGCAGGAGAGCTAACGCTTTGACAGTCCTAGCTGGCGGCAAAGTAACTTCTGCGGGGATCATTGTCGTCAAGCAAGGTTTGGTCAAGAGTCTCAATCCGCTAAGTGGACATTACAGGAGCTCAATAGATGTGAGTCGGCCTTGATACATCTAGTCGTAATGGATGAAAGTCAGCTTACGTGATGCTTTGTTAACAGCACTATCGAGCGTTCATCGCTCAGCTGGAGAGCAAGGGGGTGGATTTGTCGCATGTGAAGCTTGCAAAGAGTGTTTTGGTGAGCTCGCTTCTGGACTTGACTTATAGAATCGAGCTGACGAATGGTCATATCATCAGTCATTATGGGGGTAAGTGATCGTTTCTCAAAACTGATCAGGTGTCGACCCTTATCACCTAGTCCACATGCCTGTCAAGCACCTATATGATCACCGATTCTAACCATCCTCCCTCTCTTGATAGCCTATCCAAATACTCTCGCACAGTCAAGAAACAGCAAAACCTCCTCACCCACTTTAAGCGCGGCTTACACTTATCTCACGAACCGACCGAAGAGGAGAAATCGGCAGAACTGCAGGAGAACGCAGAGCGCGAAGAGGCCGAACATCAAGAGCGGATGAAGAAAGTGAAAGAGGCTGAGAGGGAGGTTGCAGATGAAGGACAGGGGGAGGAAGAGATGAGAAGAGTGAGGAAGGAGGTGTTGTATGGTAAAGGTAAGAGGTGAGCGACTCTTGTCGAGCTTGGGCTCCATGGTGGACTCCTTCACCGTATCTTTCTCCAGTGCAGTTACAAGACATAGTGTGAATAGGGAAGTTTGGCACTGACTTTGCGACAATAGGGAAGATGAGGAGAGAAAAGAAGATACGAAGCGGGAGCTTCACCCAGTTTGAGGGGTTCTGTCCAGTCGACCGTTGAGGGGAAGGAGGGTCTTGTTCGGTCGTGAGGAGAGCCGTTGTCATCACGCTACATTCCACATACAGTATACCCAGCACTTCCATACCCCGCTTTTTCATGTACAATAATGTCATATAACATAACTGCATACATTGACTGACATTTCTTCTCTTTCATTCTTTCACTGTACATTCTTACTCATCATTCTGATTGAATGTCCGCCTGTACCGCTACGCATCACGCCCAAGCACCTTCCAACGCCTCTTCCTCAAACTCCTTCTTACTCAGGCCCAATTCCTTCAACGCCCCATCAACATCCACACTCTCCTTCTCTGCACTTTTATCCAAATCTTTCTCTACCTGTTCTCCGTTCTTACCGAGACTATCATGCAGCTCGTGAGGGGACGTGATGATGAGGAGTTCGGAGCCGGGATAAGAGAGGAAAGCAGGTGGGTTCGCCGGTATGAATTTTCGGTTCTGGAATAGGTTGGAGAGGTTTGGTGGGTACTACGATCGACACGCAGGTGTCGACAGATCAGCTTCTTTCTCAGTAACAATAAAGACACAGGAGATTTGAAGCTCGACTAGACACTCCCACTCACGTGTGCTTTCTTATCACGAGGCATATTTGTCGCTCTTGGATTATTCACCGAAGCAGCGTCCGGATCCTTCACTTGAAGGACCACCGCCCCCTTCTCCTCTATCCCAAACTCTGTTTGGACCTGACCGAAATCGTCATGCGCAGGAGTCGTGATTTCGTAAACCAACAAAGTCTTGAAATCGCGTTTACGATCATGGTCCGGAGAATCGGCAAGTTCGTCTCGAGGTGAATGGAGGATGTAGTGTCCTCTAGCGGCAGGTCGAGAGGCAGGTTGATGTCGATGGCCTGGAAGGTCATGTTATTAGTCAATATTGAGCAATACGTACGCAACACAACAGTCACTCGATGATGGAAATATGGTTACTCCAAAAAATAGATGAGTTGAAGGAACTCGAAGCAACATTACTCACCCCTCGTCTTCGTCTCGTACTCCTTCGCACCAAACGAGTCTTTCAAGCTCGCTTTGTCTGTGCTCACGCCACCGACCAAACCCCAGATAACTTGATGTTTCGCTCCAGGGTCCGGAAGCTTCTTCTTACCAATCTCGATGATACGGTGGAAATGACCTTTGTCATGAGGGGAAGATTTGGGTATAAGGAGGATGTGGAATCTGGATTGATGGGTATTTGTTAGCGACATGTATGGTGTAGGGATTGTGACTGCACTGGTAGATGAATTGGGGCTTGCAAGGAGCACTTACTTGGAGATATCATCGATGGACTCGGGATCCTCTTCTTCCACCTTGGGGCGGTACAAGAAGTATATATGTCCAGACTCGAGGGTACCTGTTGAGGGTATGAGCTACGTACCGTCATCCCCATGATAGGCGTCCTAGCTCACCATGCTTTGGCTCTTCATCCGACCCTGCGACGGGCGCATCTTCTTGTTGTTCCTTCACCTGTGCTGTATCATCGCCAGCAGTGGCGGTACCACCTTCCTTTTTCGCTTCATCTTTCTCCTCGTTCGGTGACTCTTCGCTATCACCTTTGTCTTCTTTATCATCCTTGGTGGGTGATCCGCCAGTGAAACCTTCAGCATCAACGAATTTAGTCTGTTTCGTCTCTTCCGCGTCCTTCTTCACTTTCTTACTTGCCGGCTGCGTCTTAGCGTTGCTGGCAGCTGTACGTTTCTCGCCAGCTTGGGCAGTGCTAGTCGAACCATTATTCTTGGAGCGAGTTGAGACCATTCTGGTGCTTTCCGTATGTGTATCAGGCCGGAGTAGAGAGGGAGCAAATAGAGGAAGAGAAAAAGGAATAGAACGACAGGTGGATGGGGAATGACGTGAAGCGGGTCAACTGCTTCAACTCGACGATCGTCACAAGTGGAGGTTGGGTCGCTGCAGGGTGTAATGTTCAGATCACGTGGGAGGTGAACGGAGCAGAGTGGCTACTTATTTAAGTGTACCGTTTGCTATCGAGTCTGCTGCAGAGCTGTTCAGTTCTGGTTCTCATTACGTGTATGCATGCATAGCCGGACAGCATGTACAGGCTCAACTGTGCACCGACAGCGTCTTGCTGCGTTGCCCGAAGCTGATAGCAACGAAACGAGTGAAGCTGGAGCAGGCAAGATAACAACAATCTCGTGTATTGACTTGAGTTGCCATTTGCCATTTGCCACCCGAGTCAACAAGGTCAAGGCCCGATTTCCGGCTGATAAGTCGTTGCCTCGTTCCGGACAAAGATCTATTGCGTTATCTCGCCATCCATCAACCAACCTCTCCATCTTTGATATTTCGTCTTCCTTTCTTTCCTACTCACTCCGATAGTACATGGCAACACCTCGTGTGCGATCGCCATCATGCACATCCCTCTGATCACATCGCTCACTTCGTCGCTCCTTCCGCTTCTCAATCCAATACCACAAGCGTCATCCGACTCCTCGTCAACGCTTACGTTCTCACCCGTTCTCGCGCACGTTCACACATACAACCATTCCACTACACCCACACTTTTACTTCATAACTCGTCCACCTCTACATCTTTCTACGCACACGATTATCCCCTTGGCACATTCGGACACGATGATGAGTCGGATTTGCCTGCATTGTCATTGGAACCATTGACAATGCGAACGACGAAAACTACAATTCGTAGACCACGTATCCGACCACCTGAAATCATCTCATGGGCACTATCAGCTCGAGCTCGACAGAGATCACACGGAGGCGGGGTAGGGATCGTCCTCGGCTCGAACAGTATCAACACCACCGCGGACGCTGGAGTTTGGGTGGCACCTGATATGACATCCTCTGATGGGGATTGGGAAGATGTCGAGGTTATCGCTCCGGATATGACAGATCGACAGACCATCATTACGCTTGCAAAGATGACGAGTAATGCGTATGTCACGCCGGATAGTGGAGAATGGTGGCCTGTAGGTGATTGGAATGCGACTCTTCCATTTGGATGGGATCGAGATGCCGATGGCCTCAGAGGACATGTCGTGAGTCCGAAATTGACTCCCTCCATCAATCTGGTAATAACTGTGGCGACGGTTTGCTGATATGGCCGTATCGTATGACTAGTTTGCCGATCCGAAGAACGAGACTGTTGTGATTTCTATCAAGGGAACTTCCGCTGGTGTATTAGGTTCAGGAGGTCCAACAGCCAAGAACGACAAGTTCAACGTGAGTTCTTATCTTCCTGCATCATCGACTATATTTATGCTCACACTTCATCTCGCACACAGGATAATCTCCTTTTCTCGTGCTGTTGCGCTCGAGTGGATTTCTCGTGGACACCGGTGTGCGATTGTTATCGAGGTGGATGGAAGTGTGAGCAAACCTGCTTGGAAGATGCACTTGTGGCGGAAAGTGTCTACGCGACCGTTGGAACGGTGAGTTTGCCAATCGACGTATTCTGGTAACACTAGCTGATGTCTTGATGGCAGAACCTGTACAACAACGTTACATACATGTACCCAAACGCTACCATCTGGCTTGTTGGGCATTCTGTGAGTGATATATTGGACTACTGCCATGACGATCCACTGACATCGATATAGCTTGGTGGTTCCGTCTCGTCACTTATCGCTCTGTCCTTTGGCGCACCAGCTGTTACCTTCGAGGCGCCAGGTGAACGATTGGCGGCTCAAAGACTTCACCTGCCCTTGCCACCGGGAATGCCATCGAACCTGACTGGCATCACCCATGTCTACCACACAGCCGATCCTATCCCGATGGGTGCATGTAACGGTGCTTACTCTGGGTGTTATGCTGCGGGATTCGTGAGTTTTCAGTCCCCTTCTAAACTTAGAGAATGTACTGACGACCCATTGCCCTGTCATGGCAGGCTCTTGAATCCAAATGTCACACTGGTCAGACGATTCTTTACGATACTGTCACTGTCAAAGGATGGGCAGTCGATGTCCGTACTCACCGAATTGGCGAGATCATCAACAAGGTCCTTGTCGACCCATGGCCTGGAGCAGATCTACAAAGAAAGGACGAAGCTCAGGTCAGCTGGTGGTGGGGTTGGGGGAGGAAAGGACCTGGAAAGAGAAAGCCAGGAGATGATGTGCCAGATGATGATGATGGGTGGGAGAAACATGGCGGCGTGCCGAAACCTGAATCGGAAGATGACTGTACCGATTGTTTCAGATGGTAAGTCTGAGCATTTCTCTGTACAAGGTGCATTGCGCATGGAAACGGATGCTGATATTCTTTGTAACTCTGCTAGGGAGTTTGGAGATGGTTGGGATAGGGAACCAGATAGGCCTGGTAAAGGGTCGAACGTCAGAAAGGGCATGTCCTTGGAGCTGTGAGCGAGGACGACAGCATGACGACTCCGCAAACGGCGCTATTTATTTATTTTAAAACGAAATCAAGAACACCAGTCAACGCATGAGATGGGACCTTTAGTTTGTTGTACATAGATGTGGATGTGTGTATGGTTCAGAGTTGTACGGTTCCCCCTTCGCTTTGTAACAAATGTATGTATGCAGTTGCATCAAGGTATATCATGCTATAGATGATTATGCACATCATCTACTAATAACACTAACACGAGATAGTCTTGAAACAGTTGAACGAGTCCGATGCTGTGGAAAGAACCATTCCAGGGATTTGAGGATGCCAGTGAACCTCCTTGACGTCCTTCTGACCCTGATGGACGAACAACAGTTGAGGAGGGACGGTGGGTGCTCCAGCAGTCCCATTGACGGGGGTAACGATAGGCGCCTCATCCTCATCTGGCTCGACGGAGAGATCCCATAAGGTGAGTTGGTCATCTGAGCCTGAGGCGGCGAAGACTGAGGTGTCGGTGGGGTGCCATTCGACAGAGGTGATGGGGGCTGTGTGCCATTGGAATTGAGCGACGGGGGCCGGTGTGCTGTGGGTGTGATGTTGATGATGATGCAGACGGACATGAAGAAGAGAGGGGGAAAGAAAGCGTTCGTTATTAGCGCTTGGACGTAGATGTGGGGAACATCGATCTATGGGTGAAAGGGGAACACCTCACTCACCCCTTGTTGAACATTCTCAAATCCCAGACCTTCAAACCTCCCTCGTCACCACCTGATACCAGCAGATACTCGACACCCTTATTCCAACTGATGACATTGACATCCTGTTCGTGTGCCTCTACACTAACCACGCTCTTCCTTCCCTTTGCTCTGACATCCCATACTCTGACCGTCCTATCTGCCGAAGCTGAGGCGAAGACTGTCGGTTCGCTCGGACTCCATTGTAGATCCTCGACTGAACTGGTATGTGACAAGTACGGTTGGGGCGAAGTTGAGAATCCAGTAGGTGTTATTGTTGTCAAGAAGATCTTTCGGTCGATATCACCTGTCAACAGACCTGTTGTCCCCCATTCTACAGCGAAACCTTCCGCTCGACCATGGTTCGATATCGTGTGAATGGGTAACTTTTGTCTGGGTTTCGAAGATGGTCCGGCGAGTGTATCGATATAAGGTCGTACGTCGAAAATGTGAACTTTACCAGTTTCACTGAATGTCGCAACGTGATAAGGATCAGAGTTTGAGTTGGAAGTACCGGCGGGTACGGGAGCTGCTCGAATTCGATTGACTGAACCGATATGTGGGATGGTCAAGAAATCCAAAGTAGCCTCCTCATCCGTTCCATCATTGTTATCATCATCATCATCATCTTCCGCATCTGAATCATCATCATCTCCTTGTGTCTTCGCAAGGTTCCCCAATCGCATAATCACAACCTCATCTTTCGCCTTTGATCCTTGTCCAGGAACTTCCCCAGCTTGAGTACCGGTCACGATCCATGCGGTGTGAGGGAACGTAGCTCGGTCCGAACCGAGATTGTCGTGCAAGACGTCGAAAGAGAGACATGGCCATGCGTAAGAGAGCGAATGAAGAGCGAGATAGACAGAATTGTCGGGAACCAGATGTTCGTCCGCTTCCATAGCTGTACCGGGGAGATACGTTTGTGTAGGCTCAGGAGCAGGTGCAGAGTCTTCTTGAGCAGGTGTGAATTCGTCTGCAAAAACGAACGATTCAGATTAGTACCTTGCACAATGAGACCGACAAGCACAGGCATTGCCTCAATGTGGTAGAATCACTCACCCTCGCCGTCCTCTCCCTCTGCCTCGGCATCGATCACCTCTTCCTCACTCTCAATCTCGTCCTCCCAACGATCTTCAAACTCTCCCATCTCCTCATCGATCCCAGCTCCTGCAGCGGGCGGTCGAGCTGTCCCCTGACCTTTCGCAGTGGATTTGGGAGGGGGCAAGTCTGCCGCTTCGGATGTTCGTTTTGCCATGGTGTGTTGTATTGTTCGTCGTTGTTGAGTAGGTGATGTATGAAACAAGATATTTTACATTGAATTGCCCGTAGGTGCGGTGGATGACATTACGAACACAGCGGTCACTTTTCAACTTTTTCAGGAACGACCGTGGGAAACTTGATCCGAGGTGTCTCGAAAGGACAAAACTCACCCTTGTCGAACAGCAAAAGTCGCTCGCTGCGTCTCAACGGTGATTTAAGCATTTCTCTTGTTATCTGCAGCATAACGTATTCCAGCCCGGCTACTCTCCAGCAACATGTCCCTCCGAACACCATTCACTGCCATCCGACACCTCTCGACATCCGTTCGAGTCTCTCGACCGGCTGCAGCGCTCGAAGAAACAACTCGTCCTTCAGGCTTCGGTGCCATCCGAGATATCCTCTCTGCTCCTTCCACCTCGACATCCCAATCGTCCATCCCTCCATCATCATTATCAACGATCGGCTCTGGACCCGCCCCAGCAAGAGGATATGGTGTCGATGCGATCCCACCGAAAGTCGATCCGAGCTTGGATCTGTTCACGAATTGTTTGATGAAGGACGGGAAGAAGAGTGAGGCGCAAAAGATGGTTTCGAGCATATTGACTTTGTTGTGAGTGAATTTGGATATGGATTTTCGGTTTCTTGATGGTCTGTCAGGCAGTCAATGAGGGGAGATAGTAGTGACTGAGGGTGGCATTGGGAGATGACGGCCCACTCGCGAAGCGTCGTCGAGGGCCGTGACATCAGGGGTTGGAGAGGGATACTACAACTGGAATTGGCGAGACGAGCGATCGATTTTTCTGTTACGGCGTGGTGGATTGGTATCAGGCTTTACCTGATGTTGATTATGGACCATCAATCCGACTGATGAGCGTGTTCAGTGGTTTCCTGTCTTAGACGTGATGGGAGACATGTGCAAAAGAATCAATCGCTGACTGCCTATCCCCGCCCAGACAACAAACGACCAATCTCCCTCCTCAACCCCTCTTACGCCAAGCGATCCTCCTCTCTTCCCCCTCTATCAAAGTCCTCTCGATGCGAAAGTCCGCCAAGACAATCCTCACCCCTCGAGCGATGACGGAGAGACAACGTACACGACAAGGCGTCGCGTGGATCTTGAAAGCCGCTGAGAAGGGCAGGAAAGGTGGTGTTTCGAGGGATCAGAGGATCGCTAGGGAGATTTTAGCCGTGTTGGAGGGTCAGAGTGATGTTTATAAATGGGTAGAGGAGAGACACAAGGTTGCATACTTGAACAGGTGAGTCCTTTCTCCTGATCCTGTTGCCCTTGGCATCTCGCTTGTGTTTGTGCTCGATCAGTGCTGACATCTCATACTATCACAGGTCCAACATGACTGCACGATAGAGTGGCTTCGTTGGGGTACCATATCAATAGGAGTACTAGTATCACTATGCATCCACATCACATTCATGTCTAGTCGGTATATATCTTCATGCGCAATTCATATGTGATGTATGTACAGAGGTTCTCGTTTTAAACATGATGGTCTGGTAAATTCCTTTAATTTATCTCTTGCCCGCACCCAACTTTCTCTTCTTCTTAGTGGGCTCGTCCTCCTCATCCTCCAGGTCAATCTCCTCATCATCATCTCCGCTCTCCTCATCCAACTCGTCATCCTCCTCGTCAATATCACTATCCTCATCACACGCTGGTCCACGTCCTTCGAAATAGGCGAAAGCTTCGGGAAGCAGATCGTCTCGAATGATATTTCCGAGCTGCACGCAGAAAGAGTTATCAGTACAAAGTGGCTTGTCTTGGAGGTCGAGGGAAGACTCCACTCACGTCAAAGGTATCCTCTGCATTTTGGAAGAACCAGAAGAATGATCCTGCATCACCCTCAAATCCATCTTCGAGATCATCACCCTCTGAAACGCCCTGAAGTTGTCTAGGCAATTTGGCAGTGAGGTTCTTGTCCTCGGATTTCCAGTCGATCTCGAACGCCTATATGTGTGGTAGACGAGAATGTCAGTATCATTTTCGTGTATACCATGCACTGCAGATCGCGAAGAACGAAGAGCGTGACGGTAATTGACTGTTTCAGGATTGATCCAACTTACCAATGGATCCAAGTCGGTGAAATCGAATGTTCTTAACTTTTCGTCGAGAGATTGCTTCTCGCCCGCCTTTGCAGACTCGGGTGCGACCACAAACTTCTTGGACAATGACTTGTTGTTGAAGTATGGGTTCTCGGCGAAGTGCTAAAAACGCAATCGACGTTAGTAACCATCGTCTTATTCACCCTGCCTTACAACACGGCACGGTGCGGTGGATAGCTGATGAGTAGGTAGAGTGATCCCATTGTTCGCAGGGTAATCCCAGATGGTCGCTCAACACTCACAAAGACGAGCTCGAATTCTCTGTAATCCTCAATGTCCTGTTTCAACTCGACATCTTCCAGGAAGGACAAGGCATGTTGATCGATTTTTGACGAGATGGAAGGTGAGATGGCAGTGTGGTTGTTCTGTTGTCGAATCATCATAAGCTTTCATTCAGCTTATCATTGTAGCTCGGTGACATTGAGCAGGAAGTCAGATCCTGCCGCACACTCACCAAAGTGACAAGCCAGAATTGTTTCAATCCCTTGACTTTTGGTCTTAAATCTTTGAGGTACTCCTGAGTCTCCTTGGTCATGAATCGATGGTATCGAACCTTCTTGTTGGCATCGTCTGTGAAGGAAGGCACAATCATGTCAAGTCAGCGTCCCTGCCTCACCTCCATCTCCCTGTACTTCGACCTATCGCTCGAAGCAGACCGAGTCACTCACCCAGCTCGAGCTGACTTGCGAGCTCCTCAGAGATGTCTGGAACGTTTGTCAGCTGATATTCGGCACCCAGATTGGGGCTCAACTTCCAGCTCACCTGGTGGGTCGATGACAAAGTTTTCTGCGTCGCTCATCTTGGGATAGTTGCTGATTATGTTATGTGGTGATGTTGTTCATGTTGTAGCATAACTTTTGTGTCGCGTAGAACATCACCACTTGATCTCTCACCGCGCGTTTTGTGATTATCTGTGACTTTTGTTTTTCTCATTTTATCCTGTGGATTGGGGGGAGGGGGAAGGGAGGATGTTACCGGTGACCATTCAATCCCGGTTCATTCCATTCGCATAAAGTGTATGTGATCATTTGATTGCTTGTTCCGCTCTACAATCTATCACACACCTACAACAACAAAGCGACAATATGCGACCTTGCATCCCACGAGTGCCGCTCCGACAGACGCCCATCTCCCTCCGTCTGGGAGTGAGAGCGAACCATTCTGCTCCTCCTCCTCCGCCAAAAACACCTGTCGAACCTACCGTCTTCGCGGACAAGTCTTCACCTCGAGAAGTCCACAATCGTCCAGAGATCATAAGGGGTATGCCACCACTTGGATCCAAACCAAAGGTGACGACGAGTACGGGTGAGAAAGGGTTCTCGACAAAAGGTAGAGAAGAGGCTTTTTCGGGACCTAGTAAACCGAGATTGGTATATTCGAGACCGGGTGAGAGGGATTTGCCGAAATTGAAGGTGAGTGGGAGTTGAATACTTCTCAACTACTGGGGCCAAGTGGTCAATTGGAAAGTAACGCTGATGCCATGACTTGCAAACAGAGTAGAGCACCTTTAGGTGAGCTCGCGTTGCATCGGCTGGGTCTCGAAGTCGTACAGCTGACCATCTATCCACTTTCTGGTAGTCATCGGTCTCAGCTTACTCGGCTTAGGATGGGGTCTCTTCCTCCTCCACGCTACCAACTCGGGTGAGCTATGCCTCCATTGTTCTTCTTCGGAAGGTTCGACATGAGCTGACGCTTTGTGCGCAATCGCAGAGAGACTGGCTTCGTCAGTCCTGAGACAGGTCACATTCCAATTGCGAAATTCACCGCAGGTGATCGGGATCTTGGGTGAGAATGTACGATTGCAGGAGAACTGGTGGGGTGAGTGCAGCTCACGGAAGTCTTGACAATGCATGACCAACAAGCTGACGTGACTCGGTCGGGCAGCTCTGGGACAACCTTGGATCAACGGCACAGTGCGTTATTTCAAGATTTACATGCAGCTCAGCTCCTGGTGATATATTCTGACAAACTCGCAGATCAACTTGATGCAAGGTCGTGTCGATCTCAGCTTCCGAATACGGGGAAACAAGGGTGAGCTGCCGCCTGCTTTTGTAAGGCATGGGGTTCGCAGCTGACGGCAACTGCGTTACAGGCGGTGGGACTGTCTACTTTACTTCGATCCGACCTCAAGAGCAGGGTGCATGGAGAATAGGTGGGTGATACGGGAGTGTAACGTAGTGCTTTGATCTGACGCCGACTTCAATTTCGCAGTGCGATACAAGCTCATCGCAGACGACGGCGAGGTCATCATGCTCGAGAACATGCAGGCGAGGTCATAGGGAGCAACGGATCGTATCATGAGGACAGGAGGAGACCCGCAGACGAATCACACAATCACACACATCACTCCACGCACAATAGGACCAATGTAGTAACATTTTATAGTCAATGCATCGATTCGTTATACTGATTTACATTACGATCTGACTTTACCGAATCTTCCCACGTTACCGCCGATGACGTCCCTGTCGTCGATGCTCTCCAATCTGTTCAATTCTCTTCTCATGAACCTGACGATGGTATCGATCTGTTCTGCCATTTGCAATTCTTTCCCTTCTGCCATTCCTTCGCCTTCTGGATAGACAAGATCACCTTGACCGTTCTCTCCTGAACCTCTACCGCCAAAGATCAATCTCCAAACCCAACTTGCCAATTCGGCATCTGCCCTCTCTCTTTCCTCGGCCACTTCAGACTTGCCCAACCCCAAGGAATAGTCCAGAGTCATCTGTGCGATCTGCCATCTCTGAGAATATTCCACCATCCTCCTTCGGATGGCTGAATCTCTCGAGATCTCCGCACCCAACATGAGTCGAATTTCATTCTCGACAATATTGAAGAAATGCGTCAATAACATCTGTTGATATCTGTATTCGTGACGGGGAGAGTACATGTTCTGCACAGTGTCGATGATCGACGATCGAGGTGGAGGAGTCGTACCTGGTTGACCGGGTAGAGGTGATTGAGGTAAAGGGGAAAGCGGGTTGGGGACATCGTTGTGGATAGCTCGTAATCGGACAAGTGTAACGAGGACATAGAGTAGATGAACGGCGAAGAACGTGTGGAAAGTTTTGGGCAGATCGCATTCTGAGACATATGAAAGAGTCATCAGCATAGAGTCCTTCTCTCAATATAACATCCCATCGATCGATCCGTCGGTCGGTCTGTCGTTACCGAAGGAACACAGCGCACTCACCTCCATACCAGAACGCTTTGTCCAACTGAACAGCATCCACAATCCCATTCATCATTCTTCCCGATTCTCTCGCACTCGTCCTCCGTCTCCCGTTATATCCCGCAATCTTGTTGACTCGATGTAACATCCTCAGAGTCAGATCGCTATACTGTTTCGGGGCCGGGGTCGGTTCGAACGGGTTATGAGGTGGGGGGAAAGCCGGTCGATGATCAACCTTGACAGGTCGGTCGGTGATGAATTTGTTCTTGGGGTTGGATTTGGTTGTCACCCCAGTGATCGGTTGTTTCGTATTGGCATTGACGTTGGCGTTGACATTGGCATTGAGACGATAAGCCGTGGTGTGAAGAGTACGAAGGAAGGGGGTGGTGGTGGATCGAGATGTGCTGGTGAGCAGCGGGAGGAGTGAAGTAGACGGTCGCATCGTTATGGTGGTATATCTGCTCAATTACAGCTTGAGAGATAAGATCGGAAGGATAGATAGATACCAATCGATGAGATCTGTGACCAAATGTCAAAAGTCGGCAAACGACGTACTAACTAGTACAGCCAAGATGGATGATGATCGCGGCGATAAATTTCAACATTTGTAACCTGTTCCGATCATGTGGCATGGCAAACCGATCGATTAGCGTCAACCATTAGGATCAATCTGTAATGAACATTAGAAAAGAGATAATCTAATCATTAGGAATTGAATAGCGAACGATCTACGCGTCAATTAATATCACGCGTAACACATCCATGACCACTTTCCACCTTGGAGCTATTCGATTGACTACCTCATACGACTGCTACAATATAAGGATCGGAAAGAGGTCAAGAGCTCGGGTGGATCTCTTCTTGTGAAGCTATCAAAAGACGGTCCCACCTCGACTCAAAGTATCTGAAACCTCGTCGAAGGGCTCCGCCCTCCATTACCGCCATGGATATTTCTTCGGTCAAAGCCACTGTCAAGGCATGGGAGAAGGGCTTCAAGGCTCAGAACGGGAGAGATCCCACCAAAGAGGATATCAAGGCTGATCCTTCTGATATTGGTGCGTTGAGGGAAGAAACGTGCCCCACTTCCTCACGATCCATCACACCATTGCAGCTAGTCCTTCTGGTGGAAAACTGCTGACTGTGTTGTGCTTTCAACTCATCTTTAGCCGAGCAATATGCCCTCTATCGACGACTAACCAAATCAGTATCCGCTTCACAGAGTCAAGGAGGCCGAAGCCAACCTCGACCTTTATCGCAGAGTCATTCTCAATCCCTCCACCCACCTTCTTCCTCTACGTCCGCTGCATCTCGAAATACGACCACAACACCACGTACGATCCCTTCGTCTGAGTACCCGACGACGCCGACACCTCCATCTCGTCGAGCAAGTGGATCATATCTCCCTTCTACCTCGACGTCATCACGGGGCGTTGGTGGTTCGTCGAGCTTGAACGGTCGAGCTGGTCCTTCCAGATCTAAAAGTGACAACACCAGCAACACAATGGCAGAATCGTCACAAAGTACAGCGACAGCCTTGAAGAGGAAAGCGTCTCGAGCCGGACTTAACAATCATGATTCCTCACCTCCGCCCGTACCCTTACCTACTGCACGAACGTTGTTCTCTACGCCAAAGAAGAAGAAAGCGTATTCTGGACCTGTACACGATCCCAACCCCGTCAACCCATTCACCTCATCCCCAGCTTCTAAAACATCGCCTTTCAAACATCCTTCATCGAGCAATATCGAGCCGGACGAACTGACACCATCTTCGTCTTCTGCGGCATTTCGAGCTGGAGCTTCTAGTAGTGTCGTATCGCCTTTCATCCATGCTAGTTCTCCGCGAAAGTTGAAAGCTGTGTTAGAGGCTAATTCGCTCCGGAAAGTGAAGGAGAGGGAGACGGTGGTCAGCGTCGGGATCACACCGCGTACGAGGGCAAGAAAGAGATTACGCGGTGAAAAGGTGGACGATACGCCGTTGAAGGAGAAAGAAAGGGACGGGTGGAGGAGGAGACGAAGTAGTGGGAGGAGTAGTGAGGAACCGCTAGATATCGATTTCAGTGAGGGTCTGGGAGGAGGCTCAAAAAAAGGGTCTGGGTCCGGGTTCCCTTTCGCTTCGGATGATGAGGACGACAGTGAAGAGGAAGAGTTGGGTCCCTCGCCGATGAAAGCTTTACGTGGGGAAGGAAGGAAGTTCACTAGTCTGTTCGGAGAGTTGGAGGCCGAAGCGACGTCGACGAACACGACGACATCGAGCACAACCGCTACGGGCGGTATGACGCAAGAGACGACGAGCATAGCGAAAACTGCGACGGTACAGACAAAACTGATGATGAAGTCGACACAGAAAAAAGTGGATCAGAGGGAAGTGCAGGTCAAAGCGAATGGGAAGGGCGGTGTGAAGGAAAAGACAAAGAAGGAGAAGCGGAGGGGACGACCGAGCGAGATGATGGGGTTCTTTGGACGGGTTGGGCAGCAGAAAGACAGGGCGAAGGAAACTGCTATTCCGCACGACAATGGCAATGGGGGACTGTCTTTGGAGCCGATTGACACGAGACCCGATACGATAGAACCCTCTCCGCCTACGGCATCTGCACCGGTGCAGCCAAACCACGCGGGGCCGTCTACACCTCCTCAACCAAGTCGCCATCGATCCGACTCACCGCTTGCCACCCCACCTCCCGACCCTCTCCTCGAAGAAGCGGCAATGTCACTCCTCACCCCATCAAAGGCTCTGCAACGACGTGACAAATTCGTTTCGCTCAGCGATGATGAGGAAGATGAGTGGGATCCAGAGGGAGGAAAGGTGATGAGGAGGGTGGTGATTGTGCCTACGAGGCGGGCGGTGAGGCGTAGAAGAGGTAGTGATGATCTGGACTCGGCGTCAGATGTCGAGTCGCACAACGAAGAGGCTGAGGACGATCTTGAAGGAGACGAAGAGGAAGACGAAGAAGCTAGTCCGTCTATTGTAAGAGAAGGCACAACCCATTCATCTACCCTACCCTCACCGACAACTTCGACGATCCAACATCCAACTTCCCTACTCCACCTTCTGACATTACAATCACCTACCAAACCTTCGTCTCATGCTACGGCGCGCAAAGCGAAATTGGATGAATTGCGAGTGAAAGCAATCTTCAATCCGTTCGACGCAGCGAAACTGAAAGCCATTAAACGAGGACAGGAGGTCACTTTCTTAGGTGAAGGAGCAGATGGGGAAGAACAAATTGAGGAAAATCTTCTGGAGAGATATGAAGAAGGTGATGTAGATGACGATAATGATGGTGTAGGGGCTGGCGAAGATGATTGGGAGAGTGAGAGTGAAGGTTGGAAGAGGACTGAAGGGGTCATGGATGATGAGGAGGCGTGGTAGGGCAGCCCGCCTTATTGGCCAACATGACCATTGCCTTCGAGTCGATGTGATCGATCGATCGATCGATATATAATGCATCACTTCTTCCACATTTCCATTTGAGACTGACCAACCATCTATCTGTCGAATCGACCTAGAGCAAGAACGAGAACGAACACGAGAACTGGGGTATATTCAAGACCAACTATATATGCAAGGTTGAATTGCTGCGTTAAAAATCGTAAAAGTGGGAGGTTGAACCGTACCATGAAAATGAAAAAGACCGAAAGTTGAAAGTCGTGCCCGGAATGTATAGTACAAAAACAATTGAAAGCTAGTCCGTTGAGGACTGCCTATGAAGCACAGAAACATGACAAGATGAGACACCAAGTGTCGACGTTCTATGCGTACTCTTCGACAGTACCGCATTCGCAAATGAGATTAAGATCACCGGCAGCTATTCAGGCAAAAGACATTGTCAATATCAAATCACAATGTCTTGGTAAGGCGGACTTGGACTCACCATCGTCGACTCGACCGACGGTAGGCCAGAATTTAGACTTCTTCAATCCTGGAACGGGGAATACGGCCTTTTCTCTGGAATAAGGCTTGTCCCAGTTCTCCTCTGTCAAAAGACCGAGAGGATGAGGAGCATTCTTGAACACGTTGTTGTCTTTGGGTTGTTTGCCCTCGATAATCTCATCAACTTCCTTTCGGATAGCGATGAGTGCATCGATGAATCTGTGGCAAAACATCAGCTCGGTCGACCAAACGGACGGTACAGCTAGAACTCACCGGTCAAGCTCGTGCTTGGGCTCTGATTCGGTAGGCTCGATCAACCAACAGGTCGAGATGGGCCACTGGGCAGTAGGAGGGTGGAAAGAATAATCTTGTAATCTCTTTGAGAAGTCTGCCACCTTCAATCCCGCACTCTTCTCGAACTCTGCCAAATCAATCAGACACTCGTGCGCAACTCGACCGTTCTTGTTCGTGAATCGTAAGTTGTAATAAGGTCGAAGTCTCTCCGCAATGTAGTTAGCGTTGAGAAGGGCGATCTTTGAGACTTGGGTGAGACCTTGTCCACCCAACATCTTGATGTAAGCCCACGAGATAGTGTTGATTGAGGCGGAACCCCAAGGAGCCGCAGAGACGGCTGAGATGGGTGAAGAACCACCAGTAGCGATGAGAGGGTGAGTTGGGAGGAAGGGAGCGAGATGAGATTTGCAGCTGATAGGTCCAACACCGGGTCCACCACCACCGTGAGGGATGGAGAAGGTCTAAAATCCTGGTCAGCACGATATAGCATCAGTTGAAGCAGATGTGACGCACCTTGTGCAGGTTGGTGTGACTGACATCACCACCGACTCGACCCAAACTGGTAAGACCGACAAGCGAGTTACAGTTGGCACCTGCACATGTCTGTCAGCCAATCATCCCTCCCTACAATCTCCACGCCATTGTATTACTTACCGTCGACGTAAACCTGACCACCATTGTCGTGAACAATCTGACAAGCCTCCTCGATACCTTCTTCGAAGACACCGAAAGTAGAAGGGTAAGTGACCATGAATGAGGCAAGGCTGTCCTTGTGCTTCTCCGCCTTCTCCTTAAGATCCGCAAGATCGAGCGATCCGTCGTTCAACGCCTTGATAGGGACGACCTTGTAGCCGACCATAGCAGCACTGGCGGGGTTGGTTCCGTGGGCTGAGAGAGGGATAAGGCAGACATCCCTGTGACCTTGACCCTTGGACTCGTGGTAAGCCTGAATGACACGAAGACCGGCATATTCGCCTGAAGCACCGGAGTTGGGTTGCACGGAGGTTGCGTCGTAACCGGTGACAAGAGACAAGTCGTTCTCAAGTTCCTTGATGAGGACTTCGTATCCCTTGGCTTGGTCGACAGGAGCGAACGGGTGGATGCCGCCGAACTCCTTCCAAGAAAGGGGAACCATCGAAGAGGTAGAGTTGAGCTTCATAGTACAGGATCCGAGAGGGATCATTCCGTGGACTAGGGAGTAATCCTTCTGTTGCAGATGCATCATGTATCGCAACATGTCGGTCTCAGAGTGGTACTTCTTGAAGACTGGTTGGGTCAGGAAGTCGGACGAACGCGCAAAGTGAGCGATAGGGGAGGTGACCGATTCAGAAGTGAGTTCCATCTTCTCGGCGAGCTTGTCGAGCACATCCGGCTCGATCTGGCTCTCGCCCTTGACAGCGTAGAAAACGTTGACGATATCGGTGAGATCAAGGGGACCGACACTCTCGTCAAGGGTGATACCGATGGTCTTGTCGTCAATAGGTCGGAAGTTGATACCGGCCTTCACGGAGGCATCGTGAACCTGAGCTGCAGTCACACCAGCTGCGGAAACGTCAATGGTGAGGGTGTCGAAGAAAGTCTTGTTGACAGTAGTGAAGCCGAGAGACGCAATCGACTCGGAGAGGATTCGAGTGAGAGAGTGGACTTTGCCGGCAATTCTTCGGAGACCTTCAGGTCCGTGGTAGACAGCGTACATGGCGGCCATGTTGGCGAGGAGCGCTTGGCTGATTGGAAAGTTAGTCTAAGTCCAGTGCAGATGAGGCTCTCAGAAAGACTCACGCGGTACAGACGTTTGAAGTAGCCTTCTCTCGTCGGATATGCTGTTCTCGGGCTGTTCATAGGTCGATAAGCTGACGTACGGAATATGCCTGGAGCAGCACAACTCACTCTGTAAAGCCAAACGGTATGCGGGTCCGCCTCGAGAGTCCTTACTCAAACCAACCAATCGTCCAGGCATCTTCCTCTTCAGCTCGTCGGTACAAGCGAAGAACGCGGCGTGAGGACCGCCGTAACCAAGAGGGACACCTACATCACAAAACAATTAGCCCAGTTCCTCACTGAGATGGCGTCCAAACTCACCAAATCGCTGCGAGTTACCACAAACGATATCTGCGCCCCACTCTCCTGGTGGTTTGAGCATTGTCAAAGCGAGTAAATCACTTGCGACGACCATCTTTGCTCCGAAGCCCTTCACCTTGCCGGCAACTTCGGCCCAATCGCCAATCGCACCATTCACATCGGGGTATTGCACGAGCGCACCCATCAATTTCTCCTCTCCGAGAGTCTCCACCTCCTTGACGAAACCTTCGTTGCTCTCAGCCACTTTCAACTCGATGCCGAAACCACTTGCTCGAGTTTCAAGAACGGCAATGGTCTGCGGTGCGACAGAGGGAGAGACGAGGAAGACTTTCTTCCCCTTGTTGAATTTCGGCTTGGCGACTGATGCGAGACACATGGCCATAGCTTCACCGGCGGCGGTACCTTCGTCAAGCAGGGAGGCATTGGCGATCGGCAAACCGGTGAGTGAGATGGCGATGGTTTGGAAGTTGATGAGGGATTCAAGTCGACCTTGCGACTGCTCAGGTGAGTATGGGGTGTATGCAGTGTACCAAGCGGGGTTCTCGAGGAGCTGTAGGGAGGGCGAGACGTATTAGTCAGGAACCACAAGTGAGAGGTTCCAGCTAGCTCACGTTTCTTTGCACAATCGGAGGAACGATAGCGTTGTGATAACTGTTGTGGTGTTGGTTAGCCGTCGGCAGCAGTGTTCTGAGGACACAGCTACTCACCCCATGCCGATATAACTCTTCATGCCCATGTTCATCCCGGCTACCTCTTCCGCTCTCCTGCTCAATTCGAGCTCGCTCAACGGTCTCAAACCGTTTGCATCGGCTGAGTTGTTTGTCAACTCGTCGATCCTGACCTCCCTAGGGATAGTAGTATCGACGAATTCGTCTAATGTCTTGTGACCCAAGACTTTGAGCATCTCATTGACATCGCTATCCCTAGGACCGATATGACGAGGCGCGAATGTGTCAAGCGGTGTGAAGATGGATGTGGGTTCGGGATGGAACGATTGGGAAGGTGAGTGCGGATGAGGTTGGACTGCTGTGGTCGAAGAATGTTTGGGAGAAGTAGGATGGGGTCGGAGGAGGGAGGAAGTGGTGGTGAGATATCGTGAAGCGACGAAAGTAGGTCGTGAGATCACGAGCCTACTAGCCCTTCGAGCGAGATAAGACGACATGGTGAAAAGAGGGGTGAATGACTGAAGTGCGGGATCGTGATTTCTTCTTCTATCAGAAGAGAGATGAGAAAGAGAGAGAAAGAGAAAGAGAAAGTAAAAAGCACTCATGCATCTAGCCCATCCATTCCCGTTGAGTAGGAGCAGTAGACTGTACGATCTGAGCTCCGTTTGTGGTTGGAATGTTGGAATCACAGTGAATGATTCTTGGAAAACAAGATGGATTCGAGCGCGCATCGTTGGAAAACAATCATCCAATTCTTGGAAATCATCGATTCAGGGTCCAACTAAATCCATAGATAAGGCAGTACAAATGTATGTTAGCAGCAAGGAACCACGCTCAGGGCATGTCATCGCGTCGTTGACGGCAATGAACAAACGGGTGCATATGCTTGGCCATACATCGTCGACATTCTTGTACATTGGCAACTCACGTACAAGCTAGCAGCAGCAAGATCGGTGTGATGACCGCTATGTAGACGGTCGCAAGGTGGTGCATGTTACACATACAAAGTGTAATCCACATACTCTTCGCGAACAAAACTTATCACCTATCATCGGAAATATCCCACCCCGCAAGTCAGGGTCATTGTGAGAGCAGGCTCGAGCGATACAACCACCAATCGCATTTCATCACCTGCATGTCTCATCAAAGGTCGTTGCCGCTTCGAGTGCTCGAGCCGTCAACTCGTCAGCTTTGACCATCGTCATATCGGCGTCTCGTAGCGAAGCGCGATAAGAGCAAGTCTCAACACCTCATGCAGATCCTCGTGTTCGTTTCCGTCATGGCATGCTTATGCTCTGATACATAATATACACATGAATGACTATTGACTATAATATGAGAGACAGACTCACGAGGAGGACTAACATCACACTCAAATGCCTTATCCTCCTCGTCTACGAGTTGAACAATGCCGCATCGCAACTATAGCGCGCAGACGCAATATCGTCCACCCATCTCCGTTCTACACCTTATGCTCTTGGTGATGACAGATCCCTCCTTTCCCAAACTTGGATGACCGTTTCACCCAAGAACACCAAATCCCTCCTGACTTCCGTCACCCGCAGATCTTGCATCTCGAACCATTTCTCATCTTCTCCGCCACCTTGACCCGCTCTGACGTGGATCTTCCATGATATTTGTCCTTCATCCGCCTGGTTTTTCTTGCTCACTCCGGGACCCGTACCGGACGTAGACGTAGACGCCGTTGTGGTGTCAAGAGTAACGTTGGACAAGAGGTCGTATTGCGTGTGCATAGGATCTGATGGTTTGGGGTCAACATCTACGTCGAACGTGGTCAGTCAGCAATGCCCATCTCGTGTGGAAGATGACTGTAACTTACATTCTCCAACATCGACACCTCGGAGAGGGAAGTTGACGATTGTGGGATTTCGTTCTTCGACAAAGTTGTTCTTCGTGAATCGCTTGATATGGAGGATGAGGTAGGGTGGTAGCATTGTAAGGTGATGTCGCTTAAGAGTTGGGCCAAATTCCTGCACGACACAACAAACGCGTCAGCACTGTCCAAGCGTTAATCTATAGCAACTCACCTGAGTGGTCTTGCCGTCAAACTTGGCAAGGATTTGGGAGAGCGGCACTTGAGGGATGATCTTCTTCTCGTTCACGTCGGTGAACAGGGGTGTAGCGGGTAGATCCAAAGCGAGGAAAAGGAACGGTGATGAGATGGCTTGTATGTCTACAGCACTTATCAGTTTTTGCACGAAGCTGTACGATGCGTAGTTGACTCACCTCGCGCTATATCAAAGACCGGTCTGGCGTATTCCTTGTGTATTATAACCTGTTGTGTTTCTATTTGCACCTTTCCTTGGAATGTCGAGTAAATCACGCTCGAGTTTCTCTTCTTCGTCCCGCCCAAATCCCTATGGAGGGTGTTGACAATCCATCCCAAGAATTCCACCGGATCTCCTTGTTCTGTCATCTTGAACTTGCCATTACTCCTCTTTGAGACTTCTTGTAGAAACTCGTGCGGACTGATTTGGGCTTTGAACAATCTCGGATTCCATAATCTCTTCGCTAATGTTGAGAATCGCTTGACCAATTCTGTTGGTTTTCGATCTTCTTGCAGCTCAGGAGTGTCGGGGTTGAGGAGGAAATTTCGAACGGGAGGCACGTGAAGTAGCAGTTGGAGGATAACGTTGAGATAGTCGTTCTTCTTGATATTGTTGATACCGATGTATCCGGGGTAGTATTCTTGCGCGGCGAGGGTGTATGAGGGTCCAGGAAGTTTGGACAAGGAAGGCAGGATAGAAGGCTTATATCTTGGTGAGAGGATGTGGACGATGTCATTCAATGATGGGTCGGACACGAGATAACCTTCGGGAAGAACGTAAAACTGGAAACAACATTGGGTTAGTCAAAAGCCCAGCACACAATATTGAGCGGACAGCTGAACTCACCTTTTCCGTTGACAAATTGAGCCATACTCTATGATTATCTCCTACCGCATGTCTATAGGCCCAACTTCCCCTTCCTCTTCCTTGGAAATACTTGCCGCAGACCAAACAAGCATAAACGTTGATATTGCTCAAACTCTTTGAACACAGTTTCTCGAAATCAAAGTCCAAAGTCTGACGCGAAATCTAATTGTGCCCGGACCATCAGCACTTGGGAATAGCAGGAGGTAATGAAGGCGCAGCAACTTACTGTATCCAGATACATATCTCTGTGGGACAGGTCTTCCTCTTCTTCCACTTTGGCCTCCTCGGGCTCATCATCTTCATCGTCGCTCAGCGCTGCTTTGGAAGAAGAAGCGACAGGCGGCGGGGGTGCAGGCGCAGATGTAGCCGGAGGAGGGGGAGGTTGGGATCCATTTGTGTGTCCATTGACTTTGTGTGGCGTGGTGGAGGGTGAAAGGGGTGTCGAAGCGGAATCGGTAGCCGCATCAAGCTTTAAACGCTTTGCTGCAGGCGGTGAAGTTGGCGGTGATGACATGGTGGAGGTGGCCCCGGGATGAGATTCTGGTGTATATGTATCTGTCTCAGTTACTACTGCAGAAGCATGATGAATTGGTGAGAGAAATGATCACTCACAGACGCCTGGTTGATAGTGGTCGTGCTTTACCCAACAGAACGGTAACTGGCCAAAGGCAGGTTGATGGAAAGAAAGGTGGCAGCTGGTGTATTCCCTGAGCTGAGCTTGAAATGTCACGATATTATTGCGTCAAGTCAGTCGGGGCTGAGCGTTGATGGCTCTATCTGGCTGTCTGCGATATCTGAGCGAGAACGGTCTATCTTGGGTTGATGATATGTACTCGTCTTATTGCATAGAGAGGAAAGACAACTGCTTGTGTTGGTGGTAGCTGAATGAGTGAGTGAACAGTAGCAGTGCGGAATCTCGCGGTAACAGCGGAGCGTGGCTGTTTTTTGATTCCGTACGAGACAGACACACAGAGAGAGTGGAGGGAGGTTCATCGAAGTTGCTTTCATGTTGCTACGCGTATGGCCATGTTCGCATATTACCATAAATCCATAACATACAGCATCGTATTTGCAGAGCCATTACGCAACTCACAGTTAGTCCGCGGGCGGTCATAACGCATACCGGCGAAGTAACACTCAGTGCGAACTGGAACCTCGAGCTGAATCGGAATTAATCAAGACATTGTCAGCATCAATAATCAATCAATCGCCTGATCATGCCGCACCGAAGGATTTCAGAAGCAGTCGTAGACCCATGAATCACCATGGCGGATCATGTATCTCCTCCCACTGCACGGCCAAGGCCGAGAGTACCTTCCGGACCTCGACCCGCTCCTTTACCTCTACGAAGCTCACCCACATCGTCACGACATACCTCAACCGCTTCAGTGCCGAAGTCCGCGGCCCAGTCTCTGAAACAACAACCGTCTTTGACTTCCCTCAGCAGACTCGCTCAAACGTCCGAGTCTCCTCTAGATGCCTTGTTGGACTCCGAGGCTGACTTCACAGTCAGTCTCGAAGAGTCTCCTCAGCTGCGACCAACTGCCAGTGGATCGAGTCGGGATGTTAAGCAGTACCCTTCGTCGGTGGGCCCGGTATATCAACCTATTGCTCAGCCTGCCAGAGGTGTGACTCAAATGGTTACTGCTCTACCTATGAGTCGAGAGTCTTCCCAAGTCAGGTCGCAAACTATGCCTGATCCGAAGAAACCCGGTACCCCATCTTCCTTCATCGTCTCTCGTCCATCGACACCTACCGGTATTATATCTCCTATCAAGCAGAAATCCAGACCCAAAGTCTCAAAACTCAACACTGTCAACCTTGTCGCTCCCAACTCCTCTTCTCCGACCAAGATGGTCTCGCCCGGACTGAAACACTGGCAACAGGTCCGATCGCACGTCATGGCGCCCACACCAGCGGAAGAGAAAGCAGCGCAACATGCGGGACGACCGGGAGGCAAAAAGCTGGGTCTCGTGTCGAAAGCAGCTGGAAGATTTGGTTTCAGACATGCGGCAGAAGAAGTCATTGGGTATCGTGAGCGACGCCAAACGATGGCGGGTCTCATGGCGGATATGGACGGATTGTCTATCGAGGAGCAAGAGCAGGTTGCTCGAGAGAGACGGAAGTTTGCACGAGATGTGAAAGCATGTCTTGATGCCTGTGCATTGGAGGAAAGCAGACGAAGGCTATGGAGGGTAGGATATGGAAGAGATCCGAAATCTTTGAACCACTTCGATACGAAATCCAGCGGTGCATCGGTCCACGCATCAGTGCACACCGCCCAGAAGTTCACATTCGACCCTGACTTTTCGGCATTTGCGCCGCTTCTCATGGAACTTCACAAGCATCTTCCAGCGGCTAGAGCGAAAAGGTTATGGTCTAGAACTTGTCCTCATCATTCCGCCATACTAGCAGAACTAGGTGTCGCCTTCTTACAAGACTCGACATCCACCGATGGAGAGAGGCAACAGGCCCTAGAAGTGTTCGGAGCGGTGGTCAAGAATTGGGCTGCGGACAGCGCAGACGAAGAGCTGGAACGATGGTTGTGGCTCTGCCGAGTATTGATCACCGATGACCGACAACTGCGCAATCGAGGTTTGACCCTCCTGAACAATTTTCTTCATTCCGAGTCATCCCTTCCTCGCAGTCACGATCGACCACATAGCGCGCTGGCATTCCTCAGTCTCGCTTCGGCCCTGATTGTCCTTCTCCATGCGGTCGAAACATCAGGATATGGCAACGAAGCACACTTGGTCACCGTCAACGGGCTGCTCGCGGATCTCAGCGAGGGGGATATCATACAGGTCGAAGAAGCGTCTCTGGCAGAACTACTAGGATCGATAGAACTATCAGGTTCACTGGGAGGTGTCGAGAAAGAGTTGTTATGGGTGGCTTCGGGCTCTGTCATTGGTACTCATCCTTCGCTTGCGCACTGGTTTCTCAGTGATGAGGGTCAGATTTTCCAGGTGAGTAGTCTACCAACGCTGAGAGAGTTTGAAGCTCAAAGCGGCGAATCGGTAGCGACTTCAACCACCTCCAGTCCTGCATGCTACGCCGCCTCTGACTTTGAGACTTCGCTCCCGGGCTACATGTGTCTTCCTTTCCTCGTGGACAAGCATCATTCGGTCCTCGACAGACCTACAATTGAGCTCCACGATCCTGCGATCCGTACGCGAACTCCTGTTACCGGAATTTGACCATCTTCCCGACGAAGACGAAACATTGGCCAGTCATCTCGGCTCTTTCCTTCTTGAACTGGAACTGCAGGGCTTTCGAGCCAACCGTGTACCGGTGGATGAGGCACTGGATCCGTTTAGGATTTCAATGGGTCCTAAAAGTGTGACGACTGTCCCGACTGGGCATCATGATCTAATCGTTCGGTACTTCGGTCTCGAGGCACCAAGAAAGAAAGGTTTTGAGGGAGCGGCAAAGGAAGTGGTAAGCTTTACCAATTATTACTTTTGCTGACCGACAGACCATTCGTGGTGATTTAGACGCTGTATGTCGGATGATCCAGTCATTCCTTCAAACCAAAGCGTTCGTACCGCTTGGGAGAATGGGCATTGAAGCTCTCTTTTCGGTGAGTTTCTCGCAAGTGTTATTCATCCCAAACTGACACCGCCCAGCGATTCACAGCTTCCACTGGTCCATTCACGGAAGCTCGGCCATTCTTGGTATGGCTTGCCAAAGCACAGCCGCAGCAACTGTACAAGCCTCTCTTCAAATTGTCAGCTTCGACGCAACCATCTAGTCTCACGTCGCATCTCAAGCTTATCACCGTTCTATCTCAACTTGTTGGTCCCACTCAGTTCTGGACGCAAGCCGACCCGCAAATGGTGACTATCGTCCTGATGGGTGATGTCGCTCCGAAACAAAGTAAGGGCAAAGCCAAAGAAGGCGAAACGTCCGTCGTCAACGTGAAACTTGGTCGGTATGCGGTTTTGGTCGGCTTCATTAACGCGCTTGATAATGTGAAAGAGTTTGCTGGGTCTGGTAGTAGATTGAGGCCTTTTATGGAGGCGGTTGAATCGCGGTTGGCGCTGTTCCTAGAAGCGGAGGTGAGAGAATCCCCTACACATGTCGAACGAGGCTGATGTGCGCAGGAACGAGACGGAACCTTACCAATTTCATATCGATTATTGATTTGTCAACTCTTGCTGAAGATGCGCTCCATTACATCATCCGTCAAGCGGTATGTCATCTTCTCGTTGTAAACGCTTTATGCTCACAGCCGCTTAGATCTCCCTGGATTCGCCTCGTCATGACATGGTTCATCGACGTCTCTCGTCAGATCACTGAGCAAACTGACAACGATCAAGTCGCTATCCTTCGGACAGTCTATCAGGGCCTGGCAGTCACGGATTCCTCCGCCATCCCGACAGCAACCTATCCCTCGTCGCTCATGGAGAAGTCTTTTCGTCGCGACAGTGTGCTTGTGTCGGATCGCCATCGAGCTGTATTTGACAAGAATATTGGAGAAGTAATACCAAGATTGCTCGTTGCAGTGCATGCTTGCTTGTCAATTGACGATTGGGGAACGCTCCTCCCCCACCTATGGCATTACTACACGAGCAATCGACCTGCGAAGAAGGCTTTGGCGTTCCTTCTGGAGAAATGCGCCGAGTTGATAAGTTCGCAGATGCGTGCTGTCATTTTGTCCGATCTCACTAGCTCCAACATCGTCGTACGGAATCAAGCCCTTCGGAAGATGGCCATGCTTTTCGGTTGGCGAAATCAAGTTCTTGCTCAGAAGATTGTAACCGATCGACGCGGACCAGTTTTCCAGTTCTCTGCGAAAACGCTCGACTTTGTCGCTACCGATATTGGATCGATAACTTGGGTCGCTCCGCATGATGTCCAAGACGCTGCCTTGCAGAAGTTTGGTCAAACCCTGCCCCCCGAGTTGAGACAACGTCTGATGGAGCTCGGCTGGGCTGAGGACGCGACTCTAGGAGCCAAATCGGATTGGGAAGCGGTCCCGGTGTCTTCCCTTCCTGCGCTCCAGTATCAGCAAGACGGCTTGTCGGCTGATCGATCCCCGAGTCCCATGAGGGCTCTCAAACGACATGCGTCAAGTAGTTCTGGGTCGTCCTTCGCGGGCAAACGAAGAAGACACGTTTTTGCACCCATGCTTTTTCGTCTCGTGAATGAACAAGTTTTGGTCCTCGCTGGCGACATAGAAGGGTCAATCGGAACAATCTCCCACGAGTTGATCAGACTGGTCCAACGTGACGACGCTGCGGCGTTTCTCCGTCCTATCACCAGCGAATTCAAAACAGACTTTGCTGGATCTCTCCTCCGACTGAATAGCGTCCTGACAACCGTCACGCCTGCGTTCGCATACTCCGCTCTCAATGCACTCGTCGGATACGTCAAGTCGGTCGCTCGGACTGACCCCAATTTCGCTTATCTCGGTATTGCCCTTGCAACTATCGCTCGTCTCGTTCCCCATACTAGTGGCATATCGCTGCGTGACATACGAAAGAATAAAGCGGAACATGTGATACTTCCTGCATCGATCCACGAAGACGAAGGCGGATTCAAGGTGCACGGCCCATGGCGAGATGGATCATTGGCAATCCAGACGGCCCAATTGCTGATTCTTGCCGAAGGACTACGAGTCAATCCAAGAGAGGTCTACCTGGTCAAGAAGATGTTGTCAAATTTACAGATCCAAGGATCTATCCATCATCTCCCCTTCGCCCGAGGTTGGCTGATCCTTATTATCACGCTTTTTTCCGCCGTCAACCGAAACTACAATGATCGAGCCGAACTACGACACTTCCTCACCAACGTTGGCGTTATTCTTCGAATGCATGGCGAGCACGATCTCCTGGTCACCGTGCATGCTATGCGGGTGTTCATGCTCTGCTCAGCGAGGTTCCGTCGACTCTTCACTTCGATGGGTTTCCCCACAATCATGCGACCAGTCTATGAGACTTATGCGGCGGGCAACGCAGCGACGCGAGATTGTATCGAATACGCAGCGAAGAGCTTCTATCGCATCCACCAGGATTCATTCGTCTATCAGACGTGTATTGTGATCTCGGAAGGGGAGTACGATGCCGCAGCGGTATACTCCCTCCTATCCAGCTTATCGGTGGACAGATCTAGTGCGTCTGGGGTGCCGTCCGGTATAAGAGGTCTCAACGACCAAGAAGAGATTGAAGCGCTTGTACAAATGATCTCGGGTCCGGAAATTGCGCTGTCGGAGATTGGGACCGATGCAGCGGAAAGACAAGCGAAGAAGTTGGCATCGATCACTCTCGATGACGATATCTTCCCGAAGGAAAATATTGTACGACTCTTCGTGACTATCATCGCAGCAAATCCCGCTTCTTCTCGAGCTCGCAGCTTCCTTCGACTTCTCGCAGCTCTGGTTCCACACATCAAGGATCCTGCTAGCGAAGAACTGCTTCGCGAGGGCGTCGAGGCATTAGGATCGGTGATCGTCAAGGGGAAAACGGGAGATGAGTCTGCCATGTCAGCTCTCCATCCTGGATCAGAGGACTCGACTATCGATTGGGTTGCTACGAGGAGGGAGTACGTCTTTCTTGTCGAATCGTACGCTCGTTCCGGTGGAAGGTTAGGTGCATCGGCAACCAAACGGACGCTCGATATGGTCCTCGATCTGCTCCAACGACAACCCGAATCGGTCGGGCCTGCTGCCTCCAGCATCGTAGGCGAGCTTGCCAAAACGCATCTCTCATCTGTACGACCTACTCCTTTTCTGCGAGACATCGCTCCGCTCTTCCGGATGTTCATTGCTGTGGTTGACTTCTCTGGTATGCTCGACTCGATCACGACTTTGATCCGGCGGTCGAGTTACGATCTCGACCTGGAAACGACATCGATCATCGTTCAGGATTATGTGGAACCTTCTGTGAGGATGTTGGCAACTGCTTCGGAGGAGAACATGGCTTTCATTGTACCCCTCCGCTCGAGTGCGGTTCGTTTACTGAGCGCAGCGGTATTCCTACGAGGTGATGCGCTTGGCGCATTGGAACGTTATCCCCCTGGAGCGAATCTGCTGGCTTCGCTTGTACTACCGCTGTGCTTGTTGCTCGAGTCACCGCAAGAAGTTGACCGAGCGGCGATCTATTCGAGTCTCTGGATCCGGATATTACACTACGTCATCCGATCTTCGTCGAGCCGAAAAAAACACACGCGAATTTCGTCTAAAGTGCCGGAATCCTCGCATGTCCGGGCGGCAACGGTGGTCCTCACAGTCCAGATCATCAAAGTGATCGTTGTTCGTGCCCCGGAGAGCCTTTCCGACGTGAAGGGCTTGTGGACGTATATTGCTCGGCATTTACTGCGGACGATCGAAGATGGAAATGCGCATTTCATCGATCCTACCTCTGTCAGCCTTACTTCCCCCCGACTGGTCGACTGGATCATGTGGTCCTTGTTCGAACTCCTGTGCTTACATCGCAGTCCGCTACAAATTGAGTTCAGGTGCAAGATGCAGCTTGCTCTTGCTGCGATCCATAGAGATGTGGAGGTTGAGCGATCGTCGAACCCTTCTACGCCTGGAGTAGGTGCGCCGAAGATGTCAACTTCTCCTCAGCTCCTTTCGGGACGCGCGAGGGTATCCTCTTCCCGTTCTCCGAGCTACGCTTACCATGCCAGAGTACCTAGCGGTGCTTCAGCGTTCTCGATGGGCGGCGACGTACGAAGTCCAGGTGGTCGAAGGGCATCAGACCAGCATCCCGGTTCTGGTTCTGGGTCTGGGATATTGGGCGGTGGTCATTCCCGAATGCCAAGTCAACAACATCTTTCACCTCACCTTAGTCCGTCAATTTCGACTCCCGGTTTCGGTGGTGGACATTCCAGAATGCCCAGCACAGGCAGCATGTTAGGAGGTAACGGGATGGTCCGGCCCTCGTTCGCAGCTTTGTCAGCACGGAGAGCGTCGAGACCTGCTTTCGACGCATTTCCGAATGGCGTAGGAATGAACTTTCGTTTCCCCTCGTCAGCTGGACAAGTTCGAAGTCTCGCAGGTCCATCGATGGGGAATGATAAGCCGATCGTCCATTTGCTCAATGTCGGCTTACCAATCCCTAGCTCGACGACCACAGGGAGTACCAATTTTTCGCCCATCAGTCCACTGGGAGGTGGGATGAACTCTCCTTTCGGCACAGGAGTAGGAGCAATGGGAGGTGAAGCGGTTCTGAGAGAGATGAGAATAACTTCGGACAAGTTGAGTGAGGAAGCGAGAAAGGCGGTGAGAAGAGTGATGATGGTGAATGGGTGGGAAGTAGAGGTTGAAGAGGAAGAAGAAGCTGTGAGGACTTGGTCGGTCATGGATGCTTTGGTGAGTGCAATTGTGTTCCCATTCCTGCCTTCTTGTGTCCCGGTTTATCAATGTAGTCGACGGAAGCCTGTTGTGTCACATCAGCTGACGATAATCTTCCTGTTTTGTTATCACGCAGCATGTCATCTCTGAACAGACCAAGGTATTTGTCGAAGAAGAGTTCCGCGATATCTTCTCCCCCAACACTTCTTCAACCGAATGGACAGACGGAGTTAAGCTCGACGAGAAAGATATAATGTTCAGAGAATCGATGGGTACAGAGCCAGAGGGATATGATATCGAAGGTGGAGAAGAAGGCTATTCGTTCAAACTGAATGAGAAGAGAAGACCGAGCGAGTTGGACAGCTTTGAGGAAGAAGGTAGAACAAAAGTTCCAATGCTTTCAGTTTCTGTTTCGTCGCCTTGATTTATGGGATGGAGTCGTGTTATATACCCTGCACAGCGATACCGCGAGAACGTACTGTATGGACAATGGTGGATTTTAGACATGATGAGAAGGGTATGATATGCATGGTTTCTGGTTTCTGGTTTTTAAACGGACGAGCGGACGAGGAACATACAACGGAATCGCAGGACTGAAAAGACTGTCTATCTGATACAACACTGAAATCGCTGAAAACGTCCTCGAATCTGAAATGGGCATGCGAGAATCTAGGCTTATGCTCTGCTAACTTTGGCAGCTTGTCCTTCCTGAAGACGAGCAGATCGACGAAGCGGTTTGGCATTGGCGGTTTTCGGCACACCTAACTTCCGAGTGAGCTTGAAGTCTACATCCTTCAGACCTGCCACTCACCCTTCCGTTTCTCGTATGGATGTGCGCCACTACCTGTTATCACCTTCGCCCGTTCACTGCGAGAATGCATGCAGAGATCAATGTTCAGTACAGAGCTCCGCCTCTGATCATCGAGACTCACACTTTCGTCATACTTGCTCCGCGTTTGGCGGCTGGTCCTCTTTCACTCGACTGGGCTATCGCGTTACTCGCAGAACTCTCGAGCTCGATCGGATTCTCTTTGGTGGTCCCAGCTGTCACTCGCGTGACCCTTCGAGGCGCAAGGGCAGGTCGGACCGCCACCTTGGTCGCGGAGTCGTCATCGCTACTGAAGGTGATAAGGTCGGTCTACATGTATATATCAATGGGGTCAGTTCAGTCCTCAACCAGAGTAAAGATTGCAAAACCGACAGTATTGGATCGGACAACTGTCTTTCCCGCTATCTTCCTGGTCTTCGCAGCTGGCGGTGCCTTGCGCGTCTGGTTCAAGCTCGTTGGAGCGGTCTCGGTTGACTTAGTAGCTGCGGCTGAAGCTACCGTCTGCTCGTCGGCATCATCGTGATAGATCTGCTCCACATCGAAGGCGGGCCCGAGTTTTCTCGTCGACTCCTCCTTGCTCTTCATACCGTAGATACGCGACCGCTTGGGAACGTTTGGAGGTTCATTTTCCTTCTGAACTTTCTTCCCGGCCAATTTGGGCTTCAAATTATGAGGCTTAGGGGTTTGTATAGCCTTCTACTTGTTAGCTAAAGTCTTCAGATTGTCAAACTTACATTCGGCGAGAGGTGGATCTCTCTGAGCGCTCGATCAGGTATTCGGTCGCCCGCCTTCGTCTTTACATTGCGCGACGATACTGCAGATTGTTTCAGCATCATGTTTCATTATGAGGTTTCATGGCCACTCACCACTTCGGACCTTGGGAGGTGTGATAGCAGTCGGGATGTCTTCCCAATCCAGTTCAGCTATCCTCCTCCAAGCAGATAACATCCTTGCCCAGTGTTTCTCCCAACAATCCTCATTACTTCTTAGTCGACGCTGTATCTCCTTTGACGTCTGGCATAGACGGAAGTCTTCGGAGACGTACGACAGGAAACACAGGTCCTGGATCACGCTTTCTGGGATCTTGTCCAAACGCGGCCTATCCCATGGAGGAGCACGGAAAAGTGGCGGTTCGCGATGAAAGGGCTTCAACCAGGGATGTTGTAGGATTTTAGGTATCTAGACGGCTCAGTCTTTAGCACCTCTTCTCAAGTAGACT
The DNA here is from genome assembly GCF_008629635.2 of Kwoniella shandongensis. Taxonomy (NCBI): domain Eukaryota; kingdom Fungi; phylum Basidiomycota; class Tremellomycetes; order Tremellales; family Cryptococcaceae; genus Kwoniella; species Kwoniella shandongensis. Next base: position 929,156 of record NC_089288.1, read on the forward strand.
ACAGAAACTGGCTGAGGCATGGCCGTTGCATTTACTTACCGTCCATCTCTTGCGGGGATCAGGTTCGAGCATCCCGTAAATCACAGAGGCAAGACCGTCCGAGACCAAATCTTCTGGTCTCCAGTCGAAATAAGAATCGCCGAATATGATCCGACGTTTTATTGTAGTGCTTGTGTCTTCTCCGCTTGGATCTGCGAATGGATGTTCCATCTGAAGAAGCTTGGTCAAAAGGATGCCAAGCGACCATACATCGTTGGCTTTCGGATCGTACAGTATATCCTGCGAAACAAGTCCCTGTTAGAATCCACACAGCGCCGATGCCAATTACACTTACTGCAGTCTTCTCAGGACTAGAATAGTCCAAAGTGCCTCCCGCACTTTTAACTTTTCCTCCATACGGTCGGAAGTGAGAGAAACCGAAGTCAACCAACACTGGCATACCCTTTTCGTCTACTAGAACGTTGGATCGCTTGATATCCTCATGGCTGATACTGAGCTCATGAAGCGCATGTACGACAAGTAGTAGACGTCGAAAGAATGTGACTAGTCGTCTGTGTGTCCATGGGACTTTGTGAGATGATAGAGAGCATGAGTATAGAGTGAGGAAGACGTAGCTGCACACAAAGTTAGCCCTCGGTGATCGGAAGTATCATGAATGCTAGTCGGAGCACTCACGTCCATCCACCTTCCTCCATGACCCCTTCGAGACCTACGATACCTTGCAGCCCTACGCCACACAACGCCTTGAGAAGTACCACCTCTTTGTGTGCTTCAACCGCATCGATCGTCTCGTCCCAACTCACTTGCTTTCCAGAGCTTCGGGGTCGATGAAGAGCAGGTAGGATTTTGCACGCCGCTTGGTGTCCGTTAGGGTGAGTGGCGAGACGAACGTGGGCTGAGAGAGAAGCGTAAGGACAACAGATGGTAGGTGCAGCCACATGGAGGGTTGCGTACTCACCATATGCACCTCTACCCAGCGTCCGACCCAACTTCCAGCCTCCAATCTGAGTAAGAGTGGTTCGCGGGGTGGGCTCCGCGGGCATTGGCGCAACAAAACTTAATGGAAGGTAGGAAGGTCGCTAATTCTTGATTAGGAAGGGTGAAGAGCGAAAACGAAGTGAAAATCCAAGAAAATAAGTATGTTTGATAAGGAATCCGGGCTGGAGGCTGAGCACCCAAGCGTGAACGATAGTGTATGGTTGGGGAGGAAGGAATGATGAAGTTGAACGAAACCGATCAAGAAGTAGAAGCGAAGAAGCGTGTTGTAGGAGGGTATAGTTCTCCACGTTCAAGAAGTACAAGATGCCCCCTTTGGCCAAGAAAAGGCGAAGAATGAAGACCAAGAGAAGATGATGAGCGTGAATGTACACGAGAAGAGGGTTGAATGACGGTTGCAAAGGGGAAAGACAGTCACGTCCCTTTTCCGGCAAATCGGCGGTGGCGGACCGTGCGTTGGCGTCGTTTCGTAGAATCCTCCATACAATACGTGTTCGAGTCAATTCTATTGCATGTGAGAGTCTAGATGATGCTAAGATGATACAACCTACTTGAAATCTATAATATCTATACCTCCGCTTCCACGGTGCAGACAGTCTACTTTGGTAGCGCCGCTATTTCTTTCTCTTTCATCTCAACTTCCTTCCTCTTTGCCTTTTCTCGTCTTTGTTTCCTCCATCTTGGACCGCACTTGAGAACTATCAGGACTAACGGTGTGCCTAGTAGACATATCCCGTTCAAGAGAACGAAACACCATCCGGGACCCATCCTGTCCACAATGAGCTGGACCGTCGAGACCGTCACAGCACCGAGAGCACATCGGATGAGGTTGAACTGTCAACCATAGCGTTAGTGCTCCGTCCCAACTAAACATCGTGGTGTGAAATGAACGACTCACTGTTGCTGTTACTGCACCACCTTGTCCAGCAAACAGGTCTATACCATATATGGTAGCTGAATTGCAATGTCAGTTTCCGTTCAAAGCAAGAATGCTTGAGATAGATCACTCACTAGTGGTCAGGAAACCGGTACCTATGCCCACGAAGAAGTTGAGGACGATAGGCACAGCTATAGGTGCATGTGCCTTCATACTCCAGGCAAGTCCAGTAGTCGAGGCGATAAGAAGACTAGGAAAACATAATGAAGTTAGTACCACTACTTTTGCACCTAATAAACCGTTGAGTGGTGGCTCACCCGATATGGAATGGTAGGATCATGAATCTGACTCGTTCGAGTCGGAACTCGTCAGGGAAGTGTCGATGATCACCGCCGACTCGTTTCTTCTCTCTACGATAGAACACGTCCATAATTCGACCGGTGGCAAACCCCGAGATTCCACTGCCTAGACCGTTTGGACTGCAACTTGAGGTCAGCCCTTGCCGTATGACTGCCTGATGTGAGATAACTCACATATAACATAGCCCGATGACGATCTCACTTGCATTGTATTCGGTCTTGAGTAGAGACGAGAACACGGTTCTGTAGCGGCGTGTTAGCGATATCCTCAAGGGTAGTCTTGCCACCTTAACTCACAAGAGCGCGTACCACATCGCGTAATATAACGAAGACCAGGTGAACATCAATGCGATATCGGGCTCAAGGAACAGCAAGAACGACGCCCATGGCTTGAACTGAGGCACAAGTCATCTTCAGCGTATGTACTGCGATTGCAAAGGACACCACGCGTACCTTTGCACGGTGCATATCGAGGGCTTCTGGTGTTTCTCCTTTCTCTTGCATCTCCTTCAGCTCCCGCTTTCGCCTGAGCAATGCGGCAGGAGTGCAGTTGAGTAAAGGTGGGGGGATCGATCCATCCCCAACTAGACTTCTGAGTGTTTCCGGGAAAGCACTGCGTTGGTACGTCAGTCAGTGAACAACGAAATGTGTGACCAAAGGGTGTGAGAACACTTACAGAACCATGGGAACCAGTACCGCTGCGCAGAAAATCACCAAGAACCAGAAGATCGATCTCCAACCGAGGGTATACGCAAAGACACCTCCAAGCAACGGGCCGACTGCGAAGCTGACAATCAGCCAGACTTCAAATTGGACCGCAAGCACAGTAACATCTGACTCACGAGCAGGTCCTACGGTCGTTCCAAGGTTGAACAAACCCAGATATCTCCCTCTCTCCTGCGGCATGGCAATATCCGCCACCACCCCTGTTCCGATCGCAATCAACGGCGATCCGCCGGAGGCTTGGACGAAACGCATAACCATGAGAAGCCAATAAGCGTTAGTGGGACATAGAGCGGTCCCGACACATGAGAGTAGGTATACGAGGAGACACGCGATGAATACGGGTCTGGAAAGAAGGCTTGTCAGACGAGATCATGTTCGATGAGGAAGCGAAGAGGGACTCACCGACGACCAAAAGCGTCTCCTGCAGAACCCCATATGGACGGTGTGAGAGCCTGGAACACTCTGTATCAGGTAGATCAAAGTCAATACGATAAGTCGCGCGACCTCTCTAGTGAACAGAGAGACACTCACAGATATAATGTGACACTCAAGTTAATCTTCTCCGTCGAAACCTTGAACGCTGCAGCCAGAGTCGGTATAGCTGGCACGTATATGTTCGTCGAAATAGGTCTACGCAGCGCCGGAATGCTCAGCCGTTGTATGATGTAGGTGGTTGTACCTCCCAAGCAGACTCACGAGAAAATGGCACCCAGAGCGCTGAGACTGACGATGAACCATTTTTGGCCCGGTGTAAACACCGAGTATGGTTTCGCCGTTGACCCAGAGGTCATGTTGGTCTGTACATGATTAAGATTTGGAAATCCATTTCCAGTCCCGTTCAGTGCTCTACTATTTAACGATTGTATGCGAGTTGCCGTCGGCGGTCGGTTGAGTGGGTTGCGTGATAACGGTTGTTGTTGTTCAGATGTTTGTGATGATTGTTGATACTGTCTATCTGTAATGTCCGCCTCTTCGTTCAGTCTCGCTTGATCTGTCTCTGAGCGAGCGCGTTCTAATCCTTCTTCATCTGCCGCTTGTTCCGCCATTTTGAGGTAGGTGTACTATCGTTGTGATCTATGTTTACTATTGTATATATTGTGTATATCGTCTTGGTCATATCGGTCTTTGTTTCTTGTTATATATACGCGTAGACCAACATCGAGATATGACTCATAAAGTCCAACCGAGCCGTTGATTTTGCTACAACTTTTGCTTACTCAAACAAACATCGTTTAACCGTCTCTCTCGTCATGACGATGATTCCAACACTAACCATCTGCAGTTCTGCATCTCGCCAGTTAAGGTGCCGCAGGTGGTGACAGATAGTCCGCAAAGCCAATACCGGATCCCGCAATTCGAGACAACTTTTGATCGGATCGGCCGGCCGAAACGGACTTGACCGATTTATGATCTCGGCCGACGACTTCGATTTGCCGAGTTTTTCTATTTTCAGATTGGAATGGAGATGACCGGTTCCGGTGAACAAGCTGACCGTCGATAAGTTACCCCGTCGTGATGAACCCCCGCTGACGGTGCGATGCGAGTAATCACATCTAATGACTCGTAGCTGAATCGTGTTCACGACGGAATATAATTGCGTGGCGAACATGAAATCAACAGTGCGCCGTCAGGTCGATCTCCTTCGTTATGTCTCAACCTCTCATCTGGCATCGCTGTGGTCGGAAGGTGCTTGCATCTTGTTATGTATGCGCGATACACACAGGACGTCTTGCTCTCCAGCCTTGAACTGCTCCCGCATATCCCACTCCTCTGCCTCCCTAAGTCCCTAATCATAGGTCGATGGACAAGGTGTGTGTTTTGCATACATAAAAGGAGCGCCCGCCTCCTTTCATCGCCGACTCACCGTCTCAGCTCCCTTACTCATAACTCCCAAACACATCGTACAATACAGTCACATATATACACTATTTGACTCATCTATTGACTTGAACTGACCTTTCTACGGCTTACCCCTTGAGGAGAAGGCTTGCCAAGAACTGTTTAACCGGGTCTTCGTGACATTGTTGTCCTTTCATCAAATCTGTGGGCTAAACAAGCGAACGAGTGACTCGGACCAAGGCAAACAGGTTCGCGAACATATAAGAGGTGGGTTTGCATGACAGACATCTTGTCAGTAGGACATGACATGATAAGGTCGAACATCCTAGCTTATGAGTAAACTACACAGCAACCGTACCTTGGTTTGGCTCATGGCTCGTCCTACCCTGTGCAATTGCGATTGCGATTGAAGTCGATTATATCGTCACCTCTCTAATCGCATTAGTGCTGTGTGGTGAGTGACCTGATGTCTTCTCCATCTTGTTGATTCTTCCCAGGTGAGATCTGACTCTTCGTCCCCTGCTCAGCAGATCTCCCTGACAGTCCCTTCACTCTGCCCGCCTTCTCTTTCCATCTCAGCGTGACCACGTTCCCACGACCTCTTCCTCCGCTCGCCGCCGACCCCATCACTATCACAGCAGTCGCCGCCACCTGCAATGATGTCGCTTCCTCCTCAACCAGCCACTCCTCCTACGTCTGGGCGAGACACCACCTGCAACAGACTCAGCCCTTACTCCACGCATACGACAGAGCCACTGGCTCGACTCGACTCCCTCATACAAAACATGTCCACCATCCTCCGAGCACTGTCGCTTCAACCCTCGGCTTCTCCGATATACATCACCTCACTCCATATGTTCCTTCAGCGAGCTTCCGACCTACACCCCTCAAACTCGCACTTTGGCTCGTTGGGCGTCAGCGCTCCCGTTGACATGCCCCGATGTGAGGACGTGGATCATCTGGAGAAGGAGTGGTTGGAGAGCGAAGTCGTTGCAGCATGGTATGGACCGCGATTACAACCGCGATCCCAACCTCAATCTCACCCACACGTTATCAGCGCAGAAGCGACAGGAACGAGCGAGACCGGGCAGATTCGTACCATTACGCGCGCACGAAGTCAGACCCCCAGAAGGATGAGTGGAAGGGGATACGGACAAAAGATTTCCCCCACCTCCAAGTGGAGCGGGTCGATGTTGGCCCACCTCCCAGAATCAGCATCAAAGGAAGAGGTGGAAGACTTGACAAAGACGAAAAGTCTGATTCGGGAAGAGATCAAAGAGAGAGAACAGAGGTTGAGAAGGGATTTCAGTTATGTCGGACTGAACGACGATTGTCTCTAATAGAAGGGAGACACTTGAGCGGTTGAAAGAAAGTGGTCATCCTCTCAAGATTCTGTTTCGTACGTGATGTGTGTTTGTGTCCATATAGATATCGTGTACATTAGATTACGAGACGAGACCATACCTACAGTTATACTGAGCTCTGATCGATTCGTTTGTTTTACAAACACACATGATATGATAAGTTATTACAACACAGAGCAAGGTCAAGCCAAACCCGCACACGGGACTGCCAAACACAACACCAACCAGATAGCCATTACAGTGAAACCCACAAACAGGATATCTCTCTTGATATCCCGATACACTTTCTGAATCCTAGGATCTTCCACCAACGCCTCTGGTCCGAACACCTTTGCTTTCTTTTCCCTCTGGTACTGACTCGTTTCACTCCCTCTTCTCCCCGCCGGAGCGATCTGGTTTTCCGTGACAAAGGGAGCAGTTCGTCGCAATCGTTTTAGCAGGGTTGAGAGATCTCTGCTCGTCCGTTGCGCTGGGGTGTCCTCCACGGCTGCTTTGCTTTGCGTTCGCATCAGGTCTGCCACGGAGAACGGTCGGGCGCCACTTGTAGAATCCGGCTCAGATGGGACACCATCCATCGCAAAAGGTGAGATATCTCTTCGCTGACGACCATCGGAAGATGGTTTGGGGGAATGAGGTACCTCACGATCGTCGATCGGGAAGGCCTCTTTCGGACAAGGAACTTTGACCGTCGTCAATCGTATCTCGTGTTGACGTCGCTGTACCTCAGTCATCTCTCCTTCCAATACGGGAATTGTTGGCAGAGTCGCGTCGTTGTTCGAGCTACTCGGTGACCCAGGCTTGTCATCGTTGTCGAATCCATAATCAGTCGTCCCCCCGAAATCGCTCAGAGGGTGAACTTCCATCGGCAAAGTGTAATCCACATGCGTTTTTCCTGTTGTATGATCGCCAACGGAGTCACTTCCAGTCCCCATTCCGCCCTTCGCCTCGATCTCAGCTTCTCTGCCATCGCATTCCACCAGCGTTTCTTCGTCATCCAATCCGTCCATTTCCCAAGGTTGCACTTGTCTATGAGATCTGCCCCATACCTGACTGCAGAATCCTCTGTACGCCGAGTAAGCTTGCGCGACGCCCAGGGGGACGAAAATGAGTGAGAAGAGCCGATAGGCTCGAAGTCCCACAGGATGTCGAGGGAGAAGGAGAGTAAGAAGGAGATATATGGTGAGGCCAATCATGAAATCGATGAAACCGACCATATACCTAAAGATCATGAGGGGGTGGGGGGAGAGGGACACGTGTCAGCGAAAGGCGACAGGGTTCGAAAGGCGCAGCAAGCGTGACCTACCAGAACAGCACCTTGGGCCGATTGATATTGACCTTGGCACTTTCCAAGAACCTAGGTAGACTTTGTCTCTCCACCGTGGTATATATCTCCTCGTATATGGGAAGGAACTACCAGGATTTCAAGCCTTTAGCACACCAGCCGGGAATGAAGCAGGATGTCACACTCACAATACAAGGGGCCGTACTCCGTTTCAAGCCTGTACGCGCAAATTCTCGCAGTTCATCACTAATTCCCAATTCCCTACTCCCTCCTTTTCTCAAAAATGTCGCGAACGCTCGTTGGGCTTCTTCTCGCATAGGCTGTGATGTTGGAGGGAGGAACTCGGTTCCTGGTGGAGGAAGCGGAGGATACATCGATGGTTGCAAGGTCGGTCGAATGGTATGTGGGTTGCAACTCCCAGGGCCGGAGACTTTCGTGCTCGTGCGAGAGAGAGAAGGGAATAGTCTTGGACGGTTCCTCCCTGCCGACCCGCATAAAGAGTGACTGCCGCAACCACACGGTTTGGATCGATTCGTGCTTGCGGCCTGTTCGTTCGCCTGTTTCCAATCTACCACCGAAGATTTCCTGAAAGGTCCTTGGAAGTTTCCCTCTTCAACCTCTTCCACCACAATCCCGTTCTTCTGATTAGCCAAACCCCTGTCGAGATAACCAAACGGATCATAACGATCGCCCAATCTCGTGCTAGGTATCGGTATCCGCGCCTTGATCTCCGGTTTCAGAGCATCGTGTCTAGCTCGATAATTGCGAAACCAAACGACAAACAACAAGTTCTCCGACGTAAAGTCCCGGTTCGTGACGAAGGCTGCCAAGTCAGGAAACGAGATGGGGGGACATGTTTCGCCGTCGAGGATGTGACACAGCTTGAGCTCTTCGAGAGGCGGTTGTGTGACGGTAGGAGTGAGAAGGGCGAGAGAAGGAGAAGAGAGAGACCCAGAACGTCCGGTAAGGGGCGCTGTCATCTTGTTGAGAGGAGGTGGGGGTAAGGTCGAGAGGTTTTGCTCATGAGGCGAGTTTGATGGACTGATTCGTAAAATGGGTGGTTGCAGTGGTCGATGTCGATTCCCAGTGTGTGAGATGAAAAGCCGATCCCAGTCGTCGTCCTCTAAAGCTCAATGTCCGCTTTTGCGAGGATGTCTTCGGTCACTCAGCTGAGCGGTTTCTGTTAGGAATGGAAGAACGTGTTGCTGAGCTACCCGTGGCGAGAGATGCGGCCGTTGTCGAAGATGGAGGCGATTGCGATTGCTGTTTGACGGTTCTTCAATGCAACAACGATTCGATTCCAGAATTATGGCAACGGGTCAGACTTGGCGGATGATACGAATACAGATAGGTGGGCGTAAATTCAATCAATGGAGACCCGGGTGGTGACACCTTGGCGGAGGAAAGGCTGACTTTTAGGTGTTGGTCTGTCGGATCGGAAAGGATGTGGCGATCATGCGCCGGTAAAGTTTGAGCAAGTCCGAAGAATTGGTTGTATGGATGATACGTTATTAGGCTGTTTAAGGGAAAACCAGCAATGAGTAATGAAATCAAACGTTATAAGCCACAATAACAGGTGAACTAGGACTAGCACCAATCGATTGGAATCGATGTTTTGTTCGGATCATGACAAAAGAGGACTGAGGACAGCTTTTTGCGTTCTAGGATCCGCTGCACTCACCTACGTTCAACAACAATCGAACGGGGCATCTCAGGGAGGAAGATCAAGGTAGGTCGATCAGTCAATCAGTCAATCCCAATTTCCGGATTTGTTAGTCGGTTACGCACGTCGCAACGAAGATCGCTGTGGTAGTAATGCAATTGTGCCTTGAATCGACTGCATTTAAAGTTTGTTACCTGGCCCTTAAAGTGTTTGAATGGATAAGGAAAGAAATTCGCTCAAGGGTGACATAATGCGGTATGCCTGATTCACCCTTACTTCGCCATGGATAGTAGACATACGGACGAGACGCCCCCCCCCCTCTCCCCTTTCCAACTAGCAGGAGAACAGCGGCAGCAACGACACGGCGTATTAGGCCGGTCAAATACCCTCAGTCAGATGAAAGGAAATGAGACATCCGATCATGGCATTCATCGGAGCAGAGGATCTCTCTTCACGACCACCGGCTATCCCAAATCCAATAACGATTCTTCGTACCGATACAATGGAAGGCGCAAGCCACATAACATACCAGCAAACAGGAAAACAGGATTGCCCCTTTGAGCTTCAAAGAGTGTGAATCCAGTGAACAGAGTTGGGTCACAGTCCCGACAGGGGGGATCTGGGAACTTTGTGTTAGTATGCAAGTCGCGCGCCTGACAAGGCACAGCTAGACACACGCGCCTACACTGAACAGCCAATTCCCCGGATATACGGAGTTGCGGGGATGTCCGATTGAGGGGTTCAAGCAACGTCACGACTTGCTGACAGGATGGGTGATGATGACCGCAAGCATGATGTGGACGACAACAACCATGTATTGTACACCCACCGCATCATTCACTTGACATTGTTGACATCCGTTCACTCAGAGCGACAGGTCTACTCGAGTACTTCGTCTGCTATAAGAATTGTCACTGGAAAAGATCAGACCTTCCAGAGTGACTCGAGACCAAGATGTCAATGTTGGACGACTGTGAGTGACCTGGTTCTTCGTCTGAGCACGGCTAGCTAACATGGCTGTGTCGCGAAATCTACCATAGTCGTCGAGCACACTTCAGGACCGTCGATCCCTCCTCGATACTCCTCTTCCGGCGCATACCGAGGCTCTGGCCCGGTCGCTACTCTTGGCGGCGCCGGTATCGAAGCTGTAGGATATGAGGGATTCGATGTAGACGATGGGGATGAGGAAGGGGAGGACAGTCGGATGGTTCAAGCAGTGAGATATAATAGGTTGTCCACCAAAATCATTTCTGAAATGCCCGTCAACCTTAGCTCGAGACGGGCTTCATCCCGACCGCCCAACAACAAACATCTCTACCACCGCTATTTTCGTTATCGCTCGTCCAATACTCCCCTCCTTCCTCTCTGCTGTGTTTGACAACAGCCAACAATCTCCTCTTTCTCGCTGCTGCCCCGTTATCCGTGATCATTATTGATCTCGATAAACCTGAAGAGCTAGTGACTATCGACTTGCCGAAACCCGCAACCGAGAAAGGCGCTCCTGCTCCACTGCCGAAGGATGCGCCGAGCATAAGTCAGCTGTATGCCGATCCTACCGCGAGGCATCTGTTGATCACTACGACTTCGGGAGACACATTCTACCTACCCATCAGTCCAGGTAACGCGGCGGTACAATCCCGTCGACCTAGACCGTTGAGATTGAAACAGACAATTACAGCTGTTGGATGGTCGCCTATCTCCGGTTCTCCAGCGGGAGAGGCAAATGGAGCAGGAGAAACAGCACCGCCAAGCAAAGGGGATGCGATAACCCCTCCTGCAACCGACGTTCTTCTCGGTACTACCACTGGTCAAATCTTATCCCTCCCCCTACCTCCCCAGGATGACATTTTCAAATCTGTGTCTATAGGCATGAGCAAGCCAGCGGAGAAGGACCTACAAACTGTTTATTCTTTGCCAGATCAATGTCCAGTAACCGGGATAGGGTTCGGGTTCTGGTCAATTGGCGCGTCCGGGAGGAAAGGTGGGGAGAAGAGAGCTTGGGTGGTAATAACCACCAAAGAGAGGTTGTATGAAGTCCAGGGCAATGTCAGCAGTACCATTGCTGGTGGGAAGACTGGAGGCTGGGCAGAGGAGGTTTTCAAGCCGTTGAGAGACAGTGTTCCAAGTGAGTTCTGTGGCTGACTATTATTGCTGGCATGGATGATGCTGATGGTAGTGTTACATCAAGAGTTCCAAGAACTGCCGGGCGACTTGCCTAATCCTCTGCTGAAGTTTTACATTCCCTCCGTTGAGGGTCAATCGGTCTCTTCGCTACCTGCCCCAACAGCAGTCGCTTGGCTAACAGGTAAGCTGGCTTACTAAGGGCACTCACGAGGGGATGACTGACCCTCCCATAGCACCTGGCCTCTACACCTCAAGCCTTGCTACTTCGCCTTCCAGTGAGATCCTTCCAAAAGCATCCCTATTGCCATATCCCTCCTTCGAGCAACCGGCCGCAACGCCTGCCTTCAGCAGGCAAGCTGGACCGACGTCGCCTTCGTTACCTCCCATACCAATATCGATCGCAATCACGCAATGGCATTGGCTCCTACTATATAACGATCGCGTTGTGGGCATATCTAGGGAGAACGAGAAGATCGTTTGGGAGGAGGCTCTTCCTTTGGTATGTGTGCAGCTCGTTACATTGCAAGAGCGAATCTGACCGTCTCCAACCATAGGCTGGGGATGAACGAGCGATTGGGCTATCGGCGGATCCCGTCTCGCGAACTTTCTGGATCTATACAGACCGCTCCATCCTCGAAGTACTTGTTCGCAATGAGGATCGAGACGTCTGGCGTGCGAAGCTGGAGAAGGGAGACTTCAGCGAAGCCCTCAGCCATGTTCGAGTGAGCAAAACATTATGTACCCTCAATAGCACTCAGCTGATAGGTGGTGACTTGTTAGACACAACCGCAGAAAGATATCGTGTTGTCAAGACAGGGTGACGCACTCTTCGAACAGGGACGATTCCTGCAATCTGCCCAATGCTACGCTCAATCGAGTAGAAGTTTCGAATATGTTACTCTTCGATTTGTTGATGCGGACGAGCGAGACGCCTTGAGGATATACTTGGCAGAGAGATTAGATCGCTTAGACAAGAAAGTAAGTGGGCTGCTACCAGTTGAGCGCGAAACCTGACCTTGTCTTTGATGTAGGAAAGGACGCAACGGATGATGCTGGCAACCTGGCTAGTAGAGATATACCTAAGCAAGTGCAATACACTGGAAGACATCGTGGCAGCGGAATCAGCAACGTCAGATGTCGAAAGTCTTACGATAGAACGCCAGATGACCGAGGAGGACCTGAAAAACTTCATGACTACGTATCTGGTGCGTATCAGTCATTGTGGCCGAATATCGCAAAATAACTGACCGTCCATACGTAGAGCGATTTGGAGGCGAAGGTGGTGTATGAACTCATACTGAGTCACGGACGGACCGATTTGTACCTATTCTACGCGAACCTCAACAAAGATCATGGAAAGGTAGTAGAGCATTGGGTTACCGAAGAGAGATGGCTAAAAGCGATCGACATTCTCAACAGACAGGTGAGTTGATATCCTGTGATGGATAGGGAATTGCTAAGTCAACTCGCAGAACTCCGTTGAACTGTACTACCGATTTGCCGCCATTCTCATGCGAAATGCTCCCAAAGAAACTGTCGATTCGTGGATGCGCCAATCTGCTCTTTCCCCCCGTCGTCTCATCCCAGCACTTTTGCAACAGCAACAACGCTCCGAACCAATAGCCTCCAATCACGCTGTTCGATATCTTTCGCATGTCATTCACCAACTGGGTTCAACGGATACGACTATCTACAACCTTCTCTTGACTTTCTACGCTTCTGATCCGGACCCCGACGACAATCCTCTGATACGCTTCCTATCTTCATGTCCTGACGACCCAGAGACAGAACGGCCGTACTACGACCTAGACTATGCTCTACGAACTTGCAAACAGCACGGAAGGATTCAGCCTTGTGTGCTCATATATTCCAAACTGGGTCTTTACGAGAGTAGTGTGGACTTGGCGCTCGAGAAGGGCGATCTTGAGCTCGCGAAAATAAATGCGGACAGACCGGAAGACGATGACGTTTTGAGAAAGAAGCTATGGCTTAAGATAGCGAAATACGTGGTACAGGAGCAAAAAGACATCAAGAGGTAGGCTGTCACTTTGCTGTATTCATAGAACTCCGATAGCAGAACTGACGATGGTCGCAGTGCTATGCGGTTCCTCGAGTCAACAGACCTGGTCAAGATCGAAGATATTCTTCCTTTCTTCCCCGATTTCGTTGTCATTGATGATTTCAAGGCGGAGATTTGTTCCGCTTTAGAAGAATATAGCGCCAGGATAGATGAGCTGAAGGCGGAAATGGATGAAGCGACAGCGTCTGCAGAATCGATCAAGCGGGACATCGACGGTCTAGCGAATCGTTTCGTCACGATAGAACCTGGAGATAAGTGCTGGAAGTGCGGGCTAGGCTTGGTCAGCAGACAGTTCTATGTCTTCCCATGTCAACACGCTTTCCACGCGGACTGTCAGATCTCAATGGTGAGTTTAGGTCCTTAACGGAATTCGGGATCATGCTGACGTTCACGAAGGCAATGGAGTTCTTACCTGCTCCCAGTTTGAGGAGGATACTGCATCTGCAAGACGAGCTGGTCTCGCGGTCTTCAGAGCCTGCTGGAAGAGCACTTTTGTCGTCCAACTTCAGCCCAGCACCGTCTGGCGCCGGAACACCACGACACGGCAAAGAGGGTTCCAGGAATGGTACAACTTCAGGATCAGCCGCGACCGATCTCCTGCTGGGAATGACAGGACGAAACAAATTGATAGCTGCTGGCGATCGATTACGAGAACTGATCATACCTGATGCGTTGGCACAAGCTGTCTCTGTTGTTGGTGCGGGTGTAGGTGTGACAAGTGGTGGTGGATCAGGATCAGGGAAGAAGAGTTTGAAGAAGAGGGATAAGTTCGCGGCGGCGGATGATGGGAGAATAGAAGAGCTGAGAAAAGAGTTGGACGAGCTGGTGGCTGGACAATGTCCACTGTGTGAAGGGGCAGTGGTAGGGCTCGATAAGCCTTTCATCGTGTCAGGGGAGGATACGACCGATTGGGAGGTGTAGATCGTGATCAAACGGTGTATGGATAGACCATTGTATGGAGGAGTCTTACATCCCGCCCAACATGTAACCCTTCGCACTACGTCTGAACTGACACGTCAAGCCAGGTTGTCTAGACGTGATCTTGCCACGTTGTACCGTCGGAGTATGCTGAAAGTGGCGAAGCTGGATCTAAATTCGCAGCAGCCTGTCTCATACTCGGCTAACTCAAATGGCATCGCAACGATTCCACCCCTTCCAGCCCGCCACAGGCGATCTGTCCGTTTGATCATGACTCACTCAGGGACAATTGTTTCAACGACGATAACTTTGAATGGCTTTCGTCGATCAGGAACAATCTAATCCTGCGAGTGACAGAATCAATCCAACGTTGAAGTGTACGAGTACAGTACTCTCAATCTGACTCAAGGTTGGGTCAAGTGGAACATGGTTTCACTGTGAGAGGCGCTCGTTTGTGCGTGCTGAATTGTGTGCTGAATCACGATCGTTCTCCGTCGGGAACACATAAGCTTCCCTCAAACCTATAAGTAGATTGTCCGACTTCCCACTCTTCTCTCTTTTCTCCTCAACCCAACAACTCTCTCACCCCTCTCTCTCACTCTCGCACTTGTCAATTTCCCAACGCCGGTCGTTGTACTCGCATCACACTCTTTTAACAAGCTTTCAATCTTCGAACCCGATTAGATAGATACTCCCCCTACATCTACCTTTTTTAGAGCTATTAAACTATTGGAACTTTTGACAAGTCTTCCTCCCAACCTCTCCTCTACAGTACTTCCGGCAAGTCCTCCCCAAACGACCCTCTCATCTCTACTCTTTTTACGAAAACCTCCTCCACCCTCTCCCCGTTAACCCAACAACCCAATCACAGGAAACCGACACGATGCAAGCTTGCAAGACTATCGCTCTTTTCGCTCTTCTTCCCTTCCTTGCTCAGACTCAGGCCGCACCTCTCTTTGGTCTCGGTTCGCTCTTTGGCGGTATCGTCCCCGCTGCGCCCGTTGCGGTTCCTGTTTCTCAGGCGACTTCGATCGTCGGATCTGTGGTTGGTCAAGCTACTGGCGTGATTGGATCTGCCATCTCCCAGGAGACCAAATTTGCCGGTTCGGTCGTTGGTCAAGCTACCAGTGTCGTTGGTGCCGTTGTTGGTCAAGCGACAGGTGTCATCGTTCCTGACGCTACGAAGATCATTGGATCCGCCATCTCTCAAGCTACAGGAATTGTTGGATCTGCCGCTGGTTCCGTCGCGGTCACCGGATCAGGTTCTGCTCAAGGTGAACTTGACCTCGATCTTGGTCATCTCGTCGCTACTGCCAACGGTGCCTTGTCAGGTAACACCGCCGCTCAAGGATCTTCGATCTTGAACGGACCTGTCGCAGGTCTCACCAACCTCGGCCAAGGTGTCATTGGCGGTCTCACCTCTGGCGGGATCGCCAATGTCGTCGGAGGCGTGGTCAACGGTGCCACCTCCGGAGGCGGATTGGTCAACGCTGCTAGCGGAATCGTGGCAGGTGCTGTCCCAGCCGCTGTCGTCAACACCGCCACCGGTGCTGTTGGACAGGCAGCGAACGCTCTCAAGGGCGTTGTCGCGGGAACTCCTGTCGGATCCATCTTGAACGGTGTAACTTCCGGATCTGGCGTTGGTTCCATCCTCAATGGTGCAACCTCCGGCTCCCCTGTTGAATCAATCCTCAGCGGCGTCACATCTGGTAACGGTGTCGGATCGATCCTCAGCGGTGTGACATCTGGTACCCCTGTCGGCTCGATTCTCAACGGTGTCACTTCCGGTTCTCCGGTTGGCTCCATACTCGGTGGCGTGACCTCGGGACACGGTGTTGGGTCTATCCTTAACGGTGTCACTTCTGGTACTCCCCTTGGCTCAGTCCTTGGTGGTGTCACCTCTGGAAACGGCGTAGGATCCATTCTCAACACCGTTACTTCTGGTACTCCCGTTGGAACCATCTTGAACGGTGTCACCTCTGGCTCTGGTGTCGGCTCCATCCTCAACGGCGTCACAACCGGCAACGTGCTTGGCGGACCTACTTCTGGCAATGTCCTCGGCGGTCTTACTTCCGGAGCAATTATCCCCCAACTTGGCGGGATCATTGGACACGGTTCCGCTGTCGCTTCGGCTACTGCTTCCGCCGCACACAGTGCGACCCCTACTGGGAGTGCTGCTGCTCCTGTGACAACTGCTACACCTACTCAGATCTTGCAAGCTTTGAACTCCTTCATCGTGAGTGGTCTTTCTTTCGTCGCGCGCACACATCACACTGGACCCAAATTACAACTCGCTTTGGGTGAGATATGGTGTAGGCTGACCCTTGATTATGGTAATACGCCACACAGGGCAGCATCAAGCCTGTTAGCGCTGTCGAGGCGGTCGAAGAGCTCCAGACTATCTACTACAACCTCGCCTATGCCCTCCAGAACCGGGCTGCCATGTTGAAGAAGTAAGTTTGTGGTGGAGAGCTTCACACACACAAAAACACAAAATCTGACTTTCTATTTGGGGAACTCCGCAGCACCGTCGAGCACGCCCAGTTCATCAACTTCGCATCCCAGCTCGTCCGTAACATCGACAACTACCTCAAGCTTCTCCCATCCACCATCAGCTCCACCACCTCTGTGATCTCTATCGCGGCTCAGCTCGACGCCTCAATCGCAGAGATGGTGGGGGGGATCAAGCTTATGGAGGACGGGACCACGAAGCTTGCTACTGCCCTGTATGGAGATGGGATGTTCACCATCTCCACTATGTCAACTTTGATCCCTAGGAGTGAGTACATTACACATCGCACAGAACAAAACTACTGGCTGCTACAACAATGTAACATTCAGACTAGTGCTGACTTGACTTGTTCGTAGCCATCGCTATCCTCCCTCCTATCCCTGCTATCTACTCCCACTAAGCACTTAACTGAGCTGCGGTGGGAATATCACACGTCAACGTATGATAGCGTGAAATGAGAGTTGGAAGTGGCGTAGAGACATTGGAGAGCAAGGCTGTGTGAAGACCGAGGTTGGGGATGGGGATGGGGGTGGGGAAGTGATCGATCATTCGGATCAAAGATCTAGATGGGTCTGCTTAATTGCTCCAACTCATCTTGCTCTTTTGATCCAAGTTGAACGATCGCTTTTCGTAAAAACTCTTTTTTGGGTCGTTTTTACCGGAAAACATGTATTTTGGGTGAAAACTTGTCCTATCCAAACCAGGTAGCTGAACATTTGCTGCAAACGAAAGCTGCATCTTTCCACCTATTCCTGTCAACTTTTTGATCTAAATACAAATGTCGTCTCTTTTATCACCCATTACTCGATTGCTCTGGTTATTGAGCCACCTCCGCCTTCTCCGCAGCTTGAGCCGCTGCCAAGGCCGTTCCGAACCATTCTCTCAAGACCGATTGATCTTCTTGACCCACGCTGATCCTGACCAATCCTGCTTCTACACCATGTGTCGCTGCCCAATCCAGCTCTAGATAATGTGCCAAGATCGTATACGGACAAGCGAGTGTGAAGCTCGTACCCAATGACGGACCTTTTGCACATCCGATCGCGTCGAAGAATGCTTTTGATGCAGCAAGTGAGGTGAAAGTCACTGAGAATAGACCGCCAAAGCCGCCTTTGCCAGTTGGCGGGTGTCGTTGCGCTTGGCTGTATAGCTCGGGAGTAACGTATCGAGGATAGTACACCTTCTTGATGACCTTGCCCTCCGCTGGTGAGGTTGTGTCGTCCAGTGAGTTTTGGTACAGGTATTCACACACATTGAAAGCGTTATCGTTGACACGTTTGATTCGAGCTCGGAAATCTCGAGAGTTCCGTTCCATGTACACTGCATCTTCGGGATAGTAATGGTCCTCGTAGTCGGTGTTCTGGACCGCTTTGAGCTCTTCAAATAACGGTCCGTTGGGGTTCAGGATAAGACTGCGATGATTCGATTAGCTTGATAGATTTTGAAAACGGGTGCAGAATCAGCTCACCTTCCACCCATGACATTGGCATCACCACTGAAGATCTTTGTCAAACTGCTGACAACAATATCGGCAAAGGTAACCACCTCGACATTGATGAAGTTTCCAATCGTCTCGTCTACAACAATGACAAAGCCATATTTGTCTGCGAGTTTTCGGATTCGGGCGAGATCGGGACTTCGCAAAAGGGGGTTAGAAGGGAATTCGCAGAACAAAGACAAGATTGGCGGTTGAGCTGTCTTTAAAAGATCTTCCAATGCGTCGATGTCTTCTGAACCACCGGTGCCGAAGAAGTGACATCCAGGTCCCCATTTCTGAAGGATCTTGAGCGTGTCGGTGTAAGGGAAGCTGGAAAAGGAAGCCCGTTCGTTTCAGCGGTCTCCCGCGGATCAACGATGGACGGGATACTCACCCATAACAAACGCTGATACCCTCCTTTTCCCCTTTTCTTCGCCTCGCGACTCGGGCGATATCGTGCGCATGCCATATCGCGCTCATTCCAGTAGGATAGAGGTAGACGTCGTCTTCCGTGACTGCCTTCTTACCAGATCCAAGTGCGGCACCTCGTGCGACATCATCGATCTTTCCGAAATCCTCGTCACTGGGGAGGAGACCACCCGCGATTCTCCTCTTCAAAGCTTGTTTCGCCAAGGGTGCATTGAACAATGGCAGATTTCTCCCGTATCTCTCCTCGAGATAAGTTGTGAGATCAGGAGTAAGACTCTCCTCTCTGACAGGTTCGATGGGCAGATCGTCTGATGCTGCCAGACTGGCGATGGAACTCGAACCGAGGGTTGAGGAGCTGGCCGTGGTTGGGGTAGCCGGGACGGAAGGTGTGCGTCTCGAATAATGTCGATTTCGATTGATCGGTGCTTTGCTTGGCGGTCTATCGAGAGGTGGAGTAGGTGGTCTCGCCGCCTGACTACCTGCAGGAGTCTCTCCGAGGAAAGCCAATGCCCGCTCAGCCATACGCGAACATATACCATCTCCAGTATGTTGCCAGAATGATTTCGCCGTGGGCCAGTCGTCCTTGTTGAACAAGAGGATCTGAAGTTCGATCACTTCAACACCAGCGCTGGCGTTTTGGCTTTTCGAGGATGTAGAGGTGTCGACCAATGAGGCCGCAGAAGGACAGATGACGAATTCGACGATTCGAGAAGAGATTGAAGGGTTTCGAGACGCGAGGAAATCACGTCCTTCAGCTGCGACTTTGGGCGTAGGTAGCAAGATGCAAAGCTCGTCAGGTCGGCCGAATTTCACCAAACATAAGGCGGCGAGCTGCACGAGCGTCAAAGCACAATCAATCAGTTCGCTCCGCCGCTCTGATCTGTTTGTGATATGGATCCTCTCGCTCACCTTCTGAATACTACGATGAATGAAGAATCGAGGATAACCCGTCTCCATCTTATCCACGACCCTCTTATCGCCCTCTTCGTACCCTATGTTATCCTGCCATGTAGGCAGGGAGACCGAGATTGCATGGGCGGTGATGGCTGGCACCGAAGATCCCAATGGGATCTGAGCGGGAATGGTAGCCGTCTGAGGCATTGTATCGCGATGAAGTGGTTTGATGGTAAAAGGACAGAAAGGTTGATGATGGTTTCTGAAATAAGTTAGCTGATCGTTGTTAGCGTGATTGTGGGTCAGGCAAGTCGAGTCAAACCACGGATAATTGGCCGATAGGGAACGGAATCAAATTCCCGTAATCTCGATTACCATACAATTGGTGGCTAGATTACACACTTTACATTGCTCGTCTTTCTTACAACAGTTACTCGTAGATATCAAGTACAACAGCTATGTTCTCCATTCTTGTCATGTCAATTCAGGTGTTCAGGGCTCGGATCATCCCCAGTACGGCTCATCACTCTCGTCGTCCATCTCTTCCGCTCCGCCCCACTGTCTACCTGTATCTCTCGGTTCCTGATGTCCGTCCATCTCGTATCAGCCACACCCCTACTCACGAACCAGTCGTCGCGGTGGGATACTCACCTCGATCATGATCCTATGACCTCTCTTCGTTATCCTTCTCCCTAACGAATCTGATCCTAACGTTATGGATTGCAAATTGACTGTTGATAAACCCATCAAATCCCCTTGTTGTACTGATGATGCCAAGTCGGCATAGATGGTAGCGATATCAGGAGAAGGGGACGAATCGAGCGCGTGAATTGACGAAAGTCCTTGAGGTGTAGGGAGTGCCAAGGCCATAGTGGCAGAAATGATGATTGCTGTGATGTAGCTTGCGCGCATTATGTTTGGTGCTTGATGTTTTGATATATGTTGATGAGAATTCGATTGCTTATATCCTTGTTCTGAGATGCGGTCTTCATGATGAAACCCTGCCGTCTATCTCATTTATATGTATGTCCCCATCAGCAGCAAAGGAGTCATCAGTCAGCAGCACATGACGGTTGAGCTACTGATGTTAGCTCGGATGTACGCTCAAGCAGGCCAGGCTGTCGGACTAGATCCCAATCCGCGCTTGGGTGCCATTCACTAGCACTTGTTCCGCGATGGACGTGGCTGGTACTTGAAATTGATGATCAAGTGTACATATGCATATGTGGTGATCTTCACTCGACAACGTGGTAGATCTACAACTCTTCGTCCGAATCGTCCGCTACGAATCGAGAAAAACACGCCTCATCAGCATACCTCACCATGATCCGGATGAAAGTAGAAACTCACCACCAATAGTCGCCAAGAAACTTGCAAAGTCCTTTTCTTTCTTCTCCTCCTCGTCCATCTCCACTTCCATTTCCCTCTCTCTCTCCTGTCTTGACAGGCCAACACCACCGTTCTTCGTCTTCTTCTCTTTTCTCTTCTCCTTCTTCGACCTCTTTGCAAGAGGTTGACTCGGGATCTCCTCCACCTCTGCTTCTGGTTCTTCCATACCCATATCCATGAAACCAAGCATCAATTCTCCTTCCGTCCTTGCCACGGCTGCTTGACGTTTCTTTGCCTTCTTCGCTTGCTGTCTCATCTTCTGACGATCTAATATACCAGAGGGCAGAACTGCCAACTCTTCCGGTGTGAACAGCTTGTTAGGCTGAGCGGTAGGAGGGAGACGCAAGGCGGCAGACGAGGTAACGGACGGTGCAATTTCAGTGCTGAAATCGGTAGCAATGGAAGGACGGACGGGCGGTCGGAAGCCAGAATCGGATCCTGAGTCCAGCTCATCGTCCGAATCGGCGTAGAATCCCTGCACAGGGAACGTTGGTTGTTGGACTGCTGGCTGCACCTCCTCCACGACAACAGGTCTATGGTTATTAGCTCAATTCATATGCACTACACTCACTCTTCTTCGACGATCGCGTCTTGTTCTGCCATCTCCTCGCCTGCCCAGGCAGCGTCATCCCCGATGGTATCGAACAGTCCATCGAGGGTGAATGCCTCGCTCAGTGTTGTCAAGATCTTGGCATCTCCAACTTTCTCTCCGGCCATCTCTACATCCTCTTCGATACCGCTGTCGGTCACAGGCGCAGCGGCGGATACGGGAGCCGGTGCTGATGAAGCGTGAACTTTCGGTGGGATAGTGAAGTAGGCAATCTTCCCGCTATTCCAATCTCGTAACACAGAGACAGCCGATCCTTCGAGGTCGGGAATACCGCCTTTGCCCAATCGACCACGAGTGAGAGCCATCTTGATGAGGAAATCTCGCACATCGTCGTATGCTGGAATGTTGTATAATTTTTGCAGTTGAACAGGATCGACCTTGCGCAGAATCACCTCCACTGCATGGCGAAAGCATCGTCAGTCACAAGCTCGTGTTATCCCCAGGTAGACTCACCTGGCGTGATTGGATCATCGACGAGCTCGGCTTTCACACAATTTCTCAACATGATCTCTGCCTGTTTTCTCTTCCCTTCTTCACTCTCCATCTGTCTTCCGACATCCTCCAAAACAACACCGGGACAATCCAGAATCTTGACCCCCTTATCCAACACGACTTCCTGCACGATCCGTGTCTTCCCCGGCATTGCTGCGACGGCACAAGCTCTACTTCGTTTCAACGAGTTGATAAGGGATGATTTGCCGACGTTGGGATATCCAACCACTCCGACGGTCAGTGCAGAATGCGGCGTTGACAAGGCATATTGCTTGAGCAAGTGCAGTAGAGCCGGAGCACCGAGGGAGGAAGAGGTGGTAGGAAGAGCAGGAAGGTTGACCTGTTGACCGGGAACGGCTGAAGGTTGAGCGAGAGGAACAGCGTTTTGAGATAAGTTCTGCCGTTGATTTTGGGTAGATGATTTGAATGGCATAGTCGGGAAATTGTGACGAAGATATTTGAGCCATGCTTCGAGGTTAGCTCGAGGGACGAGGTCTTCGCAGGGACGATGTCAGCGACCGCCCGGACTGGAATTACATAGAGCGAAGCAGAACCCAACTCACCAATTTTGTTGAGCACTGCTAACAGCTTCTTCCCCTGAGCATCTCTCTTCCTCACCTCCTCTTCTACCCATCTACTCCTTGTCCCCTCCGGATCTCTCGCATCCAGCACCTGGATAATCACATCACTCCTCTCGATGACCTTTCGAAGCTCTCTCATGAATGCCTTGGAGGACGAGTCTCTTGTGAGAGAAGAATCAATCGGTTCGTGAAATGTGACATTTCCATAATCTGTGCCGGAACCGGAAGCAAGAGGTTGTTCACTGTTGGCTGAAAGGGCGGCAAGGGATGATGCGGTCGGTCGTGCTTGTGTCGGAGCGAGCTGCGAGAGATCAGTCAGCAATCAGACCGCTCGCTTTTACTTTAGCTACAATGCACGTACCTTGGCTTTTTGTTTGCCTACCAACGCTTGAATTTTCGGGATACCATTCTCTCGTTTCTCTGAACATAACACGCCTCGTCAGATTAGTCACCTTCGGTGGCAGGATGTATGCATCTTTGGACTCACTCTGAGTAGTTGGTAAGGCATACACCTTGCTCTTATGAGCCCCTCCTGCTTTTTCTACGAAACAAACATTTTAGTGATCTGAGCGGCAACATGTGCGAACAGATTGGCACTCACTAGCTTTCGGCATCCTATCGGGCAATCTACTTTTCTATCTTTCTATGTAGTAGTCACACGCTCCTATAAGGTCCCTGGCGAACGCTCTGTCCAAGAAGGGATGTTTTGATGCGGTTTGATGCAGGTTGATGAGTGACACCGAATAGATGTGTGGTTCTGAAAGATTTTTGGTGTCAAAAGTGGAGGTTGTCATGATTTATGGCGTAACTCAGCGGCGAGAGATCCGGTGCGAGTGAGAGTTGTACTAAGTTATAGGATGAATCATCAATCAATCACCTTCCATACCAAGGTTAACCAACATAACATATACAAGCTCTCTCTCTGTACCCATCACCGACGAAGATCAGCGCAAAACGCCGAAGATGTTCACTCAACTTGTCCGTTCTGCTCGACCTGCAACTGCTTCTTTCCGATCAACAGGCGTTGCTGTACGAACTTTCCACTCTACGAGAATAGCTCGTGATCATTTCCTCGATGCGAACGAAGATGTAAGTGTGAATGCTACAAGGCCTGTTATCATTTCGGTCATGACAGCGAACTCTTGTGATCGAATGATCTCTGGGACTGGTGTTCAAGGTTAGGACGTCTTACTGACTGAGCGATATATTCCCTTTCTAGGCATTCACAAAACGAGCGTTAGATGAATCAAGCGCAAAACCCGTTCTTGTTGATTTCTACGCTGCGTAAGTGGTACCCACACTACCTTTCGAGCACAGAGCCAAGTAAAGTAGAGGCGAGGACTGACCGATGAACTTGTGTTGCATAGCTGGTGTCAACCTTGTCGAGTCCTCACTCCTCTATTGAAAGGCGTCACAGGACCTGAATCGGACTATGATCTGATGACCGTCGATGTGGACGAACATCCCGATTTGGCAGCAAAATACAAGGTATGTCGCCGTATTCAATCCGGCATGCACCTAAATACAGCTTGAAACGACACGGAGTGAAGACTGACGCTTCGATGTTGTTTCCGCCTTCAACAGGTCACAGCTTTGCCTACCGTTGTTGCATTCAAGAATGGGGCTGTGAAGAACAAGTTTGGTGAGTGCACAGACAGTCGTCATCGAGTCCAATCTGTGCTGACTGATAGCGAATACGTCCGTATGTAGTCGGATTCAAGGGACTAGCAGATATCAACAAGTTTTTGGGCCTGCTCTGAGCAACCACTACCCAAAGTCCAAAGTCAGATGTCAAAGGGCGTGTACAGGTTAAATTACGGATCACACAAAACAACCATGTATAAGCGATAGATGAATACATTTTTCACACGACATACACTACATTTACTGGACCTCTACCGGAGCGAAGCGGAACAGACTATGGGATGCTGATAGGGTTCCAAGCGATGGTTCCGGCCATACCCTTGTCAAGAGTGGCGATCTCGTCCATGTCCTCTTGGCTCAACTCGAAGTCGTAGAGATCCGCGTTGGAAGCGATTCGTGAAGGGGTGACTGATTTAGGCAAGGGGACGAATCTATACAAGTGACCGCAGCATCAGTAACGAAGACCTCTCTTGAGCTGAGCAGCGGGAGCATAGCGGTACTCACCCCTTTTGAAGACTCCACCTGAGCGCGACGTGAGAAACGTCCTTGCCATGCTTCTTGGCAATCTTGACCATGACCGGGTTCTCTAATCCGCTCTTGTCCCCTTGGAAGAGAGGACTGTAAGCCTGGACGATGATACCGTTCTCTTTGCAGTACTCGGCAATCTCCTTTTGTTGACAGAATGGGTGGAGCTCGACTTGGTTGACGGCGGGTTTGGGTCCAGGAAGAGCCTTGAGATGGGGAACGTCGCTGTAAGTTCATCGAAGGCTGTCAGCGTATGTGATCGACCAAAGTAAACCAACGAAATACGAGACTCGTCACTGACAAGTTTGAAACACCGATGTCCTTCACCCAACCTTCCTTCTGAGCCTTGACAAGAGCCTCCCAGTTGTTGGCTCTACCCTCGGGTCCACCGAAAGCGGCATGAACCAAGAGCAAATCGATGTACTTCTTGTCATCGTCAGAAGACAACTGGTCAATCTTCCCGAGGGAAGATCGGATTGAGTCGTATACTTTTGAAGGGGGAGTTGGGGTCTGCTCGGGAAGGTATTTGGTGGTGATGAAGACTTCGGAACGCTTGAGACCGCTTTCCTTGACAGTCCTGCCAACGTCTGAGGGGAAAAGACAAGGTGCGGGTCAGTACGGCTCATGGAGTGGGGAGTAACGAGGAGGTAGCCTATGTGCTGGTGCATGCCACACAAGATGTGTGCGATGGAAGGTGAGGGGTTCGATCAAATCGATCAAGTAGGGACGTAACTCACCCTCTTCGTTGTGGTAGAACTGGGCGCTGTCGACTAAGTGATAAAATGTACATCAGTGAAGTCCTAGATCAACAGCCCTATCCGCACTCACTATGCCTGTATCCTACTCGGAGAGCTTCCTTGACTGCTGCTTCGCAATCTTTTGGTTCGGCTCGGAACACACCGAAACCAAGCTGGGGAATCGAAGCGCCACTGGACAACTTGACGGCGGTATTGATGGTAAGCGACATTGTTGTTGGTATATGAGGTTGTTAGTGAAGGTGAGGAAGAGTTGTGGAGATATGAGTGTGAGTGTGAGAGATGAAGATCGTTGTGAAGAAGATGAGTTACATTTCAGATGACGGACGATTCGTGCTGTATTTATAGGTTTACCTCTGGAAGATCATGACGAATGACAAGGTTTTGAGTTTTGGTGAGTACGATACCCCGAGGCCGGGTCAACGTAACCGAACACCGAGCTTATTCGTTGACGCTACGGTGGTGACGGGATCAAAAGGTCGAGGTGGGACCGACGGGGTCATGAGAATGAGAGATCGACGGAATCAACTCTTGGATTCAAACCTAAACAGGTTTCTCCGCTTAGAGACGAGATCCGGTTTTGGTTAGTAATCAAGAATCGAATGGCGTCCGCTTACTAGCATTTGTCCCAAAAGCGTACACTGCATACAGATTTACTGTACGCCTCCATTATTCATGCTGTATAAGCTATCATACATCGTTCCGATCATTTTGCCAGCCCGACGGACAGCTGCTCGGTGTTGTTCTGTTTCTTAGGGGGTGTTGACCGGGTTTCAAGGATATGGCCCCTTCGGTGCCGTTGTCTACCCCATCGATAGCACCGATGTCCTCAGGGTAGAGATCGAATTCATATACGTCCGCATTTGATGATGTCCTCCAAAGGCGTTATCGATTCAGAAAGGGGAACATAGCTAGTCCATTAGCAATCCGTTAGCAATCAGTCAATCTTCTCAGATGGAACGTACCCTTCTCTGCGATGACAACCGGATCAGAACCTGCGTGGCATCCTTGTTGTGCTTGTTGACAATTTGAACGAGAACAGGAGTATCCATGGCGGACTTTTCAGCTTGGACCAAGGGACAAAAGGCTTGGACGACAATACCGTACTTGTGGCAATAGTCGACGATGTCTTCTCACTGACAGAACGGGTGAAGCTGGATCCAATTGTTAGCGGGTATCGATGACAGTTCTTTCGAGGTTGAACACATTGTTGCGCGAAGCAGGATGATCATCTCAGCTATTTGCCATTCCCGTTTGCTTTTACCCAGCCGAGAATTGCTGAACAGGCGATACGTACAAGTTGGAAACACCAATCTCTCTGATCCCAGCTTCCTCCTGAGCTTGGACCAACACTTTCCAAGTCAACGTCTTCCCCTGCACGCCCCCAAACGGAGCTTGAATTAGTGCCAGATCGATATACTTCTTAATTGCACCAAGTGATCTGGTCGACTTTGGGCAGGGATTTTTGCAGTGTCGTCTCAACCATTTCTGCAGAGGAAGCCTTGGCCCTAGTGGGGATGTACTTCGTAACGATAAAGATCTGATCACAGGGGACAGCGCTCTCTTTGAACCTTTTCCGATGTCTGAGAGAAAGAAGACATCAGTGACCTGACGACACAGTGGAGATGGGAGTGATTCTGGAGGTCTGTACTTCATGCAGGTGGCACGAAGAACCAACATGATCAGTTTGCAAGCCCAAGAGGACTACTCACACTCCATATTGAAAGAGTACTCGGCCGGGGTCGAATACGAGAAGATCATCAAATCGCAAGTGGCTCAGCCATACTGAAACCGCCACGCACCAAGCCTGTACGCGACACGAATAGCTTCCTTGACAGAATAATCAGTATCATTTTGAGAAGTCTTATATACTCCCAAACCAAGCCTGAGGATCTCTGCACTATTAGGAAGCTTAATGGTTGACTGGAGAGTCTACAACATACTGTTGCAGCGAGAAGGTCCTCCTGCGTGAAGCTACTGGGAATGGGTGTACAGAGGAAGCTGAACGACGAGGAAAGAGATCATGTCAATGCATACATATTCAGTGGAATATGCGCGCAGCTTTCTACTATGACCTCTGGAGAGGGGTACAGATCATAGCGATGGTTTCACCGTCCATCAAGGCCGCATGACCGGTTACACAAAATCATACACGAAGGGGAGCCTATTTATATCTCGGCGATGGGATCTCGCCTCTTCCCAAAAGACCGTATGCCTAACAATCCACACCGTCTCCCTATATATACCCTTCAGACGCCTGATATGAGAAAACGGCGCATGTATTTCTAGGTGATTCAAGGTGAAAGAACAGCATGTTTCACTTAACTTATGATTTAGGATCGCAGAAAGGGGTGACGTCAACCTTTTTACCTTCTCCCTCCGTCACCTCTGTGCGATACTAGTATTTGTCTGTCTTACGGAGACCGAATGGCCAAAAAACATTGTCTACGTTGTCTCCCATATGTGAGAGCTGTCAAGGGGACTAGACCGTCATTCGGTACACAGTAGCGAGCGACCTGTCCCGACGTGGTATGACGACAACGGCATGCCACTCTATCCGACCAAATCCACGTCCGTGCCATACTGAAATGCAGGTTTGTTACTGGAAGGTGTCTGAGAGAGATGAAACATGACCTCGAGCAGGTGATGCATCAATAAGCCCTAATCTGTTCGTCTACGCACGGGACTCGCCCGTCTGAGTGTGTTCGCCGAGATACCTGCTAGAGGAAAGCCGGAAGACCAGTCAAGTAAAGTGGAGGTAGTCCATCGTCTTTTCAGTGGCAAAATAAAATTCACTGGACTTGTCCCTAACTATCCGATTAACGACGTGGTCACCACTTGTGTGAAAGAATTGAATCGCTAAATCTCCCTTTGAGATCTTTCTAGGCAAACTCTCGCTGCCGTTGTGTAGGATCAGCTCTGTGCTACGTATGCACGTATGTTGCCCGTTGTCACTGTCGCACAGATTAGGTCGATGGGAAATGTGAGAACAACCAAGATGGTGCACGCACACGCAGACGGACGGACTTAAAGAAGGACGTGTTTCATTCTCAAAGGAATGTGATACTGTGCACGAACGACGTTTGCCCTCATCGAAGACCATAAGACCAAGACGAGCTCGGACCTCCTTTTAAGTTGAATGATATTAGGATCGTTGTTGAATTCTTTTCCTCTCTTCGCTTCCAACTCACATATCATATAATCAAACACAGTCACTGCTGAAAGTTACTCTCAGTCTCTTCACGACAAACCCACACACAAATCCAACATGTCATTGTGAGTGTTCTACATGGTGGTTCGCTTCGCCCAGAATGCTCAAGTTGGCTGACTAAGATATTCGTTCAAGCCTCCGATCTTTCAAAGGCCTTCTTTTGGGTCTGCTCCTCGTCGTAGCCTACTCGAGCGTGAGTATGACGTCCTTCTCCGTCATATCGCAGACCTTCTCACGAGCTCCCAACGCTACGCCCAACACACGAGCTCGCTTCCGCCTCCCGGAAGTGATGTACGTGAGACTGACATACTCTGCCCTTCCTCTCAGTTCATCATCGACATCATCATGATCCTCAAAGTTCGACACTATTCCAACGATCGACCTCCAGCCGTGATCGCCCTTCTCGTTTCATCTCTTCTCCAAGCGATGTACTGTCTCTACCTCCTCATGACCGGTGGAAAGGGTAAGAAGAATTCGGCAGGTAATGTTTTGGCTCTCACTTCTTTCTTCGCCGCTTTCACTTTTGGTAAGTGAAGCCTCTCGTCTGTGTCTCTCTTCCACATCGAACTCGATCCCTCGACCTTGGTTTTTATCTGACATATGACTTGCTCCGTTTTATAGGCTCAATCGTCGCTACTACCGTTCTTCGTCACCACACTCAATACTGTAACCAAACCATCCCTGACAACAGCGATCTCTGTGGTGTTCTTCGAGTGAGTCAACCACAACCACTCTTGCATCGCGCTTGAGCGTAGCGTGCTGACCAAATAACACTTCTTCACTTGCAGGGCACGGAAGGTCTCGGCTGGGCATTGTTCGGATTCAATCTCCTTTACCTCGCTCTCCTCCCCGTCCTCGTCTCGACGGGTGGCAAGTGGACTTCACCTCTGACAGAACTTCCTTACGAACACAAATATGAGGAAGAGAAAGCCGACGCCAACGGGCATTAAGCTGCGCCACTCATAATACGAAAGGAAGAATGCGGAGTAAGGTGGCAGAGGCGAGTGGCAGTCAGAGGGATGGTTGAATCAGAGAAGAGTCAGGAAAGAACGCACGAGGGGACAGCCAGCTGCCGTTCTACCGAGTCACAGGCAATGTGTCCTGTGGAGCCGCAGCTACAATATAATCAACCAACACCTATAATATACAGTCGCATGCATTCGTTTTACTATAATCATGCTTCACTCGTCCCAGACGAATCTGACCGTCGCGTCATTCTTCCCCATCCCGTCTGCGGCTTCTTCTACCTCTTCTTCTCCTGACACTGTACCTGTTCCTGCCCAACCTATCGTAGCGGCCTTACCGGGACGTCGATCCCTAAGATGGATCTTCAACTCTGTGAGGGTCTGAGGTGTCCAGAACGACGGTATGCGAAATGCAGTTGGAGATGTAGGGGAACTGGTAGATTGTTGCGAGGATGTTGGAAGTGTTTCTTTTGGTGAAACGGGGGAAGGCGTGTGGATACTCGGTTGATTCTCAACAGGGAGGGAGATGATGATCGTATACAAGTCGATGAGAGCATGAGCGATGTCTAGTAGCGAAGAGACATTGTTAGCTTGATCACGCGAACGTGTGGTGTTTGGGGACACTCACCATCTATATGCCCTGCAGTCGCATAAAACTCATTTTCCCAACTACCGCTAGAGCCAAGGGTCTGTACAATCTGGGCTGGTGTCTTTTCCTCGCCATCGCTTGTTGATGAAGTAGTATCGAACTTGGTAGATTCCAGGAGAAGTAGTGAAGCGGTATACATTGATCCCAGAGCGATGATGTGAGGAGGGTACGATAGAGGTGTTTGAGTGCGATAGCTAGGTACGAGTCTTGAGTTGAGCACACACAAACGCACAGATGATGCCATAGCTCACCTGTCCACTGCGACTCTCCACGCATTCTCACACATATGCTTGCTCACTGTACCGAAACGCAAGTCAGTTCAGAATCGTTTCAAGATGATTTGTCCTCACTCACACCCCAACCTCTTCCCAATCTTGACGACACCTCCCAACCCCACTTCTACCGAGAACTTGAACCCCATCGTCTCCAATACCAGCCTCTCAATACTCAACACCTGCTTTCGTTCATGTTCAAGTCCATTCGCCTCGGCTGTTGCAGGGTCGATCGTTCCTTTTCGAATAAGGTGAGGGAAACGGATTGGGAATGAGGCGAGGATGATATCTCGAGGCTTTTTTAGCGTGTCGTGGAGTTTGGAGGAGACGTAAAGTGTGGACAGGGAGACTTCCTGTGAGAGGGGCGAGACGGGATGGAGCAGCGAGGGCAGAATTGACGGAAGAGTTAGCCGCACTTCTTGAAGCTCAATGTAATACCCAGTTGGAACTTGAATTACCCACCACATAGTTGAAGTCTTTGTAAGGGAAGAAGAGATGAAATCGCATGTACAGCGTTTGAGCCGTAGCGATCGTTCTTCTAGGACTAGCAACGGTTTCAACATCACTCCCCCGTGTAGGAGAGACTAACATGATTGCACTCACAAGCCACATCTGACGCCGACTGCATCAATAAATCCACAAGCTTGCTGTCTACCCCTCTCTTCTCTCGAGACACTCAACTTCCCTCTCTGTTTCGCGGAGAGTCGCTCAACTTCGGCAGGTGTGAAATATGGTTTGTAGTGCTTGATATGGGTATTACTGCTAGATGACGATGGGAGAGTCATTCTGCCGTCTGAGAGCGATGTCGGTCGAAGTCCTATGATGGGAGGTGTCACAATGAAGGAGGAAAGGCTATAAAGTGTCGACAATAAGTGACACCTTCCCCGTAAGTGATCGGTTATCGCTCGTGCTCATTACGTAAAAGGATATTTATCTCGTCAAAAGTTGGCGAAGTCCATCGTATCTAAGTCATCCAGAACGATATCCTGGTTGATATCCACTCTTCATCTCACATTCCTTGCCAACTCTTTCCGTTACATATCTGACCCACCCACCGCGCAAAAGCGGTCCCGCATCACGGCTCTACTCACTCGTCGCCCACTCGGTGCTCTACTGCGTACCACCGGTTTGACGTCCATCATGCCTAAAGCTGCTTCGACACCGTCGTTACCCCTCAATGGGTTGTTTCCTATCGCAAAGCCCTCGGGTCCCAGCTCGTGAGTTACGGATTGATCTAGACACATTGTATCACTACCCCCGTGTCGCCACGCTACGAGCTGGATATACTGCTCCCCCAGGAGTCGGAGTACTCCTAACTTCTTTGCACGCAGTCCTCTGTCACACTAGGGTGCTACCAGACTCACATGGACTGAATCAGCTAACTCTGGAATTTTGTGCTGCATAGAATGAAATGTATCGATTCTATCACTCCCCTCCTTCTCGACTCACGACTCTTCGATGATCCCGTAAAACGATCTCAACCACAATCGCGAAACAAGAGGAAGAAGAACCTGACGCATATGGGGTTGAAGATTGGACAAGGAGGTACTTTGGACCCGTTAGCCGATGGCGTCCTAGGTGCGTCCTCTCCCCTCTTGCTACTGTATTAGCTCACTGGGGAAGGATGGGGTGTTGACTTTAAGACATTTTAGTGATTGGTGTGAATAGGGGAACGAAGCATCTTAACCAGTTCCTTGAATGTTCAAAAGTATGTCCATGTCAGCTGGCACATTATTCTAATTTCTGACGAAAGCTGATTCTTAAGCATTGCCTCTAGGAATACGAATCGATCGGTCTTCTGGGCGCTACGACAACATCGTTCGACTCGCATGATCCTGTCATCTCGACCGCTTCTTGGGAACATGTGACGAAGGAGGATATCGAAAAGGTGTTGGACCAGTTCCGAGGAGAGATCTTGCAGACCCCGCCTATGTGAGTCGTCGTCTCCCTTCTGGGTCAAATTGATTTATACTACTGTCTACTACACCATTCAGCTGTTTGTCCTATGACGTGTTGTGATTGCAGTTGCTGATTCTATCTACGTCGTTGATTGCAGCTTCTCCGCTCTGAAAATGGACGGAAAACCGCTCTACGAATACGCACGAGAGGGTAAACCCCTTCCTCGACCTATCCCGGTTCGAAAATGTCAAGTCTCGATCGATCTTGTCGATTTCAGACCTGCTTCTGTGGCACCCGGAGACGGAGGACACGAGTATCATTGGCCGACCGAGAGATTAGATGCAGAGGGAAAGAAGATGTTTAGAAAGTTGACGGATATCGTTTCGGAAGCTCAACATAAGGGTGAAGGTGCAGCAGCTTCAGCAGCGGACGCAGAAGAGGAAGCTGCCAACAACAACAACGCGGATTCGGCTGTTCCTACCACTACTACTGGAGAAGGGGAGGACGCCAAAGTCAAGGTTGTGGAACCTCTCATGCCGGATCTCGAAGCACCTGATTATCCTGAGATCTCACCAAAGACGGGATTACGACCGCCCACATTTACCGTTCGAATGACAGTATCGAGCGGAACCTATGTCCGATCGATCGTGCATGATATCGGAGTAGCACTGGGTTGCGGTGCTCATGTTGTGAAACTCACTCGAACAAGGCAGGGCGAGTTCTCATTACATGGTGACGAAGAGGTCTTATCGGCGATATCGACAGCCAGTCCAGAGGTCGGTACGAGCAAAGTCGAAGGCGGCGAGGAGTCCTCGCTTGCGATTCCTGATGGACCGACAGGCGGATGTGTCCCGTGGAACGTATGGGAACGAGCGATCGCCGACCACGAAGCTGAAAAGGCCAACGAGGAGAAAGAACGTAAAGAAGCGATCGCAAGTGGGATGAGCGCGGAAGATATACATATGTATTATAGCAAAGAGGCTGTCGAGAAGAAAAAGAGAGAAGGGGAGTTGAAAGAGTGGGAGAAAGAAGTGTTGAGGAGGTTCAAACCTGTTCCAGTTCCCATCAATGGGGGTCATGGGTTCCATCCCGTCTAATCGGGGGAGGGAGCGAGGCGAACCGAGATTAGATTTCATGTGAATGGAAGCAGGCAGGGGGAGGAAAGCAAAGCGCGGAGAAGGACAGCTAAAGCTAAAGGGGAGGGGAAGGCGGTAACTTGCATTTTTATTCTTATACAACGATTGCATTCTTTACATGTACAACAAAATCATGCCGATGTAAGCTTGATGACAGTGATATCCTTCCCAATCTTGAGATGCACATTGTCTACATCCCATCCTCCACGAGGTTGACAAGCCAGGATCTGAGCTTCGTACTTGGCGTTGAGTTGATCGAGGATACTCTTTGTGAAGGGCGATGATTTGCTACGATGAGTGATCGTATCGCTCGATACAGCGCTCGTGTTCGCTCTCGCTACGCCTTCCGCGGTCCCCGTCGCTATCGCTTCGGCTTCGGCGTCTTCGACATCTACCTCTTGATCTTTGTTGCCCACGTTCTTTTCTTGCGTCGAATCCGGATCGATGAGGGTCCATGCGAACGATGTGTGGAATTCTGGATTATCATGGTATCTTGGCAAGTGGACAACTTCCAACAGAGGATGTATGGCCTTGTCCACTATCTCTTTCAGCTATCACGTCAATTGCAATCAGTCTTTACCCACACATATCTTAACTGGCCCTGCGAGACGAAGTGAATGGGAGGGGGGGAAAGCGCCCAGCAACTCACTTCTACTGCCCCTGCACCCACTCTGAGAGCTAAGAACGCTCTCCCTCCATTCCCGGCAATATGATTATCATACCCCTTTACCCCACCTACAAAACTCAACTTAAATGGACCAGCTCTACTTCGCGGCGAAGTAAGTGCCGCTCTGAGTTGGTCTCGAAATGGTGCGATCTGATGACGACGTAATGGTAATGAATGAGTGAGGGATATGTGCAATGAAGGTAAGAGGGGATGGATAGTATGGGAGGGGAGGAGGGTAGAGAGGGTAGAGAGGGTTGATAAGAGGGAAGTGAGTGTATTTCGAAGGGAAGCGGGGATGGGTACTGTTCATTGGAAAGGGATCAGCACTCTTTCCGAACTAGCATACCAGACAAAGGTATACATAACGGCCGCGAAAATGCAATGGACAAGACGATGATTGGGATCCCTAGGGGAGAAGACGAAAGTCACATACGAGAGAGGTAGACGTGCGCGTTGTACTCCCCATCGACGAACGGTCGAGATCGCTTTCTACCTTGATGTAACGACGGATCGTCCTTCGGTGCTGCTACGATGGGGACGAGATTGTCAGTGATTGTCACAAGCGACGAGGCTTAGCCTTCGAAAAGGCAAACGATTGAGTACCAGCGTACTCACTAGTATCAAAAGTCGATGGGAGAGAAGGCAGTTTCCTCTGTCTGCGACGTAACGTGGTCAGATCAGGTCAGATCCGCACGATTACAAGTGGAACGTAACTAACCTCTTCGCGGGCGATTGTGACTTTAGAGGTGCTATACGCTTTCCAGCATCCACAATAGACGAGGTGGCTCCACTATGCTTCTCATCTTCACACGACGATGAAGACGAAGACGAGTCATAATCTACCAAAGCCATCTAAGTAGCCCTTTTCCATGTCGTGACATCAGATAGTACAGACAACAACAACAAAAGATCAGATTTGGCGTTGTTGCAACTCACTCGCTCGTTCGCTCGTTCGTAATGTTTTCAACTTTTTAGCCGGAACCCGACTGATTTTCGTCCATCCAATCTCTTCACTATCTCTCTGCGACATCTGACTACAAAACACTCGGGTGTATGCGACTGAATACCACCACGACAAAGGGGGCTGCACAATTGACAAAGAAGTAATCGGGGATTCTTTCCGTTCGGGGTCACAATCGAATAGTTGCTCAAACCACCATGTACTGGTACATCTCTTTCCTCCGACCTCCGCCGGTGTCGGTCTCCAGTACCGCAGAGGGGATCACGATCACTCCTCAGGTCGCTAACGATCTTCGAACAGAGTGAGTCGTGCTTCTCCTTCCCGGATACATGTCGCTTCCACCTCTCTCATCAACGCGTTCAAATTGAGCTTCTATTGACAGGCCATGATTCTCTGACTATGCAGATTACGATTCGAACCAACTCCTATCCATTATCAATGGCAACGTCTTCTTCCTACCCCTTCACAACCTCTTCCATCTCAAGTACTGACAACTTTCGAACCTCCTGCAAGCACATATAAGCCGCTTCATATCCCACTTCCTCCAAAGGTGCAGTTAAACGAACAATGGCGACTTGGTCTATTCAGTCCTTCCCCATCCTCCTCCTCTTCATCAGGTACTAAGGCAGATGCCGGTGCTGGCCCATCTTCTGCTTTGATGGACTTGGCAAGCGATCATCATCCCGGTCAACCGCTAGGCGTATGGAGCGAAGGAATCACCATTGTCCGTCCTGATATTTCAAGCACGGCCCCGAATGGCGCAATACGAGGGATAGGTTCGGAGGGGAAGGGCAAGGGAGGTAAATCAAGAGGTGGTGGAACCAAGGATGGTGGGAAAGGTAAAGGGAAAGAGAAAGATGATATGGGGCCCAAACAAGGTAGGATCACAAGGGACTGGACATTACCAGGAGACAGCGGAAAATACCTGAAGATAGTAGAACAAACATCGTTCGATCTTGACAAGGTGAGTTCAAGCTCTATCTCTCTTTCCCATCCTACAGATGAACATTCAGTTCACGACAACAGAGCTTGAACTGACGAGTGTATCGCATGATGTAGAAAATATGGGATTCGGGTCTAGCTCTCTCGGCATGGTTATTCCGATACCTGTTACCCTCAACTTCAGTTCTTCCTCATACACTGGGGAAACGGGTGATCGATCTCTTGACGAGTGAACAAGATCTAAGGGTTGTAGAACTGGGTGGGTATCTCGTGGTTCTGCAAACTCATGTGTGATTGACAAGCGGAGGTCTTCATGCTGATCTTCGAGGTTATATCGTAGGCAGTGGAACCGGCTTGGTTTCTATCGCGTTGGGGCTGACACTGCAAGATGTCGTACGAGCAATGGGGAAGCGGGAGATTACAGCAACAGATCTGGGTGAGTGGCCACCACCTACACACATCTTATCAGCTTGTCTCATCCCCAGTGCCACGAAAGCGACGCTGATTCTGGTGGTTGGCAGAATCCGCAATACCGCTCATGGACGAGAACCTGACACTGAACGACTTGTCTCGCGATTTACCGGCACCTGTGGATAAAACTGTTCCGGAGGTTGACGACGAAGACGATGAATCCATGACGAAGGATCCAATACAAGGTGGAAGAGTACATGTCGATGCTAGAGTCTTGGATTGGGATCAATCTCTTCCTTCTTGGGTAGAAGAACGATGGCCTGAACTTATCATGTAGGTACTCTGCCTTCTCTCCTCAACTTGCTTATTACCTGTGCGCTGACCTTACCTCGCTCGCAGAGCCGCCGACGTCACGTACAATACTTCCGCCTTTCCATCGTTACTGAAGACACTCACATCCTTGCTCTTACCCTCGACCGAGACCCGGTCTACATCTTCACGAGAACCACCATTACTTGTCTTGGCGTACAAACAGCGTGATGAGGCTGAGAGGGAGTTATGGAGCATGTTGAAGGAAAAAGGAGTGGAGATGGTCCTGGTCGATACGATCGTAGGTGCCGAGCAAGAAGGTAAAGTAGAAATATGGGTAGGAGGGACAGATCTTGGTAGAGTTAAGTAGGCGACATATGTCTGGATACAGGCTTTTGATCGTACCGCCCTCAAGAGGGATGGATGCTTCGCATTTCAGCACAAGATGTATAAATATGCATACAACTGAACCACACATTGATTGATGCGACATCATTTCGTATAAATCTTGATTATGCTAACTTCTTCTTCTTCTTCGGCTTCTTTCTCAAGACAACACACAACACACACTCGTCTCCAACAGGATCACACCTACGACCCATTCAACCTGATCTCATGTGTCATCATCTTCCCTCCACCCATTCCCATGCCCATGCCCATACCCATACCCATCGCAACGCTCATCCCATCTAATATCACATGTCCCTCTTTACCCGGTCCCATCCCTTTTACAGTCGGATCATACGCCAGGGTTAACATCCCTGACGAGACTAGGAAATCGAATATCCTTCCAGACTTGTTCACGTCGATCTTCAACATCTTTCGAGCATCCCTTCTCTTCAGTAAACCCTTACGACGTTCGTTCTCCCGGATGTACATCTCTTTGATCGTGAGATATGGTTTGGGAAGGACTCGAAGGGATGAACAGAGCGATTGTTCTTCGGACGAAAGGAGGTCGAGTGACGCAGCATTGGCAAGGTTGAGTGGTGTAGCTATAACAGACAAAAAAAGTCAGCATGATACCTCACTCGCGGTGGACCAGCAGCACTCACGAGGTTTTCTGCCGACATGAGCAGCGGGTAATCTCGGCGTAGCTTCTCTGCTCTTTGGATCGACTCCTGGGGGCGGTGTTCCTGTACCACCATGTAAGAATCGGTGTTGTCCCGCATTGATTCTGGCTCCCGTGGGTAAGACCTCCGGACGATCACGCTGTACCAGAGGTCGATAGCCAGCCTAGAAAAGGTTACAGTTAGCGTGCAATACGAACCGAGGTCGCACACTAATGGAAAGCTCACCCTTGCGGCTTTCGAGTTGTCGTAAGCCTCCGCTTCTGCTCCTGTGGTGATACCCATTCGTCGGTACTCTTGTAGCTCTGCTATTCTCTTCCGTAAATTTTGTTCGTCTACAACACACGGCGTAAGCGTACCATACTACTAGGTCTACGTCGAAATTGACTCACATATCAAACCCTCGATGAGCACTTCGAAATCCTGGGCCGTTTGTAGTTTCGCAAAGACTTTATACCGTTGTATCAATTCTCTTTCGTCTTTCGGTCGTTTTCTCTCCGCCGCTTGAATCTGAGTTCGACTCGATTGTTAGCGGCTTCCCAATTCCCGAAGTCTGATAAACCGCTCACCTTCTTATGTTCTGTCAAGCCTCGGTCAAAGAGTATCTCTTTGGCGTCTTCTCGCTTATCCAGCTTGGAAAAGTAGATATCAAGCATCGCCAACTTCACCTCGAGCTCGTCTTCATCTTCTATCTCAGGTTGAGGGATCGCCTTGGCTTTGCCTTTGCCCTTGTCTTTCTTCCCATCACCATTCTTATTCGGTGACGATGAAGATTGTCGGACTTGAGAAGTGCTGGCTTCCGGTTGATCGTCTTCTTCCTCCTTTGGCTCCGCTTTCACCTTGACTTTCGTATCTTCTGTATCTTCTGCCGGTTCCACCTTGACGTTTCCGTTGGTCTTGGCGGGCTCATCGCCCTCCTCGTCGTCCTCGTCTTCATCCTCATCATCATCCGGCGGCTGTGTAACGGTGGCTTCTGGCTGTTCATCTCCGCCGTATTTCCAAACGAGGCCAAACTCCATATCCTTCACGGCCATCTCCGCTTCATTATCCACTTCATGTTCGAACTCGAGTCGACCAGGCATGAATCCAGCGATCTCGTGGTTGGTAGGAGCAGACACGAGAGGTGCAGCATTGGGGGGCGGTAATGCTATAACAGGCGGTCTCGTCAAAAACAGTTCGTCACCGGACGCAGAAACTAGCACTCACCATGCGGTTTTCGCATTTCTTCTATTCGAGCTTTCTTTCTCGTCTGGAATTCGTCTGGATCGATATCAAACGTCTTGTCCATCGGCTACACATTTCACGTATAAGCAACTAGCTTTCAAGAGGGATCCTGTTGAGCTACTCACCGGCATAAACTCTCTCCTTCGCTTCTTCTCTGATTCATCCGGGTCCGCCGCACATTCACCCTCCTTCACTCCATTCAGACCGTCGCCCTTGTCCTGAACGCCAAGATACACCTCGACGTAATGCTTCTCACACTCCTCCTTGGTCCGGGTCCCTACGTGCTGGGATACCTCCAACCAGTTCCCTAGACCGTTTTGTATCAGTCCTGAGATCAGAAGGAGTTCTTCGTCCGCTCCCCAATCGGCCGTGAAGATGGGCTGAGAGTGTTGTTCCTGCGGAGCGTGAAAAGTCAGCGTCAACGTGGGTGATATAGGTCCGCATAGCCTCAACATACCACAACCTTGTAGTCATGCCACGCCTTGTGTTGCAGCCCTTCTTTCCCTTCGCAGAAGCAGCTTGGACAGAGGTCCACTTCTTCGCACTGTTTCATCGCACATTTTATCCGGACGGTATGTGTGATGTCGACATGGCCTGAGCGCGGGTTTAGCTTGTTACATGACTACTGCAGCGAAGGAAAACAAACATACAGAAGTCACAGGTGTATTTGATACCAGGCTCGGTGACTACGATATGTAAACAATGGTCAGCTTGGGTATAAACTTTGGAAGCTCGAGCTCACCTGGCCGATCATCCGGTTGAGCGGCATCGACTCTCGCTCTCCTCTGAGTGACCGTCATGCTGCCGTGCTTCTATGTAGTTTGTTTCCCCCCCTCTCCGTCAACAATGTATATCTTGCTGCACCGAAGTAGGGGGTTTATGTATGTATGCGAACCCTCTGGTTGTGAACAATACGATGTTGCAAGCGAAAAAGAAGGCGGTTTACGCCGCGAGTGGAGGGAGGTGAGGGTTTAGTCGGGTCGTTGATTTAAATGACGAATTGTTGTCAAGTCGCGTTTCGGTCGTGAAGCGACGTGTTTAGTTCGCAAGAGTGGTGGGGATCGCGATGCAGTACGGGTGGATGTAGTTGGTAGGTGAGAGGTACGTGATAAGGCGACTGTAATGACTAGCGGTATTGGAACATGAATGTTTCGCAGATGTACACAAATGCTAGGTCTTGTACGCTCGGTTATCGGTGGACGCCGTTTTAAAGGTCAAAGCCGAGTCCAGAAGGGGAACGGTGGCGAGTAGCTCGTGCGTCCAGTCTAGTAGCCTGAAGGTGAATGTGGTATGTCTATCTGTTTGAACCGACAAACGACAGACCCGACGCGTGTTGTGTGGCGACACTATAGTGATGACGGTAGAGTAGCCGTTCGGTATGGAGGAGGCTTGTGATGGTGATAGTGGCTGTGGTGGTGGTGATGATGATGATAGGCGACTCTAAGGTGCAGTGCCGAACGGGTTCAAAAAGTGACAAGAGACGAGAGGGGGGGGGGGGGAAAAGAAAAAGAAATAATAAATTCAGGGACGAAATGGGATCCTGCTACTTACTGTTATTGCACTATCGGCGAATTCAACGGAAATCAACGGTCGCGGAATTATTGCCGAGATGTGGCACTGATCCTATCTTTGACTTCGGCCCGGTTTTGTCCTGTTCCCCTCCACTATCCCAGTCCCCCAAGTCTGCTCACTGGCCCATCACGGCACTATCTAAAAGTAAGGTATAAGAGCATATCACACCTTCTCCCCTCTTTCCCTTCCCCCTTCTGCAAAGTATGCGTCTACCCCTTTCCGATTATATTAGAAACATCACAACATACACCGCAAAAATGTCATACGATACTATCATCCTTGGAGCTGGATGGGCTGGTTCCGTCGCAGCTAAAGAACTGACCTCGAAGGGTCATTCGGTTCTCGTCCTCGAAGCGAGAGATCGTGTAGGTGGCCGAGCAAAGACCTGGCAGGGTGAAGGAGGTGCGAAGATCGATGTAGGATGTAGTTGGATACATGGGTACAGGGAGGGAAACCCTGCAAAGAAGATCGCAAAGAGTCTAGGAGTGGAAGCTCATTTGCCCAAACCTGCTGAAGGGCTTGTCTACGGTCCAGATGGTGGGTCAATCAGCGGAATAGCTCTCATTTGCGAGTGGTAAGCTGATGCAGCTTCTTTAATTAGGTCCTCTGCCGAAAGAAAAGGTCGCAGCGCTCCGATCATGTCTCTCTGCCGCCCAAGCATCGTTCAAACTCCCTTATCCTGCCCCTCAACCTTCCGCTTCGCTCGCGTCGGCACTACTTTCGTCTGACTCACCCTTGTTCAAGCCCTCTTCACCTTCTTCGGACCCAGCAACGACCGACGTCTCATCCACTTCCCCCGCCAACCCTTCCGAAGTGACGTCCTCTGCCTCTTCTGGCGACGTTGACAAAACTCTCGCGGAGGGATTAGCTCGAACTCTCGAGATCCCATTGGGTCTCAAGCTTGAGAAGGCTTCTCTCAAATGGGCAGGATGGGAAACGACTACGTCATTCGCTGGATCTGATGCTGCACCTGAGGGAGGGTACGAAGCGCTCGTCAACAAGGTCCTGGAATCTTCAAAGGCTAAAGTCGAGTTGAACAAAATCGCCGACTCCATCAAGAAGACCGAGTCAGGTGTCACGGTGCATACGTCGGACGGATCGTCATACGAGGCAAGGACTGTCATCTCGACTATCCCACTGGGTGTACTCAAGACTCTTTCGAGAGAGTTCTTCTCTCCTGCTTTGCCGGAACGATTACAAGAAGCTATCGCGGGAACTCATGTTGGTTTCCTTGAGAAGCTGCTCTTACAATACCCGACTGCATGGTGGCCCAACGCCTCGACTATCGGGTCATACACTTTCCTTCCAACTTCCTCCTCACAACCAACCGAGAACTCGTCAATCGAAGAGATCTTTGACGGATCGTCACTTGTCATGGCTAATTTCGCTGCGCCATCGTTACCCAACCCTTCCCCTACTTTACTTACATATCTCTCAGAAACACCTGCGAAGTTATTGCTCAAACAAGACCCTGCAGAAGTCGTCAAAGCCTACCATGCGTTCCTCGTCAAGCGTCTCAAGCCATCGACAACTCCACCTCAACCGGAGAAATACAACTTGACAAACTGGTTGACCGACGAATACTCTTACGGAGCAACGACCACACCGTCGATTGTTTCACAGAATGGGGAGAGAAGTCCACTGGATTTCAAAGAGCTTGGAAGACCTGTTTGGGAAGGTAAACTAGGGTTTGCTGGTGAACACACCGAGATGGAACATAGGGGTAGTGTAGCAGGAGCTGTCGTGAGTGGGTTTAGAGAGGCGGACAGAGTGGACAGACTATTAGAGCTCTTGAAGGAGTGATAAGTAGAATTGTACCCAGCCATGCAAGTCAGTTTCTGGTCGGCCAGTCGTCATTCAGGTTGGTACAAGGCACAATCATATAAAAGGGGGAGGTTGGTTTGCATATGACTATGAAAGTACCATAATCCAAACTGCAAATCCAGCACATCAAGGCGTTTACTAAGAAGAGACACAAAGACCGTCAGTTCACAGATAACAATAGAGAAGAAGAACACGACAACACTCACAGCAGCGATGGTGACCTCGACCTCCACTCCGGG
The DNA here is from genome assembly GCF_008629635.2 of Kwoniella shandongensis. Classification (NCBI taxonomy): domain Eukaryota; kingdom Fungi; phylum Basidiomycota; class Tremellomycetes; order Tremellales; family Cryptococcaceae; genus Kwoniella; species Kwoniella shandongensis. Next base: position 972,040 of record NC_089288.1, read on the forward strand.
CTCGAGAGAGATGGAGGTGATCTGCTTGACGACGTCGGCGGAAGAGTTGAGGTCGATCAATCGCTTGTGGATCCTCATCTCGTATCGGTCCCAAGTCTTGGAACCCTCACCACAGGGGCTGTAGGGGGGGGGGAGTGGATCAGCAACAGTCACGATTGAAAAACAGCGGATAGGTTGAGTGCAACTTCTTGACTCTACTGATGGAACTGGAACTCACGTCTTTCGGGTGGTGTGCTTGAGGACCTTGGTGGGGAGTCGGACGGGACCCTTGACCTGGAGCTCTCGGTCCTTAGCACGGGCGACGAGGTCGGCGCAGACTACATGATCAACCGAGCGACAGCGAGGTTGCGAGTGTGGTTGTTGGAGAAGGGAGGGATATTGAGGATATACGCCATAAATTGGTGAAGTTGACATAACGTAGGGTGGAAGAAAGAGATAGACGGAAACAACACCATCAGTACACATTCACATTCGTCCACGAAGTACATCCTCGCTCATCCTCTCGCTATATCGCTGTGTTCACTCACACTTCTCAAGGGGCTTGACGTTCTTGCTAGTCAAGGTGATTCGGATCTTGTGGATCTTGACACCACCAGCGGCACCGGTCTTCTCGAGGTCTTCCTTGTAATCGGCCATTTTGTTTTGTTGTTTTGTTGGGTTTGTTTCGGTGAAACAGCGACTTAGCTACCTGGTAGATTGGGGGTAAGCTGGCAAAGTGACTGAATCTGGGGAAAAGGTTTTTCAACAAGATTGAGTGAGAGTGAAAGGTTGATGTATGGCAGTGACCAGGAGACGAGAGGTGGGAGGAAGGGGAACGGAAGAATTTGGATGAAAATTTGGGTGACGTGGGATTTGTACCATAAAAGCAAGATGGTAGGATAAATCTGATTCCGTCAACTTCGCCTTCCTCGGCTTCTTCGAGATTTTGAAAGTTGATGTCGTTGTTATTGAGCTCATCACTACTATTGCTATACATATAACACTGCTTGTCAACAATTACACTACAGCTCTCACAAAATGGTCAGACTCATCACCCACAACATGTTGGCGTGTCACGTCAGTGAGTACCACTCTCAACGGTATAATGTAACAAGCAGCTGATCGTTCTCCTACTTCACCTTCGCCTTCCCCTCCACTTTCACCCTCCCACCGTTACACTACGTTGACCCGACCATTGAATCAACCCCCGATCATGATATTCACTCGCCGCGGCCCACTTAGAAAACTGCACAAAGGACAACTTCCCTCTAGCCTTCTCCGACGTTGAGCTCGTTATCCGACCCGCACCTGAGAACCTCGAATTCATAAATCGTTTCTTACCCAAATTAGATTGGAAGGCGTTGGTGGACACGGCGAGATCGGTGAGTGTTTCGTCGATGTTTTCTGCTAGTCCGTTACCTTGGAAGTACCCACTGGCGAAATTAGATGACAGAGGACTAGGTCATCATAACGGAGTAGCTGACAATTGCAATTTCTATCGCAGCTCGGCGACACAACTTTACCAGAGACTATGCCCGAGAGCTTCACGGAAGATGAATTGAGAGCATTGCATCATGTCTTGATGGAGGTGAGCGAAGTTCCTCCTTATCTTTCATCCTTGACATCCACAAGTCCCGCACTTTCTCAATCTTTGTCCCGTGAGGGCATATCGCCGATGACTTACCTCCTGCTATGCCCATAGATGCACGTCGAAGAAGGGAATATGACATGTAGAGGATGTGGACATGTCTATCCCATCTCGAACGGGATCCCAAATATGGTGAGCTATACCGACGTTTCCTTTCTGCGCTGTGGCGCCATTCATAGCTAAATTCTCGGCGCTCGCACAGTTGTTGGCAGAGCACGAAGTTGGGAGATAGTAGATCTCGGTGATGGTCCAGAATTGAAGTTATGGAAAAGAATTGTTGTACGATATGACGATACGATACACGTATAACATGGTTACGATGCATAATGCAATGAACACAAAATATTGTGCGGCGTTATCTCCACTGACCTCCGCCGTTGCCACCCCCGCCATATTGACCATTCCCATTGCCTCCATAACCTTGGGGTGGGGGCTGGCCGCCGTATCCGTGCTGTGAAGGTGGTGGTGCTGCCCCGTACCCCCCTGGTCCTCCTTGTGGTGGTGCTGTTCCATACGCCGCTGGTCCTCCTTGTGGTGGCACTGGTGGCGGTCCTTGAGCATTGTATCCTCCTCTTTGACCATACCCAGTAGGAGGGGGTGGAGGTTGACCATACGCATTCTGACCTGGAGGTGGTCCGTAGTTGTTGGAAGGAGGGGGTTGGTTATATCCAGTCGAGGGGGGAGCGTAGTGTTGCTGCGGTGGCGGCCCACCGTATCCTCCGCCTCCGCCCATAGGTGGTCCACCGTTCCCGCCTCCGCCACCACCACCGCCGCCGTTGAAACCGCCATTTCTTCTTCCTCCATTACCACTGTCTCTATCGAAGCCACCACCACCTCCAGGGGGTCCTCTGCCTTCGGGCACTGCATTCTTCCGTAACATTTCGTTCTGACTGGGTAATGGTCCTCTAGCTCTTGGGAAACCTCCTCCTTCTCCTCCTTGTGAAGGTGCCGAATCTCCTTCTCCCCACTGTCTCGTCGGGGGAGGATTCGATCCACCTGAATAACCTCCAAATCCAGGTAACGATGAACCACCGCTTGGTCCATCTGTTCTTCCTCTCACATTCGGTGTATTTCGTCCACTTCCTCCTCCGCCTCCATTGACAGCTGCGACCAGATTCGACAAGCCAGGTAGACCTCCACCCATCCCTCCGTTGGTATCTTCATTTCGATGAAGATCCCGTTTGGTCTTGTCCACTCCTCCCATCTCCGCCTCCATATTCAGTCGAAGAGCCTTCTCCTCGCCTACATGCCATCTATCATGTTCATGTCCACCGACAGGTCGCGCACGACTCCAGAATCGTGCTGTAAAGTCCTTCGAGCCGGAACAGAGGAGATGTCCAAGCGGATGGAACGATAGTGAGAAGACGGCATCTTCGTGCGCTGCTTCGAGTGAAGTGAGCGGTTTGGAAGGGTCGGGAGAGAGGAGGGAGTAATAGTTGATGGTTCCGGCTGCATCACCTGAGACGAAGAGGTTGTGATGGATAGGGTGCCATTCGAGACCTATATCGAAACCAGATCAGCAGCTGTCCTTAGTACGGAGACACGATCGACCCACAATTGATCTCCTTGGTATGACCCGTCATCGCCTCCAATTCCCTGAACGTCCTAATATCGAATAACCGCACTACCCCATCACCTCCTGCTGTTGCGACAAGATGCCCATCCGGACTCCAACTACACGTGTTGATGGTGGATTTGTGCGAGTGTCTAACCAAAGGAGTGTCAGTTAATTGAACAACGGGCAACTTTTGGTGATGACCCAACTCACAAAGTGCTGAGGTCTTTGCCCGTTCTTGGATCCCAGAACTTGACAAGCATATCTTTACTTCCACTGACTACCAATCCCTTTGTAGGGTGCCAGTCTACACAACGTACATCCCATCCGTGGCCTGATCATTACTTCCATCAGCCATCTTATCAAGTGAGCTTGCCCAACGCATGTATGCTCACCACTGAGAACCTTCTCCTCTCTCGCTTCTCTATAACTCCAAATCTTGACCAGTCCATCATCACCACCTGTGACGAATCTCTCGTCGTTCGGACTCCAACTGATCCCATGACAAGCTTCTCGATGTCCTTGAAATCCATGAATATTGGTCAGATGCGGCGTGAAATACTTGATAGTCCCGATCTTATCGGTCGATACTAGCGCTTGACCGTTATGTGAGTATGTGAATGATCGGATCGAGTCGTCGTGGACTTGGGTGATGGACTCGTAGTTGAATGAAGAACCGTTCCAGAGCGTAAATTGACCTTTGTCGTTTCCTGTGAGTAAACGACGTGCATCTGGTGTCCACTGCGAGTTAAGCACTGCGTCAGCAGTGGCTCGATGTCATGAAAGGGTCAATTGCAAGACTCAGACTCACTCGTACTACTCTTGTAGGGGATCGCTCTTTGTTGATAGACGTATGTACCCATTGGTCGCATATCGATGTAGAAGGGTTCAGACGATGGGCAGCGGGTGGTAATACCTTTGAAGGGTGTCAGCTTCTGTACCGCTACTCAGCAGCTGTTAACTCACATTAACTATATCTGATGGGTTTGGATGTATAGCAGGTCGGATCTCAGGATTTCCCTTCATCTTCGTGATCTACCGAACCTCATCAGCTTTCATTAACGGCAGTGCAACAGATCGTATACACACCATACGCCATTTCTGCACACCACCTTGATAATCGACCGTCCGTCTCGGTTTGATCTTCCTCTTCCTATCATCTCCACCTTGTCTAGTGACCGCAGCCTGGTACGCAGCTTGTTCTAATACTTCTTCGTTGTCTGGGTGATTCGGTTCTAGATATCGTGTAGGTTGCCAAGTGTCTGGACCGCGTGAAGGTCCCGCGACAGCGGAGGCCGTTGTTGTCGTTGTCGTCATGCTCGCACGCGAAAGTGAACTTGCTCGAGCTGCTTGTGTATAGTTGTGATCTGTGTGTGTCTATGATTCTCTATGCATAGTGTTGTGGTGTTTGATATTGTTGAAGGAAGGAATAGATAGTAGATGTGTTGTATGGTGAATAGACCGGGTTTATTTGACCTATGCAAATCCAAAACGCCGGTGCCACGACCTAAGCTCTAAGTTACCTCAAAACCACACTCATCACGGTCATCAACATCTCCTTCTTCTCTTTCATCAATTCACCATTGCATACCTAAGCGACCGACCACATCAAATCCGACCTCAACACGATGTCGGTCCATATATCGGTACAATAAGCTCATTCATCCTTTCAACAAACTGAACCAACCTCTGTCACTCTTTGTCCTCACTCGGTCCTCGTGTAAAAATCTTCCGACCCTTCCTTTCCTTGATCATCAAAGGTCAACAATAACAACAACAACACTAGACACCTTCATCTTTTCAGCAATCGTTGTTTCTTGTTCTCCGAGGACTTCAAGTGCATTGTGCGACGCTGACAATGGTGTACGATCCTATACGCGACCGCGAGGTTCCTACGCCGACGTCGACCAACGCTACCCCTGATCATTGGCGATATCCTACGGACCAACAATCCTCGCCAACATATCAAGAACCTCCCCGGGATTATCCTCCCCGACAATCCAGACCCCCCTCATACTCTAGCGAGTCGTACTCACCACCACCTCCTCCACCACCGCCTGCACCGGGACCGAGCAGTTTGAGAGGTCTGTTAAATACTGCACCGTTAGATATTCGTCGGGGAAGCGACAGGACACCTTCCGTCTCGTCTGTCCCGGATGAGATTGATGATGTTACGACGAACGGACAGAGAGGATCGAGACTTCGGAATCTTCTCAATGAGACCCCTGGTCAACCTCTTTCAAAAACCAACTCCACCTCGTCCCTTCCTAGATCGTCACCATCAAATCCTTCGCCTGGATCACGACAACGAGTGCTAGATCCGAATAGTTTCCTCACGCCTGCCACTCCAGCTTCGGGCTACCCTCACTCTCGATCAACGACTAGTCACTCGCCTCATCCGCAATACAGTCCTCAGAAGCAGAACGTAGCCTTAATACCCCAGGGTTACCCTGCTCATGACATGACAGGATATGGAGAACCGTCACATTACAGGAGGGAATCAGGAGGTCAAAGACCAATGCTGCCACCTCAACACCCTATGCATCCAAACGAATACCACGACTATGAACGTCGTACACCATCTGGCACCGGTCCTCCCCAACATGTCCCCACGCGATCTCCTTCCTTCTCGGTGTCTCCTCGCAGCCAACATCAAACCCTTCCTTATACAAGCTCAAGACCTGGATCGTCCGCCAGTGCCTCCCATCCTTTCGCCTATCAACCCGCATATCAGAGCGCTACTTCCCCCACGACCTCTTCACGACGTATGTCAGAGGAACCGCCTCGACCTACATCGTCGAGCTCTGCAGCTGGTAGGAGGTATACGGAACACGCTACGCCAGGTCATCCCACCCGTCGATCTAGTCAAGCTTCCATCACGGGCTATTCTGCCCCTCGGTTGACACCTATTCGTTCTCCATCGCCCATACCGGAGGTCCGTGGTATACCTTATCAACCCAATCGATATAGCGCGCCTGGCAGTATTTTGCATCCCATCACATCGGAAGAAGTCGCTCATCTGCACAGTATCGCTCAGAACAACAATCCCCTTCGAAGACGGAAGCGCAACAACAGACCATTACCGTCTTGGTCAGGTCCATCTCCAGGTCCAAGACAGAGTTTACCCTCGGAAGCGGACAACTCATACTTCCCTCCCCAAAGTGATGATGAGCAGGCGTATCGACGATCGGCAAATTTTGTCGAACGAAGAGGATCCATCACCAGTTCCGGCAGACCATCCGTCACCCCCACTCCCGGAGCAGCTTACGCTGCATCCAGTCATCATGGCTACCCGCCAGCGTTTGACGACCCTCCTCTTCCAGCGCAGGGTGCATTGACATCGCGAGGCAAACCCCCTAGGAAAAGGACAATGGGCGGCAACGGTGATGGCGGTAACCATTTGAAGAGATCTGCCGATCGAGATGAGGAGGATGGACATGATATGACGAGGAGAAAGGTCAGCGAGACGCAGTACGTGGGCAACGTAGCTGCAGTGGCCAACCATTGTGAGTACCGACCAACGTATCTTGTGGTCAACAGAAACTTAGACTGACGATTTTGATTTTGCGACGCAGATAACGCTCGACCTGAAATTGGAGTGGAAGGTCGTGAATTCTCGCCGATTATCGGATTGAAAAAGTTTAACAACTGGATCAAGTCCGTCCTCATTGGAAAGTTTGCGTATCGACAACGCGGCAAGGTTCTGGATATAGGCTGTGGGAAGGGAGGTGATCTAAACAAATGGAAACAAGCGAGAATTGCGCTATACGTGGGATTGGGTGAGTGATCGGGCTGGATTGGTCTGGTCAAACGAAACTCGGTGCTGATAGGCCGAACAGATCTCGCCGAGACTTCGGTGGAACAAGCTGCAGAACGGTACTCGCGAATGCAACGAGCCAACTTTGACGCCTACTTCTTCGCCCATGACTGTTACTCCGTGAGTCAGCTATCAATCCCGTTGAAGGCAGTGACATCAGCTAACGGTAACCTACGTTTGCAGAAAGCATTGAGCGATATTCTGCCTGAACATCTCCAAGTCAAGGACCTGTATGACAACGTGACGATGCAGTTCTGTATGCACTATGCGTTCGAATCGGCTTCCAAAGCGAGGATGATGATCGAGAACGTTTCGCGGTATCTGAGGAAAGGTGGAGTATTCATTGGCACTATACCAAATGCCGAGCTTCTTTTGTGAGTGACAGCCATAGCAGCTATCTAAGTATAATGCGGACGTGAGCGCTGATTCAATGTATCATTCGCTTGCAGGAGTCGACTGAATGATCTACCCGAAGATGACGAAGAGCTTCGTTTCGGTAACTCGTGTTATTATGTCCAATTCACGGAACGAAAACACAAGGGTATATACGGCCACCAATATCGTTTCTTCCTCACCGATGCGGTGGAAGATGTCCCTGAGTATCTGGTGGATTGGGAGAACTTTGAGGCGTAAGTCTCACACTCACTTGCTCAATAACCAAATCCAGAAGACTGTGACTGACATCCATGTGGTTCGTATAGCCTCGCAATGGAATACAAACTCAAAATTGTATATAAGAAACCCTTCCACGATATCTTACAAGACGAACAAGCGTCGAGGGACTTCGGTCCGCTGTTGGGGAAAATGGGAGTCGTCAATGCAGATGGGGAGAGTGCGATGGATGCAGATCAATGGGAAGCTGCGAGTGAGTCAGCGCCCATCGCTGTGTTGAATTGGGAGTGCAGGGTGCTGATTTCGTCCGTGATGATAGATTTGTATATGGCTTTTGCGTTTGAGAAGGTATAAGCGTGGTTGTGAGAGAAGTTATAAGTGTGGTCGTGAAGGAGGTGTGAATAAGAAAAGAGGAGGATCTGTAAATTGAACTTTGGTGAAGGTGAAGGGAAGAAGAAACGAAATGGGGGATGTCGTTGTAAAGTATCTTATCATCATCCATTTGGGATGTTGTTGGTCGGTCCAGCACTGTCATGTGTGAACGAGTTTCATTACTCATACAGTCATATGCATATCTACGGTGTGTCGTGCTGTGTGATGTCGCAGGATATGATCTGCGACAATCGTTACTCGGATTCCTCTATGAGGCTCTGCTTATTGCAAATTGCATACTGCCCTCGACCCGTCTTCTCTTCCACGCGCACTGATCGCTAGTCGACAATCACCACGGATTCTTCTCTGCCCATTCTTCCTCCTCTTTCCTCTTCTTCTCCTTCTCCGCATCTACGAACCCTCCCAGTGCTGGTCCGTCTGCCGCCCATCCGTTCGCACTACCAGCAAAAGGGTTGATCAACTCTGGTGGATGAGGTCTTGCAGGTGGAGCAGCTCTGATGGGTTGATTGTTGGAACCCCAGCCACCACCACCCCAAGAGAACGATGATCTGCTCGCGCTCGTGTTCGCACTGGCACTACCTACACTTCCACCGGTCAACAGTGGAGGTGAGATACTCGATGATGCAACACCCGTGGTCGGTCTGTCCCAGCTGGGTATAGAAACATCGGAGATGCTCAATCCTCTCGTTCGATCCGTCGCTGTCGTTCCTCCAATATCACCTTCGTCTTCGTCCGGTGTCATCGTCGCAAATCGAGATATCGATGCGCTCTTACTCGTACTTGTGTTTGTTGTTGACGACCAAGCATTGGTATCCATAGGAGGCGGTGGTGGACTGATCGTTATACTCGCAGGTGGAGGCGCCGAACCACTCCTCTCGAGAGGTGCTCTGGGATCCGTATGGACCGAATCGATCGGTCTAGCGATCGGTTGTTTCAAGTTCTTCAAATCGATATCTCTGCCCAGTTCTCTGGAGATAGCTTGGAAATCGAATCCTGCCGTTTTGGGAATAGCCTTGACAGCTTCTTCTTCTTCCTTACGAGCTTTCTCCTCCTCCAAAGCAGCTTTCCGTCTCGCTTCGTCGTTCGTCTCACCGACATTGTTTGATGACAAATCGCCCAGATCCGCTTCTTCACGAGGCGGGAGACCGTCAGCATCAGCATCCTCGTCGTCATATTCGTATTCACCCCCTTTCGCGGGGTTGGGTGAAGGTCCACCAGAAGTTCTGCCGGGATTATTGGGATTAGGAGTACTGGTACCGGAAGTGGACGATCGTGATGCTTTGTCTTTGACTGGGAAGATGCCGAGAATCTTCTTTCGATTCCGTTTCGCTTCTTCCTCCGCCTCGTTGACAATCGTTCGTTCCTGCACACTCATATCCATTTCCGGATCCTGCATACAACAGACAAACAATCATCAGCGATCAGTCTTGAGAGACACATGTGACCGTACGCCCACTTACATCTGGTTCGTCGAAGTAATCCGCGGTGACGGGGAATCCGACCTTAGCCAATAATTGCGGCATACAACTTCGGTAACTCATATGGCCCGTGATGATCTCGGTTACATCGACATTCTCCAAACCTGCTACCGTCTCCACCGGTCTCAATCCCGCAACTGTGTTCAGACCACCTGTCGTCGCCCTGAACAAGTACCCCAACATCCAATCGTTGGTGGCATAGCCGTTGACGAATCGACCCGCTACGACACTGCGCACATCTAGCCATGTCGCTTTGGAAGCCGTGACGGTTGTTCCGAAGATGAACACGTCTTGAACAAGTCCGTACGCTTTGTGTCGAGCAAGCTCTATCAGAGCGTAAAAGATCGCTCGAGCACCGAGAGAGTATCCGATGAGAGATATGGGTCGTACACCCGCATGACGTTGGATGATCGTATCGGCCAGGACATAACCGGCCGCTCGCGCTCGATCCAGAGCGTTCGACCAAGGGTTGTCGATGAGATAACCGAGCTTTGTCAAGACTGTCCCACAAGCTGTCAACCACAGTCGACTTGATCCAACATGGACACTCACTGATCGGCCATTGCAAGGCACTCAAAAGAGCCGTCATCACAGTTGCCTGCAACACCTGTTGTCCAACCTGAGTCAAAATTTCTCCCGTGAGAATAGCCATCGCGCTCCCCATCTCTGCCATCATCTCCGGCTCCCAGTGGACCGAGTAAACGTCGCCAACGATTGGGTCCAGGACCGAAAATGGTAATCTGACATCGTCGACCTTACTCGCCATGAACCTTTGCGTTCCATCCATGTCAGCTTGTGGAGGACCAAACACATGGTTTGAGAGGAATTCTTGACTCACCCTCCGACCGTGATATAACAGCTGACACGCTTGTTGTTGTGCAGAGGTCTGAACTCGAATGTCCTCACTTCTCGCGTCCGTTTTGCCATTCCTTTACCGGCAATATTCGCACCCGTAAGTACACCACCGGTGGTGATAATTGCCGCTCCTCCTGCGCCTGCTAAGAAGGTACCGGTACCTGTGATACCGACAGTCGCGAAGGCTGCTCCTAATCCTGCACCAATGAAAGGCGCTGCCAATCCAGCTGATAATCCGATCACAAGACCGCCACCTATCATACAAGTCCTGGGTCAGTACTTGAAGCGAGCAATTAGTCTCGAAGACTCACCAATAGCTGCAGCACCCATCATAGCATATCGCTTATTTCTCGCTGCCTTCCTTCTGCCCTCAATGATATCACCCTGCTCCGTTCTCTCCACCCCTTCCTGAATCTCCAGCGCGTCCGTCACTCGATTCTCGAATCTGGCGACGTCGAGCCAACCGAAGCCCAGTGCAGAAGCGACGTGAAGTAAGAAAGCTCGTGATCGGGCGTCATACACTGAGTCTGCGATGAGGACTAGAAATAGATCGCACAGCTATAGCAGACAATGTCAGTAAGATGCAAGATGTGATGACTTGAAATACTCACCACTGTCCATCGGATATCCAATGTGACTAATTCGTCAGTATTTGATAATGATGTTGAGACACCTGGCAGTGAAGGAAGAGCGGCAGGCATGTCTGGCTCGTCAATCTGTAGTGGAGGCTCGTTATGATCTGCAGGATGCACCTTCGGTGTCTTATCTGGATCGTGTTCCGGTGTTGATTCGATATCTGGAGGCGATTGTGTAGTTTCTGGAGGCGGAGGCGATGGAAGTGGTGGCGAGGAAGGTGATGGTGAAGAGGAGGAAGACTGTGCAGATGGCGGAGGGGATAAGATACTTCCAATGTCGCCGTCATCATCGTCCCCTACGTCGAAAGATGGAAGTCTAGAAGGTGGTTTGGGAGTTGGTTGCGGCGATTTGGGTTTTGACGATGATGGTATGGGAGAGTGAGCTTCTTCCTCGTCATCATCATCGCCGAAAGGATTGACCGATTTGACGGGAGGTGGTATTACAGGCGAGGTTCTGCCTGACGAGAATGCAGAGCCGGAAGCCTCCTCTCGTGCCTCATAAGGCGGTGGTGGAGCCTCTGCGTTCCGCACTCGCTCCTCCTCTTCCTCTTCCTCTGCTAAACGCAATCGTTCCTTCTCCGACTCTACCGTCTTCTCCTCCTCCTTTGACTCGATCTCCGCCGCAGCATCCAGGTCCGCTTTCTCCTTCGCCTTGGGATCGTAATCTGGGTTGTTGACGGTGTGGGTGGTCATGAGAGCGGGGACGAGGTCGGAGGGATCTACACCGTGTTCTGCGAGACTTTCGATCATCCGTTGTTCTGCGGGTACAGAGAACAGGTGCAGAACGTCAGCAAGCCGTTGACACCAGATCGTGGAGAAAGGACAAGGTCATGTCGGAGAAGGGTTCAAGGGGTGATAGAACATTCGAAGCAGTTCTCGACTCACCTTCCTTGGCCAGCTCCATATGTTGATACAACCTCGCCATAATCTTCAACATCCAAATATGACCGCTCTCCACGACCGGGACTTCTCCTTTTGTCTTGCCCTTGCCGACTCCCAATTTCATATTCCTGACTTTAACACCTTCCCAACCTCTTCCCATATCCTTCAACATCCTCCTCGCTATCAACTGACACAGACCGACATAGGCTATCCTCTGACCTTCTGTCAAAAGCTCTTTCGTAGCTTGCATCTGACTCAGGGGAGTCATCGCCTTGTCCTCGTCAAAGAGATATCGCGTACGCATGTGCACTTCCTCTGATTCTTCATCCTCGTTCAGTCGTAATCGCGTATAATCGCTCTCATCCTGAGCGACTTTTTCACGCCATGAATCCGTCAAAAGTGTATCCGCTTGTACTTCCAGATGTGTACCAGTAGCGTTGGAACTGCTTCCGCCAGCAGTTGCGAGACTAGAGTCATCAAGTCGGGCAGGAGGTCGATAGTGATATCGCTTTTGATCTTCTTCGTCCAATCCGAATGGATTATCGTCGGAACGGACCACCGGCATATCTACAATCCAACAAATAACGTTGGTCAGTCAGCAGGTGAGCGCGAGCGTATCAAACATATTGCGTTCGATGCTTGGCACCGGAAGAGAAACAACGCTCACCCTGCCAGCCATCGTCATCGTCGACATCAGGCCAAGTGTGCACAGCGGGTGTAGAAACTGCCCGCCGAGGTGAAGGGATCATCTTCGTGTGCTCATCAATGAGGGCGAGACGGGTGAGGGAGGGTGGTCGTTAGGGCGAAGTACGATTCTTGTGTACGTAAAGGAATCAATCCGAGTGCCGAGCTAGACTATGGAGATACGCGCTATCACGTCGTGAAGAGATGTCTATGCTTGTTAGTGGTCTATGTGTTTGATAAGTAGAGAGAGCAGCAATAATCGCAACAATCTCATGGCAGTCAAACCGCGCGTGATGATTGTATCGTTGTATCTTCAGTCTCTCTCTCACCCTGAGCGACTCTCTTGTGGCAAATATACGAGTATATTAAATCATTGCGCCGCAGCAATACATACCATGCTCTTCCCGATACATAACAGGACATCCATCATCATGACCTCATCTCATCTCATATACATGATAGTTCCCTGCACGCCGACCCAAGAACACCATATCACCCCTTGACACGTTCCGCAGGTACTATCCTCTCTCCAGGTCCACTCTTGTCCGGTCGCTGTAATGGTGGTTCACCTCTTGCAGCACGCCATTTGTCCGAAATCTCAATGACTTGCTCATCGATCAAAATGCTGAAAGGGAAAGCAATGGTCATTGACAAAAACGTGCTATGAAACGAGCAGCAGACGTACCTGTAGTTGTGTATGAACTTCTCCGATACTTCGTAGCTTCGATGGTCGAGGACATCTTGGCCATGTAAGGTAAACTATACGTCGTTAGCACAAAGCCGCCCATCGGTCAAGAGTGATCCACCCACTTCTGACAAGATAGCATGGAACACCTCGACGAGATCGTACCGTCCTGCGATAATATATCAGCCTGCGACTCCTGTCGCTTGTCTGATCGACTCACCTCTCAGGAGGATCATCCGATCTCGGATGGTAGGGAAAACGATCCCGTCAATCGCGTGTTCATGTGGGACTGTTCTTTGAATCACAGTCGGCCGCAGGGATGGTGGAAGGTGATATTCGTGGTTCACCCGGAAGCTGTGAAGTTAGTAATCAGCATATGTTCGTGCTTCCTATCGATCTGCCCACTTGTTCAGGTGATAAGTGATCAGCTGTGGGGGACAAGGAGTAAGCCTGTTAGCGCGGTGGGTTCAAAGGATGATTAACAATGGCTCAACCCACCTGCATCGCCTCCATTTTTCTATCGCTCCGGTCACCTTGTTCTATCGTCTTCATCAATTGATCTTGCTGTCTTCTCCTTTCTGCAAGTTCGGCAGCTGTCATCCCCGGTCCATCGAACGACGTATTATCATTATGAGTGATACTGTGCACCGCTGCGGTCAACTGTTTCTGTCGTTCGTCGTCTGCGAGTCCGACGTCGGTGGTCAAGATATGGGCGTGTTTCTGTGCATACCCTGCTTGAGTCTGTGACGAAGCAGAAGAAGGTCCTGCCAGAGATGACATCGGGTCTTCCACTGCCGATGAAGCGGGGATAGTGATACCGAATCCGCTCAAGTCGCTATTGGGATAAGTGGCTGGCTGAGCGTTGTATTGTTGATTAGGATACGGTTGTGGACCTTTTGCAGTATCGTGCATGAGTTGCTGAGCGTATCCGTGGCGATGACCTTCTTGCGATTCCATTCGAGGTGGTGGTAAGGGAGGCGGTCCACCACTTGCGCTCGAACTCTCACCTTGCTGTGCGACAGGGCCTGAGCGGGGTGCATTGTGTGCTCCGTATGCGTCGGACACGATCATCATGCCATCAAGATCTGGAAATAGGTATGTGAATTCCTCCGATATCGGTGTACGTTCGTTGTTCGATTTCTGTCCGATAGCACCCGCTCCCTGTGTTGACGAGCTTCCTCCTGCCGACGGACCACTACTTGAGGGTCCTTCTTGTCGACCATTATCATCGGGTGAGTTGCCCCGCTTTCGCTTGAAGGTGCTGGAAGACCGACGGCGCGGTTCACCCATCTTCAAACCGGGATTGGCTGTCTCCATCTCCCGCGATGCTTTGAGGTTAACGAAAGCTTCATACGCGGTGTCAGTATCGGCACGATTCAAGATCGCGTCGAGCTGCACGGCGGAAAGCCCAAGACGGGGAAGACACGATCCCATGCCTAGTCAAAGTGTCAACTACGGTTACGGGCCCACTGACATTGTCTCTCAGAGACACACTCACCTTCGCCTAGAAATGCAGCCATTGACTGGACCATGGTGCGCAGTTCTTTGTTCTCCTTCAACAGGTTTCTCACGAGCAGCGTCATCAATTCCACTCTTTCCTCTTTGTCGCCTGATAACACCTCGACTCTGGCTTCGAGATCGCGGACCTAGATACGCGTTAGTCACAAGTTGCCGGCGTTAATGCAGTTGGACGCTTACATATTGCTAAGGTGGGGCATCGTGTCAGTATGTCCGTTCTAGCTTCCGCGGTGATTGACAGCACTTACCTGTTTACGAAGACGGAACTCCCTTTGTGCTATCCTGTTCTGAGCTTTCCTGACTTGCGTAGATCTATACCAACACCTGTCAGCCCAGCGACGGGGGTTCAGCGAAGGAGCATTCAACACACGAAGAGCCTTTTCCATCTCCATCTTCAGGTTGCATAGAATCTCCCCTTGTCGAGCTATCCCCATCCTATCAGCCATCATGCCAGCCATCGATCAAGAGTGGTTGAGCGGTTGATGAGCGAAGAAGTGGTCGATGCAGGTGATTTGATGTGATGTATTGTGATGGTTACGACCGAGGAGTGTAGCGGAGAATGATGAGTCAACATCCTTAGGTCAGCAAGAGTGAAACCCAAAAAAAAGTTCCCGACAACCCGTTTATAGATGCTATTGATAGATTTGGGAAGTGGGATACTCACCTCTGTATCTGCTCGAGGTCTTCCTGGCATTCTTTTGATCTTGCTTGTCTTTCCTCTATACACAAGAGACCTGGAGATGTTATTACCACCGATCGAAAATGCAGAATATAGAGAAATGGAGGAAAAGGACGATGAAAGTTACTGTTATGATTCGTCATGCTGGTTTTGACTACAAGTAGCCATTCGGAAATAGTGGCAGCAGGCACGACGATCTACAAACATCCTCATCTACATCATCATCAATCGATTACATTCCGTTATTCCATTCCAGTCATTCGAAACTCAAAACACAGGTGGTAGTGCGCACCACCCCATAGTTATGCGACTGGAATCTGGAATCTCGACAAGAGGCAAAATGTAAGCATAGAAGGCTTATACATCCCATTTTTGCACAGATGCAGGCACACCTACTGCCTTCACCTGCTCTTTTCGACCAGTACTTCTCCTGCTTTGACACTCCCGTCTGTAGCCAGTCAAGGTCCATTGCTTATCTTCTCAAGTGACCAGTAACTACTCACTGCTTGCCATCACCTGTTTGTGCTAAAGACGTACCGCCTAACGGACTTAGTCCCGTCATATGTGCTAAGTTGCCGCGAGCTGCGACATTGATCGCTACCGTACCGTATCTAATAATCATGTCTTGTACATATAATCACAATGACCATACAGAGTGGGTTCCATGGTGACTGAGAATCACCCCAGAATAGTAGCGAAGCACATGGGACTCGTATAGGTCGCGACCTAAGAGAAACATGTTAATACTCCTGGATTGACCTTCGTCTTCTTTATGGCGATCCTGTGGCTGGCACGCCGTTCATCCTTCAAAATCAAGCCTGGCAATGTGCGGTGTGCACTGACATGGAATAACAAACAGATTCGGAGAAGAGCATCAACAGATATACATGGATGCACGATTCATGACAACAACTGAATCGCAGTCCCTTACATATGCTATATACAACCAATATGCACGACCTCGTGCGTACGCCTTACTCGTCCCTCGGGCTGAACCTCCTCCTAAACCTGGCCATGTCAGACGAAGGAGGTAGGGCTGCTGTTCTAGGACAAGGGATCGCTCCCTCGTGTCCTGCATTTCTTGATGTCCATCCCAATAATCTGGACATGAGCCATTCCGATACTCCTTCTCCAGGTAATGGTCGGATGGTCTCGACTTCGTGTGAGGAGATAAGACCGGATGTCGGGGAGAAGGTGTACAATGAGGAAGTGTGCCATTTCGCCTCCTGCGAAGATCGTTTTCAATCAGCTCTACACATGCCTGGTGGAGTATGGCAGACTCACCGTATGTGATGGTAATCGCGGTGTCCCATACACAGACACCAAGACTCTGATCTGCTTCTTTCGGTGAGCGGGAACAGGTTTCCGAGATAGGAGTAACGCATTGGTCTGACTCTCCTTGGCCGCATCAGCCGGTGAGGGTGAAAAGGTCATCCGCTCGAGATCCGACCGGAGATCGGTATGGAAGGCTGAGGTAAGGTCAGCAAGGGTATGTAGCACCGCGGAGGAATCGACTCACCATGCATCCCACTCCTCGCTACAGAGAATGCCATGCCATAGCCTGACAACGAGGAAATCTGTTCAAAGAGGTCAGCACCAATGCATATGTGAAACACTGTTTGTATAGCGGGGTCACTGTACGTCGAAATGGTGGGCCGGATGAGAGAATGTCATACTCACTTTGATAGGTAACGGTGGTGGCAATTTGAGCATGACATGTTGACTGAAGATCTCTGGCGGGAACATGGTAGCTGAATCCATTTCTGGACTGAAGAAGAGTGGCAGCGTTTCTTGTAGGTGTAACATAGCTCGAGCTGTGATGAGGAACGTCAGTCAGTCAATGGACCAGAAAATGCAGATGTCTCCATGGTGACTCACCAACTCGTATATCCCACTCTCTATCATCTACTTCTGCTTCCGGATCGACCCCTCTCCCCGGTTCTTTCCCCTTGCCTTTACCTCCCTGAGCAGTAGGATACGCATCGTGTCTTGATCTCAAACCGAACTGAGCTCCGAAGAAAGCGTTTGATGAGGGGGATCTGTTGGGTACGATGGAGAGGGATCTGACACTTCGAGGGCGGAAAGGTGTGGAGAGCGTGAGGCGGGATGACGATGCTCGAGTGGAGCGGGATACGAGAGGTAAAGTAGCCATCGTGTGTTTCGTCCCACTGGTATGGTCCAGTCCTGCCCAGATAGATGATACAAAGTATTGATATGAAGCAGAGATGATTGGATCTGTTGGATCAGACGAGAGTGACCTATTCGGAAAGTTGCGGACTGTGGTGTTGAATGGTATGCTCCTCAACATGCGTCCTTTGTGGAAAAAAAGTGATGCCGTCATCATGTGAACAGGAACAGGACCAAGCAAGAGAGCGGAGTTGTTGATAATGTCCGCTCCTTTTCGTTTTGCCGAGATTCAGGCTCAAGTTAATGGCGGCGTCGGTCGTTTCCGGAACAACAAACCGAGGAGTAGGGTCGCAGGTAATTTATAGATCACCTCGAGATCTTGGCCATCTCCGGATTGATTGATTGATCGATTTGTCAGTATTAGCTGGACACGACACGATCCAGTGATTGGGAGAGGAAACGAACACACAGAGCACGAGTGGAAGACGCCTCCTTGCAACACACCTCTCATTCAGACTCGGTGATGAAGTCGACTGCGAACTATTATCCACCTCATAACAATCAGGTGGTATTACGCGATGAATGAAAACAAGGTCCAGGAGGTCGAGATGAGCGATCGCGTGAGCGTAGACTCTGCTCCTCTTCCGCCCACCAACGTCGCTGCCGATACCTCTCCCTCGAGCGATCAACACGGATCCGCTACTCCCCCGTCCTTCCCACAGTTGACCACCACTCCCACCTCACTATCGACTCGTTCAGCTCGACAGGTGATAGCTTCCTTCCCGACGTCATCGCATAACCCCTATAATTGGTCGAAAAGGAAGAAGATATCGATGGCTACCACACTCGCTGCGACAGGTTTCATCTCGACTGCTGGCAGTTCGGTCGGTGTACCTGGTATGCATGCGGTGATGGCAGAGTTTGGAGTGACGAATGAAATGATCGGTGTTCTCATTGCCGGCGCATATGTCTTGGGTCTTGGGTGAGTCACCACCCTACCCCTCATTCCCCCTCAACTATGCACTGACTTCTTCGATCGTTTCTGGAATCGCAGCACCGGACCTTTCCTATTCGCACCGATATCAGAGCTGTACGGCCGTCAACCCGCCTACTTCTCGAGTCAAACTCTATACGTAATATTCTTCTTAGCTACCGGGTTCTCCCGAAAGTGAGTCCAGTCTAGTCCAAGTTGTCTACAAGGACGGAGACTGATCGGTCACAATGTTCAGTATGACGACATTGATCATCCTGCGGTTGTGAGTACATGTCAAGCGATGAGAGCAATCTCCCCTTAAGTGATGCTGAAATGTTCCGACACTTGCCAGTTTCTGCGGAGTCTTCGGTTCCGTCACTCCTTCCTTGGGCGTCGCGACATGTGCAGACGTGAGTTGCCAACATGGCGTCATGATGAATCAACTATCAGCCTCCCGTCTGTTCTTGCCAAGGGCTAACCGATTCTGCCAGATGTTCTCGCCTCAGGAGAGGGGTACACCCATTGCACTCTATGCCCTCGGACCAATGGTAAGCGCACTTACTCTGTCACACTTGTGTGCTCTCTATAATCTTTCGCTAAGACTTCTGTCCACAGGCTGGACCCGTCCTTGGTAACATGCTTGGAACATGGTTCTTGTTCTTCGGGTGGAGATGGCCATACTATTTCATGACTATCGTTTCGGCGGTAAATACTGTCGTAATGATTTTAGTCATGCGTGAGACCTATGCTCCGTGAGTCGTCTTTCTATCCAGTAGTCGCTGCCCACTCGTGGAGAAAGATCAACACTAATACTCGTTACATACTCGTTCGGCTCAGAGCACTACAGAAGATTTTGACATATCATGCGACACATCCTAAAGCAGATAGCTCGGGACAGTCATTCGTCCGACGTATCCTTCCAGACTTATCCTGGATGCCAGCGATGGTATCTCGAGCCGACATGAGAGCCGTATACGGACGTGCGTTTTCACGTCCGCCTCGACTACTGTTCACCAATCCTGTCGCTTTCGGCTTTTCGATCTATTATGCCTATACATATGGTGAGATCGTTGATCAACATGCCTTCCGCTCCCAGGAACTGACTTGAACAATAGCCATCATCTACATGTTCCTCGTCGCATTGCCATTGCTGTATGGTCGACCACCATGGTCCCATGTGGGCCTTTTTTCGTATTCTTGGCCGCAATCAACCATGCCTCTATCATATCTCTCAATGGGTTAGTCCACCTATCAGCGCTTGTCTGGCGAGCTCAACAGCTGACATTGGATATTTCAGGTCTCGGCTTCGTATCTGCTGCTGCAATCGCTGCCAATTGCCAAGATAGGATTTACAAATATCTTTCGGCGAGGAGTGGCGATAAAGGTCAACCAGAATATCGCGTTAGTCATATGGGTGTCCACAGGATGTGCGCCAAAGTGATGATACTGACAGGCTTTTTCCAATGGCATAAAGCTCGTCCTCACACAAATAGGAATGTGTACCATGCCGATCGGGCTTCTCATCTTTGTGAGTCCAACTTATCAGTGTTCAAAGGTCGACAAGGGACTGATAATACTCTTTGCGTTTGAAGGGATGGACAGCGAACGCTCAAGTGCATTGGATAGGACCGTTCATTGGGCAATACATCATTGGCGTGGGTTTGATGTTGGCATTCAACACATTGCAAAATTTGTGAGTCGTCCTGCTGCTCGTTTCGGAACTAGTGTTCTTGCATTGTATACTCCCCATCTTCATTCGAGTTGTCGATCTTTTACTGGTATGCTGATATGAAGAAGTCCGTACTGACATTTCTTGCTCTTACCAGCTTCGTAGACGCATTCTATCCATATTCAGCAGCAGCTATTGCCGGTGCCACAGCTGTAAGTTTTCGCAAGTGGTTGTCACAACGGCAGTCCTTAAGACTGCATTTCAGAAAAAAACAAACTGATGGTGTATCATCGCAGTGTCGATCAATCATCGCTTGTATATTACCATTGTTTGCAACGGACATGTTTGTGAAACTGGGATGGGGATGGGGAGGGACTTTGTTAGCACTTGTGGGTGTGGTGGGTATACCTGGACCTTTAATCGTGAGTTCACCTTTCTCTCCCGCTTGACGATGAGACGGTGTTTACTGAGTTCACATTGGACGACGTCGCAGATGTTCATTTGCGGGAAGAGATTACGTGAACGATTTGCATTTGATGGATAAAGATCAGTTGTTGGGTGCGAGGTGCAGAGTGGTCTGCCATCTTATACTCATGTGTATTTTTAGTCATGAAAAGCTGCAAGGCAAGTATATTCATTAGATAAACATGTCCAAGTCCGTATGAGTACTGTATATAGCTATCATAGTCATCTCACAGATAATCTCACAGATAATTAATGCCAGGAAGCAAGCAAACAAACAAAATATCCTAGCCAAGTAAAAGATATGGGTCTGTAGTCCAAAATTTACGCCATGCGCCAAGACAAGCAACCCTAACACACAGGGCTCATCCAAATCGATTGAATCGACTTGTCGTACTTGCAGCACTTGGGTATCCAATTCTCGGAATCGTTCCTCCCACTTTCGCGCCAGCCGGTTTGACAGGTGACAAGAATGTCGGTATCACACCATCTCCGCTCTGACAGACGACGAACAATTCCATCAGTTGAAGCCCTCCCACGAGAGGAATGATAAAAACAATCCCGATACTCACCTCCATGACAGGATCCCAGTTGAAAGTGGATTGCATACCCAACAACTTTCTCTTCTTCTTCTTCTCTCCTCCAGCTGCTGTGGCTGAGGGTGCTGATGCCAATGAATCCTCATCTTCGTCCTCGATCGCTTTCTCCTTGGCAGATTTTTTGGTGGGGGGAGCAGAGACCTTGTTATCTGCGTCGGACTCTTCGAGAGGGATCTTCGCTTTACTAGCTTTGATGGGCGCCTTCTTGGTCTTTGTGACGGGGACTTCAGAGTCAGAGGCAGAATCGTCCGCGATCACGGATTTAGCTTTGGATTTTGTGACCTTCGCAGGCTTCGAGAGGATGTATCAGTACTTGTTCCTGACTCGACGGATTACATGAAGAAACTCACCGAGTCTGGTTTTCGGGTCTTCTTCTTCGGAGCGACTTCCTCTTCCGAATCGTCTGCCACTGGACTCGTCTACGCACATTCTCGTCAATAAAGAAACCCGCAACGCGGTCGTCAACGGTATCTGCTCACCTTTCTCACTCGCTCTTTGACCGCCTTCTTCGGACTCGTTGCCTTGCTTTTCCCCCTCAACACTTCCAACTCCTCTTCCACACCTGCTAATTTCTCCTTCTCCTCAATCGCCGTCCTCAACTTCCCCTTCAAAGTCTTCTCCCTCTCCTTCCCTGCTTTCTTCACCTCTTCCAACTCCTCTTTCACCTCATCCAACTCTTCCGTTTTCCTCTGCAAATCACCCTTGAGTCCTCTCAGCTGAGATTGTAATTCCCTCTTCTCCTTATCTGTCGAAGTAGAAGTCTTCTCTTCGCGTACCCAACTGTCCAGCTCTGCTCTCGCTTCTTTCTCACGATCTTTCAAACCACGTACTTTCGCTTCGAGGCTTTGGACTTTAATCTCGAGATTGGCAATTTCGGCATGAGCTTCGGTGAGCTCGGATTGGGCTTTGCTCAAGTCTTTGGAAGTGGAAGATTGGACAGCTAGTTCTCGAGAAGTCTTGGAGCTGGCTGCACGTTGATGAGCGAGAGATGTGTTCGCTTTGGATAGGGCGGCCTGGGGCAAAATAGCAACATCAGTGAGCCGCCTCACCTAGTTGGTTTCACAGTACACCCACCTCGAGGTCGTCAAGCTGAGCATCTTTCTCTTCCAGCTCTGCGGAAAGGTCCTCCTCCCTAGCTTGGAACAAGGCGATCTTGTGATCTCGCATGACTGGACGAAAGAGCGTCAGCTTTGATTCGTGTGGCATTTCAAGCGATCGCTCCGAACTTGTAAAGCCATCCCGACTCACTTCGTGCTCTCTCAGCATGGACAAGTCTTTGCTCGAGTTCTACCACTTGCATCTGTTCTTGAGCTAAAGCCAACAACGCCTTTTGCTGCTGCACAATCGACTGGAGATGTAACTGCTCAACTAGACCGTCAGCTTATCTTCCTAGTCGCACAGCGGCGTTGAGCAGGTCAACTCACCTCATCCCGCATCCCATCGCCTTCGGATCTACATCGCTCAACTTCCTTCTTTGATCTGTCCAGCTCCTTCTGCGTCGAATGCAAAGTCGACTTGACCTCATCCAACTCGTTTGATTTCTCCTTCAACGTGTTTTGAAGCGTAGTCTTCTCCGCGATGATCTTTCGCTATGATCCCGACAGCATGAAGTCAGCCATCAGATTTCTAAATTGTGAGACATGACCCAAGTTGTCAAACCCACCTCCAGCCCTTGGTTCTTTCGGACCAATTCGCTGACTTGAGTTTGTAAATTATTGATCCGAGCTTTCGTAGGCCCCGGCGTCTCTGGCATTTCTTCAACCAACAACGCCGGAGGCAGCCGCGGTGGAGTAGCAAGCATGTTTCTGGACATCTACAAGAAGATTTAATGTCGACAAGAAATACTACAGTGCACAGTGTGTATATGTGAAGAGCAGTGTTATCACTTCACACTGTAGCAGTTTATGGACGATGATTGTTTGTTGACATTTGACTTGCGCGGGTGGCAAAGTGTTTACGTAAAACACGAAGCCAAATCAGCGACGTCACTAGCTTTCATCGTTGGTTGAGGGGATATTTGTGGACGATGATGTTGAATGATCGTTATCCATCTCTTGAACAAAGCCACAAGCAAGCAAGAAATCTAGCAAGATGAGTATGCCGAATCCGACGGCAGGTTCTCCAGATCATACACTGAAAGTGTTCTCCTTCAACGTCTGGTAAGTGATGAGCCCGTTCCATCTTGGTCCGTAATTCACTCTCTCATATCGCGCGCAGGGGCCTGGCTTTTATCTCCAAAGATCGACATGCTCGAATTCGCGCTATTGCAGAATACCTCGCTTCGTCAAACTACGACATAGTATGCTTGCAAGAACTATGGGTGTATAAGGACTACGAGATCGTTAGAGAGGAAATATTGCAGAACTTGCCATTTTCAAGATTCTTCCACACGTGAGTGTCCTCTTCCTCTCCAGACGTACGACCACGCCCAACTGGACCCTATCTGACATTCCCTACTGGTACCAGGGGCGCTCTCGGTTCTGGTTTGGCCATCTTCACTCGATTTCCACTCATAGCGGCACAAGCTCTGCCTTATTCCCTATCGGGATCACCAGCACAAGCGATCGCAGGCGATTTCTTCGTCAAGAAAGCAGCTGCGAATATTGTCATTTTACATCCTGTCTTAGGTGAAGTCGAGATTTGGAATACACATGTAAGCCGATATGTTCTCGAGCTGGTATATGACGAACCTGAGCCGACTATAAACCGTTGTGTAGATGCACGCCGCTGGTGAACATCCGCCTGATACGAGACAGGCGCATAGGATCGCTCAGTCATGGCAGTTGGCCAACGCTATCAGGAGTGGTGCAGCCAAGGGGCGTTATATCCTTGCTGTAAGTGGATATGAGGACTGACTGCTGTCGTGCTGATGGATACTAACCATCTCTCTCATAACAGATGGGCGACTTCAACTCGCAACCTTGGTCTGTTCCCGTCGGTATTCTACGCCACCATGCCAACCTTTCCGATTCGTTCCTGGACGTCCACCCGAACGCAAACAACTACGCATCACCGCATCCCTCTGCAGTCGATGCATTATCAAGATACGGCATGACCTGTGACTCGAATCTAAACACCTGGTCAGCGGATAAGAACATCCCCGATAACGTTCAGGAACAAGGTGGAAAGAGACTAGATTACATCTTTTATCGACAACCGGCGATAGCGAGACGAAGACCGCTGGTTTGGGGTTACAGAGATGACGTGGGAGAAGAAGATTCGGGAGATGCGCAAAATGGAGAATTATCAGGAGACGGACATCTGGAAGCGGGAAAACCTATACCTCATTCGATCGCCAAAGCTCCGAGATTACGCTGTGTCAAGTCAGAAGTGGTCCTCACCGAGCGAGTGCCAGGGCAAGCATTCTCATACTCGGACCACTTTGCTCTCTTTTCGACGTTCACTATTGATCCCGCGGACAAGCCAAAGCCATCAGAAACGGGTCCGACAGCATCTTCTTCGAGTTCCCAGGGACAATCTTCGTTCACCCCACTGGTCCCTCTTATCACGCAGACTGAACCTGAACAAGTCAATGCAAACACAACGACGTTTGCGCCATACGATCCTTTCGGAAGTCCAACAAGTGCACGCCGATCATCATCGTCCCTTTCAACCGTCAAATCGTCTACCGTGCGAAACGCTCTCAACACGCTTCGTCTATATACCCGTATATCACAAAAGACAGCACAACAACATTTGAAGATCTGCGCAGCGGCCATCGTCGCCCTTATTGCTCTAACGATCGGGTCGGCATGGCAACCTAAATCATGGTTACAACCCATCTTCACGCTGGTAGGAGGACTGTTAGGTGCGGCAGGAGCGACATTCTTGTATACTGGTTTCGTTTGGGGGAGATGGGAAGAGGGCTTGCTGAAGGAAGTCACGGAGGAGATGGAGCTGGAATTGAGAGTCGTAGAGATGGAGGAAAAGGTGAATGCATAGGTAGTGTTGTTCTATTCCTTTGTTGTCTTTCACCATGCATACGGATATCTGTATACGGCTTGTTGCTCATAGCTCTTTCACATGCAACGTAGCCATGTCATTGAAGGGCGATCAACCTTAAAAACGATGTTAGGCATGCAACCAGACAAGCAGGCTATATATACCATTGGAAATCACGATTCTCATCAAGCATGGGCCTTGGTGGCATAACAGCCGTTTCGTTGGTGCAGTGGTAGCATGCCCTCTTAGGGTTTTCATCTGAAAGCTTTGGGGGTGGTCCTCGGTTCAATCCCGGGACGAGACCCATTATTTTTTGCTTTTTTCCGACGCGGACGACATGGTAGTGAGCTTGCTGCTTCGACATATTTTTATCTTCGTGTATTCTTTTTGCTTGGTGTGATGTTGGATATTCTTGTTCTTTATGTATCTGCGTATTAAGATTCTGGTACAGGCTGTCCACAGCACGAAATAAGTGTGAAACGCCGACCATAACAAAGGAGAATAAACATATGAAGTCGATTTTATGAAAGGCGCGCTTCGACGACCTAGACGCGTTCAAGTTAACATGAATTCGCCATGTTCTCTTCACAACAATCGTTCTGTTCTACTTTCCGTCCGTCAAAATATATCATTCCACAACACTGCAGCTTATAGTCGTCTCCACACGCTTCTCTGGTACACTTCTCCACGATGGCTGAAGAAGAATTGGCAGAATGGCTCAGTGATTCTAATGAAGTTCTCAACCTACAATTGGGTGAGTTGCATATCGACATCCACTCACATCCTTTCAATGTCATTTGGTTGTGTCCGTTTCCTTGGACCGCACGCTGTTCTGCTAGCTGACCAGACCTATTTGTTAGTCAGAGCTCCTGAAGATGAGGATGCGCTCCAGTCTATCGAAGATCAACAGACTCTGAATCCGTTCAATCCTACATTCACCTATCCTATCTTTGGTGAACACGAGAAGATATTCGGTTACAAAGGTCTCGATATCAAAGTGGGTTTGGGGTCCATTCCCTCTTCATCTGTTTCATATCACTCTCATCCCTTGACCAGGCTAGTGCAATAGCTCTATGAGGAGCTCTGTGCTCTTCATTGGCATATGGAAGCTGATCCTGATCATCTATCCTATTCTCCAGCTCTCATTCGCTTCTGGCAGTCTTCGTCAATGTCTCGAAATAACACACGATGGCAAGATCAATTCAACCGCGACTCCGGCTGATGAGATCGAGGGAACACTCTACAAGTTCATCCCGCCAGATTATACGAAATCAGCCCTTGATTTCAAGCGTACAGTCTCGACTGATGCGGAGGGTTTCAAACCCTTGGGAGAGAAAGTGGGAGGATATGCCCGTCAGGTAACAAAGGGGAAAGGAAAGGGGAAGGGGAAGGGGAAAGGCAAGACGGAAGAAGTCACTGAGCCTTTGGACGAGGAGAGCGATGATGTGGTAGTGTACGAAATGTACAAGGTGAGTACCTAAACGTAGAATCAGCCTCGGTCTTACAGAGCCCGACGTATGCTGACGGATTCGCACTAGGCTACGTGGAGTACCCCCGGGTTCAGAGAATACCACAGACGAATGCAACTGTTCATTCTGCTGTTCATCGAAGGAGGAAGCTATGTGCATGTGAGTGGACTATTTTAGCTAACAGGGGTTGGTTTCTTTCTAGACTCCGTACATGACTGATGTTTCTCAAATCACCTGATAGGAAGACGAGGATGCCTGGGAATTCATCGTTCTGTACGAAAGACGTAAACGACCAGACTCGGATATCAGAACCTACCATTTCGTCGGATATGTCTCTGTCTATCCATTCTGGTGTTATCCAGATCAAGTGAGACTTCGACTCAGTCAATTCGTCATTCTTCCACCCTATCAACACCAAGGTCATGGTTGTGAGTTTTCCCCCTTGATTCACCAATCATGCCAACTATCATGCTGATAACGAGCTATTTTGAATTGCGATGATAGCCAAACTTTACTCTACGCTTTTCCAACACATGCTCACTCGACCCGAAGTTGCCGAATTGACCGTTGAAGATCCCGCCGAAGCATTCGAAGATCTACGAGATCGTAACGATCTTCGTTATCTTGTCAACCAAGGTGTTCCAGAAGACCCCATGTTCCTCACAGGTGTTGGAGAAGACAAGAGGGGGCCGAGAGCTCAATGGGAGTTGGAAACGAGAAAGAAGCATAAGATCGCACAGAGACAATTTGATAGGTTGTTGGAGATGTTGTTGTTGAGACAACTGGATAAGAAGGATGAGAAGAAGGTGAAATCGTATAGATTACAAGTCAAAGCGAGACTCTATCGATTCAACTATGTGAGTGTGACCTGCGTCATTCAATCTTTACAGAACAATGGGCGCTGACCTTTGATGTACAGGAAATGCTGTCGCAGATGACACCCGAAGAGAGGAAAGAAGCTTTGGCAAAGACCTACGAGTCAGTGGTGGAAGATTACGAACGTATTCTGGACATGACTTTCCACTAAAGAGACATTATGATGAACATGTGAACGTAAAAGACAGCTATCTATCTAGCTCGATGAATTGCATGGCATGAAAAATGCTACGGAAAGAGAGGAATCCCAATATATGCAGGTGCTGATGCGAAACGAATATATATACCTATCTTCGTGCCCCTCCCCCTTGTTTTCTAATCACCAACGAAGAAAACTCAATCATCCTTCGACCTTCCACAAAGCTCTAGTCTTCTTGGGTTTACGAGTAACGTGAACTTCCATCCCATCTCCACCGCTAAACGCCAAAACTACACTTTCCTCCATTGGTGGTCCGGACGCCGACGCCGACGCCGATGCACCGCTCGTGAGCTTCTTCCTTTGCACAAGCACTTTCTTAGCGAATTGGAAACGATCTTGCATCGAAGGAATAGGGAGATCGGGCGACTCGACGCAGGATTTGAACAGATCGTAGGGCAGGTTGACGTAGGTCGAAAGGAGTCGTGGATCATTGGTGAGGGATTTGCCTTCTTCGCCGATCTGTTCTGGCAGAACCCGGAGAAGGAAATCGGCACTACACAAGCAGATCAATGGATACTCAAAAGGTGCGGTCGCAATTCATCTCGAAGGACGACTCACATGTCGTGTTTCAGCCTGATAGTCCATTCCCCATATCTTGGGTGGGATTCCTCTGCCCAGATCGAACCTTCACTCTCTGAGCTCCTTTGAACCGTGGCTTGTCCGTCCTGGACTTTAACAGACCCATACATGGTGCTAGCGTCCCGGAAACCATTAAGATGATTCGCAGAGCTCGATCCGATCCAATTGACATATTCGTTGATGTTCGTCGAATCGAGTGTATCACGACAAATGGTGTAGGCGTGATGAACAAGCTCGGGCATTCCCCCGAGGAGGAAGGCTGTCGCGAGGACGGAGCGAGAGTTGGAAGGGCTCACATGTCGCTGGCAAGGATCTGCTCTCGCAGACGTTAGCCATCAATTGCCAAAAGCAGGAGCAAGGACTCACTGTACAAGTGTTGAAGAGCGATGTGAACTGATTCTTCCGTGATGTTCTCGTCGACAAAGGAGAGATGTATAGTAGAACCGGGAACGACATTAAGCAACAAATGAGCGAGATAAGGACTTCGAGCGAGAACGACTATGAGGAGCAAGTCCGTCGATTGTCAGTACTTTCCAAGGACAAGGAGAGAAGGGATAGAGGGTAGAAGTAAGGAAGGAAGGAAGGAAGGAAGGAAGGTGAGACTCACTTCGATGCGCTTTCAGTCCGCTCCCAAAGAATGTGAGCTGGATATCCGCCCAGTCTTGATTACTGTATCCGACATGGTAGATCCAGCTGGATAAGTTAAGAGCGTGAATCGTAGGATCGACTCTGCGTGTAAATCTGTCAGCAAGGAATATAGGGAGGAAAGGATGATGGTTTGTACTCACTGAGCAGCCATCTTCGAGCTCTCGGCGTCGCCGTTGTACAATCCATCATTGCCGCTGGCAACACCATTTGTGAGCGTCGTATCGTGATTGACGCTGGATGAGTAGACTGTAGTAGAAGGAGTGGCGGATCCTCCGGGCGAGGAAAGAGCGGGAGCAGCAGGGGTGATAGATTGGGACATGTCGTGTAGAGAGCTGGGGCAATACGGTGTTGCTTCTGGCAAGAGTAAGAAAGGAGGAAGACGTCGGGCCTCTATGGACTGAGAGATTGTCGTAGATGGATTCGAGGGAGCTGACAGTTGAGGAGAAGATGAGGAAAGAGGAAGGATGAACAGTTGGGGGTTGAAGAGGATGAATCAACTCTGAATGACCTCCACCTGTAGAGATTTGTATTCGAGTACGGAAATTCAACCTTGGTTTGTAGCTGGTCCTCTTGTGTTACCGCAACAATACATCAACACCATCGTGATCGTACATACATATATCTGTCAGACTACAGTCGCCACCGTCTTCCTTCCCCCCTTCTCTATCCTTCGCCTTCTTTGCTCCGGTCTCTGCAGGGCACGATGCACAGACACGGTCGACGACAACATTTCAAGTCAGCCGCCGCACCGGCGCCGGTTCAAGTCCTCAATCCAGATGCAGTAGGAGGCGAAGATGCGCCATCGTTGAAGATAACGATGTTGGGAGCAGGTCAGGAAGTAGGGAGAAGTTGTTGTGTGATCGAACATAGAGGGAAGAAGGTTGTTTGTGATGCAGGATTACATCCTGCTCATCCGGGGATGGGCTCTTTACCGTTTATAGACGAGTTGGATTGGTCAACCGTAGATGCAATTCTGATTACACAGTGAGTTGGGTTGCTGTGCGGTAGTCCAAAAATACATTGAGACGAGATACTGAACCGGGACTCTAGTTTCCATGTGGACCATGCTGCAGCTTTGCCATATGTCATGGAGAAGGTAAGGTTGTTGTCTAATATCGTGATGAGTACCTCGCTGATACGCGATGAAACAGACAAATTTCAAGGATGGCAATGGCAAAGTGTACATGACTCATGCCACCAAAGCGATCTACGGCTTGACAATGATGGACTCTGTCCGAATCAAGTGAGTTTCAACACGTTCCGTTCTCGGAGCTGCCTGCTGAGTGAGCCACCCTGCAAGTGACCAAAATCCCGACGCTGCTGGACGATTATACAACGAAGCCGACGTCCAATCTTCATGGCAGTCAACGATAGCGGTAGACTATCATCAGGATATCGTCATCTCGGGAGGTCTTCGATTCACCCCTTATCACGCTGGACACGTCTTAGGAGCATCCATGTTCCTGATTGAGATTGCTGGATTGAAGATTCTGTATACGGGGGATTACTCAAGAGAAGAGGACAGACATTTGGTGGTTGCGGAGATACCACCAGTAAAGCCGGATGTTATGATCTGTGAGAGTACTTTTGGAGTGCATACACTTCCTGATAGGAAGGAGAAGGAAGAGCAGTTCACGAGTGAGTGTCAACGGCATCTCATCATCTGGTCCCAATTGATGTATAAACACCCCACCAGCACTCGTATCCAACATTGTTCGACGCGGAGGACGATGTTTGATGCCCATCCCATCGTTCGGAAACGGACAAGAGCTCGCTTTGCTGCTCGACGAACACTGGCACGATCATCCCGAGCTCCAATCCATCCCAGTCTATTTCGCATCAGGTCTCTTTCAACGTGGAATGCGAGTTTACAAGACATACGTGCACACAATGAATGCCAACATCCGTTCGAAGTTCGCGCGTCGAGATAATCCGTTCGATTTCAAATACGTGAAATGGTTGAAGGATCCGAAGAAACTGTTGAACGATACAAAGGGACCTTGTGTGGTCATGGCGACTGCCCAATTCATGAGTTTTGGACTGAGTAGGGAACTGCTGGAAGATTGGGCATCGGATTCGAAAAACGGTGTGATCGTTACGGGATATTCGATCGAGGGGACTATGGCTAGAGTGAGCCATCCACACTCAGCCTGCACGACGGTATACCAGCTTACTGACTGTTTCGTTCAGACTCTGCTCAGCGAACCGGACCACATCGAATCTCTCAAAGGAGGCAACATACCTCGACGGTTAACAGTCAAGGAAATATCGTTCGGAGCCCATGTCGACTACGCTCAAAACTCAAAGTTCATACAAGAGATCGGTGCACAACACATTGTGCTTGTCCACGGCGAGGCTTCGCAAATGGGTCGATTGCGTGCTGCTCTGAGAGATACATACGCAACAAGAGGACAGGAGATCAACATTCATACACCAAAGAACTGCGAGCCGTTAACGCTGACGTTCCGACAAGAACGGATGGTCAAAGTGAGTCCAGGATGCAATCAAGCATTACCAACAATAACGAGAACCGGACTAATGCTGGAATTCTAGGCAATCGGTTCATTGGCTGAGACAAGACCTGTACATGGGACGCCCGTGAAAGGCCTTTTGGTCTCGAAAGACTTTTCTTACACGCTTCTGGATCCAAAAGATCTGCGTGACTTCACCGGTCTGACAACCAGTACTATCGTACAGAAACAGAGTATACCAATTGGTGTGGACTGGTCAGTGGTGAGATGGCATTTGGAAGGCATGTACGGTGAAGTCGAAGAAGGGCAGGACGAGAAGGGCCGAGCAACGTTGACCGTAAGTTAGACAGATACAAAGCATACCCTGGATTGCTGGTAGCTGACAGGATTGACTGGATACAGATCATGAACGCTGTTCAGGTCGTTCAAATGTCGAACACAGTGGTCGAACTACAGTGGTCGTCGAGTTCGAGCAACGATATGATTGCAGACTCAGCTTTGGCCGTGTTATTGGGTATCGACGGAAGTCCAGCGACTGTGAAGCGTGAGTGATCTGTAACAATCAGAGACTCAGGCTGACGACTTTGACATGATCAGTCACAACCACACCTCATCATCATGCTCACGGCCACGGACACAACCACGATCATTCTGAATCCAATGGTGACGGACATATCCACTCCGAGTTTGAGAAATTAGCAATGTTCCTTGAAGCGCATTTCGGAGAGGTGTCAGGACCCAATACCAGTGTCCCAGAAGGAGAAGAGGATGATCTATTGGTCATGGAAGTGAAGGTGGATAATGCGATTGCAAGAATAGATCTGATCTCCATGGTGAGTTATCTGCATTTGAGCTCAAAGCTAGAACGCGTGCTGACTTGATGTTGCAGCGGGTCGAGTCTGAGTCAGCAGATTTGAAGAAGAGGGTAGAGATGGTATTAGAAATGGCTCTGACGACGTTGAAGCCGCTCTCTCAGACATTCATGGGGAGTGGCGTTGATGTCAACGTGGAAACGTCGAGCAAAGAGGTCTCATAGAGAAAGAAAAAAGGAAGTTCTTGTTGTATAATTGCATTGGTATACAGTATCATATATGAATTGTGCAAACGTGCTCATATCTACAAAATGCTGGTTCCGCTTTTCCCGTGTGCCGATGACCTTTCATCAAGCTTTTCCTTGCCATACTATGCTATGCTCGCTCGCCTCGCGTTACGACGGACCGTATGAACCAGTCCCCTGGACACAGAACGGTCCACCCTTCTTATTCTCGTGGCTCAGTCCCAAACCAATTTCCCATTAGGAGTGATAGTTGCTTTTGCTCCGTTCCCTAACCCAGTCGCCTTGCCACGCGAAGCATTAGCATTAGTATTAGACTGTTTCGCCGCATAAAGCTCATTGATTCGTTCTCTTCGAAAGAACATCAAGATCAGCCACAGCCCAAAGCACGCATCTTCATCTCCTTCGCTTTTGCGCCGCGTTGCGTTACAAGTAGCTCACCTCTCCAACTCCCTTTTGTGCGATGCCAACCTCCTCTGTCTATCAGCTTCTTCAGCAGCTTTAGCAGCCTTTTTCGCTTCTGCCTTTTTCGCATTCTTCCTCTGGATCTCGGTAGATGTTGGGAGTGGTAATGACGTTGATTGGCGTGGGTCAGAAGATGTAGATGTAGAAGAGGAGAGTTTGAGTGAGATTGGTTCTGAAGAATGAAAAATCAGTATCGTATTAACCAGCGGTGAAGATATCATAGTAAAGCTGGGTCATTGGGACTTGACAGAAATATGGCGGCTGTTCCGAGCGCTTGATGCTGAGGGGGAAAGTCGGTCGGACCGTACCGTGACGCCTCGTCGTTGATGGTGGTGACGAGAAAAGCCGACTCACTCTTCTTCTTGGGAACCACGACATCCCAACCATCATCCACCTTCTTCCTGCTCTTCTTCACATCTGCATTAATCGAAGATCCAGATCCTGACACGGAGACATTCCCACTTGTCCCTCCTCCGACTTCTCCGTCATCATCGTCGTTGTCGACGTCATCGTCGGATGTGGACGAAGAAGCCCCATCGAAAGACGTCGAGACCTTGACAGGCTGTTCGAGGGCGATTCCAGCCTCATTATCCTCCCCGGCAGGAATCGATGGAGTAGTAGCGACGTGCTTTGACGACGCCGAGGAGGCGGAAGAGACTTTCATAACTCGTGCGATCTGAGGTGGTCTATCTTCAGGCGCGAGCATGCTGCGAAGCGGAGGGGAGCGGGGAGCGGGTAAAGGGAAGAGTCATCATGCATATCAGTATCTGGATGCAAGCCACGTTGAGCAGTAATGACACTCACTCGTCCACTCTCGTCTTTGGATCTTTCGGTAACAGCCTCTCTGCCAGTAACTTCTTCTTCTTCTCCTTAGGCTTGGCTTCTTTCGTTTCGCCAGACACAGCAGCAGCTGCTGCTGCTGCAGAAGCACCAGTCGGAGCTACGCTAGTCGACGGAGTCACAGTAGTTGTTGACGATGACAAAGTGCCATTCCCACTGACCTCACCCTTATTCTTCTTCTTATTCTTCTTCTTTGATTTGGAGCTGGAGCTGCCGTTCGAGCCAGGGATCGAGGTAGAAGATGATCCATCAGCGCTCTTGGGGAGATATTGATATCCAAAAACGAGGAGAGCGAGAAGACCTGCTCCGACGAGTGTCTCAGTAGATATGTATGGCATCGTGTTGTGTTGTCGGTTCAGCAGACTACGAGTGTGACAATGTTGATGTCAGTCTCGGGGTAGTCTTTGTATGCAAGAGTCGATTAAGGAGAAGTGAAATGATCCCTGCTATGAGGAAGGAGAAGAGGGAGTGAGTGTCGGAACGGACCACGGTGAGTTGTCGTCGCGACCTCGCCTCCACTTTGGTAGTCCACGCACGTAGGGTGAGCAGTATAGTAGTATGCGGAAGCGCTACTTGAGTCAACTCATTGCGCATGCGACTTTGTGCTCAGGATGAGCTCAGACTTGCGCGTTATACTCCTTGACCATCTATACATCTATGATTATATCACATACATCCCTTGGGGACCATTTCGACGACCCATTCCCTCACATATCCTTTGACGATCTCCCCCGCCCAAGGATACGTCAATAACGATCCTCCTAATCCACTCTCCAACCAAGCTTGTGCCGCCAATCTCCCCGTCAACAGAATAAAGAACCAGATCCACATCCTGCCCCAGAATCCTCGGACCTTATGTCCCGTGATACGCTTGAATACGACTTCGCCTGCACAGCCTAATCCGGAGAGGAGGAAGAATGACGCTATAGGGAGGAGGGAAGGGACTGGGTGCATGAGGAATTGACCGTAGGCATGCATTAAACCGGAAAGGATGAAGGAAAATGCGAGAATGAGAGGTGACGTGACGGGCAGATGGAGTATCCGAAGTATGAGCGTCGAGACGAGGACGAAGTGGTGCTGTTGTGACGAAAGATCAAACGGTTAGCACACAGTTGTTTAATCTTTGGCCTTTGACGAAGAGGTAGCTCACCCTGAAAAACTGATGCCATCTTCTACCCCAGAAATCCAACAGACTGTCCGACAGCAAGGGACTATCAAACATGTCGATTTCCCAACTTTCCGTCTCCCACAGTCCTGATCCCACACAGATTGCACCGCAAGCATGATACCCCATTGATATGCCCAACCACACGCAGACCGCTACGCCTGTGACTGCGTAAAACTCTACGACCCAAGGGGACGCTTCGAAGAGTCCATGTCCGAAATTAGCGTGGGGGAGAACGACGAACCTGTTCTCGCGGGCGAAACGATAGAGTGCGTGAGGGATGGGGTCTGTCGAACCGATCGTGTTGTGTCCGAAATCACGGAGGAGGGATAACATCGTATCGGAGATGATATAGTTTCGAATAGCGATGAACAAGTGTCGTATGACCGCTTGGAATCGAGTACGTCCAACAGTTGGAGCAGGGAGCCAAGAAGGTGGCGCACGAACGTCGGGGATGAATTTACCGTTCACTTCGACACCACCATCGGGAGGTGGGGAGAGTCTCGCATCCCCGATTGTCGCTTTGGCATGACCATTGAGCCCCGCATGGCCGTTGTTGGGTGGTGATGGCGTCGCATGACCATTCGACGTCTTCCCACCATGGTCTAGATCTACCGCTCCTAATCCTATCCATCTCGCATTCCACGAAACGTCCAAAGCTGCGACCCACCAATATCGACTCTGTTTCGCATCGTAATATCGATCATATACCGGTCCCTCGAGCAGCGCGAACTCCAGATATCGACAAGTAAGATGGAGCATCCCGATCCCGGTTCCATTGTTGAATCCGTTGAGCCATGGTTCTATAATCAGGACAACAAATATCGATAGTAAGTTTTCTTGCGCGAGCCATTTGTCACTCGATGTGATTGGTGATTACCAAATCGACTTACGAGTGAAACGATACCTCAACGCAGCTTTCCACAACAGACTAATCCCCAATACACCCAATGGTATCCTCCACTTTCTCGTATCATCCCTCCGTAGTAGGATCGCCTGAAAGAAGAGCGGTGCAAGAGGGATGATGAATAGTCTCCACCAATTGTCCCTCGTTATAGGTTCAGAATGAGTCAAGGCGTATTGATGTAATGGTTCCAATATACCGAATGGCTCGGATCGACTAGGAAGGAATGGCATTCCTCCTTTCCGACTGATAAGATGGGCAGTCTGTGTGGTGAAGGAACAGAATGTGTGGTGGGTGGCAAGAAGATTGATATCAACAACAATAATGATTGTAATTCCCAAAAAGTCAAAACATTGAGATCTGTTGTGCTTTCTTTTATGTCGTCGTACGCGTCATGCATGCCCAACAACGGGTTACTCCTCCGAATCCCGATCGGGGTCATCCACAGATTCCAGTAGATTGATCTGTCATTCTTTTCACCACTTTTCACCATGCACACAAGCATGCATGTTTACAATTCAATGCGTGCGAGAGACGTAACAATAAAGTCTAGTTCGACAACTACACTGGGCCATTAAACTGGAAGAGATACGAAAGTTGTACACGTCAAAAGTGGATGATCGAGTCCACCAGACGCTGATATGAAGGGTATAAAGAGGTATAAATCGTGATGATATGTTTAGATTAGAGAATTGGGAAGACGACTAGAAGGGGTTGCCCGGGCAAGAAAAGAGGTGGACGTAAAGGCATGACTGTAGAATGGCATTCAAGGGCTGACTTGGCATCGGGGGCAAGGGGTAAACCAATGTTGGGATAACGCTCTGCGCTCAGAATCAGTACACAGTTCATGCAATCGTATCTCTCACAATCGCAACTCACATACTATCGGAAGCAACCACATGTCAAGAATTTGACAAATCCGTTCCCTCCCTTTGTCTCTTGTCGATAATCGGTCTCGCCAACCTGTTGTGAGTTGGCCGCTGTGTTCCCCGGTCGACCATTGACGTTCATTGGCGTGATCGGTTGAAGACCAGCCTGCGATGGGACGGCCACGTTTGAAGGATCGTAAGAATCGTTTCGTTCTGGGTGAAGGGCGTTTGCAGAGGCGAATGGGTGACCCTGCGTTGATTGCCGACGGGATTGAGGCAGAGGGCTAGGGGCGGATACGCCAACAATTGCTTGGTTGCTCGCGTTGGGAAGGGCGGAAGCCGCTTGACCAGATTTTCTTGTTTTGCTGTTAGAAGATCAGAGTTGCCAACTTCTTGATAAGAGCAAACTCACAGAGGTGAACCTGGTCCGCCAGCTGAACCGCTTCTCAATTTGTCTACTCGGTCTCGGTAATCTCTGTCGCGAGTTCGAGTGTTGTGTCGAGACACCTCGGCCTGAGCGGCGGATTGACGCTGAAGATTCGGGTCAGCACGATCTTGCGAAACTGGATGCACAATGTACTCACTCCATTGGCCTCCCATCCCTTTCCGTTATTCAACAACATCCAGTCGAACTGTCCATCGTCCTGTTCTCCGACATTTTGCAACGCCAAGTCGAACAACCCTCTCAAAAAGTCATAATCGGGGGTCTCGTCGAACGTCAACTTTCTCACGTAGTTGAGATAGATGGAGAATTCGTCTGTTGACCGTCAGTATCTGCATATCATGCGCGTGATTTGCTAATTCAACTCACTAGGATAACCCTCTACCAGCTCCGCGATAGGTGTAGTCTGCTTCTTCTCTCCAATCTTCTCGTACTTTTGCTTGTTCGTGGCCGCCTTGAGACCCTGCCAAGGGAGCCCTCCTCGAAGGAAATAGAAGAAGACATGTCCAAGGGCCTCTAAATCGTCTCGTCGTGATTGTTCTACGGAAGGACGGGTGTAAGCCGCGCAAGGGCAAAAAAGACGGCACGATCAAACTCACCTCGTCCCAAATGGGTGTTAATACTCATGTATCGTGCTGTTCCACTTAAACTCTTTCTCTCTCTATAAGGGATGTGTTGTTTTCTACGATAGACAAATGTCAACAAGGGGTTCCGGGGGGGCAACGAGGTTTGGATACTTACGTCTTAGGATCTCTGTACTGTTTGGCCATACCAAAGTCGACGACATGAATCGTGTTTGCGCCCTTTGTGCCCGGTCGTCCGATCAAAAAGTTGTCTGGTTTGATATCACGGTAGATCAAGTTCTTCTCGTGGATCGTCTGCACTCGTGACAGCTACATTCCAGGTGATCTCGTCAGTAAGAGCACGGACTTGCTTGGTGTACGCGACGGCTACCCTGAGCGATACCAATACGTACCATCTGTTTAGCGGTCATACAACATGTTTTGACGCTGAATTTACGACCACACATATCGAACAGATCTTCGAGAGAGGGACCAAGCAGATCGATCACCAGGATATTATGCAGACCTTCCTGACCAAAGTAATACACCTGAGGGATACCGACTGAGGAGAATACAAAAGGGATCAGCAAGGGATCCGAGCGACAGGCTAGAGCGGTGCACTCACGACAACCGCTGAGGATCTTGTAGCTCCTGTACTCATCTCGAAGTTGCGGTGCATCTGATTTTCGGGGTTCCTGTGGATTGGTGGATGTCAGAGGCTGATCATGCAGAGATGAGGATAGGAATGAGACTCACGAATTTGATAGCGACAGTTTGCGAGTTGAGCAAGTTTGTTCCTATAATCACCAAACAAAGAAAGAATAAGCGGTGTCGTCAAAACACGAAGGATTTCGTGCTCACCCTCAAAGATGACACCAAATGAACCCTCTCCGATCTTTTTCCCAACTTTATAATGCACTCCTACGATGTTACTGGAGCTGGAAGAATGACTGCCGGAGGAGGAGAGATGGGCGCCTGGGTTGGACGAACCGATAACGTGAGTCGTGGCCATGTTGTATCGTATGTATACGTTTCAAACGTGTCACTTCCGAGTGTCGACGATGGTGTCAAGTGCGACTGTAGGACGGATGGGATGATAAGTGAAAGGCGGTAGTCGGCGCAGCGGGGGGCTTGAGCAGGAAGAGGCGTTTGTTGACGTGAGGTAGCGATGCCGCAGTCTATAACGATCACGTCTTTTGTATGCAAGGAAGGAGAGAAGGTTTGGAGTGAGAGGAGGGGAGCGAGACGAGAGAGGATGCAAGGGATGGATGATAAAGAGCGTGAATATAGGAAAAGTTGTGAGTGGTGTTGAAAGAGGAAGTGAGGTGAGTTGGGTTGTAGTGTAGTTGTAGAGTGATTGTTGTGTGTGTATGTGTGCATGCACTGTACCGGGTTTAGCCTACGGTGAAGGTGAGTCTGATGTGTATGGCGCTCCAAGCGTGCTTCAACTCGAGTTACCCTTTTCTTTCCCCCCTCTCTCCCTCTCTCTCTTTCCCCCCTTTGCCCTCTTCTCTCTCTCTATCAATATATTGATCCCGTTGGTTGGTATTTTATGCATTCAGCCATTATTAGCCTATTCCGGCAATTCACTCGGTGTTATACAGTATATCACCTTGTACCATCCACTCGCGTCTTGTCTTGTCTGCACTTCAACTCTCTTATACGACTTATTTCAGTCCAGTCTGTTCTCATTCTACGCAACTACCGCATTCATCAACCTCGTTCTCGCTCTATACTAAAAAGGATTCGGATTGACCCACGGCGACTCGAATCGGCTGTCTCGACCACACACACTCCTTGAGAATATATATCCTACGATCTCAGAGTAGCTCGCCAGAGTCCGATACCTAGCTGTCCTTCCCCATCCCTCTTGTCATCCCCTTCGACCGTCGCCCCAAAAGCAGAGAAGGAGCATGGCAGCAGTCGAGAGTTATGTTGACCGTGAGTTGGTTCTTGGTCTCTCAGGATCATGAGTTGCTATTTTGCTCGATTCCCTAGTATTGATCGGCATGTTTGCTTTTAGACCTCGTCCAAGTCATCCTTTACGATGGTCGGATTATAGTCGTACGTTCCGCCTCAAAACATGCTAGATACCTCTTTGGACTGACCTATGTCGGCTACACAGGGCAAGCTCAAAGGCTTTGACATCCGAACGAACCTGATATTGGCGGATTGTGTCGAGCGAGAATATTCGGCAGATCAAGGGGTCGAGATGATCCCTCTTGGATTGTATATGATCAAGGGTGATAACGTGTGAGTGATCATCTCTAATTGAAAGTAGCAAGCAAAGGACGGCGGCACGGCGGCTGACAGCCACGTTCTTGCCCGTACAGTGCCGTCGTGTCCGAGCTAGACGAAGAAAAGGATACTACTATCGATTATACCGAAATTCGAGCAGAGCCATTAAGCGAAATACATCATTAAGACGGGCAGAGGCGAGAGACTAGTCTTATTGGCGACGTCCGAATTATTGCGCATCGGAACGGTAAGGTTGGAGAACGTTTGGGTACGACCGTTCGATGGGGAGGGAGCGAGATGGCATTGACGAGCCGGAGCGAGAGCTTTCATTTTTGGGATACAGACACAAACACACACACTCACTTGGCAAGATGAAGTGCTCAATTGTCAAGTAGGCAGAGACAGATAAATCATATACCGATATAACAGCATGTAAACGTGACACGATCCTCGGTTGGTGGTCAGTCGTACTCTGACAAATGGCCG
Source organism: Kwoniella shandongensis (assembly GCF_008629635.2). Classification (NCBI taxonomy): domain Eukaryota; kingdom Fungi; phylum Basidiomycota; class Tremellomycetes; order Tremellales; family Cryptococcaceae; genus Kwoniella; species Kwoniella shandongensis. The sequence goes on from NC_089288.1 coordinate 1,012,500, forward strand.
ACGGGATCGTCTGCGCTGTCCGTTTTGCAGGCGATACCGGATGTACTTCATCGTCGGTCTCGAAAACGTTATATGAAGCATTGATGTCGATTGGAGGGTAAGAACTACTGAATAGGATAGGTACTGCTTGACCAATTGTCGATCGGTACGAGGAAGGGAAACCGAGCCGTTCAATCGAGCTATTCTACATCTGTTTCAGCTCGTCGGAACCATATGCCCTTTGTCTCTCCTCACTTGATATCCCCAAACACATCTTCAGTGCCCGTTTCGGCATCATGTCGCATCGCGTCCATCTCGGAATGGTGGTCCCGATCCCGTCTTATCGATAGATCTTGATAGTCGCAATCTGGTGAAGGATCAATTTGATCCGCAAACACATTCGTCATACTCGACGTGACAAATTATGTTGTGCTAACGGAGTGACCGTTATAGTGCGGACGACTTGAGGAAGCCATGATAACCTCTTCTTTCGCGATCCGCATAGCAGACAATCAACAGTATCTGCGTTCCTGTCCCGAATCTCACTGCTATCATTCCGCTCAAACCAGCCAATGGAATTGACTGCAGGGGTATGTTTGGGTTTATCGTTCGGTGCGGCTTGTTTAATCTTTCTTCTTTCTCCCACACTTCATACTCCTACTGATGGTCAGATAGGAGACTTTGATCGCAGTGTCCCGTTCGAGTTGTTCGGATTGAAGTTGTTCCGCTCTCAGTTGGACACTTACGGGAGTCGGTAAAGCTGGAGTCGGGCCGAGAGGTGTGTATGTCGCTAGTGATAACATAAAAACTCGTTGGAGCGGGATGGCGTTTTCCTCCCCATGTCCATTAAAAGTAATCTTGAGCGATTTCAGCGTTTCAGGTTGTCATGCATTATTGCGGAGCAGATATAAAGAGTATGTACGTTTCTTTGCTTCCATGTAATGTTAACGGGATACAGTACCATATGATGCAGTGTGCCTTTTGTCCACACTCTCTGCTTGGCATGGTTGTTTTGGGCAACTTCCGAATCTGCCAAAGCGGTTAGTGCTCCTTTTCCAGATTCGCAATCAGATACGGTGTATCGGGATGTGAGCGAGTTGAACATTACCCTTCCGGGTGTCCGGAAACATTGGTTGTATCTCAACACCGATGAGACAGACAGACATCACACGTTCTGGCACGGGTAGGACAAGTACGTGGGTGGATACGATGTCGACATTATTGGTGATACAGAGTCGTGCGAGTGAGGGCACGGTTTGTCACCTTGACCCACGGTCTGTCCACGAAAGAGGGAGACGACATGCGATTTCGAAAAACAGTGATGAATATGACGATCGAGCAGGTGCGTGGCGTTATATTGTCCGTGGTCCTGTTAATTCGCATCTGTAGCATCTGTGTCCGAGACGCGAAACTGCTGGACATCCTCATACTGCGTCGTCGTTGACTAGCAGAGGTAGAACGATAGATTACACGGCGTTCCTAATCGTAATCAGACACTGGGCGAGGCGTGGGGACTGGAGAAACGATGGCAACGTGTTCAGGGTGTGGATATTGACAATCGCGTGGTACCCAGGGACAAAAGGGAAAGTGTACACAAAAACCCTGATGGAATCTAGGAATGGGGATCGCAACGCAAGCGAAATTTTATGGGGAAAAGTCGTAATTTGCTTTTTCTTTTCGATTACGATTACCACACGATTACCTACGCCTTCGGTGTCCCGACAAGGGCAAGGGGAAGTTTTTGTTATTTTTCCCTCGATACAGTACAATTCTGGGCCATTCTCTGACTCCGACCTTTCAGGGGATTCCATCTGGTTGAATTCCTATCCTATTCCTGTGCAGGTACAGTCCAGTTGGGCCGGGCGCAATGTCGCCATCTCTACTTCACTGCGCGGGGATTGGTGAATGAGGAACGCCTTACATTACGAGCAGCTGGCTGTAGCTGGCTGAATGAATGTATCAGAAATGGAAAGTCTGCGGAGCGCGGAGTAATAATACTAGATCAGATATAATCCGAAGAGGAAAGAGGGAAATAGGCGTAACATCAGCAGCACAGCTAAGCAGATGGTACGGAGTAAATGCATGGATGGTAGCTTTGGCCGATCGCTCAGCAGGCCCAGAAAATACAGACTGTGCAAAGACAGGATATTTGAATATGAACCTGAGTTCTTTCGACTTCCCTTGATCTCCTCCTGTGTTACTAGGCTTTTGTATTCACCATCAATCGAGTCTACACAGATACTAGCGGACGCTTGGGAATTGGACTTGCTCGACAACAATAGTCGAAACATAATACCGGCTGCTACATGTATAGCGACAGTATAGATCAGACGTACTATACTCGGAAGGTACCATTGGATCAAGGACTGGTAACGGCAATCACCGTACGCTCGCTCTGGACTACAATAGCAGATCTTGGCTTCGCTTGGAATTAGAATCAGAAAATAAAAAAGCAGGAATTAGATTCGCTCTCTCCTCTCTCACCTGCTCTCCCTGTTTTAATTCCGCTCTACCTACCTCCCTACTCACCTACAACATCACCTATACACTCAATTTACACTTTCTTTTCGCCTCCTTCTATCCTCTACACATCGACACCTCGCTCTTTACCAACATTCACAAAAGCAGCGCTTTGTCTGCATCGCCCCCCGACAGACAGCTTCGAACCGACATTGTCACCTCAACACTCGTTCACTCGTGTGATTTGGACAGGATAGCTGGAAAGAACAAGTTGAAGGGATTAGAAAAGCCTTGTTCGACCTAAAAAGGCGTTCGCTCGCTCTATTTTTGTCAAACCGATCGATACTCAAGGACAGTCTCATATCCCTTTACTCGACTTCTCGCACTAGTCACACGAAAAGGCAAATTCACAACGAAACAGCCGTTCGCTCGAGCTCGTCTCGCCTCCGACTTACCTCTCCTCCACACTTCCCCGCCCTTAAGTTCGGTCTTGCCTTTTTTTGTTTGTCTACCGAATCAAATCAAACACGATCACCGAAGGACTACTTTTTTGTGCGAAACGGACACTCAGACACTCTCGGTCTTGCACGTCCCCCTGTTTGAGCCAATTGCTCCGGCGTGCCTTTTGCAACCCTTGTACCGCCCGAGTGTACATCACACACGCACAAACCTCCCCAGGTCCCTACTTCATTCCACCTCCGTCGGGACAACAGCTTTGCGCAGCTAGAAGAAGGAAGCACTCTTCCACAACGACAACCACAGCTTCTTTGTTCAAAAGGCTCGCTCAACTCGTCGTCGCTCTCTTCTCGGTTTTGGTGAATCGTCCTCCTTGTGAATACCAGTCAACGTCGAGGTCAGAAGGTGAGTTGTCTCTTCAGTCGGTCATGTTTGCTCTCCCCTTCCTCCCATGCACCCACCCCAACTTGTGATCTTGTTGTGTGTCAGGACGCTCGTCCCTGCCTTTGAGTGTCCTGCAAGAGCGAGATACACGCCTTTGGCTCGTGGCGACGGTGATGATCATTGTCGATCTGCACTGCATCGCTACTCTTCTCCGAAGCATATACCGGAACCATGTTTATGGCGCCATGATGTGTGCGACCGTGCGTGACGGGTTGCCGGATATTCGCGGTTGTCCTTCCCCACGTATTTGATGAGATCACCGAACCACACAAATCTACCGTTTCGCAGAGCCCCCTTTCACCACTTTCATCTTCTGTATAGTTTCATCACAAGTTGGATCATTGCTTGGATGCCTTTGACTGACTTTTCGTCTCATTTCATTTTCTCATCAGCCTCGACCAAGCCGTTGCCACCGTGCCGTCGACTCCCCCGCTGCCTGCTCCCCTTCTTTCCGGTTTGGGCACCTTTCCTTCGCCCATCACACCGGCACAACCGATTTTTCAACAGCAGCAACAGCAGCAACATCAACAGTACGTCGGTGATCAGTTTGCAGACCCAGGAGGGTCAGGTGGTGGAGATTACAAAGTCTCAGAACCTTGGACTTTCAACGCTTTCAGCTCGCCCCCTTCTCCCTCCACGTGAGTTACAGCCGCCCGTGGTGTGCAGTGATCCAACCATCTGATGAACATGATTCCACAGAATAGCATCTACTAGCGATTCACAGACCGGGGGGGAATGCTTTCCCCCCTCGTCAGAAAGCGCCGAGGGCGACAATTCTTCCACTAGGTCTGGATCAGGTTCGTCCCGTCGACGAAACCTTTCTCTCAACATAGGCTCGCTCGCATTCCAGAACGGATCGATACAATCTCCTACTTCCCTCGCATCTAGTGGTGCCCCTTACACCGATTCTTTTTCCTCTTCGCACAACGTTGATTACGGACAGGATTATTTTCACTTCGCCGACGGATCATTTTCTTCTACCGGAGAAGGATCATTCTCAGCCCAAATCCCTCTTGCTGCACAACAACCCGGACAGAAGCTACCGGCCTCACAGCCCTCCAGTCCTGCTCGAGGGGTCTATCAGCTTCCCTACGGCCTCCAATCTGGACGGCAGAGGGGTGCCACCTTTAGCGGTTCATTCTATCCCTACAACCAGAACGGTGGACCTGTATCGTTCTTCCCTCCAAACATGGCTCAATCCATTCCTCCTCATCTCGCCTTCACATCAATGCAATCACCGGCCCACTCTCCTCTCGCCCCTTCACCTGTCATCACTGCGTCGCCCTCCCAATTGCAAGGGGAAGGACACCCTTTCTTCGGCCTCCAACAGCAACAGCAACAACAGCAGCAGCAACAGACCATGCTCGGATTGGGGATGCAGGAGATTCTTATGGAAGACGTATCGACACCCACAGCTGTGCTACCGCAAATGATGCCCGCACCTATTAGCCGGAAGGTTTCCAGTGGCCACTTAGCACAAGCTGCAGGATCCATGACACCTGATATGTCAGCTGAAATGGTGGACAAGCTATCGTTGCTGGATAAGTGAGTGTCATTCTCAACTTCTGTTATACTTTGCTAACGTCCGTTCAGGATTGTGAGCTCGGCTCAAAGTGCCAAGGACGCCTTGCTTCGTGGTCACGAAATGGAGGTCTCCACTAGTTTAGGTGACATCAGCAACCATTTGGAGACTGCTAGCGAGCTCGGAGTCGGTCCCGTACCCACTCAAAAAGATATTAATACACCGAATTCCCAGAGCGTATCGCCGATCAACACGACTTTCCAGAGTTCTCCAGTTGTGCAAACCTCCGGAGGTATGCCGTCTGCATCGTCATATCCCAGTCAGTTGGTCCAGACGCCCGTCACGTCTCAAATGTCGACTATGCCGATGACCATCCAAACGCAAGGCCTCCTTCCTTCTCTGCCGGTCGACCAGTCTGGCATGACTGCCAAACGGGCAGTGTCCGATGCTCCTCTCAACGGTACTGCGAAAGGTATCCCTAGCAACGCTGAGTATCTGAACAACAAACTGCAGGCACCACCCTTGGTCCATTCGCATTCGTTCCCAAACGGTCATCAGTTACCCAGTCAAATGCAGGGCACCATGACTCCAACTACGCCTGTCGTCCCATCCCCGACGTTCATTGCGGCAATCGGCGCTCACCACATGCCCATGATTTCTTCTCCACTCGCGACAATACCACCTTCGAGACCTCCTAGCCCTCCGCGATATACAGTGCCGGTACAAACTTGGGATAATTCGATGGCCAATGCGGATGTGATCATGTCACAACAGCAACCGTCATCTCAACCGATCATGGAGCGCCGTGCGTCTCAGTCGGAACGTGCGGACGGGAGACCGATTGTACGCGGTCGCAGCACATCGGTGAATAAGCAGTGGTCACATACTGCCATGACAGCGAGCATGCCCCCTTCCGCTTGGCAGTCGCGACAGGGCTCTCCTGATGATGCAGATGATGATGAGTCAGAAGATGAGGAACCTAGAAGGACAAAGCGCAGACGAAGTTCGGCAGGTGCGGATGGAGCAAACGGCGACTTGGCCAATGGAGTGGTGATCTCAGACGATATAAGGAGACAGCTGGACCAGATCTTTGAGGAGTTCCTCAACCACGTATGCTCTGACTGTGAGTGGTCTTTGCAGACCACAAAAGTCTCGTACTGATTGACCTGTATTACAGTGGAGGTTGTGGACAGCAAGGGCGAGAAACTTCACCAAGTCCTTATGCCAAAGAAGATGCAACGATTGGATGAATCGACCGACTACCGCCCCTTCAAGTTCCGTATCCAGGCATTTACCAATGCCTTTACGGAAGAGGTGAGTTCTGAATGATCCACTTCTCTTGATCTGAAGTGGTCATAGTGCTGAGTGACCTGTCGTACAGTTGCAAAACCGTGGTATCACCGAGGATACAATGTCCGCTAAGAAGATCAAAACTTATTTGTGGCGCCAAGATCTGATCTCGCGATTCAACCCGGATGGAAAGAAGGCCAAGTCCAAGGGAAATCACATTTGGAACGTGGACGCGAAGAAGCTTCCAGGCGGTGGATGGGTCTTCAGGCCTTTCAAGAGGCGTATCATTGGACAACCGAACCCTTTCGCGTACGTCAAATTGTCAGGCTGGGAAATCAGAAATAGCGTATGCTGATTGCTCCATATAGTTTGGTGAATCAGAAGTACGAGTGGGAACCAAGAATCTGGGATCCTCAAGCGGCATCGGACACAATCAAGCCGACATTCCAGTCACCTGCTGGATCACTCCCTCCTTGGCTTCAGTGGGAGGACGGCAAGAAGCTTGTCGGTGTGCCGGACCAACCGAGTGCGCCTATGACCATCCCGGTCATGGCAGAGTTCATCGACGGAAGCGGCATGCTTTGTACCCTGGAGATCGCCTTCACGGTCCAGGCTGTCGCTCATATTATGCCGATAACCGATGCGTGAGTTGTGTATTTCTGTGCGGTGGAGTCAATCAGACTGACCTGATGTCATCTCGTCAGCGCGGCGTTGTATGCACAAGCTGGGTTCAACCCATACGACTTTGGCGAACAAGGGGCTCACCTTAACCTACTCACTCCATCTACGTGAGTTGTGACCCATTCTCTATCAAGGGAGAGCCATCGGCTGACTCTTTGGCCGTTGCAGTATGACATACACCGGCAATATGGTATACCCACAACCTGGTTCATACCCGAGTCAATGATATCCATAAAATGTACTTTTGGGTAGTTTACTGAAAACTACTTTGTCTCTTTCTCTCTTTCTCTTTCCTTGGGGCGATCGAGGGTGTGTGAGGAGCGACGATGGTCGTGTCTTCAGCATACATATTATCGTTGTAGAAAATAGCTATTAGAGCAAATAAAAGAAGAGGTTGTTTGTCTTAGTGACAGTCTGTTGTCCAGGTCAGTGGGAGATTAGATGTTGCGGGAGCATAGAGGGTGTGGGGCGGGGAAGTGGGGATGAAGGGAGGGGGGGTGGGGAGCAAGGGGAAGAAAAGGAATACCGTATGAAGCATGAATGATTCATGAACCAGCCATTATTGCGAGACCAAAATGGATAATCCTGTGAATGATCTGTTAATGGGGAACGCGGTGAGAAGATGGACCGAGAAACAGAGACTCAGCGTTAAGCTAGATGGTGGCGATAGTGGCAGTAGTGGTAGCATTAGTGAAGTGTGGTTGGGGATGGGGGCGCCTAACATACCAGTCATGTCTTGCATGCGTTCCCTCACCAGGAACGTTTCGCGTTTCTTACCTGTCTCACTACCGTCTTTTTCTCTCCTGTCATTCGAGAAACTCAGCCCATGAGTAGTACACTCACTTGTGCTCACTATCATAGGCACGGTTCAAGTGAGCAAGTTACGAGTTGAGTGGAATGCATCAGAGGATTCGGATTATTCAACTTTAATTCTATGGTCTGTTTCTCGTGGCACAGACTTGGTCACTTTCTGTTCCGTGGGTACATGTATTCTCAGCGCCTACTGTAATTCTAGAGGGGTACGTCGGTCGGCATAGAGGTTTGAACAGTTGATAACGTTGATTAGGAATTCAGACCAAACTGTTTCCACGGACTTGGCTAGTGATATAGTTATAGCACTGTGCACTGTGCATGCCATCCTTGTGGCACTGCGGCTCTGACGCAGAGGTCATTCGATCGGTCCGTCATCGGCTTCCGATACTAATCCTTTTGGGAACTGTATGCTTGCGGCGTTGATGGACTACGTTTCCTCTCATCCTCATTTGGCGCACAACAAAGATCCTGTTATGTCTGCTTCCGATGTGGTATGGCTTCAGGCCAAATGGTATGAGTACTCATACTGTAAGGTAGTCCGATAGAATGTTCTGACGAATGACACTGCAGGTATACTGAACCTCTCTTCGATTTTATTATATATCCAATGACCTGATTATCGCTGGCGCATGCTTCCGGTCGAGGTCATCGCGTCATCGCGGTACTTCATGGTCTCGAGGTTCTGAAATCCTAATGATCCCTCCCTGCCTTCCGAATTTGTTGCGCTGAAATTGCAAAGCTTGGGAAGGGCGTATGTGAAGAGCAGCTGTCAGTCCCTCTCACCTCTCACCTCTGCGTACGCGGATATCGTAGCCAACGTCGGTTGCTCTCTTTTTCGAGGGTGATCAGCTATCTCTTGTCATGCCATCCGATGATTGACTTACCATCATCCTGCGATATCGAAGCACGTCGGACTAACTCACTCACGTACACTCTGACCTCGCATTGTGTCTACACCTGTTTACACCTGGAAGCGCTGCTTGTTAGTCTTAGTGAAGAACATTTGTCGTCCAGCTCCATTCGTTATCCATTTGGAGCGAGATCACGACCATCCCAGAAAGGTGAACTTGGTCTTGGTGCAGGCGAGAGTCAAGACAGGCGAGGATCATACTAAATCGACTCGTGTGACAAGGGACCAGAAGTGGCGTTCTTGACTCTGACGTCTAATCAGGACCAGGGCGGGCCTCTGTCCAGCTCGTGTAGACGAATTCACAGTCCCAGTGACAGTTAAGCTGCGTGTAGTCCGTGCCACAGCTTTGAGGCTCGCTATTTACGCACTGACCGGCCGACCGACCGACCGACCGATTATTCGGTGACCTGCTTCGAATCACAATCGACTTGGAACCGAAGCGGCAATGCCATGAACCAAAGGAAGCAAATCCGACTTGCCGTTATAGGACAAGCGGATGCCGCTCAAGTTTACGTATCTGCCACGAAGAACAATCTGTGGGAGTCCCGCATCACGTTGGTGTTGTGATCATGACCGACAGGCTACCATACGTACGAGTAAGTTCCGTGCCAGCCTCCTTCGTCATTAATTAATGAACATGGATCACGATACAACAGACCGAAGACCGAGCCGCCAACAAGGGTCGTAATTGTAAGGTCTGAATCGACAAGACCACCGAGACAAGATTGCTTCCTAGACAGTTACGGGACGAGGGCTGGAATGTGACGTAAAAAACTCTCCGGTGTGATAGTTGAGATCTTCTGTCAGCTTCGAGGGACCTTTCCACTTGACGTCCCATTTCTCGTTCTGATCTCGGTAACCGCTACGTACGTACATACTTACGTTCATACGTCCGTGCATGTGTGCGGCTTCGTTACACGTATACGTTTGTTCGTACATGATTGTGGAAACTGACGTCTATGGCTGTGGACCTGAAGGATGTTGACCGAGATGAGTCCACTGTTCTATTCATCATAGTCAGTAGCGATTACCGCAGTGAATAGATTCGTCATCTTTCCACCCCTTCTTTGTGGCACTAGATTAGTATTTTATGTGCTTTTCCCACACCCCCCCTCACCCACGTGCCTTGCCTCTTCCTTTTTCAAGGATGACAAAAGCTTGTTATCCTAATTCCGTTGCCGCGGCCGGTCACTAGTATTAAACTGTAATGAGATCTACGCCAATAAAGTCGTCAGCCGCCAGAGTGACTCACACACCAAGGTCACTCTTCTCACCCGCGGGCCCCATTCCATCTCGGTGGCCGGAGAGCTTGTGCATGTGCAACTTGAGGATCACCACGATCTAGAAGGAGAAAGCCACCACTTCCGCTCCACCTGATGTACATTACTAATCGGCGCAGTCCAAGGTATTCGTTCACTTTTGGGACTGACTGATATGAGATCTACCCCTGCCCCAACCCTATCTACGGTCGGATATGTACGGTGTTGTTAGGCGATAGAGATCTCGTGCAAACAAGCAACAATGACATATCGACATCATGGGATGTACTCCCGTCCTGATGCGCGGTGCAAAAACCACTCTTTACGGCATCCAATCAACCTGCAAGACATGCTTTCCCATCAGAAAACACACAACGTTGAGCTCGCACAACATGGGATGTGAACACCAGCAACAGGTCGCACAAAGCAAGGAGCATATCCTGATAATCAGAAGAGTGGAACCAAGTATGAGTAGGAAGCATGGGACACGCAATGCAATGGTATGGTAGTATGGACTCCCAATACGGGTTGCCGGCGGTGGTTGGTCATTTATTATTCTATTTATTTTTTATTAATTGAGAGGCGCGGGTAACATAATAAGCATATAAGCATGTATTTCTCGATCTGTACCGTACGGAAGGGTAATAAGACATAACAATCTTAGACCGGTGACTGATTCGCGTATCGAGTAGCAAAGAGTTTATCTATTATTGCTGACATAATAATCTCCCTCTTGTTGTTTTTAAGGGTCTTCTGACGAGGGAAAAGGAACAATCAATCTGATGAGAGACAAAGGTCAGTCAGTCAGTAGTGTCGGTGAGCGGTGAGAGATGAGCGAGCGAGCGCGGTGCTCGGCAAGGGAATAGACGGTCAATCACTCTTTCCTTCCAACATCTCCCACTCCCACGCCCACGCCGATAGACGGTTAATCGGCCATGATACGCAACCCATGTAACATGTGCGGTTGCCGCCTTGATTAGTCTACCAACGGTTGCCGTGAGAAACAGACTACACAGTAGACCAGGAGGCGCCATATATGGACAGAACAAGAAGATGCAGCACGTCTCCATGGCGACCGAGAAAATAGTATCTTGACCTGTCATAACATCACCGCCGATAGGTATAGCCGGAGAGATTTCCTACCGTGAGACATTTTTTTAGGCTCTAGCTAGGTGATTACGAAAAGGTAAGGAAACAAAATAGAAAAAATAAAATCACCAAGCGGAAACCGAGACTTCGCCTATGGGACGCGAAGATAAACGAAGGTGATGATGAGATGATGATGATGCTGCTGCTGCTGCTGCTGCTGCTGCTGATTGATGATGAATGGAGCCAGCATCAATAAACGGGGGTATACGCCCTTCGCCCTTCGCCCTTGGTTCGTTAAGGTACGCAATGGGAATAGATCTCTGTGATTCTGCTTCCTCTCTCGGTCCCCTTGTTCGGGCGCGGAGGTACATTAGATCCTTTGTAGAGTCGGTCTTGTTATACATGGTATGGGAACGATGATTATTGATGATGATGACTTATCGTTGTCCGATATGCATGCATGCAATAGAACGGTAGGATACCCAAGCCACACAGCGGTCATGGCGATATAACGGAAGCGCCTTTTTCAGGCAAGGCAAGCGACCGAATTAATACTAGCATGAGAGTGAGAGAAGCATGACCTTTTGGGTTTTTTTGTCCCCCTCGGCTTCGGGCGCCATTTTAAGTGCGATCTCTCGGCTGATAGATCGTTGGATTAATCAAACACGTATATATAAATACATCACATCGTAACCCGTTTTAGCACATGTCCCACCCCACTCACCGACCGAGCGTTCATCACGATCATCTCCACCGTTCATACTTTCTCTCTCTGTGTACATCCTATTTTCACACTTGATCTCATTCCACCACATTGTTGATTCATTCGCATTTGTCAATTGACACCCTGTAGCCACTACTATTACCACTGCTACTACCTCACCACAACCAATCTTAGTCAGGTTTTCTGAATTGCTTCTGCTGCTCCCCCTTCGTACGCAAACACATTTTGATAAATCTATACATCGTCTCAAGATGACAACAATACAACCGGTTGATGAAAAGGCATTCATGGTGAGTCATCCTTACCCAACCATTCATTCACCTTGCCGGTTAGCCGCGTGTGGCAAAAATGATTGAAAATCCATTCAACAATGTCGCTTGCTGACAATTACTTTCTTGAACTCTTTTGGTTTCCAGCCTGCATGGGGTTCCTACCTGTACTCAAACTTCTTATTGCCATCATTCTCACCGAGCTCATCGTTGGACTGGCTCAACCCATCGGCGTCATCACAAAACAATTTGAGTCAACCTGGCTCCTCGGTTACCGCAGATTACTTCGGTCTCACGGCAACAAATCAAGCGGGTCAATGGCCGCCGGCGGACACGGCCGCCGTGGACATCAAACCCGCGGTCATCGAGAACACGCAACAGCAACAGGTCCAGCAACATCAACAACATCAGCAACAACAGCTGCAACAACAACGGCAACAGCAGCTGCAGCAGCAGCAACAGCAACAGCAACAACAATCGGGTCCCTCAAGTTTCTACCCTCAACCTTTCTACTACCCATCTTCTTCTACGGGAATTTCAACCTCACTTCTCACTCAACCACCCTCATTGCCACTCACCCTTCCTAGTCAACCGAACTCGACCGATTCGGTCCTGTTGATCGACAACACGATCACGCGCTCTCCTTCACCACTATCTTCGCACGTCGTCAGTCCCCATGCATCGCCTATATTGCGCGCCAAGACTCGTAGTCGAGGCACCCGAGGCAGCAGGGGAAACGGAGGTGTCAAGCGAAGCTACTCCCTGCATTCCGATACCGATTCACACCTTTCACATTCCCACGACGACGAACATGACCTGCATGATCTGCACGACCACGACAGTGACCATCACGAGCCAGAAGTACCCGAAGGTGTCGAACGGGATGGTATGATCTGGGGCATGAAGGTCGAAGACTACAGAGCTCTTAGTGCCAGGGAAAGGAAGAGGGTGAGGAACAGAATCTCCGCAAGAACCTTCCGAGCCAAGAGAAAAGGTGAGTTTACACCCTTTGTTGGCGGTCTTGTTCTCCTCCTCTGTCTTTCAGATATTGACCCAAACCTGCGCTGTCACAGAACATCTCACATCCCTTGAACATACTCTTGGCGCCAAGGATCTTCAAATCAAGCTAGCCAACGAAGAGACTCTTCGCCTCCGTCGGGAAGTTGCTGAACGTGAGTCAGGATTTTTCAGCAAACTTTATTTCTCCTTCATAGGCTGACTCGCTGTTCACTGTTTTTCTTCCAGTCAAGAAGAAGCTCTCAAAGTACGAGAAGCCCTATGACAGACCTCTGTAAATATGTAAACAAAGATAAACTCGTTGATCGAGAAGAGAAGCAGGTTCAGCAGTTTGATATTTGATTTTGAACAAGACAGATATAGAAGCCTTTTGAGTACCTTTTAATTCGCTGTGGTCCCCTGCGAGATATAGCATATTAGTCCCATATATATTTTTAATTCAAGTCTTTGTTACCGCTCATGTAAGCATATTTTATGGCACTGTCACATTTGACCTCAATCTGGTTTTGATAGCAAGACGGGGTTGTCTCTGTCCAAGGCTTAACAAAAACCAATGCACGGAGCCTCGCTCCGAACTCCGAAGCTTGGCACGATAAAGCGGTCGACAACGAGGGATACATCTGACCAGAGCGGCAGTTGGTCTTGTCTCAACAAATATGGCTTATTCTCTACTATTTCCCACCACTACTGCGTCTGTTGCCGCGCGCTTACTGGAATCGGAATAACAACCAACCGTCAACGTCATTCCCAACCCAACTTGACATTGATAGTTCTTCTGTTACTCACGGTGTAGAACTTTCGGTTCTCGTTGGCTCCGAACAGGTCGTGCCTCAACTCCGGTAGCATCTGATCATGGGACCATGTTAGCTTCAAAGCTTACTCTCACACCTTCACACGGACGAACCCGCAACCCCCACATAACATGAAGGGGTTTGTGGTTTGTGTTCATCCGGGTACGACTGATAGGGGGGACCTACCTTGTCCTGAAGAATCTTCAGCCTCTCTCCCAAGGTGTTATCGACCTTGATCCTTCCTCCCAAAGTTGATCCAATCACACCGCCAGCGCTATCATCGGGTAATGACGAATCGAATTCGATCTTGCTCTCTCGACCTGACATTTCGGTGTATCGCTTCTGAGCAGCCTCGGCAGCCTTCTTGACGAGGTCCGTGTCTTTGGGTCGATGAGCCAGAGTGACTCCGGGAGCAAGGAGCATGAGGAGGATCTGTGATAAAGCGAGAGAATTAGCTCTACTGCTCGCCATTGATGAGGGTCAAAGTGCAATGTGAGGTGGGTGTGCGGTGCTTCGCTATCTTCGAGACAGTCCAGCAATACAAATACGCAAATGGTGGAGATATACTCCATCATTTGCAGTACCTTGTCCAGTGCATGACGTCGAAAGCAGAGCAGAGGGGGGTATATATCCAAGACCTCAAAGCAAAGGAATACTTGAAACAGGACACGACACGAAGAACGGAGAACAACAGAAACAAAAGCCTCAACTCACCTCCAAGATAAAATTCTCCACCGCTTCTTCATATGATCCACCGGAACTCAACGCCTTGACCTGTTTCGAAGACTCGTCAAAGATAGCTTCGAGATGATCGTTTCTAGATCTGAGGATCTTGAGTCTGGAAGTGTTAATGGCGGTTGATTGGGAGCTGCAGAGCAGAGTATTCGATCAGCACAGAGAAGCGATGCAGTCACCCGATGAGCGTGAGTGTCATCAAAAGGAGAGAATGAGGGAAAGAGCGGTACGTTTGTGATAGTGAGGTGTGATAGGAGATAGTGGGATGAAAACGTACATCTTCCATCCAACTTCGGCCTGTTTTCTCTTCTTCTCATATTGAGCATCAATGGCAAGAGACTCTTGTCGAACGATCTTTGCCTATAGTCGAAAACAACGATATCATATTAGCTATACCGTTCATACATCGGGTGGTAGTGACGATGCAGTAGCGCGGCGACTGCAAGCTCGCTTCAGCTTACCTTTTCAATGGCAAACTCTTCGTCTGCTTTGACTTGGATCTCTCGAGCTTTCTCTCGGGCTTCCTGGGAGATGAACGCGACCTGTATAGCAGATACATATATCAATATCAATATCATGTCTCATGCGGACGTGCGCAGGACGATACGGAAAGGGGTGGTGAGAGGAGGAAGGGGAGTCGGACGTACCATCTTGTTCATCTCCGTTTGGATCTCATTGTCGTCAAGGGCGCCTGATCGTGACATGTTGGGCGAGGTAGTGTAGTGTGTTTCTGTATAAGCTCCAAGATGATATCAGTTCGTGACCTATATCACTTATCGATAGATGACGAGACAAGGAGACCGACCACCCAGGGGCATTAGAGAGACGAGCAAGGGGGTCCGTCATCAATTGATCCCGTCAGAGAGACATTGACGGCTTTATCCGATCCCTCCTTTGTTCCTCTTGATATGCCATCGCGTTGTGGCGCCAAAGCTGTTCGTTTCGTACAAGTTACATGTGTGACATTCATAACAAGTGGTATAATCGATATGCTTTACTATGCTATATATATCCAAGTATATATTCTCTTCTTCTGATCGTATCCTTCTGCTGAACCATGAAATTTATATTACGAAACAGGTTGAAAACTGTACTTGCGATTGCGAAAACTAGATATGCGCCAAATCAAAGATCGACTCGCTCGCTCGCTTCTCCACTCCGTCGCTCTCAATCATCATCTTCCTCGCCCTCATCACCCCCGCCGCCCTTCCTGTTCTCTCGAACCGACAACTTGACACCTTGCGCAGCAAATACTTTTGTCAGTGGTGTTGTCGGTATCACACCTGGAAAACGTTTTGCAGAACTGCGAGAGCGTTTTTAGGTCAGCAAGTGTTATCATATTTGCGTGGTGCGAAAATGAAGACGCACTATACAGTGAATGGTTCACTATAAGTCTGAGCTTGGACAGGGGCTTTGTCTCCCGTCCAGATGTCCGGTCTCATCAGTCTGAACAATATCAGCTCTGTTGTCGTGTTCAAGAATCCAGTGAACAAAAAACTTACGACGACAAATCCGTCATAGCCATCCGTAGGGTGAATGTTCCTTCCGTTCGAATACCTAGATCCGCAGCGAAAAAGAACAGACCAGATCGACCGTCCGCATCCTGAAGCTTATGACACACAGCGGTGACTTTCCCAACCAAAACCCGACTGTACTGGGCCGCAGCTTGACCGGAAGCATATCTGGACCGTTCAGCTTCCCACGAACTTGATGGGTATATGTCCGGCCCGACTAGTGGTGAGGGATAGGACACGCCGAATTGGTCCGGCATACGATTTAATTGGGGAGCATACGGGGATAGTGCAATTTCGCCCGACGAAGTAGGTCGATGACTGACCAACCCGGATGACCATGGTCGAGCATCGGACCACCCGGATGAAGGACGATCTTTACCGCCGTGATCTGTAGTAGCATACCAACTGGAGCCAGAACTCGAGTACGGACGACCAAAAGAGTACTCCGTAGGGGCAGTGCTGAGATCAGTCGAGTGAGAGGTCCGGGGCCGGTTCCATAGGGAGCTGCTGCTACCCGGCCGTTGCTGTTGCTGCTGTTGAAGAGCGGGAAGGGTTAGACGGGAAGCCGATGCCGCATTTTCCTCCGCAATGGAGGCTAATGGAGGAAGGGTGTATGGGGGTCGATGTTGTTGTGACGATGGGTGAGACGAGGGTGCGGTGTGAGGTCGGGAGGGTTCAGGTTCGTGCTCAAGATGTGAACCTGAGAGACTGTGCATGCGGTGGAATTGTGGGGGCTGTATGGGTTTCGAATGCGGCCAGGATGGATGTGATGGAGATAATAAGGTTGCTGAATGGGGCGAAGGCTCGATCTTGCGATTCGAGGACAGATTGGAGGGTTCACCAAAACGACCGGGTGACACGCCTGAAGGTGATGACTCTACCAGTGGGTTGTAAGCGCCGAAGTTCCTTGAGTGCGGGGCAAGACTCACGAGGTCGCCATGATCCGCCAGACCAAGACGATACACCTGCACTGGAACCTGACATCGGCCGCGATGTACCTGTACTTGGCCTCGATGAGGGCCCGGGAACGTCTCCGATCCCGAAAGGAGGCGAGTCCAACCGTGTAACGCCCGCTGAGACCGGGTGCATGACCACGTTTCGCTCTTGCTGACCATCGGCCGACCACAGATCAACCATGAGAACAAGAAATCGGGTGTCGACGAGTCTGATCAGGAAGATATCAGCTCAGCTCGATTTACACCTCACAACGTCTTACTCACGCAGGATCTATAATCTCCCCGTTCGCGGCGCGCACCCATAGTCTAATGATTGGTGGAGGCGATAATGGTCTGCGGTCCTACGTCGATGAGCTACACGGACCATTGGTTGTAACTCACTTTGTTGCCAAAGCCACAAGCTCTTGCCCGTTGTGGATGCTGAATGATCTCCAATTCATATGTCCTGACGATCTGGTGAGCTTGTGTCGCGACGGATTGTTTGGTGTGATATATACTTACCATCCATTTGACTGATGTGCCGATTGCGTCGGTACATCCCCTTCGTCGTTCTCTGACCCCACTTCCTCGTGCTCTGCGTTCTCGTTGTCGCTGAACCCTTCCTCCTCCTGTGTAGTAGGACTTGACCTGAGCCCGCGACCTGCCTTCGACCCGCTCCCTTGTCCGACCCTCTTCCGCTTCCTTCGCAGCGTTGGTGTAGTGGGCGAAACAGGGGAGGGAGAACGTGACACTGGTGACGACATGGGTGGGTGTCGGATCGACTCGTTGTTGCACGACCTGACACCCTGACTCTTGGCGACCAACGGTTAGGAGCGTGCCTCTTCTTCTCTTGTAGACAAGCGTATCCGGTGATCTAGAGGTTGCTGTCGAGACGTATGCATGGATGGTTGGCGCGGGTAGCGGTCAAGGAAAGGTTCAGTATTTGAGAGCTGTTGTCAAGAGAAGAGGTCAGCGCTCTCTTTCAACCAGATGGAAAACCGCTAAGGGATCATGGCGGTTATATCCCTCGAGCCTAGATCGAGGATATGGTTTGCATCGAGCACAGACAAAAGAAGTCCGCCAGAGGCGTTCGATGGCGCCGATCACATCACGCCACTGTTTCCCCCTGGCCGCTCAAGGATCATCCTCGTAGCTGCTGGTATACGTTTACGGGCGTAAAGGGGTGAACGGAGCGGAGATGAAAACGCTTCGACACCAGCTGTGTACCGGGTTGAAAGGAATAGATCTCCAGTGGTGTGAACCCGTCCACGATCGTCGGAGCCAAATTTGAGACGCTACGGATAGCGATCACAGGTCTCCTTTGGATCTTACACCAGTCTCGGGTTCACACCCGTCGCGGTCTATTGGAATGCCTTTGCACCGGATTGGACGCTCACCTCTGTTGATATCTGCCAATATCTTTCCACCTTTCTTTGTTCCAACTCTCTATAGCTCTATCAGGTCGAATGGATCCTCAATCCCTCCCTCGTCCAGGTCTCCCGTAGTTCTCCGTCGTAGTCTGAGGCGACAACGATAACCAACTGAACGTTCGCCGCCGCCCAAAGTGCTGGAAAGGGGGTGCGAAGCTTTGCGGTGGTCTGGAATAGGTAAAGCATGACGACAGGACGAATATGAGTGGGCGGGATTGTTTAACATTGTCAGCACCTCGTTCTGAGCATCCCTAATTCAATCTTCGAGGTGACAGCGCAGATGTGAGGTGCTTAGAGAAAGCCAAGTCGATTTGGTGCTGCCCGAAGACAACACGCTGCGACCTCACGCCGACCGATGTGGACAGATGAAGCCAAGGCCACCGCAACTCGCATCCGTGCAGCCAAACATGCCTCTGGTTCCTTTGAAGGGAAATGGATGACCATCATGAAGGGTGACGAGCGGTGTATGACCACAACCGCCCACCCCTCATGGGGGTCAACAAACCAAACAAAGTGCGATATCCCCGACCGTAACTTACCGTTGATGATCAACGACGACACCCTTGCAGATCACAATACTGCTGCTGTTCTTTCCCTATTCTCCTTCTGTCTCGTGTTTGATCGGGGAGACGCGGATGTGTCTGTGTGTGTGTGTCCCGATTGTTTCGTTGAACAGTATTTGTTTTGGATTGACCAAGTACAAACAATCGGTTGATATGCTATGGTGGAACCGGGTGATGAAGAGCTGAAAGAAGGATTGGTTGGTAAAACGAGTGAATGAACGAATGAATGAATGGATGTATCGATTGAACGATGGATGTACCGAGTCGGTCGTTATTCAGATCGTCATCATTATTCGTATATCAATGGATATAGGGGTAGGGGTTATGAAGCAAGGAGAGGATAGGATGATGTTGTACACTAGCTCGTTCTTCGAATCAGTCTAAGGATGATCGACCCGTCCCGACTTTCCGACCTGGTCCAGGTTTGTTCAAGTATAGAATTATCTTGTCCCTTAACACGATTTATCATTACTCCACTGCGCGCGCTTGACCGCCTGCTTGCATCCCATCTCCATGCAAACCCCTCCGCCCCCCTGCTGCTGCCCCCCTAAAAGAGGAATCTTCTGTGTTGAGCGGACAACAAGAAGGATAGTGGAGAGGTACTGTAATCATGTTATCAAAATGCAAGCAAAAAGGTCCCATATGCCGTGATTCCGCGCTTTTGTCCTGACTAACTTCTCCTCCTTTCTTATTCTCAATAGTGCGCTACCATAATGTATGTCCTATTCTGCCCGTCCCCCCTCCTTTCCCCCCCCCCCTCCTCCTTCGCTCAGATACTAACTGAACCTTCCATATCTTTCTTTCAACGAAGATTGGAAATGTAATTGTATTCTCATGGGAGAGATGCCGAACTTCGCTGCATGGGTTAGACTCTCAAGGTTTGACGCTAATGATTGACAACGCCACGAGTGCAAGAGGTCGAGTCATTCTCGTCACGTAATGACGGCCCGTTTGGCCAGATGATTTACTGCGTGTGGTGTTCGTTGGTTGGGGTTATCGTTCAGGAACACCATCTCTTTCACTATAATCTCACCATAAATCACGAAGAGCAGAGCAGACGGAAGCATATGAATGATATAAATACCCATACATCGTGCCTTCCACGCTGTGCATTGCGCGATCGGAGGAGGCAGCACAAAACATCGCGGTTCATCGGGCGGATGAGACCGGGAGATTAGAACAAACGGCTCGGATGTTGAAACATTGTCCGATCTTTCTCTTCACTTACTCGTGGACATGTTGAAACGGTACCGGTGCTCGAGTAGATGGGAGTAGCAACGTAGTATATGCAGTACACTATGTCGTTCTGGGGCAGGATCAAGGAGGATATACAACCGCACTAACGCAACAAACTATAAGCTCTGCCAAGTGCCTGCACCGTTTTCCTGCAGGTTCCAGGAAAAGGCAAAAGTAAGGAGCTGTAGAAGTAGCAGGTGGGCTTGCTCTTTCCCAGGTCCGGGGGTACTGACCTACTGGGTACCCATATTGTGCACAACAGTAGTGTATGCTGATCCTACCTACACATGCACAAGTTAGAGTATTGCACTAGCATCATTGCGTAGCTTCAAGCTACCATACATGCATACATTCACGTGAGCAGATCGTCGACGCTGGGAATGTCGATTAGATTGGAATAATGGTGTGAACCTGTCTCAGACACTTCAATTGAGAACGGTATGCGTACAGCATACTTATGCGGATGACCATCAAGTCACATGCGACACAGAAAAGTGGGAACAGTATCAACGAAAAGCGAAAAGCGAACATCTTCACGAACGGGCGCGAACGATCACTATATATATTAAACTTACAGTGACTTAGTTGTCCCGATTGTCTCATTCGCGTTCTTCTCTATATGAACAACGTTCCGCACCCTTCCTTCACTCTTCAGAATGCAAAATGCAAGACACGGGAACGGATGAGTTCAATCAGTTATGTGTAGCTGGTCGTTTCATGTATGGAGGGATGGCAAAGTCAGACATGCTATGTGACCATATTGAACGCCTCGTGTTGAAGATGTACCATATCAGCAGTCGATTCCGCTTCAAAGGCGTCGATTGGTGCGAGAACCGCATCTCACAAAGCCGAAGCGTATAACAGATATAACGACCTGTGCTTTGAGATATGTAGCTAGTTGTATCTTCATTACCTGTGTGTGACATTGCTATCCCATCCTTGAGTGGCCATACGCTTTACACTTCTCGACATGTTCGGATTCCCTTCTGTGCTGTTCCTGTCGATAACGTCCGTTTACGCTGCACCACTCATTCAGACACCTTCCTTCTTCGGACCTTCCCCTTCAGTATATCAACACCTCCCCGTGGGCAGGTCCCCAATCTCCAAGTATGACATGATGGAAATAGGACGTCTGGCCACGGCCGTGAAGTGAGCTTGCCACTACAGCTGTTCATGCCAGTATTGGACCTGATCGCTTTGTGCTTTGCTTCTAGCTCGGCGTATTGTCACGACGACATACTGCAGCCACACTTTTCGCACCCTTTCATGGTACAAACAGGTAGACACCGACATCAAGAACGACAATTGAGACACGCAGCTACCAGCATCGTCAAAACCAGTGATGACGCTGAGAATTCGGAGGGTATCGAAAAGGGGGACATGAGGTGTGAGTGACATGATTATCGTTTGCGAGATGAGTCGCTGTTGACAATCGCGACACCGTCTTCTAGGGTACATATCCCACACACCTTCGACCCAAACCCTCACTTTGGTATTCTCATCCCTTGAGAACGTCGATGACCTGCTGGAACTAGTTGCCTCTGAGTACGATGTCCACTCAAACTCCACCACCGGTACACTAGTGGAGCTTCCTTCAAACCTCTTCCCTTCCTCGCGTTTCTCACATCCGGACATACCCCTCATACACCGGTCATACCTCTCGTCTATTGATACACACGGCACATCAGCCCTGTTCGCGCTCCTCCATCTCATTGAAGAACCTCCTGTCTCCGTCGACTCCACTCGTGATGTGATTCGAAACTATGTCAGATCGCTAGCCAACCCATCGGCCCAAGCTCAACCCCATCCTATTCGAAATGTCCAAATAGTGGGACATGGTCTAGGTAGTGCAGTGGGGATGATTGTAGCGCTTGCTCTGAAGGAAGAACTGCTCGTCAAGCAACGAGACTTACTTCCAACAATCGATGTTACTGCGACCCTATTCGGTCTCCCACGAGTAGGCAATGCAGCGTTCGGCGCTTTCGTGGATGATACCGCCTCTTCAGCCTCTTTGCGAATCTTCCGCATCACGTCGTACGCTGACACGATACCACATCTGCCTGAAAGACATCACGGTCTAGTTCACCCGTCTTCCGTCAGAGAAGTCTGGATCGGAGCAGATCCGAGAGTCGCCTACATCTGCAAACCAAAATCCAATGGCGAAGAGAGTGAAGATTGTGCGGCGTCTATCCCGCTGGGCAAAACCAGTCTTCTAGATCATCTAGGACCATTTGGAGGGATTAGGATTACGCCAGGCAGTTGTTCTAGAAGTGCGTAGAAGGGGCCCCGGGTCTGCCGCCAAGCTGTCGAGGATCGCAGCATTTCATAGATCCCAAATTTGGACAAGCGAATAACATCCCAGACTTGATGTGCATGGGTTATGTCTCGTGACGGGCAAATAGGATATTGTTTTACAAGGCACCAAGAAAGCGAAACGTACGACTACCATCGAATTTACCTATTTTCGCATGCAGCGCCGTGATCGTCACTTACACCGCCAAGTCATCATCCACTCGTCTTGATGTGTCTACTCTTCAGTAGACGCGAATAGCAGATCCAAGATCTGTTGCCATACGAGTACCGGAAACGATCCGCTCGAAGAATATTTTTTTCTCTTCATCCAGCATCGTGGAAACAGCCATCCTATGAGGTCGAAATGCATATATAACGAGACCCGCAGACCTGTCATGCATACACTGTCCATCTGTCTCAAGTACCAAAACTCACTGCATCCATACAACACAAACAACACACACACAAACATGTCCAACGCACCCACTGCTGGCTATGATGTTGTCAAAGACATCAATTTCACGGGTGGATTTCCGACTTCCAAGGATCTTGCACCTTCGATCGTCTTCCTCGTTGCGGTGAGTAACGGTCAACCGGATCCCGACGGGGTTGGTGCGGCCGATGCTGATTAGAGCCGTATAGTACATCGTAACAGTCCCTCTACTTTGTTACCGCTTGGCTCGCAGAGAAGACCGAGCGATCTTACTCCTCCGACCAACCATATTCGTAGGCGCAAGAATCGCCATGCTCGTTCTGAGGATCGTGATGACGAAGAGCTCCTATGGTGTAGGCACATTGAGTAAGTCTTCAACCCCTTATGAAGGAAAGGAAAAACATTCGTTATGATGACTTACTGTTGGCTTTCATCATAGTCGCCGAACTGGTTCTGACTTCTGTTGGATATCTCTTCCTCATTGATCCTTACGTCGAATCGTGGAAACGACACGTCCAAGGGAGCGTCCCTCGAGCGATCAGACCGTATTGGGTGAAACCACTTGCATTGTGAGTGTTTTGGCCTTCACTTGCCAAATTGCGTGTGGCAGATCGCTGATCGACGATGTACATGTAGTTCCTTATGGGTTTTGCTCTTCATCTGTATCATCGTTACAACCATATCGGGAGCGCTTGTATCCAGGGCATTCGATTCCCAAAGCTGGTTGACTGCCATCAGAGGTCTTCGACACGCTGCATTCATTCTTTCTTTGGGTACGTCGCACCGCAAAGCAAGCTTGAGTGCATCATACTTACGCTCGTTTCATTTTCCTACAGCGGTCGTTCTTTTGCTCGCCTTCGTCATTATATTCACCCATTTCTACTTCGCGCTATCTGTATCCCGATTACTCCATCTCCTCATCCCGACTTGCTGTCTTATCGTCGTGGCGGTCTTCCGAGTCGTACAGTCGTTCACGACCAATCCCGATGCCCCCGTGAGGAGCGTCGCGGCTTTCTACGTGCTCCAGTTGTTCTTCGAGTTGTGAGTATCTCTTTCGGCCCCAGATCCACCAAATGACTTTGTCACTGACTATCTATCCGTTCAAAGCGTTGCATACATGTTCATCATTTCCGTCTCTTTGCCCAAGTGGTACCCTGGTGACGTCACACACACCCAAGGAAGCCGCACGACCAATGCCAGGGACTTAGAAAGTGGTCTTCACGGCGACACTGGAAAGGAGACACAAGGATACTCTCAATCAGAGCCCCAACAGCCGAGGTGGACGGACAGATTGCTCATCGTAAGACTCTTCAAGTATATCAGTAATAGGAGGAGGTAGGCTTTGTGAGACGCGGATTGGTATCTTCGACGCTCTGTCATTATAATTATCAGTCCATGTCATGCATCTGTACACACTACTTGAGCAGCGCAGATGAGTGTACGGTAGAACGCGACAGCACCATGAGAAGCTTGATACTGAGAACTGGAAAAAAAGCAAAAATAATGGGTCTCGTCCCGGGATTGAACCGAGGACCACCCCCAAAGCTTTCAGATGAAAACCCTAAGAGGGCATGCTACCACTGCACCAACGAAACGGCTGTTATGCCACCAAGGCCCATGCTTGATGGAAGTCACGATTCTGGCTAGAATATATCTCCAATCATCGCCAAGAGGTCGGTAGGACTCAGTATAATGCACCATTTCAATAGTAAAATCTGATTATCCCCTCTTCAGCGCCCCAGCGATGCGTACGTGGACGGCAATTGTAGTGAGTGCATGCATCTGCAAAGGTCAAGAACGACAGCTGCATATCAGATTGAACCCCCTTCCTATTTGGGTAATTCTGCCACATGGACAGTGCGCTGTGCCGTGTATGTATGATGAGCGTGGTGGCGTGTCCTTGTCGCCAGCTCATCTCGTCGCCTCTACCATCAATATCTATATCATTTCACTTTCCACTTTCCCCTTCTTCATCACGCCTCACACATTGGTACGACGTATACCAAACGAAAGATCACAGGGACAACTCTACATACTACGCGTATACCTGCTTTTTGTGCATATTTCTTGCTGCCCTCTGCATACAGTTCAAAGAGCTAGAACCATCAACTTCACATACCGAGATATCGAATCACGATGGATCAACAGCTCATTAACCTCGTCAACAAGGTAAGCGTTTGTCGTGGGCGCACCAATACAGACTGACTAATGGAACGGTGACATAGCTGCAAGATGTCTTCGCATCTATCGGTGTCTCCAACAACATTGTGAGCTACTTCCCACCCTTAGTACAGGCTCGCGAACTTCTTGTACTGAGATATGCCTGCGTAGGATTTACCTCAAATCACCGTCATCGGTTCCCAAAGTAGTGGTAAATCATCAGTTCTAGAGGTAAGCCATGGTCCTTTATTTCGCGACGATGAGGTTGCTGATTGCTCGTCTTAGAACATTGTTGGACGAGACTTCTTGCCTCGAGGAACTGGTATTGTCACTAGACGTCCTTTGGTATGTCCACCTTCTACACTCTCAGGAATATCGCAATGCATAAGCTGACACTGCACACAGGTACTCCAACTCATCAACAGACCTGCGACCTCCAAACCCAACGGCAATGCGGAGAAACCAGAGGAGGCGATGTCAAAGGTTCAGCTCAACGAGAACAACCCAGACGAGTGGGGAGAGTTCCTGCATCTTCCTGGACAAAAGTTCCACGACTTCCACGCTATCCGAGATGAGATCGTCAGGGATACCGAGAAGATGACAGGAAAGAATGCTGGTGAGTGCATAACTGCGCATCAAGGTTGAAGTTGGAATTGCGAAACAATGATGGTATATTGATATGCGACCGGCTTCGCAGGTATCTCACCTAACCCTATCAATCTCCGAATTTTCTCCCCCAATGTCCTCACCCTCACCCTTGTCGATCTTCCTGGTCTTACAAAGGTCCCTGTTGGTGATCAGCCCCGTGACATTGAGAAGCAGATCCGAGACATGCTCTTGCGATTTATCTCCAAACCCAACGCTATCATTCTCGCCGTTACCGCCGCCAACACCGATTTGGCCAACTCGGATGGTTTGAAAATGGCACGAGAGGTTGACCCAGAGGGTACAAGAACCATCGGTGTATTGACAAAGGTGGATTTGATGGACCAGGGAACAGATGTCGTGGATATCTTGGCGGGTCGAGTTATCCCCTTGAGACTCGGTTACGTACCCGTTGTCAACCGTGGACAAAGGGATATTGACCAATCCAAGTCCATCTCCTCTGCTTTGGAGAACGAGCGAAAGTTCTTCGAGAATCACCCTAGTTACGCCGGAAAGGCCCAATACTGCGGTACCCCTTGGTTGGCAAGAAAGCTTAACATTGTAAGTCACGCGACCAGTTCATCAACGACTCTCTTTGACACTGTCCTTAGATTCTGATGCACCACATCCGAAACACCCTCCCGGACATCAAAGCTCGTATCAGTCAACAGCTCGCCAAGTACCAAACCGAGCTGGCGTCGCTCGGTGGAGCCCTCGGCGAGACAAACCCTGGCAGTCTCGTCCTGTCTACCATCACCGAGTTCTGCGCCGAGTTCCGATCATCTATCGACGGTAATACCAACGATCTCTCCCTCAATGAGCTTTCAGGTGGTGCTCGTATCAGTTTCGTCTTCCATGAGCTCTACAACAACGGTGTTAAGAGCATCGATCCATTCGACCAGGTCAAGGACGGAGACATTCGAACCATCCTATACAACTCGTCTGGTTCCACACCCTCACTTTTCGTCGGAACCACCGCTTTCGAGGTCATCGTCAAGCAGCAGATCCGAAGATTGGAAGAGCCATCTCTTAGGTGTTGCGCTTTGGTCTATGACGAGCTCATCCGGATACTGGGACACCTCTTGTCCAAGACCGTGAGTTTGACAAGACAGAGAATAGCGCTGACGTTATAGACTACATTCAAACGGTACCCTGAGCTGAAAGAACGATTCAACCTTGTCGTCATTAACTTTTTCAAAAACTGCATGAACCCTACCAACAAGCTTGTCACGGATATGGTCTCTATGCAGGCGTGCTACGTTAACACCACCCATCCCGACTTCATCGGCGGTCACAGGGCCATGGCGTTGGTCACCGATCGAATAAACGCGAACAAACCACCAGAGAAGCCTGTCGACCCTAAGAAGATGCCTGTGAATGCCCTGAACAACGGCAAGGACCTTGACGCTGATTTCAAGAAGGACGAGCAAAGCTTCTTCGGCAGTTTCTTCGCCAAGGACAAGCAACCCAAGAAGAGGACTGTGGCAATGGAAGCACCGCCTGCTGTTATCAAGCCTGTTGCGTCCCTCAACGAGCGAGAGATCATGGAGACGGACGTGATCAGTGAGTGGTCAAAGCCTTCTTGACAGCAGTTGTGCAGCAGTGACTGATACGTCCGGGAATTGCAGAACTCCTCATCCAATCCTACTTCTCCGTTGTCAAGCGAGAGATGATCGACATGGTCCCTAAAGCCATCACGTACAACCTCGTCAATTTCGCAAAGGAGAACCTGCAACGAGAGCTCTTGGAAAATCTCTACAAGCCCGAGGTTCTCGACGAACTGCTCAAGGAGTCACCAGATATTGTTGCGAGGAGAAGAGAATGTGTCAAGATGGTTGGAGCGCTCAACTCTGCCGAGGCGATTGTTGCGGCCGTGTAGAAGAGTGTGAACAATATATGGTAAAACAGTTAGATATATGATTAGGTATAGGGCTTTGTAACGAGATGTCATATGATCCACGCTATATTGAAAATGGGACGACGGGTTGAGGGGTATTGTATCTTGCAGGAGTACGCGCCGGCAAAGTTGAGCATTCCCACTGTATGTATTCTCCGCCGAGTGCCATTCAGATGTGTTGCTGCCCTACCTCCCTGACTCCTCATGCATTCCGCTGATTGTAGCTTGTAGGTGTTGTAATGATATGCTCTACAGGCTTATGGGATAAAACGATTAAAAGTGCCTCTATCAATATTCCCCGCGTACTCTGACACCTCTTGCCACTTAGCAGGTCCACTGCCATTCATGCGTTCACCTTTAACTTTCCTCCTAAGGCTCGTTCGTCTTCAATTCTTACTTATCCTTAAGTTACAGATAATCCAACAAACCAAAATGTCAGGTCGTCGTCCCGCCGATACCGCTGCGGCAGGTCAACCTGACCCTAAGCGGGCCAAGACCGGTGCTCCTGCTACTGGCGCACCGCCTGTTCTTGACATCGCTGCCATCCGAGCTCAACTCGCCGCAAAAAGAGCAGCTCTCGAAGCGCAAGCTGGAACCTCGACTTCGAAATCCGCTTCGCCTGCTCCTGCAGCACCCACACCACCTCCAGCTGCTGCGCCTGGTCCCGCTGCTCTTCCTCCGAAACCTGCGATGGACGCTTCAATCGCTGAAAGATTAGCAGCTGCAAAAGCTAGAATTGAAGCTCTCACCGCTCGAGCTGCCAACCCTTATCTTTCCGGAGCAGGATCAATGCCGAAAACCGAACCCACCACTTCTTCAGCTCCTCAACCCAGTGTTAGTTCCGTCGCCCTCCATCCGCTACTCATGACTGAAGCGCAGAGAGAAGCGCAGGCAAGCAAGAATGAGAAACAGGCGATGCGAGATCGATACAAGACCATGGCACCCAAGTTCACATCAGTCAAAGCCAATGCCAATATTGTAGCTTCTGCAGCACCATCTAGAGCTTCACCAGCAGCAGCATCTGCACCTTCACTCAATCCTTACGCATCGACCGCGTCAACCTCAAACAGTCCCGCTCCGGATGAAGAAAGAGCTGTGACTAGAAGATCAAAGAAATTGCAGTTCAGTAGAGCGGGTAAATATGTCGCTCAAGGTGATGCGTTGAGAAATGAACAGAAGATGGATGCTTTGAGACAGAGAATCGCAGAGGCGAGTAGGAAAGCGGGTTTGGACAGCGAGTTCGATACGTTAGAGAGAAGTTTGAAGGTGAGTGAAGAATTCTGGCGCTTCTTCGCGTCATTTTTGTGTGATGTGCTTTGGCTGATCGACATTTGTGTTACGCAGAGACAACCTCCGCCCGAGGTTGAATGGTGGGACAAGGCCATCTTGCCTGAAGGTAGTAACTACGATGACCTCGAAAAGTCGGTCGAATGGATCACCACCTCGCAAGATTCCCTCATCACACATCTCATTCAACATCCCATCCCTATCCCTGCGCCGGGCGACAAGAAGGTCGGGGAACGAGGATTGATGCTTACGAAGAAGGAGCAGAAGAAGATGCGAAGACAACGACGACAGGCCGAGTTGGAGGATAAACGAGATAGACAAAAGATGGGATTGTTACCACCTGACCCACCCAAGGTCAGGTTGGCAAACTTGATGAAGGTCTTGACCTCGGACGCGGTTCAGGATCCGACAAAGGTGGAGGCGAAGGTCAGGAAGGAAGTAGCTATGAGAGCGTATATGCATGAGAAGGACAACAAGGATAGGAAGTTGACAACAGAGCAGAGGAAGGAGAAGGAGTATCAACAGATGGTTGCGAGGGAAAGGAAGGGTATCCATGGAGCGGTATTCAAGTGAGTCTGAACGCATCGCCTTCCTCTTGTTTTTTTTTCAATCCTTATGCTAATCACGCTTGCCACCCTCACTCTAGGATCAAATACCTTACCAACGGTCGACACAGGTTCAAGGTTAGAGAAACCGCCCGATCAGATCTTCTGTCTGGAGTCTGTATCTTCCATCCGACCTTTGCTCTCGTCCTGATCGAAGGTGTCGACAAGAGTGTGAAGCACTACAAGAAACTCATGTTGAACCGTATCGATTGGACAGAACAAGCGCGACCATTAGGAGAAGAAGGTGACGACGGCGAGGATGGTGACGATGATGAAGAAGGTGGCACAAAGAGAGCTGGAGCAGATGGAGAAGGACCTGACTTGGCCGACAACAAGTGTGAATTGATTTGGGAGGGTGAGGTACCCGAGAGAACATTCAAGATGTTCAGAGCGAGACATGCCGAATCAGATACAAAGGCTAAAGAATGGTTGACACCGAAATGGGAAGGGATGTGGGATTTGGCCAAGAGATGGGTATGGCAGGGAGAGGACTTGTAGTGTAGTATTCTTACGTACTGGTGGTTGATTGAGACGAACCAAAAGTCGATGCATCCATTCATGTTGTCATGTTGTTTTGTAGCATTAGCCAATGGGTGAGGAAAGGTGCCACCTTGATTGGAAGCTGAAAACGTCGACGCCGATTCGTCAATTTGATTCCGTCCTGTCGTTCTGTTGCAAGGTTGCAATAACCTAGTCAGTCCGTTGAGGGTACAACTACTTATTACTCCTTGAGCTGTGATTACCATTCTACACCTACATAAGATCACAAACACAATGACAACCATCCCTACTCGACTTGCCAAGCTTACGACGAATGTGACGACGTGGGAGGAGGCTAGACGTCAGTCTTTAGCTGCGTACAGAGCTTGGCACCGATCTGTGAGTGGGGTTGTTCCGTCTGCTCTGCACTCGAGCCTGTGGTTCCCCCGACTTCGCATCACAATGAATCTCTTTCACGCATCATTCTTCACTCGCATAACACTAGTAAAAGGCTGGTGAACAATGAACGAACATCTTATCAAGAGCTGCGCATTGTTGAAGTGCGGAACAGAACGCTGACCTGCTTTGTTATGATTTGATAGGCCCCCGAAATCGTCGAAACCTACACACTCAACGTCTCCCCTTCTCTCGTCAGACTCAAGATCAGACAGGATTTCGAGAGGAACAGAGATACGATCACAGATCTGGCGGTTATGAACATCATGTTGTTGAAGAACCAACAAGAATATCAGGAGACAATGAATGCTTGGAAGCAGGAGGTGAGTTCGGAGTTCGAGGATTTTTTCATCTTTGGCTGGCTAGTGTGCTATTGTCAGAGGTCAAGTGGAAGGACCGACGGGGTGGGGACGAGAAAATGTGGATGGGCTCTGAAGGTGGTCGACATCCTGTGTGTGTGGCGACGACGAGGGCGAAAGTGCAGACGTCGGCATGATCCACCTTTCTACAATGCGTGACATCTGGAATGGCAAGAGAGTGAACCAAAGCCAGCGCTCACGAAGGGGCAGAGAAGTTAGACACTACGACTGTAGAGGAAAGCAGATATCTTGGAACAGGGACTGGTGTGCGGGGACTGGTGAAAGAGCGGGACCTTTGGCACCGCAGCCAGACCTTCTCAAGGCGAGAAGACAACTATCACAGAGCTGACTCTTTTCTACCCCCCTCTAACAGCCCCACGTCATGCAATGGTTCAAACGATTCGATGACCCAGCACCTCCCAAAACTTTCCTCGATAAATTCTATGCTAGTAGAGACGAGCCCAACCAACTTCCTTCTCACAACTAGATGGAGCGGCCGGCAGTGACAGGGATGAGAGAGGAGAGTTTTTGTGCTAAATTTGAATGCATGATATACCCCTCGCTTTCTGTCCATGAGATGTGCTTGCTGTTGGGCTTGCGGTACGCTGTCCCAGCTCAAGACCAAACTTACGCAAATGATATCCTATATATTGCATGTTAATCGCTACAACAATGATAATCTGCCAGCTCCCTGCTATACTTCTTATAGCACATCTATCCTGCTTCTCGATTCCATCGCGACTACGACAGCTCCATGGGGATATCCATCGCTGCCAACTCCGCCTCGTCTATCCCATCTCCATAATCCTCCATCATATTATCCACATCCATATCCGCATCAACTCCGCCCCTAGCTCCGCCGGCTCCTACAGCACGCTGGATCTCTTTATCCGCTCTTTCCAACTCTTCCTTGTCCTGTAGCTGTCTCGCTTCGATGTCTTCCAAAGTCCATAGGGATATTCCAGTCTGATTATGATCGAACGGCTGTGAGATTTGTCGGATGAACTTCTTTGCTAAAGAGATGGCGACATCGGTGGAAAGGTTGGAATGTGCTTCGGTGATATAACTGTTGATCCATTTGGGTAACTTTGATCTCTTGTCGGTTCTTGCGAATCGCTACAATCATCTGTCAGCTTGGCATACTGAATGACAACCAAAGGAACCACTCGCCTTGTCCGCAAACACCATCAGACCCCAATCCGTCTTACCACGCAAGACACGACCAACACACTGCGCAGCATGTCGCATGGCGTCGAAAGTGAGATAATCGTTCTCTCTTATTCTGTGGTTATCTCGCAAGAACTCGAGTCGAGCTTTCAGGATACGTGATTCGGTATATTGGTAAGGGATACTGCACAACATTGATGGGTCAGCTCATGCACTTGGCAATCCCGCAATTATAGCTCACCCAAACATGATGACCGCTCGTCCGTAGTTGCTGATGGGTCGTTAGTCTACACTAGATCGCACCTGCTGACCAGTCACGGTCACTCACTGATCGAAATCGATACCCTCAGACACTTTCCCTCTCGCAACGGAGAGCAGAACGGCTCCTCGACCATTATTGCACGCTTCTCGGTAGTTTCTGAGAGCAATACTCGTCTCCATCGCATCTGGTGTCTCCACGAAAAGCAACTTGTGCTTCCACACCTCGCTGAGAATACCCTGAGTTGGCGGAAGGGCATCAGCTCCGTTGTAAGATGCAGATTGACGACCCCTTTGGACTTACCATGTCGTACCACGCCGAAACAATCGATTCCATATAAAGATAACTCGGGAAGAAAGCCACCACGCCATCGGGCACAGTACGAGCCATCTCGATAAGGATACTGCCGAAATTTCGTACCACCGCAGGGTCATTTCTGACCTCGAATCTGGAAGATATCGGGACCTGGTCGCTACCTCTGGTGATGACCATTGGCAAGAAAGCATTTCGGGCGAGTGTCATGGGGTATGATTGTTCTGTGACTGGTTGGAACTGAAGGATCTTGGGATACATGTCGAGAGGGGAGATTGTTCCGGAGGTAATAACGACAGACGAGAATCGTTCGAACACGGGGGCAATAGCTAATGAAGGGTCGAGGCATCTGAGATAGAGTTCGTCAGCATGTCAAGCCAGCTCTGCTATGATCAAACTCACGTAAAGTGGAAGATTGGATTCGGGACCGTTGCGTGCTCCGTCTCATACGGTTCGAGAATGAGCAGGAAACCTTTCTCATACGTCGCTACTAGAGTACCGAAGCTCGCCACCAATTGCAAGGAATAATGCTCGTCGATATTGGTAAGCTCGAGCGTACGGACCAGAGATGTCAGACGTTCAGCGGCGAACCTGAGTTATCTGTCAGCGGCTATCGGCCTGAAAGGGGTGTGAAAATTCACTTGAGCGGTCTTCTTTCGATGTACGTGATCTCCTTGAGATGTGCCAAGAAAGACACAGGAGTCTCCGCAACCACGTGCAGTACTCTCATTCTTGTCTGTCAACCTTCGAATCAGCTCCGCACGAGCCTATGTTTCAGCGCCACTAGACTTACCTTGAGATACTCGATGAAACGCTTCAAGAACGCGATGAAATGTTCTGCCTTTCTGATATTACCAGGTACCGCCTCGTCCAGCATATCTTTCGACAAGACCGGACTGACAAGCATGTCTTCGTCCTCGCGATATTCGTTGGCTTCTTGCAAGCCCTCAACTAGCTTCTTGTACTCGTCCTCGAGTTTTGTCGAATCGGTCTGCTTGATCCTGCAATGAAAAGGGTCGAATGAGCGGCGTGTCATATGGATAACAAGTGACACTTACTCTTCGATCTTATCGCTGATCTTGTTAACACTCCTCGCAGCAGAGTCCAGCATAGGCCTTGTTAAGTCAATGGACAGGGATTCGATACAGACGTTATCTGTGGACCTAGGGGTGAGCTGGAGGTCAATCTGATTGAGGAAGGGGCCGACCACTCACCAATATTGTGCGCCTCGTCGAACACTACAATACTCTCCTTGCTCATCTCTGCTGATACTTGCTCGGCTACTTTGGGATCGAGCAGATAGTGGAAAGAGTAAATGACAACATCGAGGAATGGCAACTAATCATACCGAGCAACAGCGTCAGCGGCACTGACTCCGGTAGGGAGCAAGCGTGAAGACGTACCATTCTTCTAATCGTAAAATATGGGCAAACACCCTTCTCTTGACCATACTTCTTAACATCATCGAGCGTGTAGATCCCGGGCGGAATTAGATTGCCCGTCTCATAGTTGTTCAGTTCCTTAATTTCGTACTTCGATCAATGACCTGTCCCCGAGTATCAATTGCAATGCGACTGCTCACCTCGTGAAAGCTGCACAGCGGTACGCTTCCCGGATTTGCCCGTCCTTTCTCACATGCAAACGCAGAAGTGAGATCTCGACATCTTGAATCGATAATCTTCCCTTTCTTCTCTTTACTGACCTATACCCGAGAAGATATTGATCAGTTAGCTCGTCCCTCTAGTCATTGAGAGGGGTTGCTCCATGCCGATTGTTTAGCCACAGAAGGCCCAACTTACCTCTGGATGAAGACACAGATTCCTTCTACTCGTCAATCCCAATCCTCTGAACTCGCCATCGTTCGCTCCCATCTCTGCTCGATATTCCATCAATCGTTTGAGCTCCGCCAAAGCCTTTTCAATCTCGGGGACGGTACGTGAACAATAGATGAGTTTTCGTTTGGTAGGGTAGAACTGTATCACGGTACGGTGTCGTTAGTCATGTCATAGCTAAAAGCCTGAAGCATGAGGACGGGTCGAGGCAAGCTCGCGAGGTGTTGAGACGGGAGGTGAAGTGTGTTGTGGGATTCTGATATGAATCGGAGAGACATACCTGCATATACGATACGATCAGACTCAAGAGCGAGACCGTCTTTCCTGTTCCCGAGGGCATCTCCAACACACAATGGCCCTGCAAACCGCAATCATATGTGGTCAGCTTCCTACTGGCCAGCCCTTCGCCTTCGTAAGTGAAAGGTCTTGACGTACACCAGCATCGAGGGTTGTTTTCAGATCAGCCATGTAAGAATATTGTTCTGTGATCCGCCGTCATGATCAGTATGAATCCACCTTGCGAAATGCGATTCGGCAGACGACCTTGTGTCTCGACAACATACCTGGATACAACCTATAACACCAGATCAGCTCACTGTCATCCACTCACAAGTGGAATAGCAGACTAGCTTACCGATCATATGGGAACAGAACGGGCAGATCGCCCAGCATAAACTTCATCTTGTATCGTATTCACCTAATGGATTGTCTGGTCGAGAGCAGGTTGGTGACGATTGACGAGAGGGATAGTGAGGTCGTCAACGCCGTCGCTATCGCTATCACTAAGCAATTAAGCGATTGCCAGTGGATTTGCCGGGGGCAATGTACTGTTCGACGAGCTAGGAGGTCTACAGTACGGTTTCGTACGGTAATGTGATGGAGTTGTTATAAAGCCGGTTGTGAAAACATCAATGCAGGTCGTTGAGATCACCATCCAGGTTCAGTTGAAATCGCGTCAACCGGACATCACCACCTCCACTTTGGACATCCACGAATCAGTGGCAAAAAGCTCGAATAAATACGGTTGGATGGACATCATTCGTCGTACACACCCAAATGTATGTGTTTGGAAGGTTTGGTACAGTCTACTTGATGGGTCAATCCGTCGCTTATGGGATGAATACATACACTGCATTGGTCTACATTGCGCCTTGCAAGACTTCCTCCGATCGATGATTACGTTTCCCCACCCGCCTCAGCCTTCCTCTTCCTCAATACCCCACCTAGATCATGCCATGCTCCACCCACTCTAACCAAACACTTCATCCTTATTTCTTTCCCTGAGCCTACTCTACCCCCTCCTGCTAGTTTCAGCAACTTGACTGACGTCGGTTTCTCCCCTGCTCCAAACAGGTATTCCCCTTTCCACTCTTCATTATCTGTCCTTCTCTGACCTTTCTTCAAGGGTGCATCGAGTCTGCCTACAAATAGATCGAATTTCTCTTGTTCCAATATCTTGGCTACCTCTTGATCTAGTAGATCGTATCTGCTCGGTTGAAACGGTTGTAGGGTTTTGGAGTCAAAGTTCGAATATGACATCATAGATAGTCGGGAAGAAGGTCGAGAGGAACCGTTGGGTGTCGGAGAAGTAAGGCGGAAAGAGGAAGGTGGGGCTCGCGCGAGAGATTGTCGACCGCCTGTGGGAGCAGTGCGTGGGGTGGTCCCAGTGGAGTAGGTACGCGATCCCATCGTAGGGGTACCCACACTGGGACGAGGCTGAAACGCCGAGAACGAACTGCTCAAACGAGGTCTCGTTGATTCGGGTGTCTTCAATCCCATTCTGGATCGTTCAAGGTGTCCTTGTCCCTGGCTTGTCCGTCTTGTTCGACCAATGCTCGAAGGCTCAGTAAGCAATGTTTGTGAATGCGAATTCGACACCGTAAGTCCTGGTATCAAGCGTTCTTCCCCGAAATCGGAGTGGGCGGGAGAGATGACGGCTCTGCTGCCGGTAGGACTGTACACCGGTATTCTGCTTTGTCGTCTAGACGCAGTCGAGGTCACTGACGTGGTACTCGGGGTGGGGCTGACCGATCTTAGAAGTTGACTCGCCGAGTTCGTTCGACGACTTACTGGAGTCGTCATAGCTTCATTCCCATTACGGATCGAGCCATTGAGGACAACGGGGGCGCGTGTTCTCTGAGACTGAGGACGAAGGGTATTCTCTGGTGAAAAATTGGAGGGTATCGGTCTCATAGAAGGCGAAGCTGGTGGATGTCGTCCAAGCATCGATCTTGTCGAAGAAGACGAGACATTTGAAGACACTGATGATCGGTGACTACCAGGTGGTCCTCGCCCAAGCTGATTCGAGTACGGTGGCTTGTCATCATCGTGGCCAAAGTAATCAAGACGAGACTCTGATGAACCATAGGGCGATGTTAGGTCTGCTAGCACCTCAACGTCGCCAGGACTGGCGAGATATTTCATTTGGGAATTCTGAGAGACGATCAAGCGTATTCTGGCCTCGAGCTGTTGTAGATGTTTCTGAAGAGCGATCCATTGTTGGCTCATCTCGCTGAATCTGGGATATGTGTCAGCATGTCTGCACACAGGAGTATCGCAGTCGAGTATGGACGAACCTCCTTAAAGCTTCGCCGTTCTTTACTGGCCGCTCGGAGATACTCCTCTCTATCATCTTGAGTATCTTGTTGATGCTCGGCACGTATGTCCTGTGCAGAAAGGCATCGTTAGTATGTCTCAACAGCACGGCGTGATTACTCGCGACCTACTTGGTCATGGATTGGTGACTCTTTGCTAGCTTCTGTAGATCCTTGATGTTGGGTTGGTCATCGAATTGCGATTCGTAAGGTATTGGCATCTCCGGATTCGTTATCCGTTCGACATATCGCTATTCAAGATTTAGCGCAAGTTCAATAGTCACCCGTCCGAAGACTTAAACGACTTACCAAACATTCTGCCAAGCTCTTTCGGAGAGGGTCCATCATAGCTTCTGCTTGGTCGGACGTTCTACATGATTCATTAGCTTGACCGGTTCAAGTCTCATCGCATGTGACTTACGTCCTGAACCTGACCAACCATCCATCCTCTTTCATCTCCTCTTTTAGCAACCTATGTTGCTCCTCCGCCCTTTTCCAATCTCCCATGAGCTCCTCTACACCGTCTGAGAGATCGTTGGACCCATCGCCGTGGTATCGTGTGATGTCAGGTTGGAGTGCCGTTATTTGTGGTCTGAGAAGGGTAATGGTGTCCGTGAGACTTTGTATAAGGGTATCTATCCGGGAACCTGGGGCTGAGTTCGAATGGGGCTGTGTGATTGTATCTGGGAGAGAAGAATGTCGTAATTCTTGTATCTCTAGTGAGTCAAAGTCCCATCAGTCCAACAGCTACTGCAATCGACGACATTGAACTGACCATATAGTCTATCAAGAAGGATAGCGACCTCGTGTGTCAAGCTTTGTATTCTGTCGTTCAGAGCGCTACTGTAGTATTCAGCTTCGTTGTCTCAATGTCACTGCAAAAAGGACTTACGTGTATTCGAGACTGTGGTTGCCATACGAAGTCGATCCTTCCAATGCTGTATCGGCCTCAACGGCCGGAGGTTGTTCATGTTCAGGTTGATCCCTAGTTGGCGACCATTGTCCGACTTTAGTTTCAAGTGTGTTCGTCAAGACCTCGAGATCTGGAGCTTTGAAGCTCGGTTCCGTTCCATAGTCTATCGATATGTGCTGGACGAGCGAGGCCAGCTCGTCGTCTGAGGTCGATCGTTGCATTGTCCGAGTCCTTTGTCCGTAATTATGTCGAGTGGGAATTTCAAGTGGAGACGATATCGTTTCCTCTCTTGTTTGGGCTATATCATGTCGAGTTTTCAAGAAGGTGATCACTTGGGAGAGTTGCTCTGAACTGATGTCTGTGTGATATCGTTCAGACCGAGGACTGCACACAGAACACCTTTTGAGCAGCTTCTGATGTTGGTGGAGGACAATGACATTCCATCTCACAACTTGCAAACGTCACACGCGTCTCACCCAATCAACCTCCACTTTCAGCCTACAGTATAGATAACCATTTTGTAATAAACTGATTACAAAGCAGTTTTGTAATGAATCCTAATCTCAAGCGCAGGCCTTGTAGTGTAGTGAACCTTGAGCGGCGGTTAGTTCCGTTCCTGGAAATAATGAAGGGTAATGGGGGGAGGGGTACTACGGTGAGTGACGTTGAATACGCGCCATCCATTCAACCATCCATCCATCCATCCAGCAAGGTAAGTGACCAACTCAATCCCATCCACACTACTCAAATCCTATCTTGCATCTTTCCACCTTTCATCTCCTTCTTCTTCATCCTTTCATCCTCGTCCTCACTTGCATCACTGAAGCGGTGGTCTTCATTTCCCGTTCTACGAACTTCATACAGCAAAACACTACGCGCACTTGCATATCTCCCATCCGGCAATCTCCTAATCCGGACAACCAAATCTAAGCATACATATAGCAGTCGTTCTGAACTACATATTCAACGAATCTCATCCCGACTACTCCCTCACCAATATTCACACCATGTCTACCTCGTGGACGACCATCCTGAACGAGCTCAACCGCGATGTTGCGAGAGATCAACCAAAGGATGTGATTCAGTGGGGAGCTGACTGGTTCCAGTCCAAGCTGCGCCAGGAGGTGAGTCTGTCTTCGTCAGCTAGTCAGCAACATTCTGGCTGATGTTTGCTTTCTCAGCGCCAAGGGAGTAAACCCTTTGCTGGTCCCTCTTCCGCTCCTTCTCCTGCTCCTGCTAAGAGAGGACCGCCTGGAAGTATCGCCTTCTCTGCCCCTGGAGCAAGCGATCTTCAACCTCACACCCTTTCTCCCTTCTCCGAGTTGGGACCCTCTGACTCTCCATTCGGCGCCGGCGGTCCTCGAAGAGCTACTGTCCCTACCGGCTCAAACCTCGTTGCTCAACCCATTTTCTCTCCCTCGTTTGGTGGTGGTGGTTCCCCTGCTGAGAACACCTTCGCCGATCGGAGCCCGTTCGAGAGCGGAGGTGCCGCTCCTCAATTCAACTCCTCACCTTTTGGTCCAGGTCCTGGCGCTGCTGACGACGTGGCGAACGATGAACCTCCCATCCCTTCCTACGCTTTGGGCAGACGTACTTCCGTCTCAGCCGAATCCCTCGTCCCAACCAACCAACGATCTTTTGCTCCTTCTGGCGGACTCGAATCCACCATGGAGGAGGACGAGACTACGCCCAACCCTTCAACCGGTGCGATGCCAAGCTTCCCCAAGACGGACGAACAACTTGA
Organism: Kwoniella shandongensis; assembly: GCF_008629635.2. Taxonomy (NCBI): domain Eukaryota; kingdom Fungi; phylum Basidiomycota; class Tremellomycetes; order Tremellales; family Cryptococcaceae; genus Kwoniella; species Kwoniella shandongensis. Next base: position 1,052,052 of record NC_089288.1, read on the forward strand.
ACGTATTCGTCTAGCTATCCAACCCAACTTCTTGTTCCGAAACCTGGACGAGGATCAGGAGGCAGACGTGTTGGCTGCGATGAAGGAAGTCAACATCGGTCCTGGAGAGTTGATCATCGAGCAAGGTGCTGCGGGTGATTATTTCTATGTGGTCGAGAGTGGAACTTTGGAGGTGTACGTCAAGAAGGACGGGCAGGTCATCGATCCCGAGAAGGGAGACAGGCAAGGCTTGGGTAAAAAGGTCGCTACGTGTGCTGAAGGTAACTCGTTCGGTGAATTGGCTTTGATGCACAAGTAAGTGGTCTCAGTTTGCGTGCATGATAGCATTCGGCATGAGCTAACGTTCGTCTTTCAGTGCCCCTCGAGCTGCGTCTATCCTTTCCACCTCTCCTTGTACGCTATGGGCTCTCGACCGAGTCTCCTTCCGAACCATCCTCCTTGATGTGAGTCACTATGGCATCACATGCTAGACCGTGCTGACCCTGTCCCAGCACACCTCCCGTAAGAGAAGGTTGTACGAGTCTTTCCTCTCCGAAGTGCAGATTCTTGCTTCCCTTCAACCTCAAGAGCGAGCTAAGATTGCCGACGTTCTGGAATCGCGTACTTTCAACGAAGGAGAGGACGTTATCACACAAGGCGATGCGGGCGAGGAATTCTTCCTTATCGAGAGCGGAACGGCGGTCGCTATCAAGAGGGACTTGGATGGCAAAGAGCAAGTCGTGAAGAGGCTGGGCAAGGGTGACTACTTTGGAGGTAAGTACGAGTGTCCACTTTCATGAGGTTTCATGTCTGACACAAACGCGTTGCAGAACTGGCTCTTATCAACCGTCAGACCCGTGCCGCTACCGTCCGTGCCGAAGGACCCGAGAAGCTACGAGTCGCTGCTTTGGGCGAACAAGCCTTCACTCGACTGCTCGGTCCCGTCAAGGACATCATGGCAAGGTCCGTTAGCGAGCGATATGGTGTTTCGTCTGGCAGGGGCTCCGTGTAGACGATCATGTAGGATGTTAGGTATCAGATTATGCGATTCGATTATTTTCATATGTATTGCGTTGTTCCTATGTTTTATGGCCTCAAAGCGACGGCCATTACAGGCTTCACTGTTAGACAAATGTGGTTCACTCCTGCAACGCATCCCAGATGATCTAGCGATACACGCTTAGCATACATGATCCTATCATCTACTATCCAGACATAGCTTCATTCGGTATTCTTGGATATATGTCAAGTAGGTATAAGCTATATTGGTCTACTCCGCTAACTCTTCTTTCTCTTGTCACCGCTGGGGTATGGCTCGGATGTTCTACTTCCTCTCTTCCATGCTGTAGGGACTTGATTGGACTGCTCTTTCGATATCGCTCTTTGCCATTCGTTCCTTCGCACCCGGGAACCAGGTAGGGATCGAGATCGCCACGAAAGGGATAAATGCGAGGCTGCGTCATCAAAATGATCAGCACATCATTCGGAGCAAATCGAGATCTAGAAGTATCAAGAGCGTAAACACTCACAGCTCAAAAGTCATACTGAGTACCCAGAAAGCAGCGAACGACCTGACGATAGCATCAGGGTTGGTGCTGAATGTTTGGACGAGTCTATAGACTGCGACGACGATGAGACATGCTGATGTGGTGAGGATCCAGAGGAATCCACGAGTATCGAGGTGGAATTTGTGATACGTCCCAATAGTGGCGAAGAAGAGGATGACGACGGCGGCTATGTCAATTCATATGATTAGCATATTTGCTAGATACACTGCAGCGAATTCTAGTGGCTGCTGAAGTGAGTTACGCACCGACTGAGAGGATGACACTGGCTCTTCGGAGATCTTTGACAGTGTTCAATTTTGATGGATCTTTCAAAGCGTTGGATATCAACGCTGAGCCAATGACGGCTGTACCGATAGCTCCGAGAACTATCACCTCGAGCGCTCTACAATAGTACAAATCACGTCAGAATGCGCCAGGAGCCGAGATCACACAACACAAGCGTTGACTCACTGAGCAAGTCTTTTGACCCATTGTGGTCTTTCATCCTTTGGCAAGTCCGAGTCGATTTGGAGTTTGAAACATGCCGTCACGGCCGTGATCAAGAATAAGAATCCGACCGATACGAGGACCAGCTCAGCGACTAAGAAAAGGTCGCATAATGAGTCAGTTTTGCCTGTCACTTCCATCTCTTCGGGGTGCTTGAGCGTGTTACTCACTGAGCAGACCTTCACCATAAGAGTTCTTGGCCATGATAGCTCGAATAATGAGCATCGCAAGTCGAGCGGAAATGAAGATCGTTGGTCGAATAAGCACACTAGACCTATCCGCTTTTCGTACGAGTCGGAAGATCAATACCGGTACCAAGAGGATATACTATACATCGTGAGGGTCAGTGTTGCCTTGGTGAGTTTGGAGAAACGACTCACGATGATGAGGAAGATGATGGAAGGAGCGAGGTCTCGGGAAGTTGGGAAACCTCCGGTAAAGTTGATAGATCCCAGAGAGGCAGCATCAGAGAAATCAGATGATGAGGACGATGACATGGTGTTTGGCAAGATGACAGTTGGTGGTAGGGAAGTTGCTGTTAAGCTACAGTGAGTGTATTACTTGTGTATGAGGCTAGACTTGACTGTCGTTATCGCAGTTCGTATGTGCGACCGATGATTGATAGATGGTGTTGTTATGCTTGGCTGGTGCGTTGAAGTGATCTGACAGAACGTCTCTTATCTGTCCCATCTCCTGTCTTATATACATCTTCGGACCCCTTTCAACACATACTGGACCCTTTGTTAGAACGATCAGAAAGATTGGAACCGGTACCGGAGTCAGTCATGATCATGTCAGTATCCCACGCTAAGGACAGTGGTGGCTGTGTGCGCGGTTCCCACATCGCTGTGGTGAGGCTCCTTCCGGAGGGAATCAGTCGGTATCAGTAGTCGCAAATCGAGATTTGGCATCGCCTTCGCTTCCCAGCAAGGACTAACGCGTCAGTTCCCCTAGCCCTCATGGTGCAATGTAGTTAGAATCAGCTCTGCTTCAGTTACCCCTTCATTCGTTCGTTCGCTCCATTCTCATAGTTCCCACACCCCCAATCCTTCGCTACCGACACCGGGAGCGAGAAGATGTTTACGTAAAATGTGATTATCCCAGATCAACGCTTGCCTGATGCCATTAGGTGCGTGACATCAAACCGGGCGGTGGGGACCAAATAAGCCTCCGCATCGATGATTACCGGTTGCGTGATTTCATCGATTTTTCGATTTGTAGATATCAGTCTCACTGGTTTGGTGTAGTCCGTCGGAATAACGCATGATGACCGAGTCGGGATGCAAATAGAGTAGACGGTGAGAGACGGTGAGAGTGCTTATAAATGATCTTTTGTTTGAATCAGCCTCACTCCGGTATACAAGTCATCATCATCATATCCCATCATTTTAGAGTTATTAACACGAGAGAGTCGGTATCCTCCCTCATAGGCTGTCATCTTGTCACCAATACACTTCTGCCCTTACAAAAATACCACTTGGTCCCCGATTCTCTTTCTCGCCGCCGTAGACACGCATCGGAGGAGCCCGACCGGCATCTTTTCCTATTTACCTTTGACTCCCGACCAAACTTAGCCTTTGAGCAGCTCCAACAAAACTCGTGTCGCTGTCCTCAAAACGATGCCAGCAATGATGCCGGCTCGATCCACACACATGTCACACAACACTACGACTCAAGCAGATCTAGATCTTCTCTCCCTTCTCACATCGGACCAGTCGACCCTAGGTCCTTTATCCGGTGGACGAGGACACGCTGCAGTCACGCACACGCAGGAGGGGAAGAAGAAGGTCCTGCCCAGAAGAGATAGTCCGATGGACGCACTCATGATCAGTGCAGTAATTGCTGGGAGTGGACCGGTCACTAGACATCATTTCGGACATGGTATGGGTGAGTAGTTCACTTATGCACTAGGTCTGTGTGCTCCTGGACTGACCATTTTGACTTATCTGCAGCTCGACCTGGAGCATATGCGTCGTGTGACGAGTCTCGTCCGACCTCTCCCACTCATGAGAATGGAACGTTCGAAGCTCACTCACCGCCCAAGGTCATCATGAAATCCACACAAGCTCCTCGATCGGAAAGACTTCGTCTTGAACGAGAAGCGAGAGAAGCGGCCCTAAACAACAACACATCAAAGGACAGTGCCTTGTCTACTTCACCTACTTCCGCCATGAACATTCCTCGACATCCTTCGGACAAGGGTACAACCAGCCCACTTTCCTCTTCCTTCGGTAACAAAGATCGACCTCGACGTAAAATGTCAATGGACCCTACACCTGTCACTCAGACACTACAAAAGGCTTCACCTGTCAACTACTTCCACCCTAACTCGACCGGCATTCAGTCTCCTCCCTTGATGGCCTCTACCTCTGCCTCTGCCTCTGCGCGACCGAAAGTACGATGCATGGCTCGAACAAGGGTGCCAACACCGCACGGTGAGGTGTTCCTTCATCTCTATCACAACTCGCACGACATGAAGGAGCACTTGGCCATCGTTATCGACCCGATACAACTGGACCCACAGGCGAAAGCGGCTGCCCCTAGACGACGAAAAGAGATAAGGAGTAAAAGCTTAGACGAGAAGTGGAGGGAGGGCGAGACGGAGATGGAGAGACTTGTGAGAGGTGCCTATACAGGACGTTTACGACCTGGAGCCGAAGGTGGTCGGATTGAAGAGGAGACAGATGGAGACGACGTCGAGATGTCGCAGGCTGAGCAGGAGGTGGGGATCGATTCGCAACAGGACGTCAAGGCGTTGATTCGAATACATTCGGAATGCTACACTGGAGAGACGATCGGATCTATGCGCTGCGACTGCGGAGAACAGCTAGACGAAGCTTTGCGATCTATCGCTGAACCCCAACCTCTTCTCGCTGCCAAAAACCCGACTCACACGACCACCTCCCCGGAATCCCCCGGTCTACCTACACCGGTTCCCTCTCGACCTGAAACGCCCGCAGAGCCAACATATGTTCCCGGCCGAGGTGTAGTGATCTACATGCGACAGGAAGGTCGAGGTATTGGTCTCTTAGAAAAGATTAGAGCGTACAATTTACAAGACCTAGGTCACGATACGGTCACTGCGAATCTGATGTTGGGTCACGGTGCGGATGAGAGGAAATACGACGTCGCAGCGGAGATCTTGCGAGATTTAGGACTCGCAGATGAAGGCGTGAGATTGTTGACAAACAATCCTGAAAAGGTGGAGGGTCTAGGAAGAGAAGGTGTGAAGATTAGTGAGAGAGTGGGTATGGTCCCCAGAGATTGGACGATAGGACATGGACACGGACATGGTCTTGGACTGGGACATTCACAGGGTATTCTGCACGGAGCAGGTGCTGCGACGATGGGCGAGGAGGAGAAAGAGTACGAAGATTGGAGATTGAGAAGAGCAGGTGTGGGCTTGATAGGAGCAGGAAAGGCGAGCGGTCCAGAGTTGGAAAAATACCTGAGGACAAAAGTCGAGAGAATGGGTCATAGTGAGTTTTGTTTCTCTCAAAAATATGAGCAAAGGTTGCTGACAATGGACGGTATCGCAGTGATCGATATTCCAGACAAGGTGTGAGCTGGCGTGCGAGTCGTGTCAAGTTTTGGTATGGGATAGAAAAGTCATATAGTTGTACTAGTATAATAGATCTTGAGCATTCATCATATGCATAGGGTGTGTCGTATACATATGTCAGAACATAGATCGAGACGGAAATGTGCTTGCGAGGTCAACGAGTACATGTACCACTCAAACGGCCTGGGGTGTGCCAGAGTTGTTCGGCGCCTCCACCGAGCGAGTCCACAAGTTGGTTGAAATTTCCGTTCCCAAATGACCTATTGCAACTCCTTCTCCCTACTGCTTGTACCACTGGCAACTTTCGAGCAACTCTGACGTACGGTCACTCTCCTTCACATCTCCGTGATAACCCAAAGAAGTTACATCCACAACGTCCCGTATGATGGAAGGTAAGTCCACCTCTTCACCTGTCCATCTCGAAATCTTACCTTCCTCCACACCTTTCTGCTGTTATATCAATTGTCTGCTAACTCACTCACCTTCCGTGGAGTAGCCAAATCACTCGCTTATGTCGATACTATATATTCTGCTGATTCTATCGAATTCTGTCCCTGGGAAGGGTATCAAGATCTATTCATATGCGGGACATATCAAATCGTCAAACCTGAAGAAGCGCCCCCTCCTCCTGCTCCTCCTCTAAAGAACGCCGAGGATGACGATGCGGATTCAGATTCAGACTCTGATTCGATGGAGGAGTATGGTGGACCGAGTAAACCGACAGAGAGAGTGGGGAGGATATTGTTGTTCCAAGTAGGGGAGGATGGAGAGTCTTTGTGAGTATATCTCGCGACGGGATGTAATCCACACCCTTGGTCTGCACAATGTCCCTCGTGTATCGCCTTATCAGCCATTCACAGTCTTTCCATGCTTCACGAGCAGACTCAAACTTTTCTGTGTTGTCAGTTCTTTGATAGAGCACGGTGCTGATCAGCCCCACCTTGTAGTGAGGAGCTACAACGGATAGAAACACCCGCTATACTCGATACGAAATGGTCTCCTCATCTCCAAGGTGGAAGACCGAGCTTAGGAGTGGCCGATGCTAAAGGGCATATCACGATATACCTCCTCGACACAGAAACTGTGAGTTTGTCCATCCGGAGGATCCAAGACGATTCTTTGCATGTACTTTTCCAAGACGAGCTTGGACTGGTAGACTGGATGGGATTTGCACGCTGATGGGAGTTTCTGTGATACAGAGACGATTGGAGGAACAACAGAGGACAGATGTGGACGACGATACGACCCTCTGTCTCTCCCTTGATTATTCACATAGATTACACCCGTACGTGAAATCGAACGCTGTACAGCATCAAGCTGTACCACCCATCAGACAAGCTGACTTTTGCTCACCGCCAGATCCACCCAACCATCCATCATCACCTCACTATCGACAGGATCATTAGCCCATCTCGTCCCGTCTGAGACGGGGTACGAGGTATCGTCCACATTCCATGCGCACGACTACGAACCGTGGATTACGACGTTCGATCTTTGGGACACCAACATTGTCTGGTCAGGTGCGTCTGTCTGTCTGTGTGCCCTGCGTCTATTCTAGAGTAGTCGTCCGCAATCTGTCCTCGTCATAGTATCTCCGCGCTGAAGGGAAGAAGAATGACGTACTAACGTTGACTTGTCGCTGTAGGGGGAGACGACTGTAAGCTCAAACGATGGGATTTGAGAGAAACTTCAAGACCCACGCTGGTGAACAAGAAGTGAGCGCAACAAATTCGACGAGGGTCAATCTCCAATTGAGCTGATTTGGTCCTCGTGTTATAGCTTCGAAGCGGGAGTGACAACAATCACGCCTTCTCCACATACAGAGCATCTCCTCGCTGTGGGCAGGTGAGCCAACCCTCAGTCGGACTACGCCCCCCCTCCCCACTCTTCACAGGCTATGTCTAATCTGCTATTCTCGTTCCATCGCTAGTTACGACGAATCTCTTCGGATATTCGACGCTCGGTCTCCTCGACAACCCCTCACAACACTCCAATTAGGCGGCGGTATTTGGCGAACTCGATTCCATCCTTCTCCTTCTCGGAAGGGCGATATCCTCGTCGCATGCATGCATGATGGATTCAAAGTTGTCAGACTTGACGACCCGGAATCACTGCTGAATCCCTCTATCGATACACAGGAAAATGTAGATGTCGGAGGGGTAGTACGATCTTTCAAGGGTCATGAATCGTTAGCGTATGGGACGGATTGGTGTAGATTACCTCCGAAAGACCAACAGATGGGGGAGAGTCTGGTGGTTAGTTGTTCGTTCTATGATCATGCTATGCATCTCTGGCGAGGGTGATAAGCCCCTTGCTCGGTATAGAAATGGTATTTCCGGTAATAGTACATGAGCATACAATTCCGATATGCAGGTGAGAACCTCAAAGATCCTCCTCATCCTCCATCTCGTCGTCATCATATTCATCCCCGTCCTCCCCTCCCTCACCCTCGCCATCTGGCAAATCCCTCTCCTCTGACCCAATCCGTATCTCTTCGCCACCAGTCGGGCCTGCCCCTGGCCCTGCATCTCGTCGTTGTGGAGCCTCTTGGATCTGTTTCCTATACATATCGGCGAACTGTTCGCTTGTCGTCGCTTGCTCCCACGATTTGTCCTCTCGGATCTTCATAAATCGCGGGAAACGGATAGATAGACCTCTTTCGGAGCCGAGCAACGATGCAGCGGCGGGATACACTGGAGATAGCGTGATACTGTGATTGTTGGGTGTAATGTCAGCTAAACACTGTTCGCTCAATATGATTTTGCTCAATATGATGGGGGTAGCGCGATTTCTTCGGATATGTCGGTTGTTATGATGGTCGAAGGCCCACTCACTCTGCACCACGTATCTCCCACACTTCCGACGGTTCAAACCACACATTCGGTCTTAGTCCATTCGTCTCGTAGTATCCCAACATCGTAGTCTTGCTACAATGCTCTGGCATCCCTTCAGGTGGATACCGTTTGATCAAGTCTTTGTAGAAGGCGTCCGTGAAGCCTGCACACACCATGTAAGGTCAGCACGGATTCCTCCCTTTGTATTCCGCAGCCCTGATTTGTAGGAGCTTTCGTTGTGGGAGGAAACTTACCAGAAATACACTTGCAGACCGCTTCCAAAGCGCCTGTCTCTGGATTGTGGCAAGCGAGAAGGATAGGCGACCACCATCCGGCTTTACGACCTTGTCCCCACCATGCACCGATAGGTACGAGGTCGAGCGAGTCTCCAAGTCCTTCGAGGTAATCTGCACAAGTACGCAGAGGTGTTAGCTCATTGTGTCGCATCATCCGACACTGCATCCTATCTCGCACTTACCCTTCTTGACCTTGAGCCATCCTTGACTCCGCTGGTCAGGCTCATAAGTCGCTGGTAGAGGCTTTCTCTTACCACCACCTCCCTTCCCCTTCTTCCTCGGTGTACCAGTCACACTATTGATCCCATCGTCCTCATCATCTTCACCTGTGATGCCCTCTCCACTCTCCAATAGCTTCACCATCAAACCCTCGCATTTCTGCTCCACGACTTGCTCGAAGAACGCCTGCATTTCGGCAGGGGTGTCTGTCGTGCTTGTTGAGTCAAGAGACTCGACGTGCGCGAAGCGCGCTAGGGAGAGGTCGGAAGGGCAGGAGAAGGGCTCGAAGAGGGTGCGGAGGATGTGTCGTCGGTGCGAGAAGGGCGAGTCGAGCAACGTCTAGGAAGAATGTGTCAGCGTGGATGTTTAACGATGTCAGGAAATGTGGCCCACCGCATCATTGATCAACATCAGATCAAACGCGAAGACTCCAACCACGACTTTGATATCCTCGACCTTCACATCCTTCTTAGCTCGGTTTGACAGCTCCTGGAAAGTCCTATAGGCACCTGTATCCTTGTCGACCGCCACAATCTCTGCATCCATGATGAAGGAGGAAATGTGATGCGCGTGTAAAAGATCTATGACCTTCTGGGTAGGTATCGAAGCTTCGGCTGGAAAGGGAGTTGGCGGAGAAGGAAGAGGTCGTTCTAGCATGGCTAGGACTAGGTGACACACATCCGGATACTTTTCCGTCATGTCTTCGAGGTGTCTGCGAGCGAATTCGTCAGCCGATCGGCCTGGACAGTCAGCGCAGCAAACTCACCTGCTGAACAATCTAACCCAGACTTTCGACCCATCATCACCTTGAACCCATCTCCCACCACCATCATCTTCCCCTTCTGGTCCATCGAGACGAGCGTGGATCTGGACACGCTGTCCATCCAATTTCGCCTCGGCCGTGAAAGGCAACGTTCCCAGTCGAGTGAATACCTCATTGAGTGACCGCGTGATCGAGCCGAGCATAGGGGAAAGAGGTATGCCTAGTTCGACCATTAGCTGCCTTCTGTGCGGTGGCAATTCGGGAAGAAACTAGCTCACCGACGCTGACAGGAACTCTATCTTCCACGCCGTCCAATCCACCAGCGTCTAGACCTCTAACCAGATCTCCGTAATTCGGATGCCGAACATATACCTTCCTGACTGTCCTAACTGCTTCAAGACACCGTTCTTCCACTTCTTCACGACAAGGATCAGGTTCGATTTTCGGTCGCGGAATTCGCTTTTGACCTTTCTCTGCTTTGGGCGGTGGGGCAGGTATAGGTCGTACCGATTCGACTAGTTCGACAGGCATGTGCAACAGGGCTGTCGCTCGTGCCAGAGCGGTCAGGAGGGTCTACAAAGTTATCAGTATACGCTGACACAACATGGGAAGCTAGGTTCGACCTACGAGTCGAACGGCTCCTATCTGTTTGTCAAAGCCCATCAGCACTATCCCATCTGATAACGCTGAGTGGAACCAGCTCACCCGAAGATTACCAATCAAACTTCTAACCAAGAATCTCACTTCCTCCCCTCTAGCTTGCACCATCAACTTCCTGACGATGTCTCCCTTCACTTTACCGCTCTGACTGCCCTTCACTTTCGTCAATCCCAAGAGTCTCGAGTAGACATCGCCAACCAGTAAGGGAGATGGTTTGACCAGTGTCCTTAGATTGCTCTTCGCTTCAAAGGCCACATCCCCAGGATCACCCCATTTCTCCCAGAGTCGTTTTAGGTCACGCGGCTGCAGTCCGGACACTTCCTGGACGGCTTTGGTCAGGATCTGGTTCCCGATCCCGAGCTCACAAGGGAGATAGGAGGGGAGCAGGTGATTTGACAATAGATAGAGGGAAGGTGGTAGGTCGATGGGGGATGCATGGAGTAGCAAGTGCAGGAAGCTATAAAGTGCTCGCTGGATTAGTTGCCTTGTCACAGGCGTGGAGGGACACCATGCAGCTCACTTTGTGAGGACTCGCACGATGATGAGTCGGGATCTTGTACTTGAAACCTGAACGTATACGCCCACAAGGATACTATATGGTAGTCTCCCCTTCGGCCACTTCGACACATCAATCTGAGAAGGGCGAAACAAGAAAGCGTCTGTATCGAAGTCGATCGGCTCTACAGCTTCTGCTGTGACAGAAGTGATCGTAGTAGGCTTCGTGGGAGTCAGGAAAGGCTTGAGCTCAAGTTTGACTAGAGGTGGTGAAGGTGTTCGTGGGTTGGGGTTCTGAAGCGGTTTAGGAGCGAATAGCGGGGCGATAGGTTTAGTCTCAGCAAGAGTGGCCTGCTCTTTCTTCACGACCTTGCCTTTGGTAGAAGGGGGCAGAAGATGTTTGCTAGAACATGATCCGTTCACACCTGGTGGTTCTGAGTATGGTGGGTCGACCGAGACTATCTCGTCATCGTCCCCATCTTCTGGCTCATCGATAGACGTCGATCTTCCCTTCCCCTTTACATCAACCTTTCTACCTTCGTCCTCTGCCCATTCTTTAGCCAACTTTCTCGCCAGCTCCTCATCATTATCTTTATCGTCATCTGAATCATCGATACTGATCACACTTTGATCGCGTCGAGCTCCCCCTTGACTTGTCGAAGGTTTCGGTTTGGAGGGAGAAGAAAAGAATGACGAGATCGATGTTTGAGCGTTGGTCGTTGTGCTAGACTTCTTGGTCTTCTTCTTGGCTGGCGGAGGTGTGGATGGTTTAGCCTGTCGTTTGGGTGCCATGGTAGCACGGTGGTTTAGATGACACCACAGTAAGACAGCTACGGAGCATCACCACTGGATTGTTGTAAACAAGCATGGACGAAGTCGTAATGTTCATGAAATAGCTAGGGTGACATCACACATCGTCGATCGCAAGCAACCGCGTTCAATCGAAGATCACGTGACAGTGCATCAAGGTACAGGTGTCGCGAGCCTTTCCTTTTCGACGTGCCTATCATCATCTTGCCGACGACGTCGACGTGGACGCCTGCGATCAGATCTCGTCGGCTTGTTTGCTTCCGAGTTGGAGTACGAGTACTGGATCCCGGTACCCAATCGCACATGTGATGTTTTGGTATGTTTTGCACAGGTTGAAGGGAGACCCACAAAGGGTCAGCTGAGAGATTGAATTGGGAGGCGAACTAGTCACACCCCTGATGAATCATCATGAATGGTGTAGCATAAAAAGTAGTCGTTCCTACACTACCACCGTAATTAGATGTCCTGTCCGTGTCTGTCTCCGTCTTGGTAATGCGAAAGAAAGAAAGAATGATCGGCCGTTGACGGATGACCGGCAACTCCGGTGTATACTCACTGTATAACTTCTAAATGTGGGATCAAAATTTCTAATTCCAGCGCCATGTCGGTTCTGCCGAATCTGTTTCTGTTGTTGCAAACCTTTCCTTTCCGTCGGAGATCCCCCATTTCCCTCGGTTAATTCGCCATTGATCAACGGTGACCGAACTGCCCATCGGCGTGATTCATAATCAGACTCATTCTCTCCCTGTTTGACATGGTCCAAGCTTTGGCAGACAGATGTGTAGAAAATAAAGTGACGATCACATGTGCATATGTAGTGTTTCATTAGAGTGATTTGTACTGTACCGCACTGATGAATCGTGAACAGCTACAGTACGCGCCAGGGAGATAAACAGAGACCTGGAATCAAGAAGACAGATTATTAACCTTTCGGAGTCAATTTGACTTTGCGAGTTGGAAAGTCACCGTCCGTCTCGGTCAAACCCAATGAGACAGCCCCGTATTCGGAGATAAAAAGCAGGCGTTAAATTTGATTGCTGGTTGTTACCCTTAATGCCATCTCTCCTCTCCCCTGTCCCTTTCCCTTTCCCTTTCCCTTTGAAGCTTGTATGGCGCTAGATCGAGGAAGCGGCAGAGGTTTGCTCTCTTTTGCATCCGAGAGTGCGTACAGTTACGTTCTGTAAGAGAGAGAATGAACACCGAGTGAGTGTCCCCCCCTTCTACAGTGACAGGTGAGTACCGTCGATCATTTTCAGTTTCAAGGGAGAGAGAGAGAGAGAGAGAATTAGAGAGAAGATTGAGTATGCTATTACTGTACACACATCATACAACACCATCAGCATCATCATCATTCACACGCATATAGAAACATTGAAACACATACATACACAGCAGTGTCCTACCCATACCACATTTGCATACATACATACATCAATCATTAACGATCAAAAAACACACATATACATCTCACCCAGATCAACCTCTCGACATGGCCGATTCAGCACCGTCCACGCCCAGCAGTGATACCAGTTCGAACAATCGACGCAAAACTTCCCTCGAGTTCATCATCACACGACCTACCTCTCAATCAGGTTCATCGTCCACCTCAACACCTACCATGATCCGAGATGGCATCGCCCCCGTGTTTCATCCTGCTCCAGCGCCCAGTACGCCGACGCCCAAACCACAAACCACATCATTGGCATCTTCATCCTCGGCGCCCAAAGGCAAAAAGACGCTGGAATCTCTTCCGCGTGAATTGCTTGCTCTTGTTGCCTTTCACCTCGTCGTAGATGATCAAGGTTACGGCTCACATCCTTGTTCACTTCTCCCATTTCTACACACCTCTCGGACGATACATGAAGCAATTTCATTTGACAACAATCCACAGTTATATCACCGACTCTTCCAAGCGACTTTCGATTATGCCGCTCTGGATAGAAGATATAACTGGATGGTACAGCACCTTTCGACCCAGGCAGGGAAAGGGAAGAAATTGTTCAACCTCTTCGCGGATCCAAGGAGCTGGGCGATAGATTACAGATCGAGGTGGGAGAGTTGTATGAGGATGAGAAAAGTGGCGGAATATAAAAAGGTGGAAATACCGGGTGTATGCGATAAAGCGACCTTCATAGCGGACCTATGGAACGTTTGGTTCTTATTGACAGAAGACGGTAAGTGTGAGCCTGCTGCTTTGACGAACATAACCTGGCCTTGCTGACCATGAGTACGATGCTAGATGGGAAGAATCTACGATTTTTGAACGGCCGATGCCATTTGAAAGAGTTTCTTGGCACATATTACAAGGATAACTTGTTGAAAGAATCGCTCGTACCTGGGTATCCACGAGAGACGGGTGACAAGTCGCTTGCTATTTGGTGTTCTTTGTTCGCAGGTATAGGTGAGTAATGCATGACCTTTCCGAAAATGATCAAGAGAACGGCTGATTGAGCTTTCATGCTATCCTCAGATACCATCGGCGAAGACAATGCCGCAGAGGTGGACGAGAAGATCTTCATGCTTCGTCCGTATGTTTTCGCATGCGCAAAGGTAAGTTGGCGAGGCCCTAACTCTCAACTACAGTGAAAAACTGACGTGCGCCCAGTACGACGTGACCTACGCTCCTTGGCATCATCGCAAGCTGCCGTTATGTGCTCCCGACTGTACGGATCACGAACCCGATCTAACATTACGCAGCAAGGCGATGACCTATAAACGATTCGGCTACAGCTGGAAGCGTGTCCCACCTCACTTCATCCTCGGTGTCTATGTCGGATTTATGCGTCTTCTGGAACGACATTCCGATCGAGTCGGTCTCAAAGCCGGTAGTTCTACGTTCTCCAGCACTCCGTTCGAAGCGGGGCTTCCGGGGCTGTTCTCAGCTATCCAAACAATGGAATCACCTTTGCACGACAGAGAATGGCAGAGAAATACAATGTGTCAGGATCCCCATACGTCTCAGGGATTGCCGCCTCTCACATATCGTGGGCAAATACAAGGCTATTGGCGCGGTAAATTCTTGTTCTATGATTTCGACCTCTACCGACAGATCCTCGCGGGTGATATGAGAGGAGTTTACACTGGCACGTTTGCGGAGCAAGTTGCGGAGATGGAGTTGAAAGAGACGATGGTCAAAGTGAGAGAGGAAGATGTCGGCGGGAAAGGACCGTTGTTGTGCGCAGGCTTCCAAGAAGAGGGAGGAGAGACAGACGAAGAACAAGAGAGGATCCAGGCGGGCTATGGGAACGAGCTCTGCGATGACGCGGATGAGGTGGAAAAAGGCTGGACAAAGGAGATTTTGATCAGCGGAAGGGTGAGTGCAGAGCGAATGATGACATGGCTAATGAGTAGTGTCGTACCAGCTGGGGATGGGCCAAAGTGAGAGGCAGAGTGAGGTCGTGGGATGGATTGGTCATATTGGACTTGCATTATTCCGTACGTTGTGACACATACACACGGTCATGTCCTTGAGCTGACGCATCCTACACAGCGCCACGTCATGGGACGATGGTTGTGGCGTGGTTACCTCCACACAGGAGGGTATATGGTCGGACGATGGCGGGACTGCTTCACCCCGGAGAACCTCCGAGGTGAGAATCCATCGCCCCATTGAGCAGACGACGTCAATCTGAACTGTGTGCTAACGTCCCCTTGTTGTCAGGTTATGAGGGCGCCTTTGGTCTAATTCGTGCCGGCGATACTCTATATCCCGATCATTTCCCTAAGAAGATGGAAGATTCACTTGGCGTGAATCAACCGACACCTGCTGCGGCCACCGCATCGACAAGTTCACAAAATGCGAACGGCACCGGCGGTGGAGGTGGAGGTGGAGGAGGTACGGGCAGAGCACAAGTGACTTTACCAGATGTGGCTGCTTTGGATCAGAGAGGTAGTTCATCCCCTTCCCCTGGGGTTAATGCGAGTGCTGCACGAACGGCGACGGCTGCGACTCAGTGATATTACAAGAAAGAGAAGGGAGATGGCGTCTAATTCAGGGTGCTGTCTCTATTGCATATACATAACGATACATATGAAACTTGACGAAGATACTATGCATGCCATGTTTGCGACGTGTGGGAAGCCTTTGTAAGCGGTGACTAACGCCTAGGTGGAGGCGGCAGAAGAAAGGTGACTCTCTCGAGACTGCTCATGCTTGTCTACCTTGTCGCTTGATGCTGCACATAGAAGACGTCTTTGGTATGTACGTCTGATGTTGGTATATACAGATGCGATAAGAGTGATGAGTGGACTCACTACTTTCAAGTCAATTCAAGTCAAGCGGACACAATTCGAAGAGTAAACCAAGCCAAAACTGAACCGGTCAATCAAAGGGCCGGGAACCGTATTATTGGCAGATCTCGATCTATCAGCTGTAAGTTAACGTTATCAATCCAGTATCAGTGACGTAGGGGACGATATTCCACTACGTACCCGTCAGATCAATAGCATCAATAGCGGGATTGGCGTAACGTTCCTCGATAGTGATGTCAAGGACAGAGTTGGTTGATATACATGTGCTGCATAACAGATAAACAGCTCTTCCAGATTAACAACTGACATTCATTCTCTCTCTCTGTGTCACTATACATCGCATAAAAAGCACAAACACAAAACAGTATGGTATGGCAAATTGACCTTTCGGGAAAGTGTATCGTTGTGACGGGTGGTAATCGGGTGAGTCGGGTCGAACCATAACGAAACGACAGAGGGGTGGAGAGTTGACAAGACCGTGTTTGGTTGTGGATAGGGTATCGGTCTCGCGATCAGTCATCAAGTAGCACAAGGTGAGCTGAGCCCCAATTCCTGCCCCACATCAGGTAGATGCTCGACTACGCTGGACATTCACGACACTCGATTTGTGCCCGGCGATCCTGGCTCTTTGATTGATGTGAGATTGTTTTGGTCACAGCCGGCGCACACGTCGCGATCCTCTATAGGCAGAGTGAAGATGCTCCAGAGATAGCTAAGGGTATTGCAGAGAAATATGATGTCCGATGCGTCGTGAGTGGCTCTCTGACTCTCTCACCCTCTCCCGCGGGGCTCCTCTGGACAAGCGGTCCTGGTGCGATCGATCGACATAAAGAACCACTTTGATGCACCAGGCATCCGTTCAGCACGCAGCACATATGGATACTTACTTGTTTGGTTCTCTCTTTGCTGACTATCTACCATTGTGATATGTATTCCAGGCATATAAATGCGATGTGACGGATCAGAAAGCGGTTCAAGAATTGTTCAGGACTATCTACCATGATGTCGGACCTGTTGGCGGTGTGGTCTGTAACGCGGGTGAGTTCCAACTACACCCCTGCTCCTCGCTGTAATTACACTTTTACTGGCGCTGACCGCCTTCCCACGACGTCAGGCGTCAGTCACCACAAGCCCGCCTTGGAATATACCAAGGAGGACTTTTACAAGACTTTCGAACCCAACGTGTGGGGTGTGTTTGTCGCTGCTCAGGCAGCTGCTTTGTAAGTTCACAACGGTCAAAGGCATCATTCCCGGCGGAAGTGCCGTGTTGACGTTCTCACTACATCATAGACTTTGGAAAGAACACCAATATCAGAACGGTCGTATAGTCTTCATATCGTGTAAGTGTGTTCATATACGGACCAAGGCTTCGCCGAACGGAGACTGACTCGTCGTGTCGATCTTTCGTAGCTGTCTCTGGCACTGTCGCCAACAAGGGAATAGCGCAAGCCTTTTACAACCCGTCAAAGGTATGTCGGTACTGATGAAGTCAATAGACGGATAGAGTGAGGAGGAACGCTAATCCTGAAGCTTTATTATAGAGCGCTCTGACAATGCTCGCCAAGGCTTTGTCTATGGAATGGGCCCCAATGGGTATTCTTGTGAGTGACATGACATTAAATCACGTCACGAACGAAGCTTACCACCTGCTTGTGTTCGATCGGACAGGTCAACGTCGTTTCTCCTGGTTACGTCGAGTGAGCCGCATTCATACTCGCCGTATTTCATTAGTCAGCTGACATATGCTCCTTCCAGCACCGATATGAACCAAAGTCTCCGAGACGATGCCAAAGCTAGGAAAGAGGTTGAGGATGCAACCTTCGTTGGTAGGCTCTCCACTCCGGACGAGCAAGCCAGTCCCACCGTCTTCTTCCTCTCGGACCAAGCATCTTGTAAGTGTTTTTGTCTAACCGTCTCGCGTGATCAGTAGGATGTATCTCGCTGATCGCGGTATTCCTTTGTATTTCGCAGATATCACTGGCTCAGAGTTGATTGTCGATGGAGGCTACTCGGCCTGGTAGATTGTAGACAATTCATATACAATACATCCCAAGAGGAGAGACACAGACAAGCAGAAAAGAAGAGAGAGAAGTAGGCAGATAAGAAGTGACCGATACGAAATATAAAACTCGATTACAAGATGCATGTACATTGCCGCATCCTGATGATTAGCGGGATCAAATTCAACTCATTTACCAGCAAATAATAAACATTGAAATTAGAAATTATTTTCACTCGGAGCGCGTCTTTTGACGGATGGGTGACAGACTATAGTCGTTCACTCCTACATTTATTACCACATCTCAAATCGCAATTCGTATCTCCAACATTCATCTGTAGCTTATCTCCTTGTCATCTGCTACGGAGCTATAGTACATATTTGGTTCTCTCGTGTATCATGTCATCAGCCGAAGCTGAGAGGAAACGGCGCGTGAGTTACTTTCTTGTCGCTGAAGTACGAACGACGAGTTTAGCTAACCTCGCGTCAACTTTCCCGTTTGCTGTTATTTCAGGAGGCGCTTCTCGCTCTCAAGCTGAAGAAGCAGAACAAAAGTGTTACTCCTCAGCCTTCCAGTCTCAGCGACAGATCATCACCTGAACCTTCGACGGTGCTTGTTCCTCCCTCTTCTTCTCCTGCTGCTGCTGCAGACTATTCCAATCGATCGTCTTCGAAATATTTCCCTTCCGCCACCTCAAATGGGAACGGAACGAGGCTCACCTACGGAAATGGGATTGCTAGTGCTCCAGCTCCAGCTCCGGCTGGCGTGATACCGTCTTCGGGGATAGGGAAGAAGGTCGAGAATGGTCATGGTGGTGCTCAAGCTTTCTCGGGTAGTCCTCAAGATGTATTGAAGGCCTTACATAGTCGTCATGCCGCCACCTCGCACTCAAACGACCAACAACCCTCCACCTCGACTGCAACTGTATCTCTTGCCGACTTGTCACCATCGTCGCCGAAACCTCTCAGTCGACTGAAAGCTCGGTATGCCGATCCTGACGAGGTCGATTCCCCTACTCGTACATCCTTCGCCTCCCCTTCTTCGCCTACCTCTTCAAGCTCCAGACAACCGAGTCTAGTCCTTGCTGCGCGATCACAACAGGAGGATCAGGAAGGGTTACTAGCTTCAAGACTACAGGTCCAATTCCCAAACGTGACGAGAATTCAAGTCTTGTCAATCTTGCGGAAATATCCAGACAACCCAGATCGCGCTATCAACCAGATCCAACATATCGATAACGTTCGAGCTGCCCAACAAGGATCTCCAATCGCTTCTCCTTCCTCTACAACCTCTTATCGACCTTCTGCAGTCCCACCTTCCGCCCCGCTCCAATTCGTCTCGGCGAAGCCTAAATTACCAGGGCAAACTCGTCCGACCATCGTACAGCGACCCTCCCAACCACCACCGATACCAGTAGTGGTCAAAAACCGAGTCCCGCCCAAGCCGAAGAAGAACGAGAAATCATCGATTTACGCGAATAGAGCTTCGAATGGGAAGAGGAGGGATCCGGACGAGAGCGAATCAGCGAACGAGGCGTCGGATGCGGAGAGTGATGGGAGTTGGTCAGGAGACGAAGGGAGGAGGAGGAAAAAGAGAAAAGGAGATCCAGAGGTCGATGCGGAGGGAGAAGCGCTTAAAGCGTTCAACGAGGTTGAAGCGGACGTGCTTACAGGGACTATTGGTGAGTTTTACTGCAACGGCAACGGTGGTTTCAGCTGACAGATCAATCTGTAGCCTGCAGTGCGGAGCAAGCAGCTACCATCATACGACTACGACCGTACGAAGATGTGGAAGACTGTCGACATAAGCTAAACAAGGCCCGTGGTGTATCTGTCAAGCTATTTGAACAATATACCGAGATCATGGAAGGTTACGTCCAGATCGACGCTTGTCTCAATCGATGTGAAGCGATCGCCACCGACGTTGCCAACACTTTGGCCGTATGGAGAGGCGCGTCCATCGCTCAAGATAACAGCGTCATTGGCACACCTCGTTCTGACGGATTGAACGATGTCAAAGTCGACGTGGCCAAGGTGTCGGAGTTGCTGAGGAACGAGACGGATATGAAGAAGAGGAAGATCCTAAGCAGTTACATCCAAACTCAACCGTCGACACTGAGCAAGGGCACAGTGTTGAAGGATTATCAGTTGCTGGGTGTCAATTGGTTGAATCTTCTCTATTCGAAAAAGATCGGTTGTATCCTGGCAGATGAGATGGGTGAGTCGGTCTGCGGCTGTTCACGTATAGAACGGGGTTAACGCATATGCTTGACTGAATACCAGGTCTCGGCAAAACCATCCAGGTGATCGCGTTCATCGCAGCTCTGAAGGAGAGGGGAATCAAGGGACCTCATATGATCTTTGTACCGTGAGTTTACTCAGTCACTAGCAGCAGCTGACAAGCAGAGCGTCCACCTTGGAAAATTGGACAAGAGAATTCGACCGATTCGCACCCAGCGTCGACGTTCAGACATATTACGGATCTCAAGCCGAACGAGCTAGTCTTCGAGATGACCTCAAGAAGAGGTTTAGATCAGGCAAATTGGAGGTCGTGCTGGCATCTTATACACAGGTGACATCAGCGGACGATTTGAGCTTCTTCAGAAAGAAGATTGAATTTGAGGTGAGTTGAGCATCGTAGTCATAGAGAGCTGGGTGCTGATTGGAGAACTTGGACTCAGACATGTATCTATGATGAGGGTCATCGATTGAAGAGTTGTACGACGAAAGCGTATAGCGATCTGCTATCCATCAAGCCGAGGTGGCGATTACTCCTCACAGGAACACCATTGCAGAATAACTTGCAAGAGCTGGTCGTACGTGATCGACCTCGCATTTTATCTGAAATAAGCTGATTGTTTTGCGCTGCCATTAGTCCCTCCTCATGTTCATTCACAAGGACACCTTCACGGATGCTGAACCCTATCTCCGAGCGATCTTCAAATCTCAAGGTCACGCCAGTCTCCTATCGCAACAACGGACATCCCGAGCGCGAGCGATGTTGACACCCTTTGTCCTTCGACGTCGAAAGGCAAATGTCTTGACCCTGCCACCCAAACACGAGCGGGTAGAGGAATGTGATATGACCAAAGTCCAAGCGAAACTTTACAACGAGACAATGCAACGGTCCAAAAAGGTCCTGGCCGAGCTGTCGGACGATCTTTTGGATGCTGTTGCGGTAAATGACGAGGTCGCCAGTCAGAAAAAGCCCGGTGCGAAGAAAGCTGCCAAAGGGAAGAAAGTGCAACCCGCCGGAGGAAACAGTTCGAACATCCTTATGGATCTGAGAAAAGCGGCGAGCCATCCGTTATTGTTCAGAAGGCATTACACGGATGCCAAGATCAAGCAGTTGGCCAAAGAATGTCTCAACACCCCGACGTATTGCGATTGTAATCTGGATTATGTGATCGAGGATCTTGAGGTGGGTGAAGCAACAACAGGCTGTAAGGACGGGAAGCTGACGAGTTGTGAACAGTACATGAGCGACTACGAGATTTCCAACTTCTGCTCGACCTCGATCGAGGATGTGAGTGTTACTCTGCTGTCTTGTCTACGCGGAACATGAGGACTGACGACAGCGATAGGAACTGCGCAAGCACGCTTTGGAACCGACAGCCTTCCTTGAAGGAGGCAAGATTGTTGCCTTGCAAAACATCATCGAATCGTCGAAGAAGGATGATAAAAGGATCCTCCTCTTCTCGCAATTTGTCATGATCCTCGACATCCTCGAGAAGGCATTAGACCACCTTGGCGTCAAATACACTCGATTGGATGGTCAGACCAAGACGGACGAGAGACAAGGGTTGGTCGATGAGTTTAACGATGATCCGGAAATCACGGTCTTCCTGCTTTCAACGAAGGCGGGTGGTGTTGGGTGAGTGGGAACGCAGTCAATTCTGAATATAGCTGAGGGATTGTCGCTGACATGCTTTTGACTCGCGATGCAGTATCAATCTGACCGCCGCATCGGTCGTCGTGATCTATGACCAAGATTTCAACCCTCACAACGATCGACAAGCTGCCGATAGAGCATATCGTATCGGTCAAGAGAAGGAAGTCGAGGTGATCAAGTTGATCACAAAGGGATCTATCGATGTGGGTCACGAGTGTCGTACAGTACAACGAGAATCCCAGCTAACGATATTTCGGAAATTTTTCAGGAGGATATGTTGGCCATCGGAATGACCAAATTGCAACTAGACGATGCAGTAGGCGGCGAAGAGATCACATTAGATGGTCAAGATGGTTCAGGAGCAGATGACAAGACTGCAAAGGAGACAAGACGAAGTTTGTTGACGACATTGAGAAACAAGTTCGTAGCAGTAGGAGGCGATGATGCGATGGAGGTGGTCAAGGAGGAGCAAGAGGTAGGCAAATCTGCACCTGGATCTGTGAAGAAAGCGAGGGGTAAAGGAGCGACGGAAGTGTAGTCTAGTGGAGGATAGAACAGTGCAAGTGCGAGGTGTATAGAGTGCCCTTTGTGTGGTCTACATGTGAGGAAGGAGAGGAGATAGATCACCAGATGAAAGTGTTGTAATTTCAACATTGAGCGATGAGCTGCAATCGACACTTGGACCACATCGCTAACATGCATGGACCATCTCGTTGTCGTTTCTATAGTTACATCATGTGCCGAACATTGATAAGCCGCGCATATGTCTGTCTACAGCTGCTCGGAACTGTGTAGGGGGAAAGGGCGATCAGCGACCCGCCACGAGATCATAGAAGAGGGTGATGATGGCATGGATCATCATCGACGACGGAACAAAACAACGAGCCACTCACCTGATCGTTGTCGATACCCTCTTCTCTTGAGTCCATGACCACCAGAGGATTCCTAACCACATAATCGACAAATGGACCGACATACAATTGTCTCAGGACGAAGCGTAATGAGTCGGAAGAAGGGTCAGAGAGAAGGACGAATTTGTAACCTGTGATGGTTTCGTAGAGGTGGAGTTTGTATTGTGAGGTGGAGTAGGAGGTGAACGCTTCTTCGCTGTGTGTAGAAGGGCGAGCACGTTAAGGGAAAGTGGTCGACAAGAATAGAACCGAAAGGGAGAGTGTAGGGAGACAGGACAACGAGCAGACCAGGAAAGTTGTGAGGAGTTGAGACAAGAACAGATAATGGCAAGACAACGAAGATGATATGGTCTGATCAGCAACACCATCATTACATCTCAGTGTTATTCGTTCCCGACTCACCGCCCTGATAATTTCTTGACCATATTTCTCAACGACAGAATCACCCCATAAACCAACTTTGCCTCCTCATCAAACGGTAATCCTTTCGGACCCCTTGTCGAACTACCTCCCACTCCACTACCTAACCCATTCATCCCTCCACCACTTCCGCCTCCATTGATCTGACTTTGTAATGACGATCTGTTGTTGTTATCTGAGAATATGGATTCGCGACCTGTCGTCGTCGTATTGTCGTTACCGTGTTGGGCTTGGGAAGACGGGGGAGGTAATCTATGAACACCAGCTTTGAAGGATGGAGGAGGGGGCGGTCGAGCAGATCGAGTTCGGTGCCAATCTTGGTAGTAGATGCATTCACAGTGACTAAGCACGTGAGACACTCAGCTCTAGATCGAGTGAAGTAGACACAAGAGCACATACCGGTCAAATATGTATAATGAGAAAATGGTCATGTTGACAATAGACGGACGACGCGAGAGGTCCGGTGGGTTCGTACGTTGGAGAATGTCTACTGATCGGTTGTGTTCGTAGTTCTTCCTCTCCAAGTCTTCTGGCGGAATGATGGATCAAGTAGGGAGCTGCTTGGATTTAGATAAGACGAGATATTAATGATGAATGTAATGAACGAGGAAACAAGTTGTCATTAACCTCCACGCGAGTGAACGAGCGAACGAGTTGACGGAACGCGTTCCTGGAAATACACTATATCGACGGTAACCATCTCCCACTTCGATTGCAATCTTACTTGTCAACAATTAACTCTACGATACTTTTCCCTTCAGCTGTTCAGCTACAGTCGTTGCACGACCGACCTCCTCTCGAGCTCACGATGGGATATCAAGAAACGATCTCCATCTTTTGGGCCAAAACATACGACAAACTCCGTTTCCCAACTCGTTTCACCCGCGATATTGTCTGGGGCGTTGTTCTAGGTATAGGATTATCATTGTCCTCCACTTCTGCAGCATGGTATTTCCAAGATTGGAGGAGACGGAAGGCGATCAAGAGAATACCGCCTAGACCGATAGAGTTGAGGAGCGATGAGATCGTACCGGGGGTTATTGGATTGATAGGTGAGATTGGACGAGATCTGTCTGGTGGAGATATGTTGACTTGACGATGTATACAGGGAATACACCCCTGATACGGATAAATTCGCTGAGTGATGCTTTGGGCGTCGAAATATTGGTGTGTATTCCGAATGCTTGTTATACTTTTCGTGCTGACTATGGTCGTGCAGGGCAAAGCAGAGGTATGTCGACTCCAGAACTAATTCACAATAAATAGCAGTAATTTCTGACTGGACGAGCAGTATCTGAATCCGGGCGGATCCGTCAAAGACAGAGTAGCATTGCAAAGTAGGTCATGTCTTCAGGAAAGCCGAAGCTGGGGGTGTGCTAACGAAGCGATCTTCAGTAATCGAGGATGCCGAGGCTCAAGGATTATTACATCCCAATACCGGTTCAGTTTTGTTCGAAGGAACGGTGGGAAGTACAGGAATCTCACTAGCTACCGTTGGAAGAGCAAAGTGGGTATCTCATATATTTGGGTGAAGCCAAGGACGCTAACAACCAGCGGTAGGGGCTACGAATGCTGCATTATTATGCCGGACGATGTGGCCATCGAGAAGGTGCAAGTGCTTGAGAAGCTGGGAGCAAAGGTGGAAAGGGTTAGACCGGCCAGTATTGTGGACGAGAAGCAAGTGAGTGGGTTTTGGGTGATTTGAATGTCAAGAACAGTTGCTGATGCCGGTCGATTGTCTCTGGTAGTTTGTCGTATGTTATCGTCTACACAGATCCGTGCCAGGAAAAGTACTGATGTATCCTTCAGAACCTCGCCCGGAAAAGAGCTCTCGAATTCGGTGCTACGGAATTGACAAACATCCCTGCTCACGGTGACGAACTCGCCATCTCAACCCAAGCCGAACCGTCCGAAGTCGAACACACTACCGATACGGTTGGGGATGACGAAGACACATCCCTCATCCCTCATATTTCCTTACCACAGATCCTGAGACCGGCGCTCGAGACGAAACCAAGGGGATTCTTCGCGGACCAATTTGAGAATGAGAGTAATTTCCATGCGCACTATAAGGGGACTGGACCGGAGATCTTGAGACAGACTAGTGGGCGTTTGGATGCGTTCGTCAGTGGAGCTGGTGAGTACTACATTCATTTTCGCTTAGGGGATAACAAGGGTTAACGGTGTATATAGGTACTGGTGGGACAGTTGCGGGAACTGGAAAGTTCCTGAAGAAGGCTTTGCCGGATGTAAAGGTCGTGTTGTCAGATCCAGAAGGTGGGTGATTTGTCTAGCCTGATATGTGGCAGCTATGCTTACAGAGTGGGAACAGGCTCTGGACTATATAACAAGGTCAAATTCAATGTCATGTTTGATTTGAAGGAGAGCGAGGGAAAGAAGAGAAGACATCAGGTGGACACGGTCGTGGAGGGCATTGGTGGGTACAGCATGACTGCAATTCAACCGTAGCGAGATTGCTGAAGCCTCCCCTGCAGGAATCAACAGAGTTCGTTATTCATCACTACTCATCGAGGCGATATTGACGTTGCCCACAGATAACACAGAACTTCTCCTTGGGGTTGGACATCATTGACGATGCGTACCGGTACGTTTCCTGGCGGTCTCGATAGCTATCCCGTAGCTAACAAAACCTTTTAGTGTATCCGATACTGAGGCAGTCGCAATGTCACGATATCTAGTGCAGCACGATGGCCTATATCTCGGCTCGTCGAGCGCGTGTAATCTCGTCGCGTGCGTGAGATTAGCGAAAACACTGAGTCGAGGGAGTAGAATAGCTACGATCTTGTGAGTCATGATGATCGCTCGAATCCGGCATGGAGCTCATGAATCGCATCTGCGTGGCTAGGTGCGACTCTGGTGCTAGACATCAGAGCAAGTTCTGGTCAGACGAATATCTGCAAGCGCACGACATACCTATAGACACAACTATAATTGATCAGCTATTAGCATCATAGCATGCACTTACAATCCACAATTTACTTGCTGGACGACATTTCTCGCTGTATGATGATCTGCCTTCCGCCTTCTTTTCGACCCAGTGCGATCGATTTGGCGCCATACCAGCAATTTCGAGTACCCCTTACCCAAGATTAGAAAGGGTGTGCTCCTTCTTTTCACCAGTCCCATAGTCAAGGGGTACTCTCATTTGTCTTTCACGCTTGTCTATGTTCATCATGACGTGGCCGACTCATTCGGTCCATTCATCATGCTGACACACAGAGAAGGAACGTCTGGATAAGTCTTCCAGTCGTTTCAGTCAGTCTTCTAATAACCCCTTGCTTCTGAATGGATTTACTCTCTGTTACAAGTCACTATTCATGAGTTTGAGGAATCAAAGGCTAACAACGGGGCTGTCTCCGTATACCTGTATCCTTTGATTCTGTTACCGAAGGCGTAAGCAAGTTGGCCAAATGATGGAGCGATGCCCCGGTATTCAGAGATGTATAAAGCAGGAGCCGTTCAGTATCTCTCAATTCTAATTGTTATATTACAACTCTCAAGCATCTCACCAATACATCAATCAAACACAGCATCATGACTAGAGGGCGTTACGACGAAGACGAGTTCAACCCTTATAACTCTCGCCGATCTCACCAGCAATCACGTCCCTCTCGACCATCTAGTGGCGGTACATATCCCGGCACCGCGTTCGCGCCGCGGCCCAATTACCCCGCGTTGGAGACAGCCTTCTCGAGACTCGATATCAATGATGGACCGGTGTTGCCTGAGTATTACCCCCAGACCAGGGGGCATAGTAACCCATCTTTCCCACGCCCATCGAGTGTTCAAAGACCGCGTGAACCGTTGATGGTGCCTCCCCCCCCTACGAGGCAGCCCAGTCCTTACATTCAGCCCCAGCCTGTCACCTTTTCTGGCCCGCCCCCCACTACTTACTCCCCTCAGAGTGGCGGCTATGGCCAATCCATGACCGCCGGCGAAACAAGTCGTTACACCATGAACTACGACCACCGGCACCGCCGACCAAGATCTACCCGACGGCCTTTCACTCCTGACCAACACTTTCCGTCAAACGATTACTTCGATCAAGACGAAGAGGATACAATGGCAGTGACACGTCTGGTCAGATCCCGTTCACGTTCGCGCCATCGATCGAGTGACAATTCGAGACGATCCTCGCAAAGACGACAGCACGGACAGTCTGTCGTTCGGACGGTTGTGCGTGCTGGTGGTTCGAGTGTGCCACAAATTACTCGCAGACAAGAAGAGCGATCGCGATCGCGATCCCGCCCACCCTCAAATGCGCGTCCTAGACGCCAAACCGAAATCCAAGGTTCAGGAGGCCAGGGTCCTCGCTCATTCACACTTCAAGGCCCTTGCAGGATCACTCACACATCCAGCGGAGACATTCACTTCGACCTGGATGGCCAGAATGTCGTCAACATTACAGTCACTTCGTCTGCTGAAGAGCGAGGTCGAGCTGCCTTCAATCAGCCTCCTGTTGGCGAAATGGCCTTGGTGGATGCGAGGGGTGGTGCTGATACGGAACAACAAACGCGAAGGCGCAGATCTGATCGTACGATTCGCACGCAAAGACACACCGCGACTTCGGCTTCGAGGCGGGTTTCGAGCTACGAGCAAGGCGGAGGGCAGCATGCTAGGCGTGAACCCATCCCAAGTCCATATTTGGTCACTCCGCGAGATGATTCGTCTGAGGACCAAGACTCGCTCAGGCCCCAAATCGGCCCTCATCCCCGTGACACCAGGGAATACTATTAGATACTTGCCATTCAACGCTGAAGTGGATAGACGAGAACAGGGGAAGACGGAAGTGTACGATATCTGATGGAAGTCCATTGCGGTAGTGATGCGAGGGGAGGTATGAGTCACAAGATTAGCTTGAGCAGTGGGATGATTGTCTATAGACGAGTTCTTGAGATGTGTCAGGTGTCCATGTGTTCGGCTCTGTTCAAAGAATGCAACCGAATGGTTATACTCGTATTTCGCAGCTCCACTTGCTAAACCCAGCTCACCCAAAGGGCGGTAGTAGCTAGAGATGTAAGTGGTGGCTAATCCGAACAAGATGGTATCGTGTGCATGCGGGGTATACATTACAATGGCATGATCAGAAACGGTCACTACAACCTGGTATGAGCAACAATCACGTATGGTTGCACGAGCACCACTCACATCTTACGAGCATTCTGTACTCGGATGTATAACCAATTAACAGCATCTCTCACACCAGTGCTACTCTCAAGCATCAGCGACAATACGTCATGAGGACATGACGAAGCATAGGCAACTTACCCTTCCAGCGCCGAAGCACCCATCACATCCAAGCTTGCCATTCTCTCATCCTTCGCTCCTCCGTCGTCGTGAGGCTGGGTTTCTTCTACCTCACCCGACACGCCCTCTGCGTTATTCACAATTTCCTTCGCTTTCCCTTTCCCTTTATCTTTGTTAGTGGCTTCCTCGTTCTCTGCCTCTCGATTGGCTCGGGCTCTCTGCCATGCGTCGAATGACTCGCGGATCTCGGCGACGGATAGTGAGGTGGGGTTATCTTGCTTATTCGCGAGGAGCAGTAATGGTAGATTCAGTAGTCGGGGTGAGTTGAGTACTTCATCTATATATGAGAAACAATCGAATACTCAGTAAGTTTCTCGTGGGGTGTAACAGAGGGAATTAGAGGTGTAAGAGAACGTTCGTAAGAGAGGACTCACCGAATACCTCCCATGTCTCTGACAATCTAGCTTGATCACACGCGTCCAAGACGAAAACGACCGCATGACACTCGTCGTAGTATTTCGGCCAAATTGACCTGATATCCCGCTGACCTCCCAAGTCGAAGAAGTGTAACGTCGTAGACGGCAGAGAGATCTTTCCGACTGAAAACGAATGAGATAAACACAGGAGCTATGTCGCAAGTGAGGTTCGACCCTTAAGCTCACTGTTTTGACCAACTGTCGGACCTATCTTCTCAGGCGGCATACCAGGCGTAGGATTGTACATCGTCTTGATTTTTTCGAGCATGGTCTGTCAAGAGGCCCAGATCAGCTGAGCACAACGTCTCTCGAGGTAGATAGGGAGTCACATACTGTCTTTCCTGCCTATATCGCGGGTAGCGAAGACAAGATTAGCATTTCGAGACACGGTTAACAGTCATGCTGTAGCAACAATAACAGCAACCCACATTGTCAAGCCCGATGATGACGACCGAGTACTCATCTTTGCGAGTAAGATGCTCATGAAGTCCCTTTAGTAAGTGGTACATGTCATTTGAATTGTAGTGAGGTTGGTGAACGAGATAGATTAGGAGATGGACTGATCTGATAACCTCGGATGCGAGTAATGATAGCAACATCGGAGGTGAATCCCCTCCACTCTAGACAAGCAACAACTAATTTTGAATCTCCTTGTCATTTTCCCTCTTCAACTAACCAGCACCTACGACCCACTTACAATGTCTACGAAACTCACACACGAAGAAGCCGAGGCCCTCGTGCGAAGCAATGATCCTGAGCATGTAAGTTCACGGAGTGTAGGTTAAGCATGAGCTGATATAGCTTTCTTAGCCCGCTAACTTGATTTGCGAGTTATGTCGTGATTTCTATAGTGAGCACGACCCGAGTAGCGTCTCTGCGAAGCTGACAACACTACAGAGCTCGGTTGGGTCACCGGAACAGGGGGTGGTGAGTTGATTGATTTCTCGATACAGGTCATATACTGATCAGCTCATCTTGTGTATAGGAATCAGTATCCGACATGGGTATGTCTGACTTCTCCCAAGTGGTCATTGCGGTCAAAGCTCATAGCATCGCCCTTTACCCCAGCGAGCATGTCTACCTCGCCCCATCAGGTGTTCAGAAAGAACGAATCAAGCCTGAACATATCTTCGTCCTTCCCTTCGCTCAGTCGTCCGTCCCTAAACCAGGTTCTCAACGAGACTTTATCAGAATACCCAGCACCAAGGTGAATTGGTCAATTACTCGAGCTGCTTAGACTACCCCCCGGCTGACAGGGTTTTGTGTTTAGGGCTTGAAAGAGTCTGCCTGTACTCCTCTGTTCTGGAATGCTTTCACTATGCGAGAAGCTGGAGCGTGCATCCACACCCATTCTCAACATGCAGGTGAGTAGATCTTTACTGGTCTAACCCACGTGCTGATCGTTGCTTTATCAGTTCTCTTGACTTTGCTACTCCCTCGTGATGCGAAAAGCTTCAAGATGTCTCACCAGGAGATGATCAAGGGTGTTCGAATAGGTGGAGTGGGCAAGACCCTTCGTTTCTTTGATACACTCGAGGTGCCCATCATCGAGAACACCGCAGATGAAGAGGATTTGACCGAGGGAATGGCCGAGGTGAGCCTTTTCGTCCCGACCGGATGGAAGCCACAAAATCTACTAGAGTATTCCAGTTCACTTGCTGACGTCTGAGCTATTCAGGCAATGAGGAAGTACCCTGACGCTCCTGCGATCCTTGTCCGAAGACATGGTGTCTACGTCTGGGGTGAGCTGGACAGAAACCAGCGGCTTGAAACCGACAACTGACATAATCGATTTGCAGGTAACACTTGGGAACAAGCAAAGACTCAGAGTGAATGTCTCGATTATCTCTTCGAGATGGCTACGAAGATGCTTTTGGCGAAATTGCCTCTAGTCGGTGACGAGTAAACACTTCGCTCAGATCAAATAGTTTCATGCAAAACTATGAATTCATGATCTCTCCTGAACACTATCTCGCAGTACCTCCAGTGACCTTCCTCTCTGATCTGGCATTCACTTGCCGAAATGCGCTTTCCAGGGCTTTCTCGACTCCGTTCTCCTCAATGGGTACCCGACCTCCCCGTCTTCAACCTCCTCGTTCGGCTCGCTCGGCTCGGTCTTTCCGTCCAAACCCATCAGTAATCACAGCACAGCTAACAAGGTCTGACGTATATACTCACCTTGGTCACGGTTTCTGTAGTAACAATATCCTCAATACTCAATGCCTTCAATCTGGTAAGCCTGGATTCTCTGCCAGGGGTCTTGGAAACGAATTGACGTGGATTATAAACGGATCGTGAATCCACCGTGCGGATCGAAGTGGGGCCGGTGCTCGTGCTCGTGGTCGTGTCGGTGCGGGTGCTTGCGCTCTTGATCGGCCTGGACGACATGTTCGCGCGAATATGAACGCAGTAGAAGTTGACCGGAAGAAGTCCAAGAATTAAGTACGCTTTGTTTCGTCCAGTCCACAATATTGACCTGAGCAAGTGAACAGAAATATGTACATTTATGTCGATCACAAAGGAAGGCAAGGCTGATACGATGTAACCTAGTTTCATTACAAGATCTCCCCCTGAATAACCTTTCTGGTTTTGAGACCTTTAAAAGGAAGGCAGTTTCAGCAACTCATAGGGACCTGCAAGCTGGTAGGGAGATCTAGAGCGAGGAAAGGGCACAAGTGGAGCGTCAAATAGAGTCTCTGGACTGGTGAGAAGAATATCTCGGGGTCATGTACATCTTTATGTGGTTTCCATCTTCCGCAGCAACAATGAACGATGCATCGCCACTAACAATGACACTAGTACCTCCTCAGGGGCATCGTTCCATCTTCCCATCCTTAGCATACTCATCACCTATCCTCACGGTCTGAGTCGGCGGTCGTCATCGAATTACGGCTCCTCTGATATGGATTCGAGTGACCCGCGCCCGCTGTGCTTGCTCGTATTCGTACCCGCCGTGCTTGATTGATGGCCGGTATCCACCGATGCTGTGCCGCGCTGATCCGGTTGATTAGCGCATGTAACATCCCCACTCCATCCCTACTTACTCCAGACCAATTCGAGGAGAGCCTTGCCAGGTATTCATTGTACTCCTTCAGGCGATCCTGGTCTACTCTCGTCGCCTCACGGTCTGCTTGCAGTTTCCGCTCCGCATCGGACTGCCACAATCGAAATATCCATCAGCCCTACCTGGAAGAAACGTACGCTAATGTAACTCACAGTTGGTTGCGAAATGGTTTCCGTAGACTGGTGCACTGTTGGTTGAGAAGAATTGAAAAGCTCGACTATTCGCTCAGGCGGCTCGGACCTGCTCGTGTACTGCACTCTTCCAGATAACCCGAAAGATGAAGAGGATCGCGAGGACGTGCTTGTGTTCTTCTCATTGGATGAGCGAGAGGGAGAGCCGGACGACATGGTGTTGATCAGTAAGATGAGGCAGGTCAGAACGAAAAAGTCATGTCAGAGTTCCCGTAGGTCCACTGGTCATGTCCTCCGTGCTTAAGTATAGCAAGAAGTATCTGAGCAGGGTGTATACAACGGGAAGACCAGGAGCCAGACTTGAAAGGATCTTCACTCAGAAGCCTTGCAACAGTATGTGCTTAACGCTAATCGTCATCATGGGTTTCGACGGGTCGAGCTTCTGGCTTCCGTCCCTCTGGCGGACGAGAGTGTGCCCTTTGGCGATTGCAATGGTGGCTGTCAAGACCTTGTCGACGATCGCTCTCATGCGTATTCTACCAGACGTCCGGAGTAACGCTGGCCAAGCTACTTTTGAACTGTGACGGATTGTATCTATGATCACGACTGCACATATGGATACACTCATCACCAACGAACCGAAATACTGCATCATCTCTATCGATCACCGTCGCATTCCACCCTCGCCTGCCATTCGAGGTTCCCCCCACCCCCCCTACAGTCTGCTTCTCTGATATGAGGTTGCTCCATTCAGCCTCATCGTAACCGCCAACTGACTCAGGGATCAGTTGCATTCTTCTTCGGACTACTCGATGGACTCCTCTGAGGCCCTCCCATCCCACTCTTCACTTGTCGCTGTACTGCTCGAAATCAAAGTGTCCATGACTCCATCAAACAAGCGTCCCTCAAGCTGCTTCCTCGTCTTTCTATCCTTCTGTTCCTATTGGCAAGGTCGTCAGTCAAGCGAGCCCCATCCGTATCACGTCCACGTCCACTTGCCTGGATCTCCCATTCCCTATCCTGGGTTTGCCGAGCTGGCTATTTGGCGGTGGCATGAAAGATCGTTAATCATTCAAGTTGTCGTGTTGTCACTCAGCTACTCACCGTGTGTTTGGGTCCCTGCACCCGAATGACATATCAGTCACTCTAACCTGTCCTTAGTGGCATCTTACCGTCACTTACTGTGTACTGTTCATCGTTGAGTGGGACAGAGCTACCCCACCGGGTGGCCTCTGTCGAAGTCTTGTCACAATATTGTGCTCCACGAGGCAGGTTGAGATTGCCCTCAGAGAGTTTGATCATGCTTGAGCTAGACTCTGTGGTCTTCTCTGAATCACTGTTGGCGGTCCGGTGACTTCGCGGACCCCTTCCGGACCGATTTGTGGAGTTGGACGTTGTATCGCTTGAGGAAGGCATGGTCCAAAGATAATGAGTGACAGAGAGAGAATTGGAAGCAATGAAGACGTTGAAGACTGGAATAAGTGAAGTGAGCTTCCTTCAGCCTTTTGTGCTGATGTATGCTGAGATCTAGATACGTGAGGTGTAGACAACAAAACGGAGAGGAGACAGAACTGAAAGGATACATGGATGAACCTTTCGTACTACCCTCAGTTCACGTTTGAGGCCTAATATTTTACATATGGATAAAATACTGTCAAATTGCTGTGCAGGCTGTTAGTCCTACGAGCCCTCATAACGTGTCACACACACTCACCATTGTAAGCCGGGCGACACTTGGTTGACTTGGATCTCGCGTATCGGTCTTGGGGCTAGGGGACCGACGGGGCTAGCGTCCGCAAGCGCCTCATCAGCCATCCGGAATATGACTGGTCTATCCCGACGGTACTCACCACAAACTGCCCTGCGTACTTCGGAACTGGGCTCAGCCACCTGGATGGCTCTGTAGGCTTGCCACACTTGTACTTGCCCCCATTGAGAATGCCTGCAGAGCTAGCAGAAGTTCCACTCCTGCTTGAGGTTGTGCTGTTGGTCGAGGGTACGGTTGGGGCCATGTTATAACGGTGACAAGCAATGAGGTGTGAAGCAAGTTGAAATGATGTTCTGAAAACTGAAATGTTTGTTGCTGATTTAGCAATCAACCGGGCAGTCAGTCGGCAGCTGGTGCTTATGAATAGTAACATCCTACTGAGCGGAGTGTAAATGGACGCGGAAGCAAGGGGCGGCCCGAAAAGGATTATCACCACTCACACAGGATCAAGCTAAATACGGCCAGTTCTCGTGTTTGGACTTGTCGAGCTCCTTACTCTTGGTGATCCTCTGTAAATAAACACTGTGCAGCACGAGGACTTCTCTTAGCTGTACTGATGCTTCCCGTGCTTGATCCTGATTCTGACACGATGAGCGTACAACAGCACATTATTGAGAGCGATCGAATACGTTCCGACTCCATCGTTATACGGCCTAGTAACGATACAAAGAGGGTACAGTATCCCATATCCCGCCCGCTTGGCTAACATAAGAATGATCATCTGTTGTGCTCAATTTCACAATTCGATGTACTTGCTCTGGGTACCCGCTTTTCGCCTGGGGACACTTCTGTGAGATACTGCCGGACGACTGACAGCCCTCAGCCTCGGCGTACGGTGGCCTGAGAACTTTGGAGCATTGGGATCACGTCAGACATCATGGATGCAGGAAGACATGAGACCAACGATGATTGACAGGACAAAAAGTCAGCTATGCTGCTGCGAAGAGAGGTGTGCCGGACTGTACATAAGGGTCCCTCGTATGTACGGACCCCTTTCATCGTATAAACTGGATCGACTCGTGGACCCTGGTTCGTTGCCGTTGCGATTGCAAGACGGTCACTTGCATTTTGTTGGCTTTATAACATGAGAGGCACCGTGCTATCCATCTGGGTCATCGGGCAAGGTGCACAGTATCAAGTACCTGCATGGTCGACAGTAAACATAAATGTGCGCTCCCCGCTCACCACGTTGCCAGTCACATTTATCATCGTTGCCACCTGCCGCCACTGTCGCCGTCACTGCTAGACCGCTCACTCGCTGGCTCGGTCAAAGTGGAGGTTGACCCAAATTTCCGTTCGTCATTTTGTTTTCTTTGACCTTCTACAAGCTCTGCACGACAAACGACAAGCATCATCGCTACACAAACGCGTCAGGTTACCTTCAGATACGACTGCTGTATAACGTGCAGATCCAACACTGGCAACGAACCCGCCCTAGACATTTGCACCATGTCGAATCCCTCGCAACAACAACAACAACAACCCCCCTCCGACGATGCCCTCTTAGACCAACTCATCTCATCTTGGCCAACCTCTTCCTCATCAACATCCACCGCTCCAGGCGGCACTGGCACTGTCGGTCCCGTCGCTCCTTCGAAAGATGTGACAGTCGAAGATTTCCAAAAAGTCCTCGATTCGACTCCTCTTTTTATGCGCGAGACACCGAAAGATGGGGAAGAGAATCCGATCTTGGATGCGTTGAGGAGTTTGGTTTTTGAAGGAGAGGGTGATGGTGAGTGGGCGCGGGAGCCGTGCACAGTCCAACATAGCGACTGCCATATTCATCATCCTCAATGAGGCACACAAATCATTCGATGGGTGACCGGGGTGTCTGCTGAGTTAAACAAATGTACTTATGCTGACCTGATCCTTCGTCCACTCTAGAAATCGCCCTCAATTTCAAGGATCACGGTAACGAGCTCCATGCTCAGAAATCTTACTCGGAAGCTATCAAAGCCTATACCGAAGGAGTCGATGCGAAACCCTCTTCACCATCGTTATTGGTTACGTTGCTGAATAACAGAGCGCAATGTCATTTGTTGTTGAAGAATTATGGGTCGGTGTTGAAAGATGCTGGAAAGGTGATAGGGCTTTATTCGGCACATGCTCAGATGGCGAGAGAGGGGAAGAAGAGTGGAGTGAAGAAGGAGAAGAAGATTGAAGGAGAGGGAGAGAAGAAGGAGAAGGACGACGACGCCGACAAAGAAGAGATTACGTTGCTGAAAAGCGACAAAGCACTTGTGAAAGCGCTCTTCCGCGCTGCTCAAAGTCTCGTCGCTCTCTCACGATGGAAAGAAGGATCCGACGTCATCGCTCGAGGTCAATCGCTCGCTGTGGAAGTAGGAGAAAATCCTTCGGCATGGACCAAAGTCTCGTCTGACCTACAGAAGGGTTTGAAACGCGATACCGATCGAGCGGAACGAATTCGAAGAGAAAACTTGTCAAAGTTCGCTTTGAGAAGAGCTGTTGAAGAGAGAGGTTTGGTCGTGGTTGATACGCCGAATCCACCTGATAATCCACATCCATTCAAATTCGATCCTGAAGCCATTGCAGCTTTGGCAACAGCAGAAACAGAAGATCAAGAAGCAGGATGGCAACCACCTCCTAGTCATACATCGATCATATTCCCAGTATTCTTGTTATACCCCACCTACGGTCAATCGGATTTCATCACACATTTCCACGAAGATACCTCTTTCCAAGATCAACTAGATGTCATTTTCCCGAAATCAAAATCACAATCAAACCCTCAAATACCATTCGCGGAATGGGATACCAAACAGGAATACTACACTTCCAACCTCGTGGTTTATGTGGAGACGGCGCAGAGGAGATTGTTAAAAGTAGGAAAAGAATTGACACTTCGGGAAGTGTTGGCGAAAGCAAAGAAGGCAGCAGTAGGAGATCAGAAGAAAGATGGCGTCGTGTTGAGAGACGGTCTGTTAAGCTTTGTCGTGCTGGTGAAAGGGACCGCCGAGAAGGCTTGGATAGAAGATTTCAAGAAGAAGAGAGATGGCAAATAGATATAGACTGTAATGCATATTTGCTATATAAATTGTATCTAATATGGTGTGAACCTTTTTTCAACTATCATTCCACCTTTTGCAACCTTGAACAACCTCTCCGCCTTTCGTCATTTCCCCTACAAAATCATGCCGCTCGCCGCACAAATCCACACTTTACTTGGTCTTCTTCGTCTCCTCCTTCTCAACTTCCTTGGCACCGCCAACATCCTCTACCATACCCTCGTTGACCTGACCATACTCGTTGACACGCGAGTAGTCGACTCGGTAGATCCACCTTTGGTAGATCAAGATGAGGAACACGACATCGTCTCTGCGAACGGTACCAAACCCATGTCAGCTTGCTTCAACGTGTTGACATTGTGAGTACGACTCACCGGAAACAGGCCAATCGGTGGAGCCAAGGCATCCTGATGCAGAAAGCGAAGAAGTCGTCGACAACGGTGGACACTGCGAGTGAGGGGTTAGCTGGCAACTTCTGAACCGTGGAGTGGTCTAGCTCACGAGTCTTATACATCATTGCCTTCATTCTGCAAAGAGATGCAATCAGTAGCAATACAAACGTAAGAATCGCTATTACACTCACGGCATGTGAGCGACACTCTTCAACTTGTAGTTGATGATCAACTGAGGGATGAGCTGGACGAATCCGAACATGTAGATGGCCTGAGCAAGGGTTGTGATCACGAAAGAGTACCATCCACGGTGAGTGCTAGAGAAGAATGGTGTCAGCGGCTGCTGACGTTGAAATCAAGCGAGTGACCGAAACATACAGGTAAAGCACTGGAAGAGGTTTCGAGCTCAGCTCGTCTTTGGTCACACCACATCGCTCAGGACCACTTACAGGAGTACACGGTGTAACCGGCCAAAAGAGGGATAGCACCGTACGAGACAAGCTTGAAAGCGAGCGCATCGTACTCTTGAGTCTTCTTCTCATCCTCTGTCAATTGTCGCTTGTCTAGAGTAGATTGTCAGAGATGAGAATAGAATAGTAGACTCATAGGTGACTCACTCTCGAAGTGGAGCGAGTAGCCCAAGATGGAGGTGCTGGGACGGATTCGAACGTTGGTAACTAAGAGACAGGTGTCAGTGGTCGCTTGTAATAGGTAATAGAAACATGAGACTACCACTTACCCTTTGTGATCTTCCAAGCCTCGATGAGCAATCCACTGCAAGCGTCGTCAATAAGAGTCCGGACTCGATACCTGGTGACGGAGAAGACTCACATTCCTTGACCGAAGAGGATCATGAAACTGGTCTCTTCTGAACTATCTTGGAGATATAACAAGATGACCAACTGGACAAAACAGTTTGTCAAGATCGTGTTGAGTGAGACCCCGACCAAATCCTGATCTTTGTCCTTCTTTCTCCAATGACTGACATCGCTTGAGAAGGCCAAGAATTCGAAAACCATATGAAGGACA
This sequence comes from Kwoniella shandongensis, assembly GCF_008629635.2. NCBI lineage: Eukaryota > Fungi > Basidiomycota > Tremellomycetes > Tremellales > Cryptococcaceae > Kwoniella > Kwoniella shandongensis. The sequence goes on from NC_089288.1 coordinate 1,090,351, forward strand.
GTGACGATTGCCGTGGTGATCAAGAGCCATGGACTGGTCTCTGTCAAAGTACGTTTGATCTCGTCAAACTCTGCTCCTCCACTACCTTGTTGAGCGGCAGCTTGGTCGAATGATGCCGTCATGGTGGAGAAGATCTGAAATTTGATGCTGGAAATAGGACGATAATTGATGTGCAGAGGAAGGGTCTCCGAAGTCTCGTTGATTTGGTTGAGGTTCTCCTTCATGAGCCAGAAATCGTTAGGGAAGATAGGAGGGTAGTAGACTGGTGCGCCGGTAGACTGGTTCACGACTTTAAAGTACTGGGCGGTGAGAGGTGGGAATTGCGAAGGGTCGATGGCACCACCAGACGAAATGATCGTGAGGGTCAAGTTGGAAGCCCAATGAGATACGATCGGCTGAGCGGGCATAGTAACCTCAAGAGGTTCCTCCTCTTCGACCTTCTCGTCTTCCTCTTTACCACCGATGAGCTTCTTCTCCTTCCTTACTCTCTTCTTGGGGAAGAACCGAGTGAGTTCTGTGGCGACAGGAATCAATTTAGCAAAAGATTGTACGCCGTTGAAGCTAGCAGCACTCACGTTTCCTATAGATGTGAACATCTTCCGGTCCCTTGTTCCTTGGCAGTCCACCATTCTTGACGAGCACGACATCCATCCACCAGCTCCCATTGTTGGATCTCACGCTCTCTGGTACGTCCAGGAGCAGATCGATATCTCTCTCATCATTCCAGTTGCCATAGGTGAGACCGTCCCACTGGACGAGGGGAGCGTCGACGTCCACATCGCCACTGAAGGGGTGGGTGCTGGTGTACAAGAGCATAGAAAGAGGAGTACCGATATCCCATGCTGGAAGAGCCTGGGTGGCCACCGCGGAGGATGATTGGACGTTGACCTGAGGGACTGAACCGGGTGACGCGGCGTTGGAACTCGCTGGCGCAGACGGCGCAGCGGATTTACCCATGCCCATCTATGGATACATCTCATCAGCTAACACCCATCTTGCCAGTGCAGGTTTGTTAGCTCACATAGGACATTCCATACTTCATAGCTGAATCGTAGGAAGATTAGCTTGAGCCCATTGTTATAGCGACCGATAGATTCCATCACTCACCAGCTTGAAGGGCTACAAACATTGCAATGGACCTGACAACGCCCATAATCTTCTCATTACGGGTCTGTTCCCCGCCCGCAGGTCGCGCAGCAGGTGCTGCAGCTCTGCCTGACATGGTGTTTTATTTGAGTAAACTTGAGGTGTATGGAAGAGAGCAAGAAGAAACGTTGAAGATGCGAGGGATCAACTGATAGTGGGCGAGCGAGATGAGATTCAGGAACAGAAGTTTCCGGATACCAAGATAGGAGGACCGTGACGTGCTCACCTATCTCATTCTCGGTCTTTTCTCTCCCTCTTTTCCTCTCTGTCAACAGATTGCTGCGCAACCACTTTAATCACTTGCTCATGTAACTATGAGTGCTGCCATGCCGTGGTCAGCCATGACCAGAATGAAGTTCTGTGATGACGCGGAATGCCATGTCCGAGGACACCAGGTCCGAGCTCGAAGGGTAATAGCTTTGACGAGGTCCCGGACCTTGCGGTTTGCGCTTTGTGCGTCTCTGACGATGACACAAACAACCGCTTTGATCACCTCGATGCCGTATATTGCAATCAATAACATCTGATGTTCGAGATATATTGACCTCTTTCACGTTATACCAATTCCAGTCGTATTGATCGAGTCGCCCCAGTTGATGAACGGCTAGTCTAACCCATCAGTCGATAGTCAATCATATCAAACAGGGCCAGCGCACAATACGTTCTTGGACAGTTTCAAGCTTATCAACACTGTGTTGATGCAAAGTAGCAACTGCTCGACTCGACATGAAGATCTACCAGGTACGTCCGGTCCTACCTATGATCAATCATGGGTACTCACTCTGCTGGTCGTCTTCTGGTGGCATAGTGCGCAGTGATGGGTTCAGGAGGAGTTGGTAAATCGGCTGTCACAGTGCGATTCATCAATGGTTCGTATCTCGAATGGTACGATCCGACCAGTGAGTGCCATAGGGCCCCTCCTACTTGCTGGAACTGTGCTGACACTGCGAAAACTGCACAGTCGAAGATTCATGTCAGTTCTGCTAGAGCCTGTAAAGCGGCGTCCCCTCCCGTCTCTCCCCCGAGCTGAGGATATCTTTGGTCATAGATCGGAAACAGTTCACGGTGGACCAACAACCTTGTCTTCTCGAGATACTAGATACGGGTGAGCGAGCCCGAGATATATTTCACCAGAGCCGGTCATTCCATGGCGGGCTGAAGCTGACCACAGCGCAGCTGGTATTGACCAATATCTTACCCTCAACGACCTATTCATCCGCAAATCAGAAGGATTCGTCCTGGTCTTCTCGTGAGTGGAATATCATTCCAGACCCGATCAACCAATCAAGTAAGCGATTTCTAATCAAGGCTAATCGAGCATCTGGTGGTCGGGGCAGACTCACCCAGAGAGATAGTTTTGAAGAGATCATTCGGACTCGTGAGACGATAGAACGTATCAAATTACCACAAGAAACGGGCCATGGCATACCTATCGTCATTGTCGGCAGTGCGTCTAATCGTCCATTCTCTCCTTGCCTAGTCGTTGTCCTCGCAGCCTCCCTATACGAGACGATAAACGCTGATTTGACCCGTGGATTGCGTACTCTGTAGATAAGTGCGATCTTGTTGATGAGAGAGAGGTTGATATGGTGGAAGGGGAGAAATTGGCACAACAATGGCATTGTCATTATTACGAAACATCAGCGGTGAGTCGAGCCAGAACTTGCCAAGTAAAAACTACCGATAAGCCATTCTGATCACTGTGTCGTGTATCTTGCCATTCTGCCATCTACCGTCTATCTCCTCTTCGTGTCATCCCTCTCTCGCCCCTACGTCCGAATGTCGCCCCTCTACCCATATCGTCAATTCCATATTCTCGTGCCAATCTGCCTCGTTCTCGTACTCAGCGAACAGCAACCAACGTCAACCCCGTATTCGAAGAGATTGTCCGTCAAATGCGTCTACAAGATTACCGACGTAACCAATCTCGCGAGGGCGGCGGAGGCGGAGGTGGCGGACGAGAGTGGGTCGAGGATCTGAGGAGGAGACGTAAAGAACGAGGTAAAAGATGTGTCATACTATAGAGGAAGGCAATCTGTATAAAAGATGTAGGAGCGAGGGGCAATGACAAGGCGAGGCGAAGAACACGATCCTGTACTTGAATTGGGACGATCACACAGTGTATCAAATGCGAAATGAACCAATGCATGTAACTTCAGAGATCTACTTATCTTTTCCTCGTCTATGCTCTTCTCTCCCAACACCACCAGAGACACTTCCACATCTATTTTGTATATACTGTAAACGTCTACTCGGTCTTCTCCTTGCCTGCAGCCTTGATGGTAGCAGCATTTCTCCTCTCCCTTCTCATCGAGATGAACTTCAACACTTCGTCAATCAGAATGACCGGAGCAGAAATCACCAACACCGCTATCCACTCGTCCAGATTCAAACTCGTAATCCTGAACAATGTCCTGAAGAACGGTACGTAGAGGATCATAAAGTGCAGAGCCATGCTGAGGACGATACTGGCCACGAGGTAAGGGTTCGTCCAGATCGGAAGGACGAAGAGCGATTCGTTTTCTGACAAAGAGTTGCACGCGTTGAACATTTCAATGACAACAAGGATCGATAATGATACGGTGGTCGCGCGTTGAGCGGGGATACCGGTGAACATTGAACAGTCGAGAGAGGAGAGGACACTCGAACATTGGTGGAAGTTGGTCTGAAGCATAAATCATACATCAGTAAGTAACCAGTAAATGAATCCGTCGCACACTCACAAGCTCGTGGAAGGTGATCTGAGGACCGCCAGTGTAGAACATGAACCACCAAGCGTAACCAAAGACAGTCGCACAACCAACATAGGTACCGATGACCATGTATCGGAAGAATAACCAACCACCGACCAAGGGCTCCTTACCAGACCTAGGCGGGGTCTTCATAATCTGATGATCGGGAGGGTTGAATCCAAGAGCAGTAGCTGGGAGACCATCGGTAATCAAGTTGACCCAAAGCAATTGGACGGGAATCAGTGCCTCTGGCATGCCCAACAGGACGGTCAAGAAGATCGAGACGACTTCTCCGATGTTCGAGGAGATCAAATACCTGATGAATTGCTTGGTATTGTTGTAAATCGCTCGACCTTCCTCGACAGCCTTCTCGATGGTAGCAAAGTTGTCATTGGCGAGAACCATGTCTGCAGCGAGCTTGGCGACATCGGTTCCGGATCCCATAGCAATACCGATATCAGCCTTCTTGAGGGCAGGAGCATCGTTGACTCCATCTCCGGTCATGGCGACGACCAGACCCAGACCCTGAAGCAGATCGACCAATTGTGACTTGTGGGTAGGCTCGGTTCTCGAGAAAAGACTGGCCCGTTGAACAGCCTCAACCTTTTCGTCGTGACTGAGCGCGTCGAGCTCTCTTCCAGTGTAACTCTTTCCAGTGAGGTCTTCGTCCTTGCCGAAGACACCAATCTCTCGGCAGATAGTCTCGGCGGTGTTCTTGTTGTCTCCAGTGATAACGATAGTCCTGATGCCGGCGCTCTTGCACTTGGCGATAGCGTCCTTGACCTCGGGTCGAGGGGGATCAAGCATACCGACCAAACCGACAAATGTCATCTCTTGCTCGAACTTCACGTAGTCCTCCGAGCGTTCCGACTTGTAGTGAGACACATCGCCATCCGACTCATCGACGTAGGCAAGAGCAAGCGTTCGAAGACCCTTGTGACCGTATTCGAGCTGTTTCTCGGCAAGCTGAGCACGGAGGGCAGGCGTGAGGGTTTGGACGCCACCAGGGAGGATGACACGAGTACATCGCTCGATAACGGATTCGGGAGCGCCTTTGACGAGGAGAGAGGTTCCGGACGAGGATTGAGCGAGGACAGACATCGACTTTCGGTCTCGGGTGAATTCGAAAGTCAGAACTCGCTTGATGTGGGAGTCGTAGTGATCGTTGACAGCGGTAGCACGGAATTGGGGCTCGAGAGATGCAAGAGTCGTGTTGAAGGAGTCAGAACTGGAGGCGAGCTTCTCTACAAGAACCTTGAGGGCGGCCTCGGTGGGTTCTCCAACGTTGGTGTACGAGTCGGTGTCCTTAAAGGTATAAATGAGCATCGTTTCGATTTTGAATAAGATGATGAGCAACTCACAGCGTGGTAAGCGATCTTGGCATCATTACAGACGGCGCAGATCTCGACGAGCTTGTTGACAGGTACAGTCCTAACTTCCGATTTCTCCGCATGCTTATCATCAAGGGTGGTAATGCTGCCGTGAGGAGCGAACGTGGTTCCGCCAACTTTGTACTCGGCGAAGCCGTTGTCTTTGACGGTGAGGAATCGAGCGACACTCATTTGGTTCGTGGTGAGGGTACCTGGGGAAAGTTTGAGTCAGTCTTTCGCCGCTACACGATCAAGTCTGGGTCCACCCTACTCACCAGTCTTGTCGGAACAGATGACATTGGTGCATCCCAAAGTCTCGACACTGGGCAAGTTCCTGACGATCGCACCTCTCTTTGCCATCTTCTTTGTTCCCAAAGCCAAACAAGCTGTGATGACCGCTGCCAAGCCTTCTGGGATAGCTGCAACCGCAAGGGCGACTGCGATCTTGAGGTAATAGATGGCACCCTTGAGCCAGCCGTGATGACTGGGGTCGTTGAAGTGTCGGATGTTGACGAGCCAAACGAGGATACAGATGACCGAGATGACTTTGGCAAGTTGATCTCCAAAATCGTCCAATTTCCTCTTCAGAGGTGTCTTCTCCTCTTCCTCGTCATCCTTTGAGATACTCGAGTGGATCGCACCGATAGCAGTTCTACTTCCAGTCAAAACTACGACAGCTTGACAAGCACCGTTAACGACGGTCGTACCGGAGAACAACATGTTGGTCATATCCTGTTTAACGGCACTAGGGTCGTTGACGACACTTTCAGATTTACCGACGGACATGGATTCACCGGTGAGCATGGCCTGGTCGACTCGGAAGGATGAAGAGGAGAAAGAGAGAATACGACAATCGGCAGGGATTCGATCACCAACGTGGACAGAGACGATGTCACCGGGTACTAGTTGAGCAGCGGGGATACGAGCGAGTTTACCGGAACGGAAGACGAGAGCTTCGTCAGGGGAGTACTCTCGAAGCGCCTAAAAGATAAACGGTTTCCTTTATCAGCTGTCTGTTCCCACTGTAGGTGAATATAGAGACAGCTCACATCAATAGCCTTCTCCGCATTTGTCTCTTGGACAACACCGACAGTCGCATTGGCAATCAAGATGAGCAAGATCACCAATGGCTCGACAAAGGCTGTCATCCATGATCCACCAGGCTCCGCCGCATCTTCAAATAGCGCAAGGATGAAAGAGACCACAGCCGATCCGAGAAGGATGAGGACTAGCTGGTCCTTGAATTGAGCGAGGATGAGCTTGAATAAGCTTGTAGGTGGGGATTCGGGAAGGGCTACAAGCGAGCGAAGGCGAAGGCGAGTTAAATCAGTGGCTGGATCAAAATCTGACCCCCTCAACAAACAAGCTGGATGTTAACGCACTATTTTCTCCGTAAAGCTCTCGGTTCTTCTTGACCTGATCTTCTGAGAGACCCACATCAACTTTGGTACCATAGTACGCCAAAGCGTCAGAGGGAGTATACGTCCACGCGTTGCTCAGCATGTTTCGAAAGGCAAAACAAGGTGGTGGACAAGGGAGTGTGAGGTGAGATTGGATAGACCGATAATCGATTATCGATATCGATATGTTTGCGAGCGAGCAAGACTTTGACCGCTCGTAGTATTCCACAGATCAAAGGAGGAACAAGAATCTTATTGTCGCAGCTAGTGAAAGCTGGTTTTGAAAGGAAGAGGAAAATACGAAGATGGAAAAGTCGAGAATGATCAATAATGCTGCTGAATCTGGATTCTCAACTTTATTATTATCGTGACTGCCACGTCGTCGTGGTAGAACGTGTTGTTGCGGTGGTTGAATAAGACACGACACCGTGGGAAAGCCAAGTTTAACTGGTACCTTATCACCTCCACCTTTGGCGGACCGGCCGAAGTACTGTACAACGTATTATCAATCGTCAACAATCAACATCCCCCACTCTTATCATCAATCGGACACAGTAACACGACGCTCCTTTACACCAATCACAGCATGTCGGATACTGGAAAGACCAACACTGATCTCGAGAATCACTATCGTGCCTATATTGGTACCATCAACGCTCTTCCCCAATCTACACTAAACCCATACCTCGCTCCAACAATCATACACAACGATCGCAATCTCACCCCGGAAGAATATCACAAACTCGTTGTCAACGGAGCAGTGTTCACGGTCGACAGCGTTATAGCCGATGTGCAGAAGAAGAAAGTGGCTGCGAGATTGAGTATCGAGTGGAGTAATGACAAAGGAGGGAAAACGGAAGTCAAGGAGCATGTGTTTTATCAGTTGAACGAGGATTGGCAGATTGAGCAGGTCTGGAGTATGGTGGAATATCTATAGACAGAAACTACATGGCTTGTATCAAGAGATGTGCTTCGCCTGCCTCCATGATTGACACAACGTATTGTAGCAGTTCTGTGATGGACAGAGTGGTTGTACAGAACATCGTCCTGCTGCAATCTTTTGGCAGATAGCCGTGGCCATTCGTGTTCGTTACTCTTCTCTGACCCACTTCTGCGCAAGGATACGGCTGCTTGCTCATCACGTCTTCGGACTGACTACACAGCTCAGAAGCGATTGACCACGTGGGAAAGTGGGAAATCAAACATCAACAAGACCTCCACTTGTCACCTTCCGCATCGTCCACTCTATCCTAGAGATTCAACCTGGAATAAATTTCGCTTACGACCATTGTCTGGTCTACTTCTTATTATCGTTGTACGGGTTTGCTTGTGATACCGACCTTCATGATGGCCACTCCAGCTGGGAAATATGTCCCGCCTTCACGTCGACCGGGCTACATCCCACCATCATCATCTTCCCTACCACCTCCCGGTCCGAGTCCTCAGCGTACTTTCCGCCATCATAACCAACCTACCGACCTCTATTCCCCTACGGACCTCTTCCACATATTCAATCATTCTCGTCAATCGACTTTCACATACTTCTCTTTTCCCGTGACACTGACACGTCCACCACGCCCTCCACCCATGGAATATGATCCATGTCGACGACCTGAGACGACGCCTCTACCACCTAGTCCGCCCCCACCCCCACCCCAACATCCCCTCTCACATCTGGTGAGCTACGTGACAATTGTACCTAATGGTCATCCAGCTTGGGACTCAGAGATGGAATTGTGGAGTCATACAAATGCAGAGATGTTGATTGAGGATTGGCAAGGCGACAAGAAGAATTTTGAAAGGCCGCTGCCCGTCTTTAAAGGTTGGAAAGGGAGACAGTACGAGTACGAGTTTCACGGGTGGTGGTGAGTGAAAATGCGATATATTGGTATCTCCTCTTCTCATTGTATCCTGTTATACCCTTTCCCTATCACTCTGTTCGCGTGACAGTACATACTCTATCATGGTCTAGGCTGACACTACTCGGTTCGCAGCACCATCGACTCGATCGAGATCGTCCCGCCGCACTCTGATGAGCTGAAAAGGATGCTGGCAATCAAAGAGCGTTCCAGAGGTAGGTTATGAGACAGTAGTCTGACAACCCTGGTTTGCCATCATCGGAACTCCTTTTACTGTTAGATCGGGTTTGTGCTAACTTGAGACCCACCCCATGCGCAGCTTATGGTCGAGGTGGACGAACAGCCGAAGCATGGAACGAATCGTTCAATACCACATGGCTCAAGATTCACTTCTCAAAGGCACAGGGCGAGTACAAAGAACCATCGACACTGGAGAAAGGGAAAGGGGATAGGTATTTGTTAGAGATTGGAGGGTTGAAGGAGGAGTTGGAGGTTTTAGATTCCCTGGGAGAGGCGAGAGAGAACGAGCAGGTTTGAGACGTACAGAAGCATTGAGCAGTGACGAGTGACCTTATACGACAAGAGATGACGATTGACAGTACATGACAAGCGATGAATCATTTATGTCCATGTATCGGTGTCTTGGCCTGTGGGAACTGGGCGACTATCGCGATACTGATTCAGCATTAGCTTTACTAGTAGTCATGGTCGAATGAGTTTACCAGTAGCGTAGATGTTGATCGCATCAGTCAGTCCCAAACGATACATTGTCATTACGTGTGATCTGAACACTACATATCCTTCGACTCTGTCTAAAACTCGTCGGATCGAAGTCCTTTTCGCATCCTGTAAAGTGAGATGTCAGCTTGCGTTCACCCGTCGCGAAGGCCACAATTATGGTAGCTCACTTGTACTCTGCAATCAACAAGAAGGATAGTCAGCACCGAAGCTCTTCTTTCAGACTCACGAGTGAACCCACTATATGGCACACCGGTTCTCAATCTCTCTTCTGGACTTCGCGGTCTACCATGTCCATCATAACCCGGTTGACCTTGAGCGACCTGTTTCGCAGATTCCCACTCATCTTTCGCCCCTCCTGCGTTTAGAATTCTCTGTGGTGCGGCAGCCGGATCCACCCTCTTCGGTCTAGGAGGCGCATCCACCTCGTCCCCTGGTTTGAGAGCACCTTCACCCTCTGCGATAGGGACAGGGTCGGCGGGTCCTTCCCCAGGCGCGTGAGCATGCTCGTCAAGTGGGTCGGCGGCAACGTGATCTTTGGCAAGGTCGGCTTGTTCATTCAACCCTTCAAATATCCGTTCACGGGCGTCCTCCTCGTCCTCAATAGCACCGTGGTCTGTTGTGATGACGTCAATGAGAGACCTTTCGTGGTGTGATAAAGGAGGGGATGAAACGCGACCGAACTTACGTCTGAAATGTTCGATATCTGTAGGAAGAGGGCGGGTCAGTGCGTGCATTTAAGGTGCTAGACACATTGTGGGCTCACCTTCTGCGTGAGTGTATGACTCGTCCGTCTGTGTTTCAGGAGTCGAGTGGTAGAGCTGTAAAGATCGTGATAGGTCAGCTGAAGTGTGTGCGGTTCGTGGGCTAGTGGCCACTGACCTCTTCGTGATGTAAGAAGCTGCTTGACACGTCAGTTGATGATCTGTGCAGCTTAGCAAGTCATACTCACTATTCGGACTCTTCGTCGTAGTGATCTTTGAGGAAATATCATCAGCTCGACCGTACAATGACTTGATACAGTTCCAAGAACGGCCAACTCACGTCCCAAATCCTTGTACCCCTCGAAACTTGGCAACCCCTCCGTCCCTCCAGCCATGAACTCTTCCAGACTTATCTTCCCATCTTTGTTCGTATCCAGCTTACTCAACACCTTGTCCACTACCACTTGAGTCCTCCCATCCACCAGTGCTTGTTGTGGGATCTTCTCTTTGACGGAATGGTGATGAAGACCGTATACAGCTTGGATCTCTGCTTCATCCCAAAATCCGTCCATATCGAGATCGTGGAGTTTGAAGAATGATTCGAGGTCGAAAGAATCGATATGATGTTCGGTGTGCATCTGTTTGCAAGTACGTTAGTCAGCTCACTATATCAGGTCTAATAAGACGCGACAGCACTCACATGTCGCTCAGCATATGACATCCCCGCGTCATCTTGATCGTTGAGATCAAAAGAATGTTCGCTGTGCGCGACGACGAGCAATGCGCTCGTCAGGAGAGGTAGCAATCTGATCATGACGCGTCGATAGTTAGTGATGAGTACAGATATCGATATGGTCAAGCAGTCAGAGCAGAAGAGAGAAAGTTGAAAGGGGGAGATCCAATAGATTTCATCGCTGCGCTCGAGACGCCCTTTTTGCCCTGTGAACCCCGCGTCTTCCCCCACGTCATAAGATTCTAAAGTAGAGTATTGCTGCCACGTGGTATCGACATCATCAGCTGGGCAACAAAGTCGGACGATGAAACAACAACTCAAACTGTAGAGTCAAACAAATGTCAGTGTTAACATCTTTCTTTGCAACTTCAGAACACTCACATTGCATTCATCCATCAATCATATAGCTCTGTGAATAGACCGGGGCTCACTATACAAGCATAATCCCCCCTCTCGCATACTGGTCATCTCACACACCCAAAGACCACTACACAGCCTACCTCCACCTCGCTCAATGCCTCGGGCTCAACGCAATGCGTCTGGAGAACCTAGATGACGGTAGCAAGTAAGCACGGATCTCTTGCGTCGTATGAATATAAACTGACACCACTCTCATCTAGGCTAGAAGCAGCATGGACTGAATCACTCACCTCTTCCCTCACATACTTCCGCGCCCTCCTCTCATCTTCCTCTTCAGCAGCATGGAAACCGGTCTCAGTGCTCCCCTTGACAGCGTCGACGACGGCCCGAGACTCTGGAGCGAGCGTGGCTAAGGGCTCGACGCTGGGGAAGATCGATGCCAGTCAGGTAAGAGTACATAGACGGAGCGGGAAGACTGGCGAGGTGTTCAGGGCTGTAGTGGAGGTGGATTGCGGGAGTGATGTCAGTATCGATACGTTCAGGGTATGTTTAGTGACACCAGAGACGAGGCCCAGATGTGAGTTTCATGGCATCTCAATTACAGACAAAGCTGATAGTATCTGATCAGGGGACCGCATGGTCGAGGAAGCCGTGACATTGGACCTGCTTGATGCTCATACTAGAATTACAAGAACCAACTACCAACTTGGATGGCCATCAAGGTGAGCAGGATGTATGCTCATCGAATTGATCTAGCTGATGAAAACGCTCTTCCAGCCCCAGAGATGCCGTGACGATATCGAAAACACTGGCAGACCAACACACTCTTGTCGATATCACTACCTCTCTTCCCCGCTCTCGGCATGAACCAGCCTACCTACGACCTTCCCCTCCTCACGTCAGAGCGCATGTCTCGTTGCTGGCATGGTGTATTCAGCTTCCCTCATCGAATCACTCTACGGACTCACCGCCAGATGGCAAAGCCCGAATCACCTGCTTCTGGTCATGGAATCCGAAAGGCGCTTGGGCGGTTGGAGGTGGCGTACCGCAACACTTGCCGTCACTAGTAGTCGGTTTAGTGGATTACGTGCGAGACGGCAGTGAGAAAGTCCCTGTCCTACTTGGATACGGTCCAGATGTCACCATTGGATCTGTCGGATACGACACATCGAGAGTCACTCTGTCCGTCGGATATGCTATCGTAAGCGGCGAAGAGAATCAGGAAACGGAAGCTCTACGTCGGCAGGTCGAGTTCGGTTTATCATCCACTCAGAGTTGGGACGTTCAAATTACGGTGAAGACGCAACACGGGAAAGACTCAGCATCGACATTGTGGAATTCATTTGTCGGTCAAGCTCCGACGGCTGTGATCGGTTCAGCGGCTCCAAAGCGACTCATTCTACGATTTGCTCATGCGCAACTTGAGCCTGGAGAAGAGCTCGTTCGTGTTAACGTATCGATAGAACGTACGACGTCGGCTACGGCTGGAGTACGGATAAATGGTATCCCAATCACGATAGAGCATATGCAAGCTCAATCACCGAAGAGACCACTGCTGGAAGAAACGGCGAGTATGACGGGTATCTCATTGAGGACAATGAGCACGGTAGAGAGTCTAGCGACGACGTCAATATCAAAGGACGATTCATTGGCGATAAAGAGGACAGAGTCAAGCAGAAGTGCCGTCGCTTTGAAAGGAGTCGCTAGTCTGATCCGTCGAAATTATATCTGTGAGTATGATCTCGTCCATTTGAAGCTGATGACAGATTTCACATCGCTTTTGCAAGAGCCGGAACAAAAATGGCGGCCAGTGTTAGACTCTAGAGGAGTTGCTATACATCAGCTCAATTCGATTGACAAGACTTTGGTGGTTTTCCGAGCCGAGGCGGTCTTTGTTGGAGTAGGAATCTGGGATCTCTTCGCGGTCATCTCGAGTCCTGGCGCTAGATTGGTTTGGGACAAGACCCACGATGATGCGACACTGGTTGAGGACGTCAACGAGTTGAGCGACTTGTGGCATATCAAGTCTAAGGCTGCATGGCCTGTATCGTAAGTCATGATCAACTTCGATGTAGCTGACACGAATAGTGCTCGTGACTCTGTCATGCTTCGGACTACCTATAAATCCCCGTCTTCGGTTCACCTCTTTGGGTTCTCAGTAGACGACACTGAGCTATTCCCACGCATCCCTCCATCAACTGATCCGACCGTCATCCGGACACAGATTGACCTTCAAGGTTGGTCCATCGAGTCGTTGTCGCCCAATACTACCCAAGTCACTCTGCTCGAGCAGAGCGACCCAAGAGGCTGGTCAAACAAGTCATCCATCCCTCAAGTCATGATGTCGACTCTGGCAGGTATAGGCGAGTTTGCCATCAAGCATGGTGCGCCACCCATCACAACCCGGCTAGGAGGTGCGACAGCTCTAGCGTCTCGATACGACGTGGAAGCCGAGACGTTCCGATACGAATATCGAGCCGAAGAAGCTCGGAGATCAAACTCATCGAGCACAGCCACAGCCTTCCCATTACCCGTAGCAGTCAAATCAGGCGGCAGCGAGACAAGCAGTCTCAAGTCGATGGATGTCCCTCGTCCCGTTGGCAATATCGAGTGCGAAATTCGCTGCGATGCGGATCAATGGTTGAACAGCTTCGTCATTGTCATTGATCCTCCTCAGCAAGCTATTTCCGCTTTGAGACGGAATCGGCTATCCCCTAGTGGAGGTGGACTGTGGCTCACGGTGGAACACGATCCAAAGCTGTTGCGGAACGATAATGTGGTCATCACCGTCCGTCGTGGAACACCAGCCCAAGGCTCAAAAACCTTGGTGACAGTCAACGGCAGCAAGATTAAGATTGACGTAGAGGACATGCCAGAAGCGGAAGTGCAACTGCTAAAGAAGCAGAAGCGCGGTCGACCATCGCGTACACCTCTTGATCAACCGCCTGCCCTAGGAACGCTGAGGAAGAAGCAGAGCGTTATGGACATGGGTCTCGGCAACGGCAAAATACAGGAATCTGCGACCGCAATGACTCCCGTTTCGGCCATTGCTAAGGTGGCCATGCCATTCACGAAATGGTACAATGTCGCAGCGGAGACGACTCGTGCAGCAATCATACCCATGACCACTGTCTTGCCTGCTCCACAAACGGGCAGCACACCGGTAGATGCTGCGGTCAAAGCACTAGGACAAATGGCGCGCATACATACGGAGAGGGACGGCGAGTCGACGAGTCCAGACGCTTGGCAACCTGTCTCCGATAGAGATGGTCTGAAGATCGAGAAGCGGACGGCAGCGCACGTCTCGGAGACTTTCCCGATATTCCGAGCAGGACGTATCATTGAAGGTTTCACGGCGGAGGAAGTATCGGCAAGCGTTTCGGCTCTGCGGAAAGACGAGCGATTCGACAAGCCTCATATCTTGCAATCGTATGGACACGGTCTTACGACTTCGCATGTGGTAGCACATACGACATTCCCTTTCCGAAGTCGAAGCATGCTCGTTGCGACAGTCGTTGCTAGAATGCCAGACGGTCCTCCTCCTTCGCCCTCAGCCCACGGACCGCACACACCACTATCGACCATTTTTCACGCATCCTCTTCCAGCTTTGATCCGTCATCGACAGATCTCGATCCAGCGAAATATAATCCGACAGGATTGACAATCGGTAACGTGATACTCGAAGGGTGGATTTTGGAAACGATCGATCCGTACTCCCACGAGCAGTACGCCATACCCTCGACACGGTGTATGTATGTCGCTGCAGTCGATTACAGTGGCAGTATGCCTCTTTCCGTCAACAATATGCTGAACGCATCTTTGCCGAGATCGTTGCTTTCTATCGAGACTCTTTTGAAGAGTTCTGGAACACCGTCGAGAGCGAGATCACCACCGATGGCCGTAATCGCGCCAGAGGAGAAGTCGACGAGTCCGTGGGCGTTGGATATTGTGTCCAGTGCCAACACGGGTATTGATCAGAGAAATGAGGATAACCGGTACTCTATGACGGTCACTGTCCAGCCGCAACCAAGTAACTCGCCTCCCACTTCGCGAGATGGTGCCTTGAGTCCGACGCTGAAGCACGTGGATTCTCGATCAAGCGTGAACACGGGTCGGTCAACAGTCATCGATCTGGGTGAAGACATCCGAAGGGGCAAGAAAGACTTGGTCGTACTGGAGGTGGAGATAGGAAGCGCGTTGGTGAAGAGCGGATGCGAAGTGAATCTGCGAGCTGTCTCACTTCCCGTGGCTTTACATAACCCTTCAAGCGATCTCTCGATCCTTCCATTCGATCTTCCTAGCGAAAGCTTCCTCGACTTGCCGTTCAAATGTTCAGTCGTCTCGCTCGCTCCTTCAGTCTTACAATCCGCCTCACTCGACCCGACTTCGCATGCTCGGCATCTGCTGAGGGTCACTTTGCCGACAACGGGGTACGACGCACCCATATCGGATCCGCTAGTCGGGCCAGCTGCACCTCTACCACGACCACGATGGTTGCTCGACCTGATCAACGATGGAGCTGTGATTCAATTAATGTTGCAGCCTTCTGCATCTAGCCCCAAGATCGAAGAAGGCGCGTCGAGTGTGGTGTATAGGTTTGATGGGAAAGAGATACCTATCGAAGATGAGAAGAGGGGTAAACACTTAGGTTTGAGGGATGGGAACAGACACAACTTGCCTCAGCTTGTCAGTCGAGATTCGCCGGGTGGTACCACCAGTCTGGAAAAGCCACTGGCAGTGGATAGGAGCTGTCTGAAGGAAGGTGTAGCGGAAGATAAGGGGGATGCTGGTGTGACGGATCTAGTGGATGGAGTGGGTGAAGGGAGCGCAGAGGGCGCCGAGCCTTCGGCAGTGAGCGAGATCAAGGTGAGTCAATTTCTGCTCAACGAGCCCTCTCGTTTAGAAATAAGCAGGACTAACCATTCCCATTCAGCCACCCCTACTTCCAGAACCACGATCACCTACGCCTGAGACTTCGCGATACGCATATAACTTTTGGCGATACTCGAGATTACCGAGATTCTCCGCCTCTGCTCCAGGTACTGCGAAGACATCACCTTCCAAAACTAGTGCGGGTCCGACGGGTTCTGTCCCGCTCAATGGGGCTTTGACCGCGAACACTGCGTCTGCGCAATCACTGGACAGTAATGGTTCTGATGGGAAAGTCAAGGCTACAACCGTTGACAACGCATCATTGCCATCATCCTCTGGTGTGGCGACAGAACATCTTGTCGATTCTAAACTCCTTCGACCGGTAATCTCTCTTCCGGGCCTGGTGATAGCCTGTATAATCTGTCTATTACTTGGTTCCTTACTCAGATCACTACTGAGCGAAGCAGACTTTGTGATCTATCAAAGCCTAGATAGTATGCGTGGAGGTGGGGATGGAGAACATTGGAGAGAACTGAAGAGATTGGCAGAGTGGAAGCTTGGATGGGATAGGGATCTCATCATTGCCATTGCTAGACGGGGATGAATGACGTTTTGCATGGGAGCACAAGGGCGAAGAGATGATAGAGGGCGAGCGAGCGGGCAGGGTATGAGGGTTACTTAACGACCGACGTGTAAACGATTTCTTGGTGTATCATTCTCTTTTGGATGTCAAGCAGTACCAACGATCCAGATCTTCTCATGTGTGTACAACTATGCATATGTATCGTGTCAGAATCTATCTGCTGATCTTTGGTGAATCACATTTACAAATTTGCAACTCTACGGTAATAGCTGAGTTTGACTATTGATCAGCTGTAATATTGATCCCCCACTCAGGAGACTTTTGTAACCCGTTGCGTGCTACTTAAGCACTCGTGTTTCCGAGTCGGGCCGAAGACTTGCTCATGGTACTGGCGTTGCTACGGGTGTGGGTTCGATCTCACTATTATCTTCGGTAGGAACGATCTCTTGAGCCAATTTCGACTTTCTCGGCGCTTTACTCTTCGTAGTCTTACTCTTCGGCGCGCTGACGCCGACAGCTGTCTTCTTCCCTCCTCCACTGGGGGTAGCATTGCCTACGGGAGGAGTGACCGTCCCACCTACACCTGCTACGCTTCCTACGACACTCTCATCGTCTCCACCTCCAAATTCTGAATATTCTTCTCCACCTTCCATATCACGTTCAACATCTTTATCCAAAGTGAGGGGCGTGACACTCCCATCAAACGATGTGTTGGTCGTGAATGGTGGTCGGGGTTCATGACCTAGTCCTAGTCCGCCCCCGATAGGCGAGAGATAATCGAGTGGGGCAGTGGTCGTCGCTGCGAGAGAAGGAGTGGGAGTGGAAGGTTTGAGTCGTTGGAGTTTGGAAAGTTCTTTCGCTTCTTTGTCAGCTTGGATGAGTCGACCTAGTTCACTTGGTGGACCTATGAATGAAACTGAGTCAGCGCATGGAAGACACACAGACTGTCTCTACACAGCAAGAAAGATCAGCTACTCACCCCTCGCCCACGACTTGATCTTCAGTTGACCACCACCAACACCCAACGTGATCTTCTCGGCAAACTTCCAACTCCTGACCTTTTCTCTTCGTGGGAAAGGACCTGTATCACCACCGTTCACCGGAGCAAAGTTTTGCGTCACCTAAGGAGAACAAGCAGATGTCAGGACTCTGTCACGGTCTTTAGGTACAACGCAGGGACGCGATTGGTATAGGTGGTCAGCGTCACAAGTTCTGCCTACTCACTCTTGGGAAAGCGCCGAGTTGGATCTTTGGTGGAACGATCGGTTTTGAGAATACTGGGAAGCCCAGCTGCGCTGGGTCGGCAGGTATGAAAGGTGGAGAAGGTGCGCGGACGAATACAGGAACAGGAGCAGGAGCAGGAGCGATAGTCGGTGGTAGAGGAAGAGAAGGGCTTTGTTCGGATTGTTGTCGTTGCATCAGGTCTAGACGGGGGGACATCAATATACAAACCTCAACACCAAGACGATCATGCAATACGGTCGTATCAAAGATGGTTCCACTCACCGAACGGCTCTGGAGAACCTTCTCTGCTCATTGACGCTGCGTGTGTAGGAGGAGTCATAGAATCCCCGTGTTCATCTTCGTCTTTCCAAGGGATGACCATTCCCCTACAATGTCAGAGTAGTTCGTCAGCGCCATACACTCATCCACTATCCATCTCAAGGCACCACTTCGCCCACTCACTTCTTGATACCTTTTCTCCAAGCTTTACCTGGACCTGGAGGAGCGTCCGCCGGTCTCTTCTTATGACTCTTCTTGGGCTTGGATCCCGACTCTCCTGTCTTTCCTTTCGACGACGACGGTGAATCATGTGGAAGAACGTCGTCCAACAATCCTCCAATAGCTTCTTCGGCAGGTG
Source organism: Kwoniella shandongensis (assembly GCF_008629635.2). Taxonomy (NCBI): domain Eukaryota; kingdom Fungi; phylum Basidiomycota; class Tremellomycetes; order Tremellales; family Cryptococcaceae; genus Kwoniella; species Kwoniella shandongensis. The sequence goes on from NC_089288.1 coordinate 1,108,710, forward strand.
ACCATCCCGTGATCTTCGAGCTAGTCGCTGAACCACTTGCGTGGGGTGGCGGTGGGACTCCTTCCTTTTCTCGTTCAGGCGGTCCATGATGAGAAGCACCTGCTGCAGAAGGTTGTAACCAATCGTAACTCTTTCGATGTTGTGCTGGTACCCCTGACCCACTCCCACTTGCACTGGTAGTGCTCAACATGTTCGTCGTCGTGGTGAGTGGCGGCGGAGGCTGAAGTTTGTTCTTTCCTTTCCCTCCGCCTCCAGCATGAGTGTTGGTCTGAGGTGAAGATGTCTTGGATGCTGTCTTCTTCTTCTTGGAAGGAGGAGGACGTTGGTGTTCTTCCTCCTCGTCTTCTTCGGAAGATGAATATGCTGCTTTTTCAGCGAGAGCGTGCTTCATACCGAGTTTGAGAGTGATAGGCGGGGGCGGTGAGAGGGAAGATCGATCAGAAGGTTGATGTCGAGCAGCTACAGATGCAGACGTAGAGGATTTTGATTTGGTAGATTTCGATTTTGATTTTGGTTTGGATTTGGGTGCTGACGAGGATGAGGATGAGGGTTCGGCATGCATGAGGTGGTTCAAGTTAGGTCGAAGCTACACACAACGATAGCAAAGAAGGAAAGGTTTTGTCAGCATTGGTATGCAGAGGCTTAATGGGGACGAGCGCTTCATTACACTCACAGTGATTCTTAGCGGATGACTTGATCCAGAACCACCGCTCTCCGACTTGATCGTGACTTTTCTCTCTTCCACTTCTTCTACTTCACTTTGACCACCCGCAGATTCAAGTGGTGCTTCGCTTCTTCCGTCGCCATCGCGGGTGTCATCTTCATGTTCTCGGCCGGCGAACGAAGCACCACCTGCTTCGGACTCAGCCTCTGGCTCGGAATCCGTAAAGTCAGTGATATGGAAGACCATAGCGGGGGAAGCTGTAGCGGTGGATCGAATATGCCTTGTTCTCCTTAGGTGTATTGTCGAATGCAAGATACAAGATGCGTAGTGCGAGTATGACAGGATCGAGAGACGACGAGCCTTTGTGAGAGGCTCCTGCTAAATGAGTGAAGTTGGAAGAATAATAACCCTTGTCCCTTGTTCCCTCCCAAATACACCCGACCACGCGATTTCCCAACAAATGTGGCTCACCACACTCAACAGAGAACCCAGCACAAAAGATACATTGTACGAGATATAAACGATACAAATTACGCAGCACGCTACGCTACTTTCATTGCATGCATACATAAACGCTGTCCGCTTACCATCCACCACCACCACCGCCTCCGAAACCACCACCACCGCCTCCATGATGGCCACCACCGTGATGTCCACCGCCACCACCACCACCGAACCCACCTCCCCCAAACCCACCCGGGCCTCCAAATCCACCTGGTCCGCCGAAGCCTCCTCCTCCTCCATGGTGATGTCCACCACCACCATTATGATGACCCCCACCACCTCCGCTACCACTGAACATGCTGCCCATTCCACCCATCCCACTACCACCTCCCATGAAGGGAGGAGGACCCATACTATGTCCGAACGACCCTCCCATTCCTCCAGAATTATGATGACGCTGCCCAACCCAAACCAGACGGTCAGCGTAAAGAAAGAGCCATAAGCCGATAGATGAGTGGGGACTCACGCCACCCCCGCCTAATGCGCTAGAAAGGAGTTTACCGGCTAACATTGCCGCTCCACCTGCTGCGATGCCTGATCCGAAGCCCATACCAGAGCTCGAATGTTGCTGTTGTTGCTGCTGGGGATAGTAGCCCGTGTTATACCCTTGATATCCTTGTTGCTATCGACCGTACCCACAAGGATATATGAGTATTTCGCTTCTGGAGCAAGGACGCCACCGACTTACGTTGTTGTATCCCCCTCCGCCATATTGGTTGTTGTGTTTCGAACCACCCATCATACCAGAGATCATACTTCCCATCAAACCCCTCTCTCCATCTTGTCCTTGTGTTTGTCCTGTCCCGTTCGAACTTCCAAGGGAATTTGTATTTCCAGGAACTGGATCTGCGATACTTGACGAGTTCAAGAATGAGGCTGCCTCACCGGCTGGCTGTTGTTGTTGTTGGTCAGAAGCAGCAGACTGGATCGCTTGCACTTGTTCAGGATGGACTTGGCCATCTGACATCGCAGGATGGACCCATGATGTCGTAGGTGGATCAGTCGAAGGGTTGATATAGAAGTACGTCTGGTAGTCCGGATCGTATTGACGGATCCTAAACATAACACAATCGATCCAAATCAGTCAGTCAGTCAGTCAGTGAGTCAGGTAGAAATAGGTATGAGAATAGGGAGACACACCATGGGGGAGGTAGTTCGGGAGAGTTGGCAGCGTCCATCTTGATCTATCTTTGTATATAACTCTATTCAGCGATGTATGTGAACTCTAGACATAAAAGATATAGACGATCTTTGCTATATAAAGCGGTGGAGGGCAGCAACACCGACGGGTACTTACTTGTACGTCATCGGACTCCGGAATGGATGCTGCGCCGCGGTCCCTCTTCAACGCTACGCTACAACGTAGCGTTCGTCGCAGTCAAACGTCCTATAATATAACTTATCGAATATCAACATGATATCAACATGATGCTACATCGAAACCAAGAGTCCAGGTGCTATATGCGTTATTGTTGTAGTCTATTATTATGTAGAGTTATGATGTTACACCTCGTTCCAGCTCAGCTCCCAAATGTGACCGTGATCCAAAATCCCAACTCTACGAATTCATGTGTTCCGGCATTTTTCTTCTCACTTTTCTTCTCACCATGAACTCTGCCATCCCCTGTTGTACATTGAAAACGTTAGTGAGTGTGGATTGTAACTGGAAATGTTGGACTTACATAGACCAAACCGTCTATCAGACCGACGGAGAGAACCAGCCAATTTGATATTATCGCCAAGACTGGACTGGGCATTTGGTGCACCATGTCATAAATCAGTCTCACTAGCGACATTGAGAACACCACCATGTACTGTTATTGTCCCAAAGCACGTCGGTCAGGAGATCCTTTGCGAAGATGAACTATATACACTCACGGCAAGAGGGAAGTAAAGCATGAGCAGACTCGCTTGTCTGTTGAAATACGCCGATGCAGACATTTGTGGTAATTTGTGTCCATTCGAACCAGATCCTCTACCACCACCCGTCGTGAACTGCCCATCTTCCCCACCCGTCACTTGGTATTCTTGGAAAAATTCTTTCAGAGTTTGTCCCGACGGTCTTCGCTCTTGTGTTGAATCCCCATCATCGTCCACATCCTCGATGTCTATCTGCGGACCTAGTTGTGATTCGTCCCGTGATCCTTGTGACAAAACAGGGCTCAGCACGGTCGCCCGTAATGATGTCGGTAACGGTTCAGCGGAAACAAGCTTAGTGGACGAGTCGGCAGATGGAGGACACTCATAGTTGTATGATAACTCTGGAGTGACGAGGGTATCGGTGTTTGACGGTCGTTGGGAACTGGGACCTGACGCCGTCGTTGTTGACGAACACGAAGCCGTTCGCACTCTGCGCAATGGGTCCTTGACGTCTATCGTACCTGGACTTACAACATCCGGTGAGACGGGTCGAGATGGAAGAATTATACCTGTCGGTACGGTAGGCATGAAATCGATAGTCCCTGTACCGTATGGCGACGTTGCATTGAGATCGTGGTGATAGCCGACCTGGACAAACTCGAGAGCCTCCCAAGGAGCCGCGTTGTTGACCGGTTCCTTGGTATTATTCGAAGAGCCAAGTCGACCAAGTTTCGCGAGAGGCCGGAGGACCTTTGGAGTAGTACTCGTTGGAGCATGGTGATGATCGCCAAGTCCAGGGTCCGTTTGAACACCTGTCGCAAACCCGGAGGAGAGTTGAATTGTGTCTGGTCGACGAAGAAACTTGAACAGTCGTGTGTAGAGGATGACAATGACGGCAAAAACAAGTGCACGAGGAACAAATTGGACTAAATCCCTATCAAGACCTGTGCCTTTGGTGCCGTAGTAACACAATGCACCCGTGGAGGAGAATCCGACAGTACCGTACCATACTGGGAGCCGAATATGTCAGCAACACCACAGTTGAGAAAGCTGCAGTAGATACGTACTGCCGGAATGGAGTATGCTGATTCCCCAGATGATAGGTCCAATCGCCCAAGATTGCCTTTCCATGATAAATGTAGCTCGGGAAAGGGGGTATTTCTGTTGATATGAACAGTTTGTCAATTTTCGCGTGAGCATGAGATCGGCTCAGCTTACCAGTAAGAGGAAGGTGGCGATGGCAATGCATAAAGTCCAAAGGTGTTGAGTGAAGAGGATGGTGGTCAGGACGAAACCTGCGGCATTCTGTGACAGTAGATAAGTCAGTGACCAGTGACGAATTTCTGACGTTTCGTGCAACAGAGAACTTACACAACCAGCAGTCTTGGGCTTCGTCGTGTTACCCGTCAGAAAGGCGATCTCGATAGGGAGCACAACGACACTGAGGTATTGTCAGCCATCCAGCAGAACATCGATACGATCATTTCAACTCACCCTAGTAGGAGATCACTGATCACCATACCAAGTAACAGCTTGACTCTTAATTTCCCTCTTCCTTGTAAATACAGCGAGACAAGTAGATAGGCTGAGGCAAGAATAGTCAATCCTGATACCACTGTCGCCCCCGTCGCCATAATGGTTGCTATTGATGTCATTGTGTTGACGATCCTGATGCACTAGGCATAGAGGGGGATCGGTTTCAGGGCGATGAACTTCACGTTCTGACTGGAAAACCGGTAAGTGTTGTGATACTAGATTGAGGTCGGAGGATTTTGTCGAGAGATGGCGAGGTGGTGTGAGTGTGGTTTGCAAGCGAATAGTGACTCCTTGTCTTTTCCTTCCTCCTCTTTTACTGATGATTGTCTCCTCAAGTGTGCCAAGAACTCGGTCGTCAAGTGTGTTTGTCGTCGCCGCACTCGTCAATGTCGGTATGTATTTCAACGGGATTGATAATGGTAATGACAGCAATGGTGTGGTGGTCGATCAATAGCGAATTAGATGTTGGAATCGGTCCGGGAAAAAGCATCAACCATGATAATTGTTATTATTATTGAATACTAATAATGATGAACAACAACAGACTATGGGATCGACGTTGGCCTTTTCGCAGAGGTAAAGTTGGTGGTGGCTCACACTATATCACCGAGGTAGGTTGGTCCGACAGACAGGCGGACGAGGTGGTCGGGTTGAGGAAAAGGAAAGAAGAATATCCTAACGTAACAGGTAGGTAGGTGGGTCGGTTCAGACACAGTTCGCTGGTGGACTGCGGGGTACGATGTATGGTGGGTGGTAAGGCCGGTCTTGTTCATAAAACCAAGAGATCGGAAGGAGAGATCGGAAATACCACAAGGAGATTGAGTTGTGACGACTGAAAGAGGAGAATACGACGAAACAGAAGGAAAGGATGATGTTCTGACCGATCGAAATAACGTACAATGTGATTCGCAAAGCAGGAAGGGAGGAAAGAGGAGAAGGGGAGGCTTGGGGAAGGAATTGCGACACAACAACATCGCATCATCCGTCCATTCATCCCGTTCGTTCGTTCTATTGAATAGAGCACTAGCACCTAGCACTCCATACATCTCCCATCTCACTTTCTTGTTCGACCGAGACCACGCGAAAGAACAACAAGATCAGGGGAGAAGGCGCGTAACCGCTGCGGAGAACGACATACAGCTACAGTATACATCAACAAGTTGACCCTGAGAGAGCGAGAGGGTGACCCCCATCCGGTCCATCGGATCGGCAGAGGTACCAGGTACTTTTGCCGTGTTATTACCCGATCCGGCTTTTGGGTTACTCCAAACCTTTCAGGAGGGTTACGTACCGTCTCTTTTCATTCCCTTGAACCCCGCACGACACGGCCTTGATCAGTACATATACATGTGCTTGTTGTCAGTTTCGTGTTCTTGTAGTGCTGAATCACTCACTTCCTTTGGTCGTCTCGGTCAAATATGTGTATGTGTACGTGTATGCGGACATGTACATTCCTTGGCTTGTCGTCGTACTATGGACCTTGAAGAACGCCACATACAAGCTACGTCTTTTCGGATAGCGACAGCGACGGAATAAAGTTATACATATCTGGGGCAAAGGAGTCGCCGAAATAAAAGGCGCAAGACAGTTAGGCGTACGTACAGGCTTGGCATGTAAATTATTTCTCCGTGTCCGTTGGAAGGGGAGTTAATCGACCGTGGGAGAACAACGGACACCGGAATATAACCGGACTTTCGACTTTCCAACGATAAGAGGGCGATCACTAACTATCATATAGTCGCGTTGGAATGAATTGGACGTGACAGCTTGTTGCTGTATTACCTCTATACAGAACATTCAGAACAAGATGAGCCCAACGACACAGACAGATTTCCCTGGTGTGGCTTTGGTGACCGGTGCAGGGGGTACAGGTTAGTCTCACACCTCACGCCATTCCAAGGGATTCAAGGTCGCGCGCTCATTCCCCGCCCTTGCCTCGCCCTCCCTCAGGCATTGGTGCTGCAGTTGCTCGAGCGTTCGCCCAATCAGGATGTACCAAACTCGTCGTTACAGATTACAACGCCACGACCTTATCCCAAATAACCGAATCGCTTCGTCAATCCCACCAATCTCTTCAAATCCTCTCTGTGGCAGGAGATATCTCCTCTTCGTCATTCATCGACGATCTCTTCTCCCAAATCGAAAAGACTTTCGGAAGACTGGATTATGCGGTCAATTGTGCTGGTATTTCGGGTAACAACGCACCCAGCTTCGAAAGTACGGTGGAAGATTTCGATAGGATCAATGGGGTCAATTATAGAGGGTTGTGGATGTGTTCGAAGAAGGAGTTGGAGATTATGAAAGGTCAGGATCTGTTGCCCAAGGATGGAGGTGATGAGCTCAGGAGACAAAGAGGGAGTATTGTAAACATTGCGAGTCAGCTGGGCGTCGTAGGAAGAACAGATGCGCGTAAGTCTTTGTCTTTTGTCTTGACACGAGGCATAACAGCCCTCCACCATATTCTTCCCTTCGATCAGTGGCTGCTTTATGAGTTCCACGTCCATTCCCTTGATACTGATATGCCTCACATCGCGCAGCAATCTACTGTGCCTCCAAATCCGCCGTGATCGGTCTCACCCGAGCTGACGCGATGGACGCTTCGCCTTATTTGATCCGAGTCAACGCCCTTTGTCCAGGTATCATCCGAACAGCCATGACCGACCATTCTCTCCGACCTCCCCTCCCCGAAGGTGAGAAGGATATGACTGCCCCTATGGAGCTCACAAAGGAGATAAACATGGCTCCGATGAGAAGGATGGGTTCCCCGGAAGAGATGGCGGACATCGTTCTCTTCCTTGCTTCGGAGAAAGCGAGCTTTGTCCAAGGTGCAGCGTGGGTAGCGGATGGTGGTTACACGATCAACTGAATTGCATATTATATGTTTGGTTTGAGAGTATGTAAGGTCTTTGTTATGGATACAGTGATGGGGATGAGCCGTGTATATATGCGTGAAGGGAATATTGTCCTTGTATCAAAACCAGAGTCCGTATATGCGGTGTCCGAGTATGCAAATTTCCAATCTCCAATGTGTGTCTGTGTTGAATGCTCCAAGCTTATTGTGCCGCTTTAATACTGTTCAGTCCACGAGATGTCAGTCACCGTTCACTCTTGAGATTTTGCTGTTCACTCACATATCGGCCGCGTTCTCCGCGATACCATACAGTGTCGCACTCAAGTGCGCCGAGAACTGGATGGGTAACACCGATGCGTCGACAATTCTGAGGTTGGCAGTTCCGTAAACTTTGAGATCGGCGCCGACGACACCTCCAAGGTCTTGCGACATCATTGAGCAGGTTGCAATGGGATGGTGGACAGATGCGACTGCGAGTAGAGTGGTTGATCAGCAGATGTCTCCATTAGGACGTAGCAAGCGACGTGACGAGACCGATTTATGATCGCACTCACATCCATCGGTGATCCAGTTCCTCCAGTCATCATCAGAACCTCCATTCCCGTCCTCCGGAACAGCGTCATAACCCGGCGCATTCTCCTCCGTCACGATCGTCCTCAACGGAGCAGCTTGGAAGATCTTCCTCGCCATTCGAGCACCCGCAATTTGGATTTGCATATCGATGTCGGCGGAGAAATATCGTGGGTCGACGGTAGGGTAAGTGAATGGGTCGGTGGAGGTGATCTCGACTGTTCCTCGAGAGAAGGGGAGGAGTTGCCACATGTCGATACCGAGACCGTTATTAGGGAAACCAGTGTCGAAGAAGTGCTGGAGCAGCGTAAGTCAGCATCAGTACACCGCAGTACAGAAAAACATCGGAGCACAAACTTACCTCGACCAGACCGACGGATTTGTTTACCATCAAATCTTGTTGGATCTCGAAGAGCTGTCTCGCAGCGTCGACGGAAACAACAGCCCCGGCGTCAAAGGCGTTTTGGGCATATGACTCGATGTTAGAAGCGATAGTCTCGGCGATATCGATATTGCTCGATGTGGAAAGCTGAAGGATAATGATATAAGCTCTGTGTTCTCTCCTGAGGGGGTAAGCAACTTACAGCAAGCAATGATGGGTACGAAATAACGTCGCTAGGTCCGGTACCCTGCGGGTCAAAGCCGTCGACGGGGGTCCATCCGATAGAGTCGATAGTCTACGGTCTGTCAGCGCGATACTCTCAACGGACCGCCTTCGAGTGCACTCACTTGCTCTTGGAAGTTCTTCCCTACACCAGTGTTGTTGACTGTAATTTCGATGCCCAACCTGTTCAACAAAGCGGGATCTCCAATACCCGAAAGCTGCAACAGAGCAGGAGTCTGGATCGCTCCAGCCGAGACAATCACTTCCTTTCCTGCGCTGACTTCCCATCTCCCTCCGCCCGAAGTACCGAATTGCACGCCTCTAGCACGAGGTGGGGAGGACGTCGTGTCCATTAAGATTTGAGTAGCGAGGTGTGAAGTTAGGATGGCGATGTTCGATCTGGTAGATTCGATAGGTGACCAATAGGCTGTAGCGGAGGATGATCGGTGACCCGAATCGTGCCAGTCGATGGTCTGTAGCATTGCTCAGCGCATGGAATTTTGTGAGTGAGTGATAATCGAGGACTCACGTTAGGGTGGAAGGCAACGGTATTTGCAGCGCCTCCATCGGCATCAGGAACAGCTGCGACGGAAAAGTTGCTAGAAACGACCTCCTTGAAGTGACCCTGTTGTGGTCCGTGATAGATCCCATCGCTGCAGGAACAAGGGTCAGCATGGTATAGTAGTAAAGCAAAAGGTGCGGGGAGTTGCTTACGGGTAAGTGACTTGGACAGGACCAGAAGTGTTGTGGTAAGCAGGGTTTGCGCTGGCGCCGGCTTCTTGTTGCTGTGACGATTGTCAGCTCGGAATACACAATGTCAGGATGGTCGACTTACCTGATCGTTGGGAGCACTGAAACCCTCGCTCTGCTCGATACGTTAGCCATTTATACCCTATAAGTGTACGGAAGAGCTGCTCACCTTGAGCATGGCGTTGAACATCCCTGTCCAGCTCCATCGACCGCCACCATCATCACCTCCGAGGAAGGAAGACAACGCATCGTACTGCTCTCGCTGTCCTCTGGTTTGTGCTAGACCATTGATTGAAGTCGAACCTCCGAGTGTCTTTCCACTATCAAATAGACGAAACTAATGTCAGTTCTCCCCATAGTTATTGACTTTGAGCGAGGCAAACATACCCGTGGATATTTCGGCCTTGACTAGATGGCCAATTCCAATCGAGTTCTGTACCAAATGCCACCGAGTACTGACCCGGTTCGTACACCCTTGGATCATTTCTGTTATCTGCACCGGCTTCAAGTACCCTGTCAGATCGTTCCTCAGTTTCATTAGCCTCTGATTATCTGTATGAAACCTATCTTTGTCCCAATGGACAGACCAAGTGGAGGTGACTTACAAAACTGTGATATCGGGGTTTTCCGATAACCGATTCGCAACTGTCAATCCACCCAAGCCACCACCGACGATAACATAGTCGAATGTCTGGCCATTGACTTGTTCAGGATCCGTGAGGAGGCCTGAGATTGCTGAAGTGAGGGGAAGGACTAGTAACACTGAACCCAGTGTGAGGGTGTGTAGGGAGAGCATTGTGGGTAAGTAGCTCGATCAACAGAGAATCCAAATAGTTGTGTTTATGTGTGACTATGATATTACTGGTATTGATGTGCTCTTGTGAGTAGTAGTATTGTTGATTATACAGCTTTATAAGAACAGAGGACGTCGGTAGACGACAGACATCTCTCCTTTATATATCATCATCATCATAACCCCCTTCCATCAAAGGAGTGACTGACCGCATGACCACCTCTTTTGGTTCCTTCACCGCCTTCTCGTACAATTCAACTACACTTTCAGCGGGAGTCCAACGTCCAATGTCCATTGGACCTGGGTGACCTCGTGGCTCCTTTGAATCTTTACATCGACAAGATCGATGTCGTCACGATGTTTCGGCGGGGAGAGGAGGGGAGGAGGGAGGCAATGACTTTGTTGTCGGTCAGGTCGACAAAAAACATCATTTTCTAAGGGAATATAGGAAAGGTACGAGACCGGGGAGGTCGGCTTCAATACGATACCAGAATGCATCGCTTCTAACCCCTTACCCCTAGAAGAACAGTAAACAAGTACAGTATACGATCGGGTTAGACTGGAATAGGAGTAGTCTAAGGGACCAACCATCAGAGACAGGGGAGGCCGACAAAAACGTTGTGGAGCATTGAGATGATTCCGGTTTATTTTCGAAGCTTCGGGCTGATACGCCGAGAGCCGTTGAATTGCAACTGTAACAGCGATGTAATAGATGCCATACACATGACTTCCCCGATAGCAGACATGCTTATCACCTGTCCTAATGATATGAAGGCAGTGCATATCAAAGTAGACCTGTGCAATCGACAAATGCTGTGCTACATTACAAGATACCATCCCCATCTTGCTGAATGCGTCAATCAGCAGTGATAGAAAGGGAGGGGATCTGTGACGTACGTATAGCGGGAATAGATAGTTTGACAGGGACACAGATGGTACAGAGAAAGCTCGAACCTTTTCTCCGAGGAATAGATGGGAGGAAAATATAATTTCATAGGACATACAAGCCCACATGGTGTTCGTGCTGAAGACACGTGGCGAAGGAGCTTTGCTCAAATATTTCCGTTCGCTGATGTCTATTGTACCAACCTGCTCAAACTACACTTATCACTGTTGATTTTACCTCGAAAGCAATCTCATATTCCTGTAACGTTGGTTCAATCAAGCACAAACCCACTCATTCTTTCTTAAACACCAATATGGACCGTCAACTCAAATCCCCATTGCTCATCGAGACAATTGGCAAACCCACCAAACTCTCTTCCAAAGACACGTTTGCCCACCTCCAAAATTTCCTTCACTCGCTTCCACCTTGTCCCTCTCGAACGCAACTTGAACGACTGACCGACGCTCTAGGTGTTGAGATTGGCTCGATCCTTCCTGCTGAAGGGGAGAGGAGGGAGGCTGAACGAGTCGCGGCGAGAGCGGCTGCCCGAGCTGAAAGGAGGAGAGTGAGGGAGATCGAAGAGGAGGAGAGGAAGAGGGAGGAGATGGAAGGTATGGTCGAAGGGTTAGAAGAAGACGAGGAGGAGGATGGGGAATTGGAGAATGGTGCAGTGGAGGCGGAGGGAGAGGAACAGATGGACGATAGAGGTGATGTCGAATACGGCGATGTCGTGGATGAAGATGAGGATGAGCCAGATAACGAGGACGCAAAGATGGAACAGGACGACGAGTGATCGATCCGGTATGTCTGCGCTTGCTTCTGATTGCTCCGAATGGTTCAGGACCCTCAGACTGACTCTCCGAAGTCCAACAGTATACAGTCGTGCACAACACAGATACAACAACAACATCATCAACCAATATACCCAGCATGGCATACACCGCCCTTCACAAATCACCACAACACGGTCCTCTTCCCTCCTTCTTCATATCCAAGATCTTGAAAAATCCACATCCTTTCAACTCGCCAGTCTGCGTCGGACTCTGACATTGCCAAAAGAACACCATATCGTCATCTATCACTCCGGGGTCTTGCATTTGCGCTCGAGCGGTTTTCGAGGGGGAATTTGGAGCGCCAAGTCGAGAGCGCGCTTTGGCTTTTTGGTCAGCACGGAGGACGCTGCGGATGGGAGTTAGTACAAGTAGATTTGTAGGTGAGAAATGGAATAACAAACGTTGGATTACCACATTTGCAAAGAGGAGTACCTTCACGAACACCAGATGGTCCAATACCAGGATTCGGATGGAAATCTGTCCCATAATTAGCTTGGTGCGAATCATTGTCTACTCACCCTTGCGATAAAATCTGAGAGTCGGTCAGCGACATCATTTTGCAATATAATGAAACGTCGACTCACCTGAACGTTATGTTGATCCTCGATGTGTACGTTTTCTGCTCAATGACCGGTATTGGCATTTCATTTACATCGAAAGCGGGACGAAATAAGTCCAAAGCCTTCTGCGGCGGTACTCTGATGTGCCACGAATGGCTTTCAGCGGAATGCCTACTGATCGGTATGCGCTCACTCACGTATGCTTGAACCTCTCCTGACAGCCAGCGTTCATCAAACAAAGAGTGTTGTGGCCCAGTGTCACTTCGTATGTCCGGATAGGTCTCGTATTCGTGGCGAAAGCGGGATCCACAGCATTCGTCTGTCGTAGGCGAAATGCTCTAGGAGTACCGAGGGACAGAGAAGCTATGGTAGTATAAGGTCCGAGATCTGTATGATGTTGGTCAGCGTATGTGTTTAGGTGCAACTTGTATGCTGGACTTACACGTGAGCTGGTCTGCATGCCATCCCACGCTGTGACTCATTTATCAGTTGCGCGCTATTGACTAAACAGAGTTTTCGCTGGACATACGTGCTCGCTGCTCCCGTATATCGGTTGACTCCACAAACGTTTGCCCTCCAAGGCCCTGCCCATTCAAGGGGACATCGCGCTCTTTTGCTCAACGCATCATTGACAGCCTTTTCTACGATATCTGCAGCCTTCGCCAGTATCGGTGGATAGTCCTGTTCGGTGCATTAGCAGCTAACTTTGATGCCGATGCACCCAGTCTTACCTTCGGAGGTTCCTGTTCGATTCCAGAATAATAGTACCTCTGTACTTCAATTCCGCCATACTCTCCGTCCTTTTTCTTATATATCCCCGTCGTGTATGTACTGGTCACCCAACGACCGGCGAGGAGAAACGGTTTAACTTCCCAAGTATCAGATTCCTCCATCATGGCTAGATACAACGCTGAAGCGAAGGAAGGTGATAGTGGTGGGTCGAGCAGAGTCATTGGTAGGGAATGAGCATCTATACCTTGTTGAGTGGCAAGTAGAATAGGTGGTTGAGGGAGCGTTTTGGTTTTTGAAATTGTAGAGTCGTTGGAACCTTGTTGAAGGATGGACCATAAGTTTACAGTAGGTGATTTACTATTTGTGGGACGTTCCAATCCTTCCGTCTTGACGTTAGACACAATTTCTGTTGTTCCTTCAGTTTTGACGTAGGACGTAACCTCGAATGGTTCTTCTTTCATCCCGACCTTGGCGATGGTATCTTCCTCCCTCTTCGCGATCTTTGTTTCCCTTGGTCTGCTCAGCCACGAATGCAAGCTTGTCCCTGCTTTTCGCTTGCCTGCACTCTTCACTCTAGGGAGTAATAACTCCTCAGCAGCTCGGGCGACATTCCCATGAGCTGTGGCGAGTGCTTCGACATATATGTCGATGGGAAAGGTGATCGGTTCGAGTAATGAGGCAAGAAGTGCGATTTTGGTGTCGGTGTCACTGTCGTCTGCCTCTTCATGTCTACCAGAAACCAGCATAATGAGCTGAGAACGAAACGATGTGATGTGAAGTAGTGTAGCTAGAGGTGAGAAGAGAGAAGAAGAAGAATGCAGAAGGTTAATATAATGACCCGTCCCGGTTGACTGGACTTGGAGAGGTGGAGGCAACAACAAACTCCGGCGGCCAGTGTACAAGTAACGTGTCATGGCGTCGAGCAAAGAGTCCACTATTATTGTTTACAACACATTCAACCTCTTCGTAGAGTTGAGTTGACACTGGTTGCATCAGCCAGTCACAGCACCTCACTCGCGATGTCGTCCCATCGCTCACCGAACCTGAACGAGCTATCAGATCAACCTGGTCCTTCCTCCCTCCCATCCACACGACCCCAATCACCTACCTCCAAAACCCTTCGACGACCTGCTTCGCACGGACGATTATCCAAGCTTATGATACCTGGTCGATCGAGGAGTGGGTCCAGCGCTTCTCAGGCTAGTTTAAATCTTGATGATTCGGGAGGAACGAGTGGTCGGACTACACCTGAATTGAAGAGGAGAGCTGGTAAAGGTATGTCCATGACTCGCGTGGTATAGTCCGACATAGGTCCAGTACTGAATTTCTTGTGATGGTGCAGCTGCCGCTGCATCACTACTTGCAAGTGATGGCAAGTACAAGAAATTTGCCCAGATGGTAGATAAGAGCTTGCAATCGTTCGAGAATGTCAACGAATGGGCCGACTTCATCTCCTTCCTGTCGAGACTGCTCAAGGTGGGTAGCGTGTGATGTCCAACTTGAGAGAGGTTGAATCGACTAACGAAACGACAACTTGACAGACATTGCAAACACCATCTCCTCCATACACCGAAATACCAAGAAAGCTTATTGTAGCGAAACGACTGGCTCAATGTCTGAATCCAGCGCTACCCTCTGGTGTTCACCAACGAGCTCTGGACGTTTATGCGTATATCTTCAGCATTATCGGTGTAAGTCTAGAAAAGTCTCCTCGTGACGCCTGAGTCACTTGGAGTGTCCGCTGATACATCTTTTTGTAGGTGGACGGTCTGAAACGTGATCTTCTCATATGGTCGTCTGGACTGTTCCCCTTCTTTCAGTATGCAGCTACGTCTGTTCGACCACTGCTCATCAAGATATACGAGACGTACTATCTTCCACTTGGAGAGAATCTGAGACCAGCTACGAAAGCGTTCGTTTTGGCTTTGCTGCCAGGTATGGAGGAAGAAACCGGGGATTTCTTTGACAAGGTACGTGTTGTCTTCAAAAACTGGACATGCCGCTGAGTGTTTCCAGATCTTGTCGTTGCTTGACCGACTGTCGGAAGCTGTCAAACCATCTTTCTTTCTACAGAACATCTTCCTCATCCTCATCTCTTCCCCTACATCTCGTCTTTCGGCGCTGAATTATCTCGGTCGCCGACTGCTAAAAGCGCCAGAAGCGTCAGGAGGAGGCATCGAGAGCGGGTTGATCATACGTGGAGTGTCAGCCGTCTTGAATGATGAGAATGTCTTGGTGAGAAGAAGTGGATTGGACTTGCTGCTCCGTGTTATCAGACTCGACGGAGATACCATCAGGTATGTCTGCAGCCTTCGGGCAGTATCTGCTGTGCTAACGGAGTCGCAGGGACGCGGAGGCAAAAGATAAGGAGCTGTTGATGCGGTCAGCTTGTGGAGTCGTACTGCAGAGGGAATTGTCACTCAGCCGGAGGGTGTACACATGGCTACTAGGATCAGGAGAAACGTCGGAGGAACAGACTGCCTACTTCACCCAGTATGGTCTGGATCTGCTTATCACTACCCTGCACGTGAGTCCGCTTGCCTCCAACTCGACACGCGCTGATTTAGAACACTTGCAGAGCGATATGGAGAAATTAGGATCACCTCCCGAGTCACTTGACGCTCAGAGACCGTTCAAGGTCTTCCTTTCTTTGTTGGACAAATGGGAGATCGGTTCAGTTTTGTCTGAGAGACTAGCTATTTCTTCGTTACGGACAGTCAAAGACGCCAGTGAGAGTGGTCCTTCAACAGTCAAGGATGAGGTGAGTGCTCTGCTATGGGGATCGGACAACGCGGAGTCTAATCCAAATGGACAGATCCTCGCTACCGCGGCAGCCGTATATGAAGCAGTTGAGCCGGTTGTTATATGGAAAGAGCTGCATTCCTCCGTGCTTGATGAGCTAAATTCGAAGGGATCAGGAGTGAGTGCTATATACCACGACTTGAGCTTATTTGATAGGCTATAGAACTCGTGCGATGGATCGTCGCATCGATACCACAGACAGACGAAGAGATCAACTCGGTACACGTACCCATCGTACTGGACACGGTACTCAGTGCTATTACTGTAGGTGGCTTCACTCCTAGCGAAGCTAAGGCTGATGAGGCGTCTCAGTCCGACACCCTTACGGTTGAGGCTGAACTTGAAGCCTTTCATCTGGCTAGAACTCTAACCGAACTCATCCCGGTTAGTACCTACGCGAAGGGCTCCTCCATTACTTCAGATGTCGAGCATACTCGTTCAGTGGCCGATCTCCTATATAGCAAGGACGGAGACCCTCACTCTGCGCAAGGTCGACTTCATACAGAGGTTTTGCCTCGCATCGTCCAGAACGCGTTCGTTGTATTCGAAAAAGTCGCCGTGACCCAAGAGATAGAATCGCTCTTGGAGGCTGTGAGAATTGTGTCAGTTCTAATTGATCATGAGTCCTCTTCTTTGGCTCTAGTAAATGGGCATCGATGGCTCGCTGCCATTATCGAAGCACTGTCAAAGGTATGTCATACCTTGTAGTCCAGGCTGACAGGCAGATTTCTTCCTTCGCTGTCGTGGAAGCATTGGTAGTTGCTGCGCTAAAGGCGTCCCGATGCTCAACCTTCACACCTGCTATTACGATCACGACCGATACCACCATATCTGCTATCCTGGACTCCGTAAGTTCACTTCTGCTGAGTGTCAGCTGATACGTGCTAGCTCTTCCGCTATCTACGCCCATCTGCTTCATTGTACCATATCCGTGCGGTAGAACTGCTCTGGGACTACAACCAACTCGCTGAAATACATACACTCGAGAACGTTATTGCCCGGCGAATGTCAAAGTTGCCCTTCGACAGTGCGGCGTTTGATGCCTTTGGCATCTTCTGGCGTCTGACTGGTAAGTGGTGCAGTATATGAGTTTGGCTAATGTTCAGACGATTCGATGTTGCCTGGCGAGATCTTCCATGTGCCTGTTAATGTAGTTCTCGACGCCTTGAAAAGCTCTGACCCGAATGTCCAGCGTCAAGCGGAAACTTGGATGCGGTGTAATCTGCGTTCCTACTTCCGAGTCTTGGATCCGATCCTGAGTAGGCTTCTCGATCCTACGATACGGTATAACGATGGCGTCTATGCTGGACCGGTCGATCTGGCTCTCGTCAGATATTACATCGACAGCATATCGGCTCTATTCAAGTTTGGTGCACAAGGGTTGAGCAAAGCTTGTCAATCTACTGATATCCGAGGATCACCACATCCATCCCTGATCACAAGAGCGGAAGGTGCCTTTCCCAATGCAGTATCATATCTCGAACTGATGGTGCTGTCTTTGATAAGGTACGTTCACTGTGAAAGGGATTGGGGCTAATTTGATAGGTTCATCGAAACGGAAGCTCCGGAGGACACAGGAAGGAGTGCGAAACCACTTGTTGTGAGGGTTCAAAGTGCTTCCTTGGACCTGCTGCAATCAATCACAGCCCGAGGAGATGTTTCACAAGCGCAGCTCTTCTTGCTGAAGAAGTCACTTGTCACCAAACTTCAGTTAGCGGTACATCAGGGAAATCTGACACTGCAAAGTAAGATGCTACATCTCCTCCACTCGGTGATAAGCGCTTCGTCTGCCTCAACGCGACATCAAAGTGCGCGACATTCGCCCAATCCCGAGAAGGCTGTCGCGGAGCCCAAGTCCGATTTCGAGGATGCGCTCGTGCAGACGATTATCGATGGCCTATCCAATTCCGCAAACACACCTGTCCTTCAACACTGGATCGATTTTATCCTCATGACTGCCCCCATGCTCTCCTCTCGACCATCTTTACTACACTCCTTGGCAGAATGCTTCAGCCAGCAGATCAGACTTTTCATACTCAGGATCAACAGCGTATACGAGAAAGTCTCGGTGTTGGATGAGTCGCTGAATGTGGCGGATGCGGAAGTCGTGATGGTATTGAACGCGCTGGAGAGAGTTTTGGTGTTGCTGTGCTCTCAGCCTGGGAAGGTCGAAGAGACGAGTGCGCACGGGGAAGGCGGGAGCAGGATCTTAGGTCTAGTCTCCACTGTCTTCACGGTGGAAGCGCCCTCCAATGATCCGGTAAGTGATTCAAGTACAACGACCTGGAATTACTGGGATTCAGTACTGAGGGATGTATCATATAGGCCAAGATCGAATCACCGAGATATCTGGACGACGCGATACACTCCTTGTTGGTCACGTGGACCATCACTAACCCGACGACGTCCGGCGGAGCATACAAAAGCCAGACTCTCGAGAAGATCGGAGTGCGCGCGAGAAAGGTTCTAGAGAAGATATTCAAGGCTCAGCCTTCCAGCGTGATTGCTAGCTGTGTACATGTGTGGTCTTTGTGCTCTGAACAAGTGACCGTGAGTTATGTGGTACGCCATCAAGTTGGAATAGGGCTGACTGTGAGAGAAGGATGCGGCAATATTCGATTGTGTCGATGCACTCACGCCGAGCGCACAAAGGGTTGTCGAGTTACTTTGTCAAATCGTGTCGGGAAAATCGGGCCGGACGTCAATGTCAGAGTACCGGTAAGTGTACTTTGCATTCAATGATGGTGTTGCAGAGGAAAAATTCTGATGTCTTTTGACTGTTACAGAGCCGATCCAGCATTCCTCGCTTTCCTTGAAGCCTACGTTTCTCGTCTTGAAGCGCCGATAGCTGTGCAGGTCTGGACAACTCTGTTCAACTTTGCGAGAGATGTGCTTGCAAGTCTAGCTTCCTCCACTGCGCGAGTCCAACTCTTGGCCATTCTGAGGTAAGTATCGATCGAGAAGAGATCCCTTATCGCTGACCCTGACTATACGGTAGATGCTTGACAGTCCTCGCTATGACAGTATCGAAGACGAGCGCTCTGGAGGACCGGAGACTGAGGAGGGATCTACAAGACACGTATGCGAAAGTGTTGGATCACGTAGTGACCAACGCTGCAAAGATCACAGATGGCGGTCTGTGGGAGAGAGAGCGAGATCAGGTATACGAGAATGGATCTAGTGATCCTAAGAAGAATGGCCTGGTGACCACAAGTGAGGAGGGGCTTCAAAAGGTTAGTCTCAGCCTAGTGTTACAATCAAGTCTGGAATCAGGTTGACATGCGGACCTTGCCAGATAAACGATTATTTGGCCTCGTCGATCATTCCCAATCTCAGAACTCTACTAGTGGAACCCGATCGAGTGAACTCGGCCTGTAGCGGGATCGGAGTAACCATCGTTGTTCCAGCTTTCAAAAGAGGAAAGTGAGTACACCCCTAGCGATGAGAATGCAGAAAGCTGAATGGCAGACCCAAACACAGAGTCGATCCCAGCGTACTCCGAATCGTCCTTGAGATCGCTAAGATTCCATCCGCTGTCAAAACATGGCGATTGCAGATCAGTGATGTGTTTGCCGACTCGCGCTTCTTCAGAGCAAAATCTGCAGAGGAAGTAGGGTATTGGAAAGTCTTGATTGGTGCTCTGATGGATTCGGATAAAGAGCGATTCGGAGATCTGCTAAGTGAGCTCGCAATTCCCCCTTGGTAGATCAAGAAAGAACTGATATCGTTGGACCTCGCAGGTCGCATAACTTCCGCCTCGTCGGCGAACATCTTCTCGAATCGGGATCAAGAGATGTTGGCTAAATCGCTGAATCTGAGAAGACTCAGCTTCGTGTTGATTGCAGCAGAGAGGAATGGATCTCTCTCGCAATTACCTGCAATCCAAGAGAGACTTGTTGAGATGTTGAGGTCAAGTGCGGTCTCGCCCAGAGTTCATTCCGAGGTCAGTCGACTTGGAGCAGGGAGACGAGGTTGCAAGCTCGCTGCTTGAGCTGTTGTTTGATCTAGACTGACAATATGGTTACAGGTCTATCTCTGTTTGAGAGTGTTGATGTGTCGAATCAGTCCTCAACATCTTACCAACTTCTGGCCTGTCATCCTTGGCGAGTTGGTAAGTCCGCTTCTTTCCGCCAAATAACCCCCAGGATGCTACTTGGCTCTTACTCATGCTATTGTAGTTACGCATATTCGAACTCACAATGGACGACCCACCAGAAGATGGTTCGGAGCAGCTACAGCTCGTCCTGGCGGCGTGCAAATTCCTAGATCTGCTGTTAGTAATTCAATCAGAGGATTTCCAAATGTAAGTGCTGGCTCCTTCCAGGCAGCTCCTCCGATCAGCGTCAGCTTGATTGCTTTGTAGAGGGACTAACTGATGTCTGCTTGGCATGTCGTAGCCACCAATGGATGTTCGTGACCGACACTACAGATGCTGCTTATCCCCCAGAAGAACATACTCCCGAAGCTATCATGGATCGTCTTTCGGACATTCTCTCCGAAGGAGTATTCCACGGTGCTCCACCGGTATCAGAAAAGGTGAGTCAAAGTCTGCTAGCAACCAGATCTTACTCCATGCTAATCTTGTCGCTGTTACGATAGGATGGCGACGCTTCAAGCATAGCCTTGCCTAACACCACTGACCGTGGAGAGAACGGTCTACGTCGACCTCGCTTGAGCAGTGTTCGATCTCTGACAAGTCTGTATCAACTTCAAAGCTTCTTCTCAAGGGCGAGTATGGATACTTTTGAAGGGGTATATGAGAATGTGGGAGTGGATTGGGATGTGGTCGAAGATGATTTGAATGCGGAGATCTTTGATTCGTAGTTGTACAAGTACCGTCTCATCTTCATCAAATTGCATAGCTAGCTACATATACTTCCATATCGAAAATGGAAAATTGCATTCTACGTTCCCTCTTCCTTTGATACGTTGTTCATCATAGGTTGAAACTTTTAGACGACACGTAATGGGTCCGCATCGGCTCTACTGACCAATACTTCCCATTTACCATTCGGCGCATCATCATGAAGATCGGTCTCGGCATTCAACTCTTTCTCCAACCATGGTTGTAGGACTTGAGAGAGGTATGGTCGTTCAGTGTTTGTGTGATTTGCGAGGATGACAGATTGACCGTTTGCTACGGCAGACAGGACTTCGTGCTGTGAGGTGAGGGTCAGTAAGCTGGGTATCGCCATTTGAACTCCGGACAGACAAGTGGGAATGAGAGTATGATCATGGTCCGAAAGTGACAGAGGCGACAGAAGTGGATAAATGTCTGACGTGCGAACCACAGCCACTTACATGGGACATCTCGCCTGTGACGAACAATTCCGCATCTACACCTTTGAACATGCTTCCTCCTTTAACGCAGTGAAGGAATATGAGCTGTGTCTTGTCATCAAGGATAGGGTGGCGACAGCTCACCTGATCCTGCACAGAAAGCGATAGAGCTAACGGGTTTGACGATATCGGGCTGAGCAAGCTGGACTGTACGCCAGAAATAGTCAAAACGTATCAGCTCACTTGCGTCACGCTTCCCCGAGTCATGTACGGCAGTAAGACATAGGGCACCATACAGACGACAGGCACTTTGATCGTGATCGTGATCGTGAGAGGGAGGATGACTCACGATACTTCAACCCTAGATGCTCTTTCATCATCCTCACAGCCTGGCTCACGTCCAAAGGAGATTTAAGCTTGACAAGTTTCCCCATACCGGCACCGTCGAAACCATCCAGGTTTTCACTCTGCGTAAGTGGTGTGCTAGAGGCTGCAAGCGCATCGAAAGGTCTGACGAGCCTGTACGCAAGCGCAGGGGAAGGAATTAGCACCCGGATCACTCATGCAGAGACTGATCGTGACCTTCATAGCATATCTTGTGCAAGGAAGTAGACCACTCACCAGGTGTTGATTCCATTCGGAGTCGCATCCAGACTTGTATGAGGGGAAAACACCGAGATCCCTCTCGCTGATAGTTTGAGTAAAGAAGCTTGTAGAGGGTCGGAGAGAGTGAGAGATTTGAGACCTCGGAAGATGGGTGGGTGGTAAGAGACGATCAAGGACAAAGAAGGGATTGTGAGTGCTTCCGCGCAGACAGAGGGCGTGAGGCTGAAAGCACGACAGATCTGCATTAGTAGAGTCATCCAGTATGTGGCGGGAAGTGAGGGGGAAAGAAGTGAGATGCATGCTCAGAACGAGCGACAGGTCTACCCACTCGATAGTCAACAGCACTTTACGATGATTCGGGTTCGGGAAAGGTGCCTCTGTACAGGACTGGGTGTCAGCTCGATTCCAACACGCTTTGACCAAGACGACCGTTAGACCCACCAATCATGGGTCCGACCTAAGGTAATCAATGCCGCACATCGGTATAAGCATGAGACTACGACACAACTCCGGACTGCAATCGGAACCAAACGCAAATGCCACGCACATTATCCCAAGACTTGTCTGCCAGCTGTAACGGCGCGATACGTTCCCACACCCGCTTGATAAGTGCCAACGAGGTAACTTGGGGAGACGAGACGCCCATATTTGACATACACTAGAGTGGGTCGTTTGATTGTATTGGTCTAATGATATCGAACTGGTATTGTATGGAGATGATGATGATGATTTCGGGTGGGAGGTCAAAAGTGGAGGTAAAGCCGTAGATACGTAAGGAATCTCTTGCATGTTCATGATGTGGCAAAATCTTTGTGTCACCTTTGATCCCATATAATACAGTCCTTTTACATCTATCTGTACACGGCAGTAGTCTTCAAAAGCGTGTTGTTGTTGTTTTGATTTGATGCAGGTGCACCTACGCTAGAGTAGTACTAGACCGTTCTCCCATCCTAAAGTCCAGCGACCCTTTGCTCGTTTGACCTCTACCCACGCAAGCGCGCAACAGCAATCTGTCACGGTGACAGGTTCCCAACGCGGGAAGAGATCGACATGCACATGCTCGTGCAGTGCAGTGTATACATGGTACGTATCTTTGTGTGCTGTGGATCTCTTGAATCTGTAATACCTTTATCGTTGAACGCAAGATCATCTCGGTTGCCGACATTCCGGTACGCTCGGAGCCCATCACTGTGAACAGGGATGACGCGTTTCGTAATATGTGCCACTTTGCTCGCACAATGGAAATTCAGGGCAACGGTCAAACGCAAAGGGGGGAATCCCACAACGCGAGGGAAGGGGTTAACAAAGTGGGAGTGACAAATACATAGACTCGTTTCATACGTACGCACCGGCCCATTTTATTGTAGCGCTATGGTGGAGTGATTGATTGACTGAGTGCGTTGTGAGAGGGAGACAGAGACAGAGACAGACATTCCCGCACACCCATCCATCACAAGCCTCGCTCATCGTCCCATTCCTTACATCCCACATCTCACATCCTTTCATCATCCAACCTCTCACTCCATCCTTCCATCCACCTCTCTTACACATCCCCAAGCACACTCGGGTCGTATCGTGTTGCATACCACAACAACGTTTTTGACGCAAGAATAGCAGTTGGACCGAGACAACCGAGCCACGCACAGCCTTTCTCTTTCTTGTCTAAGCGATAGACCAAGACGCAAGACCTGTCAACAGACCAGTCTCACAAATCCAATCGCTTTCCTCTTTGACTTCGGCGTAAAAACTCTATCGAAGGAGTATCATTGATCGCTCGTCACTTTCCTCTTCTCGCTTTACACAATCCTCCACGTCGCGGCTGGTCCGAACAACAAAACGAACGAACGCCCCGACCTCAAACCGTACTTTTCGTTGATTGATTAGACGGCTTTCTGCTCAAAGTATATACGTTCAAAAATGGCTAGAGATAGACTCGGGAATGTCGTGAGTGTTTCCGAGATATCCAGCCAGGTGGATCTGGGCTTACCGTGACTCTTACACTGTAGAACCGACAATACGGGTCAGTCTTCTTTATCCTCGCATCCTCGCGTCCATCGACCATTTTACTTGACGATCCTGTACGCGAACACGAATTCGCACGCTGACGACTCTTTCTCTACTACAGTGACACCTCTGCACCTCAACCCACCTATCCTCCAGGAGGCAACGGTGTGATTGCTCCTTCCCGTGAACCCAACCCTTACGCCCAACAAGCCGTCCAGCAGGCTCCCAACCCGAACCAGGGTTACAACCAGTACGGCGGCAATGGCGGTGTTCCCGGAGGCTACGGTCAGAATGCTGGAAACCCTTACGGCGGTCAGTACGGTCAACAGGAGCAGTACGCCATGGGCGGCGTCAATGGGAATGGTGCCACTGGAGCGGACTTCTGGTCAGAGTTGAGCACAACCAACTCTCTGTTGAGTCAGTTGCAAGAGCAGATCCAAGCCGTTCGATCAGCCCATCAATCCAGCTTGGTGAGTCAGATGCGTAGGCCCTGTGAGTGATCCAAGCTGCACGAGCTGACATCATTCTCCCCTCCTCGTAGACATCGACCGACCCTCAAGCTGCTGCTTACGCTGAACAGCTCAACAACCAAGCCCGAACTCAGCGAGAAGAGACCAAGAACCAAATCAAGAAACTCTATAAACTCGCAAAGGGTGACCGTGCTCAGAAGACCCAAGCGGAAGGTGTCAAGACCCGTTTCCAGAGTCTGTTGCAGGAGCATCAGGTGATCGAGAAGGAGTTCAGGAAGAAGGTCAAGGACAGGGTAGAGCGACAGTACAGGATCGTCAACCCTTCTGCTACCGAGGAGGAGGTCAGGCAGGTCACGGAGAGTGACAATCCTCAAGTTTTCTCCCAGGCTGTGAGTTGCATAATCATCCCTGTTCCATTTTAAGCAGCTGAGCTGACTAAAACGCAGCTGCTCAACTCTAACCGATACGGTGCTGCTCGTGGTGCTTACCGAGAGGTCCAAGAACGTCACGCCGAGATTCAGAAGATTGAGAAGACTCTCACCGAGCTCGCTCAAATGTTCTCAGAGATGGCCATGCTCGTCGAGCAGCAAGATGAGACTATCATCAACGTCGAGACACAGGCTCAAGGCGTTGACACCGACATCAAGGCCGGGTGAGTGATTGTTTCATCTAAAGAGATTGACAGTTGCTAATTCGCCTCGCCTACAGCTACGACCAGACTACAAAAGCTGTCGATTCCGCTCGTAAGGCTAGGAGAAAGAAGTGGATCTGCTTCTGGATCTGCAGTGAGTCTGGCCGCATCTGGCACCAATCAATCCGAAACTGATGTATTCCCTTGTAGTTGCTATCCTTGCCATCATCGCTATCATCCTCGGTGTCTACTTCGGTACCAAGAAGTAATCGATACCCCTTAAATAGACTTGTTCCGTTTTCTTTTCTGCTGAAATTAATCTTACGAGGGTGCTATGTAGTACAGTCAGTTGTTGTGGATGTCCCAATTCTTAGCTTTTGTCTGATTCACTTTTCGTAACGGATCTCTCTTCTGCAACCCTACCTTGCTGTCTGAAAACCGAAACATGTGCGGGCGGAAAAGTCAAAACTTCTATACCGTGATGAATGTGTGTCGAGCAGTGTCAGAGATTCTGAAAGTACAGTACAGGCGATAGGGATAGTCACGACGAGCTTGTAAGAGCCTATATGATAAAGCTACATAACGATGATTGAGGTTTGATCTTATCTACTTATAGATAAACCCCTCACCACGTGGGCTGCCTCCACGCGCGGCGAGCAGACCTTGCACTGACGCATTCGTTGATTCCTTTCTTCCAACTTTCTCGATTATCTGGCAACAAAGCTCGATTCAGTCGGGTCCTCGTCATTCAACGTCAAGGATACACCAGTACTTCCACTCGATTGGACGATCGAGTGAACTGGGTGCTTAGTTTGATCGAGTACAGGGAAATATCTGCTCAGTCCACTTCGACTGCTTTGCCGAGTTCGTTGAGCAGCGACCGGCCAGCTAGGAGGTCAAGGCTTGTAATACAAAATTGCTCGGATAGCAATACTATCGATTTACATCTAGGTATGTTGCTATTGAATTTCATAGACTCCTAAACATACATGCTCATTCAAACATAGTCCGCTTTCCTCAGTGGTGTCGACCCGGCATTCATCGCGAGTCTCCCTAAACTTTCCCTCTCGTCCCGTCAAGCTGTCAGACGAATACTATAGTCAGTTGGCACCATGGCGTTCCCTCTCACCTACCTCCACTATCTCACTCCGCTCGTTCTCGTTCTCCCTCTCACCTCCTTTCTCGTCCCTTCCTCTCTACCCCTTCCCCCTATCCCTGGCATCCGACCTATCCGAGTTCAAACGATCACGCCACGACGTTCCCTTATCCTCACTATCCTCTTTTCCCTTGCCCTCACCTCGTTTGCCGATATCATCATCCTCGTCGCGGATATACTCACCGCTCGAAGTCGATATGGCGTTGAACTGCCCTCCAGACTGAAAGGACATGCTCTAGCGGGCGAGGTCTTGTATGCTCTTGGGGGGTTCGTCGTTTGGGGTTTGGCAATCGTGGGAGTTGTGTGGAGAAAGAGGTTCGGAGGGAAGGGCTTGGTCATGCTTGTGCTTCTAGCGTTGGTGCTGGAAATCCCAAACCTGGTGGGACTGGTCTTGAGAGAGATCCATTCTGGTGAGTGATACGCTCCTTTCGAGACCCTTTGATAAGCTGACAATGTAACGATATGCGTCCTTTCACCTTGTCTCTTATCAACCATTCATTACGCCTCCTCCCTCTTACGTGTATGACAATATACCTCCGTACACTCGACCCCGTTGCGACCTTCGACAGCTGGATATAATAGGATCTTCGCCGTACTCGCTCTTGTCCCCTCAATCCTCAGAATCCTACTCCTCCCCATCCTCCTCACAGCAATGTCCAACCCACGAGTCACCTACGAGAAGGCTGACGAGACGACTAGTCTTGTCAACCATGGCAATGGCGATGGCCGTACCGTCCAAAGTGCTGCTGAATATGGCACTTTCGAGAACGGTCCCGTGGATCCCAACAAATCCACTTCCACAACTCCCCAACCTACCAACGGGGCTAATACCCCAGCTCCAGCCCCTGCCACCCCAGCTCCCCCTCAGAAGATCAAAATGTCAAAGAAGCTTGGTCAAAAGAAAGAGGAGAAGAAAACTCTGGCTTTCAAAGATGCCTGGCCAAAGTTCAAAGTCCTTGTGCCGAAGCTATGGCCGTCTACAAGTCGGAAGCTTCAATTTTACGTCGCGATGACCGGCTTCTTCCTCGTCATCCAACGTGTGTTGAACCCTCTCGGCCCTATAAGTCTCGGTCTGGTCGTCCGAGCGTTGGCGAATTGGCGCAATTCAATCGATGTTTGGAAAGCCCTCATTCTCTACCTGATCGTCAGACTGATCAACGGGTGGGGTATCATGGGTCTCGCTCAGCAGTTCTTCTGGATCCCCGTCGTCCAGTACACCGACAAGGAGATGCAGATGCTCTGCTTCAACCACTTGCTCGATCTCTCGCTCTCGTATCACACCAAGAGAAACACTGGTGAAGTCATGCGTATCATCGATCGAGGATCCGCCATCAACGAATTGTTCCGTACCATCTTGTTCGAAGTCTTCCCAACCGTCGCCGATGTCTTCATCGGTCTCGCTGTGTTCCTTTGGCTGTTCGGCCCTCTTATCACCGTCGGCGTTATGATCGTCATGATCCCATACATCGGCTTCTCAGTCTACTCCACCCGTCGTCGACAGAAGCTTCGACAATCGTACATCGACTCAGACGTATCGCAAAGAGGTATTGTTTCAGACGTTTTGAATAACTGGGAGAGCGTCAAGTATTTCACCTCGGAACGCCGCGAGATCCAACGGTTCGAAGAGGCTGTCGACGAACTCATGAACATTGATTATACTTGGCGAATGGGTTTCCAGACTATCTATGCGGTACAATCTCTCCTGCTCACCTTCGCCTTTGCGGTCGGTGCCATGTTGCTCGCCATCAAGATTATGAACGGACGCGCGGATGCAGCGGTCTTCGTTGTCTACATCCAGTATTTCTCCCAATTTACCACACCCCTCAACCAGCTGTCAAGCCTTTACAAGGATATCAGTCGAGATGTCACCGACGCCGAGAAGATGTTGAATCTCCTAGGAGAAAAGACTGAGATCAAAGACCCGGCTGACGCCAAGGAGTTGATCGTCACAGACGGTGTGATCGAATTCGACAACGTCACTTTCTCTTACGACGGAAAGAAGGATGCTATCAAAAACATCAGTTTCCGATTGGAGAAGGGAGAATCTATGGCGCTTGTTGGAGAAACGGGTTCTGGCAAATCGACTATCCTTCGTCTTCTTTACCGATTCTATGACGTCTCCTCTGGTCATATATACATTGACGGCCAAGACATCTCGACAGTCACTCAGGAATCCCTTCGAAAAGCTATCGGTATCGTACCCCAAGACAGCGTCCTTTGGAACGACACCATCGGAGCCAATATCGCTTACGGTAAACCTGACTCTTCAGACGAAGAGATCATCGAAGCGGCAATAGCTGGAAGGATCCATGACAAGATTATGACTTTCGATGAACAGTACGAGACGGTTGTGGGTGAACGTGGTGTGAGATTGTCTGGTGGCGAAAAGCAGCGAGTCAGTCTGGCAAGGATGTTCCTCAAGTCTCCGGCCATTTTGGTGAGTGATTTTTGTTTTCCGACCATGGGATTATATTGACAGATGACTTCAGGTGTTGGACGAAGCTACGAGTGCGTTGGACACGGAAACCGAGCGAGAAATCCAGAAGTCTCTTGCGATTCTTGTAAGTAGAATGTCATCTATACGACCTATTGCTGCTAAGTCATGTGTTTGGTATCGCAGGCGAAAGGTCGAAGCAGCCTCTCGATCGCGCATCGATTGTCAACAATCATCAACTCGGACAAGATTATGGTCATGAAGGACGGCGAGGTTGTCGAGTGTGCACCTTACAAGCAGCTCATGGAAGAGGATGGCGCCTTCGCAAAGATGTGAGCGGTCAAGAGTTCTTCCTGTATTGGGCACCTACTGATGATATGGCGTCGGACAGGTGGAAGCGACAGATCTATACCGAAGCGGAACTCCTCGAAGATAGCGATATCGAGAAGGTTGCTAGCTATTTGCCAACGAGTGCTGACTTCAAGAAGAGTTACAAGCATGAGCAGGACGAGTCTAAGCCCAAGGATGCGCCAAGCGGTGGAGATGAGGCCCAGGCCGCGGAAGGGACCTCTGCTGAGACCGTTGCTGAGGAAGCTCAATCAAGTGACGACAAGATTGAGGGCTTCGCGGTCGATTCCCCTGCGGACGCGCCTCCTCCCATCGCCGAAAACCCAGAAGCTGTTTCCTTCGCGGAAGCAACTAAGGTGCCGACCGACACGGAAGCGCCAGCTGCTCCTAGCGCCACCGAGACTCAAGAAGGGACCTCAAATGCCGGCGCGATCAAGGCTCCTGTGGAAGTCGAGGCTGACAAGGCTGAAGACGCCGAGCGAAAGCCTGACGACAAGGCGGATGCTGCGACTACCGCTACGCCCTCTTCAGTCGATCCCGTTGCTGAAGCTCCTAAAGCCGAAGAAGCGGCTGATCCTGTTCCTGTAAATGCCGAAGTTGTCGTATCTACTCCTGCGCCAGAGACAAGCAAGGACGATGTCGACGCCAAAAGCACCGCCATCGAGACAGAACAAACCAATCCCTCGGTGATCGGCACACCTACCCGTCAAACGTCTTCATCCTCCGTCTCACCGGTCACCACCAAATCCCTTACACCCGTCCCATTCCCCACCGCTCCTCCTAACCCGAAACGAATGTCGACCTCTGGATCTATCGCTTCAGCTCTTTCGGAACAAGGACAAGGACAATCTTCGCCCGCTCGATCGACCGGATCAGGCGACAGTGCTCCTTCCGACGCTAAAGGCGATAAGAGGAGAAAGAGGTTGAGTTCCATCAAAGGATTCGTGAGAAGGATCAGCGATCAAGGTGGATTAACGAGGAGTCCGAGCGGTTTGAGAAGTCCGACAGTGGAAGATTTGCCTATCACACCATCTGCTTCAAGTTCGCCATTGGCTTCTCCTCAAGTCCAAAACCGACTGTCGTTAGTTGGCACAGGAGCCAATACGAGCGAAACATCCACTGCTCCAGCTCCAACAGTATCTGCGCAAGCTGGACAAACTCAGAATCAACAGACCGGTGGTGGTGGTGGCGGAGGTAACGGGGATGGAGGTGGTAGTAAGAAGGACAAGAAGAAGAAGAAGAAGAACCACGGTCGACATGGCAAGTAATCCGAGTCAGTACTTGATTTGGTGAGGAGTATGTACGATACGATACACGATCCGATGGACATTTGCGAGCAATCCCACACAACACATGCACAGTATTTCTAATTTCCCAACCCGCATAGAATCCTTCTTCTTTTCGTTTCATTGTTTATACCAGACTGTATCTAATCATTTCAATCTCATCTTGTGCATATGCATCGTTATATTTTTAACGTTTCTTCGTTACTGCGTTCCTCTAGACGCTCTCACATCCGAATGTTCTCTTAATCTTCCATCCTGTCACTCTGACTCCTACTCCGATAGCAATCAACACCCCTACGTCTACCACAAGTAGTGTAACGCCGCTGAGCATGAATCTGGGTGCGAACACTTTCCACACCATGAGATGTCTTCTAAGCCACGCTGCTGTGATAGCACTGGCAAACACGACAGTTGTGTGGTATATCAGGAATGCCAAAGATAATTGTAACGAATGTGCCAGAGTGGGTATAGTCGATCTTGGTCTTGGCGAGATGTTCCACAGTGCCATGAGGGGGATAGTGATTGCCGAAAGGAAGAATGGGCCGCAAGTATTCAAGATTACGAGTAATGGCGAAAAGGGATAAGTGACCGTATCGAAGCCTATAAAAGCCGATTTCCATTGGATGGAAGATAACACCGCTTGGTGTCCCGTCGCGAAGAAAGTGACGAATCCACCCAATGCGATGGGTACGATATCGGTGAATGTAGGTCGGACGATCGTCAATGAGAAGTCGGGGCCAGATCCGTCCATGTCAAATCCGGCCGTCGTACTCGCTTGACTCGCAAAAGATTGCGTGAGAGCAATGGCATCGCGTCGAGTGTCCACCAATTCGAGATAAACCAAGAGCGCGACCAACATCCCCGAAAGAGTCAGTTGAGCCATCGGTAATGAGACGAGATGGATCAAAGCGAATGGAACCAATAAGAAAAGGATGTAGGTCGATCCGAACGCATTGGCGAATCCGAACACTGTCACATCTTCCTTTCCGTTCGTCTGATCCGTAGTCCTCTCCACGGAGATACACAGTGGTGAGGTCAACCATACATATGGCATCGCACCGATCGTCACGCCGACAGAAGTTCGGGCGATCCACAATTTGAGCAATTTGACGAGAGGTATTCGATCAGGGTTGAGATTGTGATGCGATTCGAGCCATTCGAGTACCCAATAAACAGCGTTGGCGACGAGGACACCACGCCATAACATTCCAAGGAAGAAAGGGGCGGGTCCACCGAGTGACTTGGATCGTGTAAGTGTAAGTCCAATAGCTCGAGGCAGTTGCAAAGCAAGTGGGATGATCGCCACCAGTGCCCATGCTGGCGCAGTTGGCGTGTTACCCGAATAAAACGTGACTCGACAGTAAGGCTGTTGTTCTTCTCGACAGATCGTGACCGTTGCAATGAGTCGAACGAGGATTGCATACGCGATCGAGAGGAAGATGATCTTTAGTCTCATGTTTGCCGTCGGTGCACTAAGAGCTTTGATGAAATAAATGACCGGGACGGTTGTAATGAGGAAAAGCACCAATCGATCTTCCCACATGACGAACGAATTTGACGCAAACGAGATTGAGTGGGCAAAGAGGAGCAATGGCCCAATCGCTCGGTTGATTGAGAATGACGAGAGAAGCGATATCCTCGATTGGACAAAAAGAGGTGCGATCAGAACGATCTCCGATACAATGGCGGAAACGACAATGAATGTCTTGATGGCGACCAGCGGCTTGGCGGTGTAGATACCAGCGACGGTACCGACAACAGAAGCGATAACGCCAGAAGCCATGGCAGCGGTTTCAAGAGCGAGTCGAGCGTAGACGTCCCATTTAGCACCGTTATTTCTCACGCCGATGTATAGTGCGATGAGGGTGAGAACGCTGAGACCAAGGATGAGAGAACCAACAAAGATAAGAGGGACAGAGAATTGGGCCCATAGAGCTCGAAGATGGCGCAATGCCTCGAGAGTGAAGTGTCGATGTGCGTTGATAGATTGTTGTAGAACCTGGCTGTTATCAGAGCTGTTCGCGCCATCGTGTTGATGTCCCGAGTGGGAGTGTTTCTTGATCCAATCCGATACCTTCCCTCTTGCCGTCGCTCCGTCCTCAGATTGCGCCGATTCCGCCCCTTCCGCTTGAGTCGCCTCGGCTGCCGATTTGACCTTCGCCAATGGTCCGGCCAAACCACGGAGTACCGCTTTATCGCCGTACGAATGGATATACCTATCGATTTGCTCGGCGTTCAGCCTCGTTGCCAACTCCAATATCGATTGCTGTTGGTCTGGAATCGCAAAACATTCAGGGATGACAGCGCCGAGATTGTTGTATGGGATAGGGATACCGAGCAACAATGCGAGAGTCGGCACGATATCGATCTGGTTGATGTGTCGTAGAGGCGTTTCCGACCGGGGGAAAATATATGTCGGCAGAATACCCGCCGGCTGCCTTGCAGCAGTGGTCAAGGGAGAACCTTTCGAATACAACCACAGTGCAGCTGCAGTTTCCAGATCCGAATCTCCTCCGTGGTTCCCTTTATCGTCCATCCCATGATCTCCCAGAACGACCAACAATGTCTCCTCGTCGATTGCCTCCACGACCTGTCTCAACACCTTGTCCATCTGTTCCAACTTGGTCTTCATCGTATCTCTATTCGGCCCGACTCTATGTCCTACATGATCGACACCCAAGAAATGTCCAATCAACACGTCCCATCGTGTTTGGTTCTCTGGATGTAAATACGGGAAGAGATGCTCGATAACTCCTTCGTCGACAGAATGTAAATCTTCGACATTGAACGAATCGTATGGATGGGAGAGGGTGAACGAGTCAGGGAACAAGTTGATCCACGTATCATCGCCCATGAACCCAATCGTCTTGTTCGCTTGGACCAATTGCGAGATGAGCGAATCTTCTTCCACAGCGGTAGAAGCGAAATTGGACGAAACGTCGATAAAAGTAGGTAAAGAACCGGTCGTGATTCCTTTCAGTCGTTGCATCGTAGATGTTGGTGGGTCGGAATACGTGTTGAAGATGATGGAATGGTCCGGTTGACTCGCTGATAGTTCGGCGGGGAGAGTGAGGACATCATGATGATGGGGGGATTTGGGCGAAGGATAATGAGGGGAGATGAAATCCGTTCTGAGAGCGTCTATGACGAGAATAACAGCTTTCTTATATCTTGCAGGTATAGGTGCTGGTTCATCGACACTGTACGCTGGAGAGACGGTGGGGATCGCTACTCGGGTAAGGAGGAAACCCTGGGTGAAGGTGTAAAGACCGACAAGGTGGAGGGAGGTGACGTATAGTAAGACGAGGAGTGCGAGATTTGAACGTGAGAGGTTACGGAGCCATGAACCGCTAGATCTGGGACGTGACGAGGTAGGTTTCGCCTCTGAAGAGGGTTGCGGTGAGACCTCAGCCATGTTGCTGTTCGTAGAAGAAATAGCAAAATGAGCTTTGTATTCATATGGACGAGCGAACTGGAAAGAGACACGACGAGACTTACGCGTGTACCGTTGACCTCAACGATTGTAACGCTGGTAGTAGCGATGGGGTTGAGCGGACGCTGTCTCGACGTATGGGCAACACAGGCAGAAGGTCTTGATGGGAACAAGCTGATGCCAGTATATATGATTCAATGCTATGCTGTAGGAGCTAATGCGATATGGAGTGAAGAGCGAGAGCGAATAATCGAAATTCCGTGATGAAATCAAAATCAGGGGAGGCTACTCAACGAGCTACGCGTGCTTCCGCTCCTACACAAATCATCATGCAATGCTAGATCAATATGTCATGTTATGCTCTACTTGCTATGTATGTATGTGATGTATGTGATTCTATCATGTATAAGTATGACAAAAGTCCATTAGCCTCTTTCCCAATCCTATATTGCTACAACAGAATCCCAAATGCAAATACACATTATACCCCTATCACAACTCGAGAGCAGAATCAAGTTCCGCCTTTTTCACTCTCATAGCTCGTATCTTCTTCAACAAATCGCTCAACACATATGGCTTGATCACGACTAAACAGACATAAACATAATCAGTACTTATACTTTGATGTGTGGATATTATTGTACTCACCATCGTCCATTCCTGCAGCTAGAGCTTGATCAATTTGACCTTGTCGAGCATTACCCGTAAGTGCCATGACCATGTTCCGCTTCATCGTTCCTGAGCTTTCCGCTTGTCTTATCTCCTTGATAGCCGTGAGACCATCCATTACAGGCATCTCAAGATCCATCAACACCACATCATAGAGCTTCTTGCGATTTGCTCCGCCCCTTCGAGCTTGACGATGTGTTTCCCGGATTATATTGAGCGCTTCGAGACCATTATTGGCGACTAGGTTGAGAAATCAGCTTTCGTGGCATGATCCAAGCATCGTTTCTCTTACCATCGCATGTCAAGCCCGCCTTGACGATCTGCCTCTTCAACACTGTCTGGTTAATGATATTGTCCTCCACAATCAAGATATGCTCGTTACCACCGTCCATTGACGGTGTCGCTGAACTCGACATGGACGACGCTCTGCTCGATGCAATCGACGATGAAGGGGTCATCGTGAATGAACTTGACATGGTCGATGAACCAATAGCACCCAAAGATGCAGCTTCCATGTATGATGCGAGTGCCGAAGGTGGTGCGACCGTGCGAGTCTTGATGAAGAATCGGAAAACTGAGAGCACAAGTCAGAATGGTGTACCTGTCCATCATGATCGATAATGACGTACCTGTCCCCTGTCCAAGCTGACTGAGCACTTCGATTCGTCCTCCGAGTAGTTCGGTGATCTCTGTGCGGGCATAAGCAAACGTTCAGGCCGGGCCATCTAGAATTACTCACTTCGACAAATGAACAACCCTAAACCACTCCCACCATACTTGGTGTGAATCATCTTATTACCCTCTGCACAGTCGACCAGAGTCAGTGTGCGGTCCAGAGAGGTTGCTACAGACAACTCACGAGCAAATCTCTGGAACAACACCGCCAACTCCTTGGGACTCATGCCAGGTCCTGTATCTGTTACACTAACAAACAACCAGATTGGCGTATCTTCCATTGCTGGTACCGGTTCAGGTACATTGATGGCGATGGGTAGCGCACACGAGTCCTCTGATGGTCCCACAAACGAGACATCGTACTGCACCGTAATTCTTCGAACGTCTACGTTTTGATGACCCCATCAGCCAAGTTCTCTCGAGTAATGACATTCGTACTCACCACTTGACGCGGTGAAACGGATTGCGTTGGATATCAGATTGGTGACAACTTGACCCAATCTGACAGGATCCGTTTTGATTGACATAACCTTTGCGAGTCCCAAAGTCTTGCCAAATTCCAGCACCAATTCAATCTTCTTCATCTTTGCTTCGCTCGCAAAGACTGAAAGGACCTTCTTCGCTTCACGTCGAAGATCCATCTCAATGTCGTGAAGACTAAGCATATCTAGTTGAATTCGAGCGAGAGAAAGGACGTCGCCTGCTATCCGTTCCTGAACGAGACCACATTGATAGATACCTGCAACAAGGTCAGTACGATGTCGCACAGGCAACGCTTGATTCGATGGCCAGCTCACTTTCCAGGGCCTCGACATCCTCCTCCAAATCCTCAAGCAGCGCTGGAGTCGGCACAAATCCAATTTGACCACTCCCTCTCAGCTGCTCTTTGAGCGCCACCAGGTTCTCCTTGACCAGACTTGAGCATTGCAGGATCGCTGATACGGGTGTTCTGATCTCGTGACTTGTCAAATCGATCAACAGCTCCTGTTGGTATTTGCTCTCCTCCGCCGCTTTCCTCCTCTCTTCTGCTTCGACCAGCCTTTGCTCTTCGTGGGTGATGTCCACGACACAGCCCATCACGCCCGTCAGTCCAGGCTTGAACTGATCCAACCGAACCATGGTTGCTTGAACTGATCTGCCATTCATCCACCGCCAACCGATCCTTAACTCGGTCCGATCGCTTGATAGCCATTCCGACCATTCGCTTGACAACCGGTTGCGCGATTCGTCATCCACCCATTGAGGCCAATCATCAGGCGGATAGTCTACAGGGATACCGCTGGTCTCTCGCCAGGCGGCGTTGGCATAGGTCAGGGAGCCCGAATTGTTGCCCCGAACGATACCGGTTGGACAATAATCTGACAATACTGTAAGTTCCATTTCTCGTTCGGCGTACAGTTCCTCGAGTTTTGCGCGTTTCTTGCCGACCTGGAGATGAAGATGTACTCTGGCGACAAGCTCTTTCGGTCTGAATGGCTTGGCGAGGTAGTCCTCAGCGCCCATCATGAGCGCCTCGACTCTTGATTCGTCATCCGCAATCGCCGAGAGGAGGACGGTCGGTATCAGTCTCGTGCTCGGATGCTCCTTGATTTTCGCCAGTAAATCCAGGCCGTTCATTTTAGGCATGGCCATGTCGGACAAAATCAGTTTTGGTGCAATCTCAAGAGCCTTTTCGAAAGCCACTAGACCGTTGGAAGCTTCTTCCACTCTACAATACGGGGTGAATATTCGTTTGATGTAATCCCTCATATCGGCATTGTCGTCTGCGACCAGGATTACATCTGACTTGTCGAAGAGGAATCCCTCTGAGAATTTGGAAGCGGATCCTGTGGTACTGACCGTTTCGTTGGTTTCGCTCATTTCGTCGGTGTCCTTGGCCCACCGCATCGCCTCGCTCACAACGGCCATGCCATATTTGCCGAAATTACCTGGGGATCGGGGTAGTGCAGTCGGCGGCAACGCTGGTCGGAATGACAATGGTACACGTGCCATGAAGGTGGATCCGTGAGGACCTCCGGACTCTTCGGCAGTTTCAGATTGGATTATCAGCTCGCCTTGATGAAGTCGGATGAGTTCCTTGGTGATCGCGAGTCCGAGACCTGTACCTTGCGTACCGGCGTGTATGGCGTTCGTTGCCCGGTGAAACCATTCGGTGACTGAGTCGAGTTCATCCTTTGGAATGCCCACACCAGTATCGATGACTGACACTTCTGCGTGATCCGAATACCTCACTCGCACAGTGATGCTCCCGGAGTCAGAATACTTGAGGGCATTGCCGATCATGTTGGAGATGGCTGTTTCGAACAAAGAAGGGTCAATGTATACCAGCTCGTCGCTCGGTTGCACGTCGACGGCGAATTGCATTCCAAGTCGCTCAACTGCTGGCCGGAACAGAGACGCCAACTCGGTCACGAACTCGCCAAGATCGGTGGGCACAAACCTTCCCTCCATCCTCCCCGCCTCTAGGCGCGAAAAGTCCATCAAGGCGTTCACGAGTCGCATGAGTCTTTCAATATTCCGTTGTGCCGTTGAAAGCGCTTGCCGTTGCGTGGGACTGAGTGTTGAATCGAGCACATCGGCAACGGGACCAGCAATCAAGGTCAAGGGGCTTCTCAGGTCATGTGCCGCGCCTCTGAACCATGCAGCTTTGGCTCTATCCATCCTGGCACGGTCTTCCGCAAGCTTCGCCTCTGCTTCATGAGCTTTCACAGATGTCAAGGATGTAGTAAGCTGTGATCGGATGGAATGGACCCAATTGTCGTATTCTTCGTCGTATGGCCTTCTGACGTTAAGACCTATGATAAGGACGGCATCGGGAATGTCCATCGAAGCCTCGCTGCAGATCGGTACGACAATTGCAGAGTATGGGAGTTCATCCCACTGACGAAGGGGGTACCCTGAGATGAGGTCGGAACAGTCGTCGACGAGCACACATTGCCGCGTGCTCAGTGCTTTGTGTATGGGCCATTGATTCCCTTCGGGAACTGAATGAACTATGCGATTGCTTCCGGACGACAGTGCAGAGATGGCGGACAATGTCGGAGACGAGATTCGATCCGAGTGCGGGAAGTTGGCGCGTTGTCTGTTCTGGAGGGTGACGTGGACCTTGTAAGGAGATGAAGGATGTCCATCTGGAACACCAGTCGTACATTGTAAGATGGCTTCGACATGAGTTGAAGCTGACACATCCTGATCGGTTACTTGCACTCGATAGCATAGGGCGAAGGGCGAGTCGGCCTTATTCTGCTCGAGCACATCGGCAATGACTTCGTAATATTCTTTGACAGATCTCGCCTGTAACATTTGCTCCGACAAGTCTCGAAGAGACCCCACTCGGCGTTCTAGCAGAACAGTATCGGTGACATCTATTGATTGATTGAAGAGCCCCATGATAGAGCCATCCTTGTTCTTGATCGGGACGTATCGCCAAGTCTGGTAGCTCTCTTGCAGTTTCCTGTATGGTCCGTGTCGTTTGAAGAGGAAAAGTTCTCGTTCCCGATAAATTGGGGTACCCGACCAAGCCTGTTTGAGGACAGGCTCGACCTGGTCCCAAACACCTTCCCACGTTTCCTTAGCGGGTCGACCAAAGGACTTGGGGTGATCCACAAGCTTGCTGTAGACCTGATTGCTATAAATCCAAACATTAAACTTATCAGTCATCTGCTTCATTTTGGAGGAGGTAACTTTGCACCAGAAAGGTACTCACTAAATCAAGTTCATGTCGGGACCCAGCCAAACACAGTCTTGGGTTGTGGACTCGAACGTGATCGACAAGACTGGATCAACCACCTCCTTCCACGTTTCTCTGGGTCCCGGCCGTGTTGTCGACCAATCGAAATCCTCGACTAGCTTCCAGAATTCCTCCGACCGACTGTTGATCGCGTTCTGACCGGCGCGGCCAGCACCATTGGGAGATTTCCTTCTCACTCTCGAACGAGGTCGGTCATCGCGAGCATGAAGCGACGAGTTGAAATATGACCCGCTCGCAGAACCGGAAGACGGGGAACTGATCGACAACGTTGAAGTGATAGTATCAACGGATGATCTCGCGAAACTCGACGAGTTGGAAGGACGATGGTCTGAGTAAGTCGAGTTCCTGTGGTTGGAGGATGATGAGAAGGACGTCCGAGAATCGACAGAAATGGATTGTCGAATCCCAGGTGAGAGAACACCTGTCGTGGAAGAGCCCGTCATGGAAATCTCCGAAATTTCGCTATTCGGCGTATCTACTTGGGACGACATCTTGACTTTTTGCGAAGTGAGGATGCAAAACGCATGAGTTGTTGACGGTGGTGAGAG
Source organism: Kwoniella shandongensis (assembly GCF_008629635.2). NCBI lineage: Eukaryota > Fungi > Basidiomycota > Tremellomycetes > Tremellales > Cryptococcaceae > Kwoniella > Kwoniella shandongensis. The sequence continues at coordinate 1,147,946 of NC_089288.1, forward strand.
TGGAACGATCGTTTTGGCGAGTGTCAACGTGACTCCTTCTGGAATCTGCATCTCTAAACCGAATCCCCCATCGACGCCTTCTGCGCCTAATCCTGCATCCTCACCCTCCACCCAAGCTTGCAGACGGTTCTGCACCTTGTAATCTACGCATTCCCCTATTGTCCTACCTTGAGTGAGTTGATACCATCGCTCGTTCCCCCATACCACGGTGGTCGAGGAAGCCGGTTGTGATGGTCCGGCGAGGGGCGATACATCGTCGAGGAAATGTCGGATCGTCACGTCGGTGTCTCGCGCAATCAGACGAGGTCTTGTTCGAAGCGTGACAGGAACAACAAGTACAAAGGCGGGGAAGGGGTACGCCTGTAAGGGTTATTTTTCGACTGTCAATGTCTGCTCGATAGGTCCTTGATCATACGATCGCATGCCAGGCTCACCTCTAGAAACGCTAACGGAACAGCTGACAGATCAAAGTTACCCCCTGGGAACATCTTGCTGAAGTTATAGTCGCGTGTCGCGATAGGATTAAGCGTCCCAGTGAAGATGTGGGGGGAGGTGGGGCGCAATGAATCGAATTGTTGACTATTGACCGGCGGATGGGTCTGCCCTTTGACACAGCGTGATCTGTCTAAATCGAGCTTGGCTTGAAGCAGCTACTCCTCTCACTCTCTAATCTATATTCTAATGCTGTCGATGTGTTTCTGTTTGTGTATGATAATCGGAAAAGCATAGAGTAACGTGGGTATCACGAAAAGGAAGGAAGCATTCAGGTGAGACGATGGTGGTGTGCACCCCTTCTTTCCTTCCATCCATTCATTCAGTCAATCAATCAAGCAATCTATCAGATAGGGTGATGGTGAGATGGAGTGGATTCCCGGGCTTTGGTGCTTCTCTGTCTCTCTCCCTCTCACAACTGTTACTACAACTACTACTGACTACTGTTATTTTCCCTAAGTTACGTCTTTGTGTGTTTTTTTTCCTATTTCATTTTTCGGTCGAGATGGAATGGACCCTTAAAACAGACACCACCACCGCATCATCATCAAAGTCTAATTTGGCAGGCAGGTTACTTGTGCGTACATACTACCAACCTGGTATACCTATATATGCATACGGTAAGGAAGTGGAAGTCGTACTTGCCTTGCATGCATCCAGCTGCATAGAAGTAAGTATATGCACCATGTCTTTGCATGCATCCGTCATCTGTCGCGCGATCGAGGGTTGTAAGGTCCCTGTTACTTCTCCCTGTTGCATGACTGGGTACACACGCGCCGATCTTGGTGACTCACCCTGATTTTCCAGGCAAAACCTAGGTCGGCTGGACACTGGACGGGATCCCGTGCCGGTGTAAATGATACCACACAACCACAGTTGCCCTTGCTTGCTTTCCCAATCATAGCAACTCAACTCACGTAAAGCTTCCTAGTAGTTCGGTTCCAGTGCATACATCTATGCATGCAACCCAACGTGATTGTGATGAATATCTACATCCCTGGTATGGTACACCAAGAAAGGCCCACCCTACCGAGCTAATCGAAACAACACTCCGATCGCAAGCCGCAGAGACCAGATTATAAATACTCTACAGATATTTCAGATATAAATACATTTATTGCTCCCAGTTCTTGAACATTTGTCTTGCCCATCTCTCTTCTGAGACCCTTCGTCTTTCGTTTCCTGACCTCCTCAGACACTTTTACCCTCTCCCTTCTGTCCGTCACGCTTCCTGGCCTTATACTCTCCCCTCTACCAACTTGCCTCCAAATCCAGTCGCCTCCTCGGAATCCGGTGTGATAGGAGTTGCCAGAGCGAGGTTGGAGTGAGAATATGAACCCGATCTAGAATGTGTTTTCTGCAACTTTGGTAACCCATTCCCTATCGACGAGTACGATCCACCCTCGCCCCCGGCTCCCGGAGTGATGGGCGCTGACATATTTGTGTTGGTTGCTGTCGTCGTGGGAGAAAGTGGAGAGGGCAACTTTGGCTTTTCGTCGTCCGCATCTGCAAACAGCACTCTCGCCGCAGCGCCTAGACTTGGTCTCGTCGGTGATCCAGGTTCATGTTGACCTGGTGCGTAACCCCTGAGCGACTTCATTGGTGATGGAGAGTGGGCCAAGAACATCATCAATTCCGCTGCATCCTTGTCCTCTTCCTCTCTGTCCATTTCGGAATTTGACGATCCTGAATCGGGAGGTAGACGTGATCGAGCATGAGAGCTGGGTGTGCGTAGATCAGCCGGACGAGGTGTTGAATTGGAATGTTGACTCAGCGCACGAGGCCGCAAGGTCGGTGATAATGACGAGCCGGAGTCGTGACGGAACGCTTCGGGTATCGGTAACGATTGCGTGGCTAATGAAGGAAGTAACGGCGCCGAGAGCTGACTGTTCCTTCTCGACATCGATCCGCCTTCTTCTGATCCTCCAGAACCAAGCATAAACGTGAGTGCTTTTGCTGCATCCACGTCCTGACTGGTCGTCACATCTCGCCGTTGTCGTTGATGCGTCGATTGCGATTGCGATCTCTTCTTCTTCCCATTGCTTCCGCCCTCCTGGAATCCATATCGCAACGGTGACGAAGGTCCAGCTTGCATCACCCTATCAAGGGTTTGACCCGACATCGAACTGGAGGCGCGTCGATGACCTGGCCCGGAGCCTTTGAGTGACTGGTTCGGACTCGTTAGGGGTTGTCCGGATCCATTCAGATAAAGTCGAGGAGCTTCTGGATGTTCCTCCGTTCGCGACCGTTTCTTCGGACTGCTAGGTGAAGTGGGATATCTGCCGTGGGAGGGAGGAGGAAGTGGTTGCCAGAGGACGTCGATGAGCTGCCAAGGTCGGGAAGGAGATGGGGGTTCGTAAGGGATGGAAGGACCTGGTTGTGGAGAGGGGGCGATGGGGGATGCAGGAAGGAGTGTGAGTTGTGATTTACGAGTGCGCAGAGGTGTCGGTGGGAGCTTCTGTAGACGAGCACAACACGATGTCAGCTTGGGTGATATTCTGTACTGGGAGGTCTATATCAACATACGTTCTCAATCTCGTTGATGGTCATATCGGTCCATCCGTTCGTAGCTTTGACAGATGCCAGCTCAAGCCGTTGTTGCAAAGCGTGCATTTTCTGCAGAGTGGCCGCATCAGCATTACGCTCTCCTGTCTGCGGATGTCGTTATGAAGCCTGTCTTAACGCATAGCACTTCCGACTCACCTTCTCCATTTCGACCTTCTTCAATAACCTGTCCATATCACCATCATCCTCCACATCTCCACTGATCCCAGTCGTACTATCCAATCCTGATCTGGGAGAGGATGCACTAGCACTCGCACTTGCGGAAGCGGAAGGTGACGAAGGTGTCGCCTCTCTCGAAATCTGCATCGCCTCGACAGGACTACTGCGACGTGGATCTCTCAGTTCCGTGACGATGGGCGGAAGAGAAGGTTGTTGGGGTTGAGGAGTACGGATGGTCTCGGGTGGTAAAGAGTTGGAGTTGGGAGTCGAGGACGATGGTGATAAAGGTAACATCGGGACGGGGCGCGGTACTTCCGCGAGTCAGACGTATGTATTCGCGTTACGTGTCTGCTCTCCGGCGCGTTGATCGAATGTATGTATGTGTGTGGTAGTCGCGTCAAAGCTAAAGCAGAACGATGTATGATGGTGACGAACCGATCCGTGAGAAGATCAAGATTACAAGAAAGGACGATACGGTGAGTGGATGGATAGGTGGTGGTGGTTCCAGCAAACGCGTCGTGATCCTTTCTTCTTCAGATCCCGAAAGGTGAAGGCGAATGCCGATCGACGTATGTATGTATGCGTGGGTGTGAAGTCAAAGAGAGCAGGTAACTGGAAATAGAACGTTATGCAACACTTGGGAGTTTGGTATGTACGTCCAATTGCTCGTTGGTTCGTTCGTTCCGTTCCTCTCGCTCTCTGATGATGATGGTGGGTGGTGACGCGTTGAAACGGGACCTGGTATGGTCTCGGATATGTATGTGGTCGTGGTTGTCTGGTTGTGTGTCTGTGATCTTTGGTCTAGTCACACACCGTTGTCAAGTTGCATGTACGCTCAATCAAAAGGATGTTTCAATATGATATGACATTTTCTTGGGCTTGTACTTGACTTCCGCGCTTCTCGCATACGCTCATCTCGAATGAACGCGTCTTCCCTTCCCCTGTCTGCATTTCAGAGTGAGTAATCGAGTGAGTGCAATTGATTCCCTATTAAACCGAAAATTGCAAGTTATGACACTCTGGTACTCTCGTACTGCTCTACTCGTACCGGAGAAATTGCGTCTTTCGGAAATGTCTCACCCTTCATTCCATTCCCTTGTTTGTCCCTTGCAGGATACACTCACTCACTCACTCACTCAATCACTCACTGTAAATAATCTTCCGCTTCCAGCTTGTCCGTGCACGACTCACTAGTAGCTCAAAGTCCGAAGATGCAGGCAAAGGACGGAGCGACGTCACTGCTTCGACTTAGACCTCGTTCCCGTCTTCATGCTTAAGTAATACATACAGTTACCGTACTTTGCATAAAATGTCGAAGCAGCGGTCATTCTTATCGGGATGGCGTTGTCTTTTAACATACTGTGTCGACATACATGCACAAACTGTCAATGTATACACGACACAAATAGAAGCTTACAGGTCTACTATGCTCCAATGTACACCGGCTCGACCATACAAACAAGTATTCATTCGACAGCTCTTGAAGCCCCAGCCCCTATCCCTGCACCCCGTGTCGCCCAAAAGGGCAAGCAAGGTCCCGTCCCTCATCCTTCCCTTTCATCCAACAAACCGGCCGAGTAAGGCTTCATACACCCGACATGCTCATCCGCGTGCACAGACCCTCACCCCCACGCCTACGGTATGCCGATCGTCCGAGCCGTGGCTGCTATCCTGAATCCCTGAGGGATAACTCTGTGATCAAACGTCTTCTGGATTTCTCGTCCTTGCATGATCATGATGTCCTAGCTCAAACAGTTCTTCGTCAGCATGATACATACCAGATGCCGGTATTGCATAAGAGCTGTGAAACCACGCATGAGTCCACTCACCCCGTGAGAAAGGGTTATACTAAGCGCTATCGGTGGTGATACCCTTGCTGATGAAAAACCTGTATAAAACCCTCGATTGGGTTCGATACGAGGCTGTTTACGTCGAAATGACATGATTGCAGGACTTCCCAAGCTGAGAGAAGCGACGACGGGTCCGAGGCCTAAGATCACACCATAGACTCTGGTTCAGCCTCTTCCTCACGGTCGAGAAGTTTCGATTGCGAGAGAAGGGTGGGCTACTCACCTTGCTCGCCATCATCATGCCAACTCATCTTTTGACCTTCTCGATACATCACACTAAGACATTCGTTGAACGGTACCTGTTCTCCGAGAACCGACTCGACCCGTTTCGTGATCCTGATAGTGTCATCGGTCAACTGCAGTATTATTCGTCTCCTGCAACTTCAATCGCTTACAGGTCCAATGCATGTATCACACATGACGGTGAATTCTCAAATGGGAAAGATACTGTGTCAACATTGTATTTGTACGATGCTCCGCTGTTCACTGCGAAGTGTTGAGCGAGTAAAGGGCCTTTCACTGGTCCACAATTCATAGTGTCAGTAGAACAAGCTCATACCGCCTGATACGCGAAAGAAAACTTACCTACAGTCTTCAGACAGACCAAGCGAAGCCGATATTAGCTTACCATTAGGAACGATATCTTGACGCATTGACCAGCTCTGACTTACCGCTTTCAACGCTCTGCGTTGGAAATATCCACCTCTTGCTGCCTCTCTCTGATATTGATCGAGAAGACCATCTGCCAGATCCAACTTTTCATGCATGATATGATACACCTTCCCTCTGGAGTACATCATTCAGTCAGCTCACACTTCCGACCGAATTGCTGCACAGATAAATGAGACCTACACGTTGGCTAAGTCGTATATGACGATAGTTGCGCGGATCGAATCCACCTTTGTCACGCTGCCCGTGACCCCTTGACTCACGTTCATGTGCGCGTTGCCAAGGAAGGTGGGAATGGTCGGCTCGAGCGATGAAGGTGATACGACGTTGTTCGGATCCAGGGGTCCAAGCGTATTACCACAACTTCGACATTCCTATAGGTCATGTGGTCAGCCGCGATGTCGGTCCCATCGCCAGATGATGAACAGTTGTTTGCCTCACCCAGACTTCCCATCGATATCGACAATTCGCCCTTCCGCATCTTTTACAGACCCAACCTACCTCTAACGATCAGCCCTGTTCACTCTCATCTGTTCCTCACATACCTCGCCATAGTGTCCTCCCTCCTACTCCACTGGCATCTGCATCAGGCACTCGCGAAATCGGTTCTGGAGGAACGACATCATACGGCACTTTCCGCACTGCCGAGGGTGTCGCGCAAGGTTCCAGAAATGTGGGAGAAAGGGTGAGTTGGAATCCTGGTGGAATGGGAAGCAAACCCAAATGGGTCGGTAGCATGAAAAATGCTGGACATGAAAGTGAGAGACAGATTTCGCCCTCCTGATATACCTGAGGGTTGGGTTTGGTGCATGTTGGACAAGTGAAGCTTGACGTTGTCAAGGGCCTGGATTCATGAAGTATTGTAAGTATTCTGATTATGAATGGCATCAAGAGAACGTAGCACACACTCGTGATTCTCGAGATCGAAACTTGTCGCCACGGGAAGATCGTAATTCAGCACTCCCTCACCGGGTAGAGGTCTCGTCCGAGACCCAAAGATCGGGTCACTTTCCCTCTTGATTTCTGCGTGAGGAACGATTTCTGGCTTGGGTAAACTGACATTTGTAGTACGGTCAGGTGGTGTGATGGGAGGTGTCAATAGTCCGGTATGATTTACGAGGGGCATAATGTCCTTGATTGGTGATGGCGAAGGTGGCAGTGATGGCCGCTCAGGCGCTACGCTGTGCCTGCTCAAGGAATTTCGCGGCCTTGGGATTGATGTTGCTTGACTTCCTACTTGAGTCATCGCATAGCCGGTGGTCTGTGGAACAGCGCTAGGTCCGGAATTCGACCCAGTACTTCGGTAATTCAGTAGAGTCAATCCTGTAGATGGCATCCTGTCTTCAGGACATGGTGTCAACGGACTATCTTCCCTCGATCCTGCCTCAAACCCGCTAATGATTCGTCTTTGACCATCATTATCCCACCAGGGTACACCTTGACTATCAACCCAGTCAAATCTGATCTTGTACCGATGAAAATAGTCTCGTCCAAGTGGTGGTTTGATCCCCTTCCCTACTGGTTCAGCTTCAACCCAAGCGGCTGAGATCCAGTACCTAGACAGAACACGGAACAAATCAGCAAGTGATACCAGAATACTGTCAAATGAGTGGGAAGAAGCTACAGCAACAACGCAAGAGTACTTACCATCCCAGAACAACGTAAGCACAACTCAATTTCCACGGTAAGAATTCGTACCCTGCGCCTGCGATGAGAATGATCGGCGTTCTTCTCTCATGAGCATTCAGGAGTGTATCGACCCTTGCGTCGGAGCGAGATTGATCCGCGTGCAATGTTGCAGGACCAGGTGTGCCGTCCAAATTTCTCGTTTGAACGCATTGACCTCCTCTTACGGTTTGCAGTACGATTCCAATCAGCTATGTGAACTCCTGTTCTCGCTTCGTGCTCACCCGTGAGAGATGACTACTCGACCATTGTGCGCCCATGTATCCCGTCTTGTGCCCCTTTAGCCCTGAAAGACAATGGTACGAGCTTGTGAAGTAAGCTTACGGTGCAGGGAAAGCCTCGAGGAGATATCCAAACGCCACTCTGACATGCATATAAAGTCCAGATTGGAACGAACGATAATAAGGCAGTGCCTCGCACAGTTCTTGTCGAGACTGTTCACATGAGTCAGCTACGAACTGTTGGACACCTGTTCTTGACCTTGGGCCGAGTATGGAGAAGGGGTGAAGTACACGGACTTACTTCTGCCCAGACGGGAGGGCGAGCACGGGGAGCTTGGACGGTCTGCTTACACGGTGGGACTGTAGGCTTCCCTAGCCCGGCAATAATACGAAGTACAGCACTGAAAGTGCTTGACTTGATACCTCGGTGCATCCAAGACTCGACAGGCAGAGGTACGACCTCCATCTCGTCCTTCTTTCTCGCGGATGCTCGTACTTGTGCTCTCTTCGGGTTTGACGGTTCCTCCAATTGCCTCTTTTTCTTCTTAGCGACCTTCCTCGTACCAGGAGCTATCGCTTCAGAAAGTCTCACACCAATTTCGTACTCGGTAGGAGTCGCTTGTCTAGCGGGTCTAGGAGCGTTGAGTATCTCTGGAGGATGGTCCATACGGAGAAAGGACGCAAAGTCAGTTGGGACAGGCTGTATCGTCCATCCTCCTGAATAGTCGGCCTTGGGACGCGGTAAGGGTTCAGCCTTGACCTTCTGCGGAGCGCGTTTCGGTCGTTTCGAAGGGCCTTGTTCGACTTCACATGTATGTCCTTCGACCTCTGAGGAGAGATTATCAAGGATGGGTGCTTGCGGAGCGAGGGATTCGAGGAGCCCGCCTTTCCCTTTAACTTTGACTTTGGCTTTGGCCTGCGCTTCGACTTGGCTTCGTCGTTTGGCCGACTCTCGCTTTTTCCCTCGGCAGTCAGTCACAATCGCGCTTCCGATACTGTCCTCATTTCTATCTGGTGGGTTAACAACTCCCACTCTGTCCCATTCTATCTGCTCTTGTTCCTCTTCGGACTCTTCAAGCAGCTCCTGATTGCTATTATGGTCCAATTTGCGCTGGCTCTCCTCAATATGTGTTTGTCGTTCTCCCTCAGCACGGACCTTCCTCGCACGACAAAGCACATATTCCCTCGCTTCCCGCGTCCTCTTATCGTACAACAACCATAGAGCAGTAACGCGAAATCGTAGATCTTGCTCATCGATATCGACTGGATCCCCTTTGCTGGTTTCGTCCGGCTCAGGATCGACGTTGTCGAAGGCTTCGCCGGGTAGGATGGCAGACAAGCGCATGAATCGATGATGAAGTCGAAGCTATGACCGTTGATCGGCCATTCACACGTCCATCAGCCACGACGTCGGCTGAAGAGAATGGTGCATACCTGCTCCGTATCAGACAATACCACATCTTGCAGGACAGTGACCGCTTGATCTTCCCATTCCCTGACGAGGGACGAATGACGACCGCCCCTTCCGCTCGTTTGTTGTCGACTTCGAAAGAGCTCTTCCAGAACAAGCGGGATGAAAGAGCGTTCCAAACATGGCAAGTAGGAGATGATGTCGCTCATATCGCTATGTTATCTTGCACCATCTCACATCATAGACAACGGGTGCAGATCGATACAGAAAGTAAGTAGGGGGACGACCGTTCCCATGATATGGTTATGGTTGAGCACGCTAAGCTATTCGCAGTGATCCGTAAAGGTGGAGGTTCACGTCACCCAGGCACGAAAGGAGGTGACAGTCCTGTCATGAATGACAACCACCAGGACAACATTCTCCGGTAATATATAGCCAGAATTATTCTTGTGACTTTTTAGTGTGATGCAATGCTTGGATAGCGTAGTTGGCTACTAGCCAGGCAATGTGTTATGACATTCATGTACAAAACTGCGTTCAGTCTTGTAATGGATTACAGCACGTGCAATCTTGTGCGTGGAATCTCTTAGAACGTCTCTAAGAACAAGTCTTAGACTCCGAATCAAACGTATCTAAGACCAGCTCTATGAACCGTTCTTGAACAAATCTGGGTGGCAAGTGTATACTTCCAAAAGGTATATATATCCCACCTCCTTCCGTAGTTAGTTGTTAGCTTTTCCCAGCTATGTATCATTATCTGAGTCCCACTCACACAGTCTGTCACACCGGTACAGAGGGATACAGGTGGTGTCCTATGAAAAGGACAGTGTTTTGGGCTTGTTGTATGATTGAACCAGGTATAAGTGCCAATGGTGGCAACAGTGACAACAGGGGTAGTGATGACAACAAGAGTTGTTGGATTGTGACCAACTGTGTGACTGTATGAGTGAGACTCAAATGGAGATCCATAATTGAGGATACTAACAACTAACTACAGAAGGGGTGGGGTATTTATACCTTGTTTTGCCACCGAGAATATTTGCCACCTTACTAAACAATGCCTCCGCCAAGCCTGGCTTAGAGCTTCTCTACAGTATTTCTCTACAGTACTTCTCTACAGTGCTTCTCTACAGTGCTTCTCTACAGTGCTTCTCTACAGTGCTTCTCTACAGTGCTTCTCTACAGTGCCAGGCACAAACGAAGGTACAGGACCATGTCTCATAGGATTACATGTGCTGTGATTCATTACACAGTCACACAGTTGGTCTTAAACCCAACACCTCTTGTCGTCATCCCCACTACTCTTGTCATCATCACCAGTGTTGTCATCATACCTGTGACATCTGAACTTGGTCAATAGTACAACAAGCCCAAAACACTGTCCTTTTCCTTGGACACCTCACGTTCCCCTCCGTACCGGTGTGACAAATCTTGTTAAATGTACCTGTTTTCCATATTGTCATACCCATCTATTCAACTTATCCAACCTTCACTTGACTAAATCCCAACCTGTGACATTATGCAGTGGATTAGCCCTCAGACTAGCTGCTGTATTGGAACTGCTGTCTCTTTGCGTGTTTGCTTTAGTAGCTGCTTTTGGCGGTAAGATCTGTGGTTGATGGCCTTCTTGTTTGCCTGACATTGTGATAAGAGCATCGAGGCTGTGTGATCATCTAGACTGGGATTTGAACGAATTGCTGAAGGATTGACTCGCTAATTTCACACCTTAAGCTCTACATGACAACAGTATGACCATGGCAAGGTGAGTGACAAGCATTCAATTGACTTACACATTGACAACATATGCCATAATTTTCACGCTTAATCATTGAAATTTCTCCCTGAACTCCTCGGACCGTCCGGAATCCTCGGGTTCTCAGGACTTTTCGGCCACATGGCGGAACATTCCCATCGTTCCCTTTGATTTTGTGCCATTGACAGATAGGTGATCTGCACAAACATTTGGTCCTCAGGACCATTGTTCTATGGTATTGCTGTTTTGGCTGTCCACTTGATAACAATGACAAGAGCGTCTTGTTTGTTTCCAAACTAAAATCGGGGTTTGATCCCATAACATGTTTTGAATGTGGCTGACTCTGCCTGACTGCTTCAGGCATAGCACTTGAGGGATTCAGAACAGCACTGTTGCAGTCAGAGGCTGTTGAAACCCACTCCGCCTTGTCAGCACTAAAGGTAGAATAGGGGGTACCAGGGTTCTCAAAATCGAATGAGAGGTCTGAGGGTGCCATGTCAACATGCGCCTGTGGGCTAACTGCTTGCAGTAAGGTATCCTGATCATCAAGAGTAGTTGTTGAGTGTGCTATGTGTGAACCACCCAAATAAAACGCTGAGTCTTGTTTGGCACAACCGACCTGTGAGGCCAGGTCTACATTGCTCAATGAGATATCCGTGTCATCAAAACTCTCAAAAGTGGAGTAAGGTGTGTTATAGCCATTCAGGCTGAACAGGACCTCAGGATCTCTTGTCGCTTCTGTTTGTAAGAACATTTGCAATACCCATTCTGATTAGTTAAAGATCAATTGGGAATTTGGGAACTACTGAAAAGTACTCACCAGATGGGTCAGTAATTTGCACATCGCAGTCTTCCACAGTGAATGTGGTGTAGACACCATTCTCCACATAAAGGCTGGGTGATTGTTGCGGACTCTGGATGGAAGGGTAGAAATTGCCCTGGCCTGATCTTTGACCAAGGAATAGCGCACCTGGCTCTTCAGGCGCAGTGCCATGCTTCAGATGGCTCTCTTCCTCGGTGGATGGCATTGGTGAAGGGCTCCCAGCTATAGATATCACTGGAGATTTATAGTTGGGCATCCAGGTCAGTGCATCCAATGGATCCAGCACTGGTGGATACAGTTCTTGAAGCGGTCTAATATCCATTAGGGACAAGATGTTGTGCAGACTATCACCATTCTGACTTTGCCATGAGTGTGGTGAGGACAAACATGGAAATGCGTCACAGATTGGAGGTGTGAACAAATTGGCAGACAGTGTGGATGATGATGGTATGTGGTTTTCAGACTGTGATATGGGTTGATGGACTTCAAACAGATGAACATGGTCATGAAGTTTTTGCCACCCTGGAATGTCAGCTTCTGGTTGAGCATTGAACACTGACCTTGATGTCATGGGAGGAGTGAATCTTTCCCATGACAATGGGTCCCGCTGATCTACATTATGAGGGTCATTTGAAGGATAATTGTTTGGCATGTGAATGTTTGCTAATTTCATGAGGTTGTCTGCTGTGCCATGAAATGACAATGATATGGTCTTGGTATAAACACATGTATAACATGATATGGGAAGGAACATTGTGATTGGTAGAAGCCTTTGTCAAGATCAATGAGGTAGGGGAAAGCATCTGTCAGAAGGCCAGACCAAATCCAGGTGATATGAGAAGAATATTATGAATGTGATTCTAACGAAATGTGAGAAGTATTACATCCCTGTGATTCCATGAAGTTACATCTCCATGAATTTACAGAAGCCTTTTCCGTGTACGTGGACAGTGAAGCTTTCTGGATCTACAGTGAAGGTCTTTTAAGGATAAGAGTGACTAATTGTTCTTCTTCTATTAGCCTGTTTGCGTGCCAGGATTGCTCAGGAGATGCTACAATGTGTAGCCAATACATAGAGCAAAAAGAGTGAGAAAAAATGAGAAGACAAGAGACAAAGTGGGAAGTTGGTACTGATCTTGATGCACAAAATCAACACTAGCCTGTGTGCATGCGCCACTTGGTGGACACGTGCTTACAGGACTCACAAAGAGATCAAGATCTAAGACTTAGATCACGAATGTTGGATTATTAGGGAAGATGTGTGAGGTGGAGTTCTCACATGAGGTCAAAGGTGAGAACAGTCTTGTGTGCCTCAAGTCAGCCTGGGACATTCCCATCCGGCACACCCACACATGCAGCAGAGGGATGTTTGGGTCATGTTCACAGTTTGTATGCTCGTTACTCAAAGCTACATCAACTTAATGCAACCAATGTGAATCCTACACTATCTTACCTTCCTATTTGACCATTTCTCATCCTCTTACATCCCACATCCTGTCTTCTGATATATCATGCCTTAGATTCAGGCCATAGACTAGCTACTAGTATGCAAAACCTCTGCACTTTGTTGTTTGCTTTGCACTGTTCTCTGCTTTGCTTTGTTCCTTGACGACCACATATCCCTTCTTGCCTTATTCTGTGCTATGAGCATTGAGACTGTGTTGCCATCTAGATCAGGGTTCTGAAGAAGGCTTCGATTGTTTACACTCTGGTGGTCAATCACCTTCAGCTCTCTATCGCAACCACAGAATCATGATGTTGTTGCTGATCAAGGAAACAGACTTACACAGGAAGAACATAATCCATATTTTTTGGTCTTAGATTTTGAGCTGACTTGCCGACCACAAGGTGGAACATGGTCACCGTTCTTTCTGACTGTATGATATAGACAGACAGGTGATCTACATGAACAGCTTGTCTCCCAATTCTTCCGTAATTTCCCTGTCCCACAGTATTTGTCATTAGTTCCTCTTGACCCTCCATTCCAGAAACATGCTGAAAAGAGTGCCTGATTTGCCTCCAGGCTCAGGCTGGGGTTTGTCTTTATTGCGGCTTTTGATTGTGCCTACTCAGCAGCATCAGCATCTAGTTCTCACTCTGCTATTAGAGGCATTGCTTGAAGATACAACTTTCCAATGACTCACACAGCGAGCACAGGTGCTGACACCTGAAAGACGTGTTGCTTTGTTGTTCAGGTGACTGGGCTTGCCGCATATAGGACTACCAGGTTCTCAACCCTCAAATTTGTTGTGCTTGCAGGTGGTTGATGCACATTGGCAAGGTGTGTAATTCTTCTTCGTGATAATTACATACCCTTTGCCTTTCTCACTCAACTTGCTTGCTACAAGAGGTGCACTTCGGATTTGAATGACAGCATCATTTGAGCCAGAGCATGTTGAAGATTGCTGTTGTGAAGAAGGGACACAGGGGACTTCTGGGCTGTCTGTCTTGTCATCAGGGATAGCGCCAAAGGTAGAGTAAGGGGTGCCTGGATCACCAAAGTCAATCAAGAAAGTTGAGGCTTTCAGGTCACTGCTAACCAATTGTGGCAAACATTTCTGATTCTCAACATCAAGGGCAGATTGTGCTTCACATGAAGCACCTGACTGAGAAGCTCCACTGGTCACAATTAGATCATCATCTGCAAGGATACTGATCTTCTTGTTTGATAGCTTGGCAGGAACCTTCATATGAATATCACTACCAACCTGGATGCCAGGTTGCTGTCCTGTAAAATCGAGAGAGGAATTGACACCACCCTGGACTGAATGTGGAAGAAAGGTGGATGTATTTGGGTTCTCCATACTATCATTATGGTTCACATGGAGCTCTTCCTGATTGGATAACAAACGTGAAGGACTTTTGGGTGATAATATCCTGGGATAGTTGTGATTGGGCTGCCAGGTGGATATGTTCAATGTGTCTTGGCTTAGAGGATACAGCTCTTGGGGCAGACTGTAGTTCATTGAGGTCAGGGAGTTGAGCAGACCATCACCAGTCTGTTCTTTCCATGCATGTGGTGGGCCAGGATCTGGAAAAGTGACAGGGAATGACGGGGTGGACATGAATGTTGGTTGTAGTAATCTGCTTGGTGTGCTGTATTCAGACTGCCATATGGGTTGATTTAGCTCAAAGGGCAAGAAGTCCGCATGTACTTGTTGCCACCATGGCATGGCAGGTTGCGGTTGGGCATTGTACCCCGGCCATGTTGTGGTGGAAGGAGTTGATCTCATCCATGACAATTTGGTGTTGTCATCTGCGCTATCAAGTTGGTTGAGATGGAGATTGTTGGGCATGACGGTGTATGCTGACTTGATAGAGTGGTCTATTGACTTGGTAAATCCGGAGTTTGACAGTGACATGGCTGTTATATAATACTGTCATTGAGAGTGAGCAAATGAAATCAGAAGCATAGTTGTAAAGAAGCATAGTTAGAAGGTCAAAATACACCTTGTAGCCAAGAAGGATTGCCACTTCTTTGACCGACTTCTTGATGAAGGCAACAGTGGTGGAAGGCTCTCAATACACCACAAGATTGCATGTCCGTGCTTTGAGGGCAAACTAAACAAGCACCTGGTGGCAGAAAGACAGATGAGCACTTCCAACATCAAGATCAGAATGATCTCCCTAGTCTTCTTGTCACGATCCCATGGCAAAGAGTTTCAGCAACTTTTCAAGGAATGTGAGTGAGAACATCAATACCGAAGGTGTATCAGAAACCTACATGGTGCCCTGTGGTGTGCCACCTGGTGGCGGATATTGATTGTTACAACTCCTTAGAAAAAGCACCTAAAGAGAGCACATGTAGAAGTTGTCAACTGAATTGTGCTATCGGACTGGGCAAGTGATTCTCATACCTGTGCAGGATTGTTTGTACCAGTATTCAAGAGTGCAGGCTCAGGTCTGTGACAAACATGCATTCCCCTGTTTCATTCACTGCTGGCAGGCAGTGAGACAGACTCTGGTATTATGCCAAGACTGGTACATCCTGCACTAGACTGAAGTAGACTTAAGTTACAACTTGCATATGTTCACCTAGCACGTTGTACAAGCACAGCTTTATCATCTGAAACCACCAGTAACAACCCAAACATGAATAGATACAATGGGTGAACCCTAATGAACATGTTGAATTGATCAATGGGAATGATTGGAAGACCTGACAAACAGAGGGTGAATTGGTGTCAAACAAAACAGCAATGGCAATGGGATAATCTTGTCATTGAGCATGAGTGATATGAATGAGGGCTTCGAAGAGGCAGCAAACACATCATCACTTAGCCTTGGGGAATTGATGGAAACTTTGTACCACAACTAACAACTTGTATGACACGCAGGACAAGCTCAATCTTGTCAAGGAAAAATTACAAGCATGGTAGATATCTATTGAAAATCAAACATTATTGCCGAGGAAAATGTACAGATACAAGTGAGCTGAAGTATAGTAGATGGAGTTATCTTGGCTTGTTCTTCCTCTTGCGATCCATATTTCTACTTCTGGCCTGTCGCTGTGATATAGCAGTTCTCCTTGTCTCGTCATCTAGAGAAGGATTGGTCCTAAGAGCTCTGATCTTCTTCCGCTGATCTCACAATTTCAGCTCTGCAGAGCAAATTGAGAATGATGACATATCATGCCTGACATAGCCACCGACTCACACATAAAGCACACAATCCAAAATTCTTGATCCTAGTATTCCCCATCACAGGCCGGCCACATGGTGGTATTTTGTCACCATCAGATTTGATTACATGGCATTTACAGACATATGATCTGCATGTGCAACTTGTTCCATGGTTCTGCCGTAATGTCCCTGACTTATGCTGTGGCCAATCAACCACAGGTCCACTCTGTGTTGATTTCCTTGATTGGTGACGTATCCGTTTAACTTGCTCCTTGCTCGATATATGTGACAAGAGTGCCCTGTTTGCCTCCAAGCTCAGATTGGGGTTGAACTCAATTGCATGTTTTGCACGTGCCTTTGCAATCTGTCAGCGTCTACTACCTACCTTGCGGGACAAAGCACGGCATAGGGATTTGCGTTTCTCACAACTCACACAGAGAAAACATATACTTATTCCTGATAGACGTGTTGCGGGTCTGCTTCGATTGCAGGGCGTGCCACATATAGCACTATCAGTTGGTCGATCACACCGCTTATTGTGCATGCAGGTTGGTGATGCGCATTGGCACAGTGCATACACATGAGAATTTGCTCCCCTCCAGCTTGACTTGGTTGCTACAGGAGTCCGACTCAAGTCATGCACAATGTAATGTTGTGGGTTTGAGGCTAATGAACTTTGCTGTTGTGATGACGAAACAACACTGGGTTGTCCAGGGTCATCTACATCATCTACATCATCACCATCATCATTGTCATTGTCACCATCGTGATTGCTAAAGGTAGAGTAAGGAGTACTGCAATCACCAAAGTGAAGTGAGATATCTGTAGTTGCCATGTCACTTTGGGCAGGTGGGCAGAGGACTTGATCATCAATATTCAAGGTGGAGTGTAATGTGCCTAAATGGCTTTGGTGAAATGCCAAATCTGAATCAACAAATTTGTCAACTTGTGAGACCTTTCCAATACCATCATATGAATTGCCCCAGTTTTCAGTAGTCTTAGAGGTGGGGTGAGGTGTACCCTG
Source organism: Kwoniella shandongensis (assembly GCF_008629635.2). Classification (NCBI taxonomy): domain Eukaryota; kingdom Fungi; phylum Basidiomycota; class Tremellomycetes; order Tremellales; family Cryptococcaceae; genus Kwoniella; species Kwoniella shandongensis. The sequence goes on from NC_089288.1 coordinate 1,165,221, forward strand.
TCCACTTAACCACATCTGAACATTGGGGATCCTCCTCTCTTCTGCTTGTGAGTATGCTTGACAGCATTATTATGGTAAGTGACAGGCAGAATCAGATCTTAGATAACATGCTCACCAGGTGGACTAGTAGTGTAGACAGTCAATGGGTCTATGATAGTACTGGTGGATTTATCATCATTGATATGTATGTCATCAGATGATTGTTCCAAGATCTTGAGCAAAGGGTCAAGATCAGCCTGTATTGGGCTATGGCCAAGGAGTGATGGGTCTGGATCATTGATGCCATCACCATAGTTCACATGAATTTCTTTCATAATGGAGAGCAGAGGTGAAGGGCTCTGAGCTACAGATGATTCCAAAGCATTGTAGTTCATGCCCAATTGTTCAGGAAATGGTAAACATGATTCTTCAGGCGGATAATCATCCATTGGTAATACAATGTCAGGTTGCCACCGGCTAGCACCACTGTGGTCTTGCCATGAGGGTGATTGAGTAGAATCTGGACTTGTGTCAGGGATTGGTGGCATGGACAGATTGGTGAACAATGGAGGTCTTTGTGGTGTGCGGTAGTCAGACTGTAATATGGGTTGATAAACCTCAGGTGGGAGAACATGGTCATGCAGTTCTTGCCACCCTGGAACATCAGATTCTGATTGAGTATGAATCATGGGCCCTGAGGATGTGGGAGAATGTGATCTGATCCATGATAATATGCCGTCTTGATCTACACTGTCAAGCTGATCAGGGGATGAATGATTGCTGGGCATGGTGGTGTATGGTGGCTCCATAAAGTATTTGGTTGAGTAAGTTATGGAATTGGCAGTTTTACAATAGCATGGCTGTTATGTTGACATATGTATACTATCATCTACAATCTAGGAAGGACAAGTGTCATTCCAAGAGGTCCTGAATCAGAAGGTCAAACCTCACTGTGTAGAGGTGAGAAGAGCTGCGACTTCTGTAACAGAGTTCTTCATGAAGGCAAATGTGGGTCCGAAGGCTTTTCGAACGACATAAAAGCGCATGTCTGTGTTGTCAGGGCTGATTGAATATGCGGTCAGTAACACGATTGTGAAACTAGGTCGTCTCGCCGTGAAGGTCAGGGCATGTCCACGGTCTTCCATCCCTTCTTGCCATAGTCCTTCTTGCCTTTAATCTTCGTGAAACTGCCCCGGTATTGGGTTCTACCTGAGACTCCTCTCCCATCGTAGGAATTAGACGATAGTCAAAATTATAGCCTGCTTCTGCTCGGTGTTCTGTAATTATCGCTTGGATCTTTGTATAAGATGACAGCGCTATGTCAAGGACGAGTCATATATGCAAATGCATGTTAGATTATGCTACAGTACGCAAAATGCTATCCTACTCTTCGAAAACACTCTAAAATCCCTGCTCTGCGAGGTAGTCCGCCTGAATGCGATGTAATCAGCTACGGCTTCATGTCATAGGAAAAACGCACTCACCACTTCTAGATAGAATGTAGCGGGTTTGAAAGGGACTGGTTTTCCTGCCCATTTGCCAATCGTATATCTCACCGAGTTCACCCATCCAACGCTACGACATACAAGCTATCAGCTTTGTCACTCCGCGATGTGATAGCGATCGACTTACAGGTCAAGATGGTTCACTCCTACCAACGTTCCTCTATATTCTCCCCACATCGCGCTGTGCACTGACACCAATCCATCGTTCGGACCTTCTTTAGCTAGAATCACCGAATGAGGCCATTTGAAAGTATCCAATAATCCTGGATCGATAGTCGCTCCCCATGAATAGTACTTCACATCCTCTCTATCCAAGACTTCCGCATTAAACTCCTTCATCGCTTGCGTTCGAAGGGCATTGAATGCTGTACCGTCACCTGACTGTGGTAGGCCCAGCATCTCGATAAGTCCCACCATACTGGTCAGACGATCACGACCTATCCAGTTGTCGATGACATAGTCGGCAAAGGGTGATCCACGATGAGGTGTGGAGATGGTCGTAAGGGAGATAGGATGGAAGCCTTTCGGTTGTAACTCCGATATCAAGTAACGACAATCCAGTCCACCCTGCATGGCGTTGTTAGCGACGGGACTAGACGCTTTGGCATGAGATTACTCACCATACTATGCCCAACCAAGTTTACCTCTCTCCCAGGGAACTTCTCTGTGATGAATTCTTCCAATATGATCGCTCGATCCTTTATTGACGAGGTCGCGGGTACCCTTGCGATAAGCACTTCGACACCATTTGACTCGAGCACTTCTCGGATGCCTCTCCAGTGTGAGATCTGTAACCTGCAACCCTGGTGTGAGCGAAGTATCCGCAACCGGACGCCAAATGAATACATACGTTGGGAGACTGCTTGGACCTGAGTCGAGCGTCAGCGCGAGCTGTCTTTGAGTACACGGAAGAGCTTACCAAGTACGTCAAACCCTAATAATCCGTGGCAGAACACTATAGGATTTCTAGGCGAGCGATCTGCATCCCATAGAACATCAGCAACACTTCATTGCTTGGCAACTCTGTTGCGACTCACACTTCCTCCTCAACTTTTCCTTCTCCTCCTCGACTGTATCCGCCCTATCTTCCTCCGTCATCATGTCATCCACCTTCCCTTTATTGCCACCCCACCAACCGGATGCCCAACTTGTCAGATCAGCCTGGCTCGGAGTTGACGATAATGCGCGTCGGCCAAATTCTAATGACGGTTTTGAGGGTAAAGATACACGCGGCATGCTGAAGTTGATATTTGGCATGGAAGGGAGGATGGAAGATCCTAATGCAGCACCGACTCCGGATGTAGATGTTGCCGTCGCAGGCGGCGCGGCCAGCAGGCCCGTTATGGTCCGTTGCAGATGTAATGACGGGGCGTTTGATGAAGTGGAATCGCGTCGAGATGGAGATAAATCTAGCGGAAGACCAGTGGTAGGATCTAGGTCTGGGAACGGAGCGTCGGAGAGTGCGGTGGTCGGTGCAGCTCTTTGCCACGCTGTAGAACTCTCTGCTCCTCTCTCCGTTCCATCTGTTCTCGATACAGCACGATCATGACTCCGTCTCGGTGCGTCTGCCGAGGCGTAATTCAAACTCGATATAGGCAGAGTCGTTCTGGTCAATCCTGACAAGAGTCGTGGTGCGGGCGGACGCATAGGTATATGGTGATGTGCTTCTGCCGGATGGGATATGGGAGATGAGCCTAAGAATGAGGAGGATTCGAGGCTTGACGAAATCGAAGGTGGAGATATTTGGTCGTGTATAGCTTCGTCCAGCATGGCGGTAAGTCTCCCATCAGGTGTTCCTGTGCCGATAGTACGATGGATCGGCGCGTCGGCGTCGATATGTGTTGCGTCCGCCGCTCTCTGCTTTCCCTTTGCTAGACGTCGAGCTGCAGCATCTTCCACCTCGTGGGTACTACCGCCGTGGGAGGGGAGGTCATGGTGATGGCTGTGAGAGTGAGAGCGCGAGCTTGAATGCGAGTGCGAGTGAACGGGCGCAGTAGGCGGTCGAGAATGGCCGTTCGGTACATGGTTTTGTGACATTGTCCTAGAAGCGAGTCGGAGCAGATGACGGGGGTATCTTGGTCCCATCCAAGATGGTTGTCTCAGACTCGAAGGGGGGTGTTGTAAGGCTGAAGACCGAAACAAACGAAAGGAAGCAAAGAAAAAGCAAGGTTATAATCAGGTGAAGACAGCAACAACGTCATCTGAACTGTCTCTCTCTCCACGTGGTAAAACCAAAACTACGGGCATTACCAGTACGCGACCGGTTTTCCATGTTGATGTTGTCAATATCACCACGAAACCAATACTGGACTGCAATGACCCATCAATAAGCGGATACACCCAATGTCATCCCCAAGAAGACGATCGAAAATGCCTTCAAATCAAGGAAGAGGACTTTCGGAGCCGATGCTTCCACTACATCTAGCTCTGGGATGGATAATCGTTCGCGTCTTCCCGTTGAACGACGATTGTCAACCATTACCTGTCTATTCACCGCTGTTCACGGCGAACATCCTCCGGATAGTAGCTAGAGAAGTACTGGAGGTCAGTCCATACAGTCATCGCGCTTTCGAATAGGTGCTGACGGTCATTCTTACGTTGAGCAGGTCGCAAGCAGACCGGCAACCTTCGCTGCGTTGCAGAGCGAGCTTGATCTTCACATCCGAGCAGAGAGCAGCGAGATCCTGAAGCGGAATAACAAGAAAAGAAGCAGAGGTCAAGTGGTCGAGGAAGAATTGGAAAGTGCGGAAAGATTCCAGAGCTGGATAGCGGAGTTTGTGCGTTCTTCTCGCCTTCAGCCCAAGTGTAAAAGATATGATGCTGAATGTGGGGTTATCGCAGGGGGAAAGATTCAAGGATGTGGCGGAAGGATGTGCTTTTCTAGATCGTGAGCTGTCGTCGCCGTCTGATCCTATTATGCAAGCTGATCACCGCTCTTTCAGGCTTGGAGAAGGAGCTGCGGGACAGATTGAATTACAGTGATGATGATGAGGTAGGTTGCTCCTCTGTTCTCGCGCACAGACAATTGAGCTGAATGCCAAGTAGCCAACAGAGCTTCCGGAACCCATAGTACGTACCGATGTCCCTTCACCTGTGCTAGCACTTATCATGATCGACCAAAGGAACGCCATTCTCCTCTTGGTGTCTTCTCACGTAAATTGTTGAATACCTTGAGAAAGCTGTCTTTCGACGAGACAGGTCACCTCGCTAGGGAGGTTGCCAGGTGGTGTGGCACCGACATGGGCGGACCTTCGAAGCCTGTCAACATGTGGTCTCTAGATCGTAAGCTGCCCATTGAAATGGACATGGCACCAGACTGCCAGCTGATACAGACGTCACAGGCAAATCGGGGATGGAGGACACATTGGACAAGCGAATCCAAGCCATGCAAGAGTAAGAGCGCTCTAACTAGATGGGAAGGCCACGTTTGCTGATTATTTCGACTTGTAGCTATCAAACAGCAAACGCATCTGGCGACTACTCGAACTCCCTAGCTTCGTTGCGAAGATTCTACGACTATCAATTCCCCTCAGCTGGCAGAGGTCAACACCAGCATGCGTTACTGAATATCGCTTCGTTCCATTTCTCAACGGGTGGTTTGGATTCTGCTCGTTCTGTAAGCTGGAGTGGGAGCTAAGCGGAGCTACCTTGCTGATCTCCATCATAGGCTGTGGACGAAGCTATTCGAGTGGCAAGGACGGCTGGAGATCAAGAGTGCCTGGAACATTGTCTCAGGTGGGCTGCACCTTTTATGAGCTCTTTTGTTAGCTGACGAAGAGATGAAGCCTGTCCCAACGAATCATCACCGAGACGAAATCGGTGGCGTTCTCATCAACCGAGACAATACGGATACATCAAGGTCCTATACCTACTACACGACTCGCCGAATCGTCAACTCCGATGGACGAGCTTTGGTCCGTCAAAGCCGCTTTGGATTTGGTAGGTTCTTCCAATAAGCTCTAGCGAGCTGCCCCATAGATCTGATGCACCGACTGACGCTGAACATCCTGACAGGGTGAGCCGGTACATGTTGCCTTTCGAAGAGTCCATTCAGCTTTGGGCAAGGAAATACAGGTTGAGCAGAGTAACGGAGAAGAAGAACAAAGAGCACCGAAACAGTGGAGAACAGGCCAAAAGCTGGATATGGCGGCTTGGCATGCTACTCAGGCGGGATTATGGGGGATGCTAGGTACGTCTTGGAGTCGCAAAGTAGAGCTGATGGGTAGGGTCAACTGTCCTAGCGGAGCTTCACGAGGTACTAGCTTTGGACGATTTGACACCTTGGGACGATGGGAGATTGACAGTCATACTAGCCAGAGCACAAAGAGTGAGCCGGCGTCAATGCACTTCTTGGTGAGACAAGTTGCTAATGAGAATTGACACTATGCAGAAAGCTGAGCGGGCAGAGTACGATGATGCGCTAGCTATCTTGCTCGACCTCATAAACTTGCAGGGAATGACCATATCGGCATTTCATCGATGGGCGAGAGTAGTTTGGAGTTTGCTCGAGCGACGTGCTAAGATGCAGTGAGTCTTTGCTTGCTGCTCGCTGGGAGAAGCTTGCTGACCGGTCACGTAGTGACGACACCGAGTGTCAAGCCTATCTGTCATCCCTTCAGCCGCCTAAAGCGTCGTTTACCCAGCTTGGGCCCGGTGGACCACCCCGTGAAACGGGTCATCCTCCTCCCGTTGACCTCGAAAGCACAGCCGGCAGTATCCAATCAACAGCCAAGGGCGGAAAAACTTTCTCCCGACAGATCACCTTGGTCCAAGAGGAGATCCGTTCTTCCTTGCGCAAAGCTTCCAAGCTCCAATCATCTTCCACACCAGCACACATCATACTCCCTCACGTATTTTCTGCCGTCCAACTTTCTAGCGAGTTGGCTTTATGGGGAATGTACAGGTTCGGAGTGGTCGTGATGTGTGAGGTATTGTTGAGCATGGAGGGCATGGGTATGGCGAGCAAGGTGATCAGAGAGATTGAGCAGATCTGGGATCAGGTGAGTAACGTGCTTCATTCTCGCAGTGAGTCTTACGGAGGCAGAGATACTGATGGTTTAGAAACAGGTGTTGGGATCGGATGATCAAGAGGTGATAGCCAGAGGAGCTTTGTGTTTGGGAAAAGCGAAATTGGAACTTGCACTTGATGCCGAATTAGCAGATTTGCTAAGTGAGTTTTCGAGACTCTTCTTGTATCCCGGAGATAGGTTGCTAACCGGTCTGTGATTTAGAAGAAGCTACGAACCATATCAAACAATCGCTAATCTGTGCAACGAAACTCGAATCTCGTTCACTGGTTATGGAAAGTACGACCCTACTCTCGCTAATCTCCTCTCTGCAAGAGGGTGACGGAGAGACCAGAGATGAGATGGCAGAGCGATATGTCATGGCGAAGATGGGCGAAGAAGGGTTGTCGAGCCAGGCGAGATTCGATCTGGCGAGGAAGGCAGCGGAGATCGTCAAGATTGTCGGTGTTCGAGTAGCAGAAGGATGGAAGTGAACTATGCTCTTCACCGTGAGATATAGACCTCTTCCATATTGTACTCCCATCTATGAGTCGAACGACGTCTATTGTGTAGTGGACTTCTACGAATGCATAGGGGTACTTCCACAAGTACCCGATACAACACCGAAAAATGCTTTATCATACAAATGCCACCTTATAGGTTATATGCAAGAAATTGATTGTCCCCCTTCTTTCCCTTCCTCCTAATCGTGCATGACTGCGAACAAACGGAATTCTGTACCACCTCCTGGATCTAGAGTTTGCTGTAATAGCTCGCAATGGAGCGTGTGTTTCCCAGTTTCCAAGCCTGATGCGACTTCTTTCACCCTAAAGTACCACGAACGAACAACGCGAATCATTAGCGCTATCCCCTCTGCGTTACAACTCCAGTTCTACATTGGTCCACTTACATGCCCATATTTCTTTTGTCCAACTTCCACCACCCGTCCACCTGAGTCCCTTGCATCCTCTTATCGTCGACCCAACACCATACGCTCCCCAATCCTAATTTAGCACTCCGTTGATATCCTATCAGAACTGATCCATCGGCTTTTCTACTTCTAGGTTGATTCGGACCTGATAACCATCGTCTCGCGCGAGTTTGTTGGTCAAGCGCTTGAGGTCGACTTCGTTGTCGTGGTGATGATGTCTTACGTCTTCTACTCCTCGGGGTCGATTCTCTCGAGTCGGCAGCTTGGTTGTACGGTCCTCCAGGACGCATGGCCAAAGGTGGTGGACTGAATCTTGCGCCTCTTCCAGTACGAGATTCCTCGACAACTTCCCCATCCTCCTCTTCGTCCTCCCCGGCTTCCAATTCGGGATCTTCCAGACTTTCTTCGACATTGACGATGTCCGCTATTATAGCCGAATCGTCGTTCGTCTCGATGGCTGAAACTTCGATAGGTTCGGAGATGACGAAATCGAACAAAGCGATAGCACCGGGTTCACGAGCGATGAGATATCGTTTTTCCTTCCAAGCCCATTTCGACCTGTCCCACCAAATCAGGCACAATGATCAGCCTGAGATTGGACTCTTCACGTACGGAGTCTGGGATACAAGGAGTAACGCGACTTACCATCCATGTGATCCCTCAGCTAAAGGTAATCCTTTCACTTCCCCACTTTCGAAATCGTCTACCAAGCTCGAGACTGTACCATGCACTTTTGCCGAGTTCTCAGATCGACATACCGGAGCATGTTTTGCATCCGGTTCGAAAGGGTTGAATTGGCCGGTGAGAGAGGTCTATAAACAACCCGATCATCAGCAATGCGTTTACATCAATTCCGGGAGAAAACACTACTCACCGCTGGGACTTCCAACACCCTCAGAGTCGGCCTGTGTCCGCTGATATGTTTGCTGACTTTGGAAGTGACCGGTTCAGACATGTCGAGCTGGTCTTGCAAGTAACGGATGACAAGGCCCGCGGTCAATGCATGACCGATTGCCGAGATCTACTAACAATGATCAGCGACTTGTGTGCAGACAGTCTCTGAGAGCACAGTCATGGAAGGGAACATAGTCGTCGCAACACTCACGTGCATCACGTCCACTGCAATCCCCCCATATTCCCTTACTTTCGGATCACCCATCGCTACATCCTCTCCGGTCCTGAACCATCTCGGCATCTGTCTCTCTGGATCTGCTAACAGACGCGGTACCAGTACATCACGAATAGCGACCGAGGGAACGTCGTAGAATGACAAGACGTCCTGGTGGAAAGTCGACGACGACAAGAGAGACGGGAAGAGGGTTGTGAATGTTCTGTATGAAGAGACCAGATTGGTCAGAAAGAAAAGTAGGCAGAAGGAGAATCAGTAGTTCGACTCACTCGATGTTGATAATGGCAGGTTTCGAGTCAAGCTCTAATAAACCACGTAGGAGATGCTCATAAGAGCTGACCACTTCTGGTTCCAAGAGATCATTGATCCCGAGCTCGAGCAGGATCAGATCTGAATCTTCCGGTATGTGTTCCTCTACATTCGGGTGACTCGTCAGCCTCATCCTTTGCTCTCATGGACAGGTTTGTAATCCATGATTGCTTCGTCGTTGACGACAACGCAGACTCACTGAAACACCATCCAAAGTACCCAGCTCCTACGCCTCCCTGCGCACCATTCACGAACCGATTATCAGGGTGTGGAAACTGTTCGTTCAACCAATCGAAGATCATGACATGTAAATTATCAGGTGAATAGAGCGTTGTCGCGCCTAGATGTGCCAGTGGAGCGATAGGATGACTGATACTGTCATCTGGCAATGAAGAAGAAATGGCAGAGTCGTCTGGTAGAGCTTCTGTAATGTCGACATTGCCTTCTACACTGTTGTCCGCTAGAGCTTGGTCGTCATCGTCGTAGTTGCTTCGTTTAGCTTTAGTCCCGCTTTGAGATGTCTGACGCCGTGATAGCAACGACGTAGTGAGAGGAGGTGTAAGACCGCGGCCCTTGGACACTACATGAGTGACAGAGAGTGTCAGTCGCGGTTCGTTTCTGCAGTCATTGGGACCGTTGAGGTAACTGACCACTTCCACCAATGACGGAGACTGTGAACGGTTGACCTGAACGAGCTTTGTCAAGAAAAGCTTGTATTCTCGCTCCGGTACCTGTGCCCCGCGATATCAGTATGCTCCTCCATGCCCATGCAGACTATGCAGGAGCGATGCTCACCCTCATGCTGTAACGCTCTTCTAAGTTCCCATTCCCTATCCCGCCAACACACATTAGCTTGGTCAAACGACCCAAAGACACGCCTCGCACACGACCCATTTCTACCCAAGTTAACTTGATGAGACAACTCACCTCATTGCATCCTCTTCGTCCCATTCCTTCTCAGCTTCTACACTCCCTTTACTGGTACCTCCCACACCCCCCGCTTTCGTCTTCACTTTCTCATAAACCACTTTCAAAGCCTGTCTCGTACCTTCCCCATGTGACGTGAAAGGTGCGAAGAGGACGAACAGTGATAGAAGGAGGAGGAGGGCCATGAGCCATATTTTGGAGAGTCGGTGGTGGGTGAATGGTACAGCGAGCATTTTGAGAATGGGTACGTGTTCGAGGGCATGGGGTAGGTGTTGAGACGAATGAATCTATGGTTGAATGTTGGACCAGTGCAGTTGTACAACCATTAGCCGTTAATGACAGTCGACTTTCGAGCTTCGAAGCGTTGGACTATGATTCGTTCTTCCTGCCAAGGGGATTACCGACGTCCGGATTCGACTTCTGTTCGAGTTGACGTCGAGTTATAGGATTGTGCAAGTACGTTGGTGCAATTACTTTTGCTTAACATGCAGAAGAGTGGGTGTCAAGAGTAGTGTGGATGAGTGGTGCCGAGTTGTTAGTGTCCCGAATAGGTTATTTTCCGGTTAAAAGAGATCTGCAAACAACAACAACCATAATAATTGCCCTGAATTCATCTACTTGTATCTTCGACGTGTATCATCATTGCATGCGTAACAACCACTGCTACTCCTACAGCTACAGTTTATGTACTCTTCAACGAGACCTCACTCAACACTCTAAACGCCTCTTTGTACGCATCCAGTAGTGCCTTCACCCTAGTCCGTTCTGATACCAACGCTTCATCCTCGAATAGCAATTCTGCGAACAGGTCGGGCTTGTAGAGCTGAGTGACAAGTCGTTGCTGAATCGCGTCTCGGGAGAAGTTCACCTGGGAAGAAAATGCGTGTCAGTCACAATTTGCGAACAGCAACGACAAGTCCTACTCACCAGCAAGTGCATGATAGCTTTAGGCACCAGATCTTCGATGGTCTGCCTCGTGATGCCAAAGTAACTCGCGATCAACGATCTAATCAAGGTCGTCTCCATCTCCTCTCGAGGACTGAGCTGTAATGGCTGGTCAGATGGGTTCTGTATATTCGATGTCAGCCAAATCGCCCCATCGCTACGCATGCATGTCACTCACCGCATCGATGTGCTTTCCTAAGCTCCGCATATCGTAAGTCGATGACCCTCCTTCCAGTCCTGACCTTGTTCCAGCCCGCTTAGTCCCAAAGTCGGGCAACAAATCACGCTGAGGTTGCTGTTGAGGCTGTCTCGAACCCAACGCCGACCGCTGTTTGTTCCGTTGCTGCTGCAATCTTCCATCGCTGGATCCAGGCTCGGAGAGAGTATGTTGCACAGGTGCCTCTCCACCGTTGCCGAAAAAGTAGTTCAAGAACGTGTCTTTAGCAGTGTGAGGTGAAGTACCCGCTACAGAAGCAGAGTTACCGTGGTTCGGTCGGAGGGCGTTATTGGGAGTGGTGCCAGATGCCGTTCGTTGATGCTGCCTTGATTTAGGGATCTGCTCATTCTGAAGGTTCTTGTTCATGGGCCGTCGGATATCAGGGACGGATGTCGAAGCTGATCGAGGGTGGTGATTGATGAGTGGAGCGCCGTTGGGAGGGGCAGAACCAGCACCGTCGGACGACACCGATTCATCCTCATCATCAGGCGAGCTAGCTTGCGAGGGGATCTGCAGCTGGTATGAGCAACGTCTCTCCGACGGAATTGATTGAGGACTCACCCTTGCCATCTGAGATGTGCTGGGAGCTCCCTCCCGAGCGATCGCCGCTGAGCCTGCGACAAAGTCCGGGTGATTGGTATTGATGTAAGCTGCTTGAATCTGAATCAAGCTGGACACGTAGTCGGACGTGGGACCAAGCCTTTCTCTCAACAGCTCGGACACCGCTTCGATCAACTGAGTCAACAATCTTGGGAAGCGTTGCAGTTCCTATGGTCAAGTCAGCATTGCTGATATCCCCCAGGAAATTGTCAAACGTACAGGACTGGTGCAGTTGTGACAGATCTTCATCAACTCCTCGTATACAAGCTCGACACATCGCAAACTAGGGGGCTCGAGCAATTTGATCTGAGGCTTAACAAGAAGGTCGAAAGCGACCTCGGGGACGAATAGACTGGGTCGAGGACCTGTAGAGTTTCGAATGGCAGTTCGGATATCGGACAATGAAAGGTTCTGAGTAGGATCGATGTTCTGTAGAGCGTGTCCGAAAACTTCGTTGAAGATGTAGTAGATTCTAGCACCGCCAGAAAGCTCTTTGGTCGAGATCTCCAGAGATGTACCATCGATGGACGATACAAAGTCTTTCGAGAACTCGGTCATGAGTTTGAGGATGAGGGAGCCCTGCGAATGGTCAGCCCGACGTCGAACAACCCATATCCAAAAGAACTTACTCGGTGCTGCTCGCCAAGGAAAGTGGCGTCGCCGAACGCATTCAACTCCTGCTGTGTTTGGCCCATCAATGTGTTCAGTCTCGCCTTCATGTCCGGCAGTTTCTCTCGAATGTGGTTCATCAAAACCTACAACACGTTAGTCAACGCTTCGTAGAGAACTCAGGAACAGTGGACTTACAGCGTTGAGGGTCTTTGCGAGATACTTTGTTCCACATCTGTGCGCGATATTCCTATAGACTGGATGTTGCTTGAAGAAATCCTCTTCCTTCTGCCTCGCATCCTCCATCGGAACGTCCTCGTTGATATCCTGCTGACTCCGGTTCACAACACCGACGAAGCCGAGTTTCAAAGGGTATGTTCGGCCTGTCAAAATGTCGAGAGCGTTTGTGCCAGCGTCCATAAGGTCGAGTTTGGAGAGCACACCGAGGGTTCGCAGACCACGTGGGTCGACAGTTCGCGCGAGTTTCAGAGCGTCCGAGTTGGCCAGGTCGACATTGGCCGGAGAAACGGCGAGAATGACACTACGGTCTGTGTCAGTACCGTCTACCAAGTGGTGAGATACGGGAATACTCACGCGTTGGGCTTGGAGATATAGTCAAGAACAAGGTTCTTGATCTGCCTTTCGATGTCGGTAGGTTGATCACCCACAGGGACCTTGGTCAAGCCGGGAAGATCCACAAGGGTGAGATTGAGTACTCCTGGACCGTAAATCTTGAGGTTGATGGGGAGTTTGGACACGCCCTAAGAGGGAGTTTCGTTAACACTGACAACCTGCTTATGGAAGCACTACACACCTTGTTTTGACCTGCGACTCTATAAGTCTCTGCCTCAATCTCCTTTCTAATCTCTTCAAAGTCTGTAAATCTCCTGTTGAGATGCAAGAACTCTGCATACGCAGCACCAGTATTACTTCCCATATTCTTTCCACCAGGTCGCATGACCCCTGCTCCAGCTGTGGGGGTGGACTCGAGTGTCGGCAAATACCCATCTTCCTCTCCTCCGATCCTAGGTGATCGTCTCAAAGCAGCAGCATGGTTCGAAGAAGTAGAAAGACCGCCACCGCTAGAGGAAGAAGGAGAAGAGTCGGGTGTGTGAATCAATTGTAAGACCAGAGGTCGTCGAGTAACAATCCCGCTTCCTCTAGGGAGAAAATCGCGTCCTACGATGGTTTCCAACACAGACGATTTACCACTCGATTGAGAACCGACGACAACGATCTGAGGGAGGTCGACAGTGTCACCGCCGATCGCGTTGAAGGTGTCTTGCAACTTGTTCACAAGTGCGATGAGGTCACCGTCCATCGCCATTCTGAATGACTGTTGGAGGGCTGATGGAAGAGTAGCGGATGTAGAGAGGTGAGTTGATGCGTGAAGCGTGTTCGTGCGACTGTTCGGTGATATCTCGCTAAGTTACTGATAGATACGGGTCGACCGTACAGGGGAAGATTGTGCTCGCAGGAGGTAGGTGTCCGGAAAGGCAAAGCCAAGCGAAACGAGAGGCGAAAAGTGACGACGATTAAGCCGGCCGAAGCGATTGGACGAGGGTCGACTGACTGATATACTACAGAGCTGAGAAGGGTGGAATTGATTGTTGATCTCGAGTGAGAGATGTGATGTGTAGAAGGTAGTATGCAAGCACCAGTGTGCAGTGTTGCAGTGTATGCGTGTATGCAGCAGGTTGCCGACCCAGTGCGTCACCAGGTCAAAACGAATGTGAATTCACTATTTCATCCCCCTTTGGCTTCGAGCGCGCCTTGTTGAGATCTCCTCGACGCCGCCCGCCTAAAACCTTACTGTTCCCTATCCACGCCCTTTGGTATAGCCACGGGACAGATACGACGTCATTTTCTTCCAGAACTTGGCGAACGTGTACCAAACAAAGATCCATTGCAGTCTAACACCATGAAACAATCAACTGAGGATAGCAACAAATAATGGAAAAGAACAACAAGGACCATGGAGAGGAGGCATGTGGTATCGCAGCCCACACAGATGAGCCGTGTTGTAACAAATCAACTTAGCGCTCAATCGGTGCTTCCTGCTGTCACAACCTAGTACAACCGTACAATTAACTTATGTTGTGACGCCCCGACTTGGCCCCTGAATAGGCCGGCTTGCCATCTGTTGTCATCTAGATCAAGCTGACATTTGGGGCGGCCGCCCACTGACAAGACAGACTTGTCTGTTGAATCGTTCCCACAGTTCTGGTAGCATCACTGGTACTTATATACATAAGTACAGGACTTGCACATATGTATTCCTGTGATGAATGTATATTCCTCTGTCTAGTTCACTACTATTGTACAAGTGAAGTGTTCTGCTAGTCAACCCCAAGTCTCGCACACTTGGTATTTAACTTGTACAATTCAGGATAGGACTTCGTCCTATTCGTATTCTGTATTTCCTGCTGAGGCCCGTTCAACGGACCCGCCTCTGACAGAGGGGGACTAAAAGAAAGGCGAGATCGACCTGATCTGGATGTCAGAAGGAGCTAATTTGCTTCTCTGCCACCAGGTTTGCTTATTTTGCCCTCAGACCATGCACATGCATTCTTGTGCTGTGATGAGAGCCTTCCACCACTGTTGCCTCCATCAAGAAGTCAGTCATAGAAGTTGCAATCCTTCTTGGGCTACAAGGTGTATTTTTGACCTTCTAAGTATACTTCTGGTTTCATTTGCTCACTGTCAATGACTATTTAGTGTAACAGCCACATCATGGTCAAAATGCTATCACTACTTGAGTTCAACAAACCCACCATATAGTCAACATACACCAATATGCCCATCAATCATCATCCTAACCAACTTGATAGCACAGATCACAAACCATTTTGGATGAGACCAACTCCTTCTGCCACAACATGGCCAGTGTCCAATACCCAACGAGAACTGACCAATACAGGGTCGCAACAAGTACATGAGGACATCTTGCCACTTGAGCTGCATCAACCCATATGGCAGTCTGAGTGCAGCACTCTTGATACATCACAACTGCCCTCATTCAGGTCCAAACCACCAAACCCTGTCATAGGCCAAGACCCTGCCACACAACATGCATGGCAAGACCATAGTGGTGACAGCCTACACCATAGACCACTCACAGATATATATGATCCGCTTCAGGAACTGTATCCACCAATTCCAGAGCTGCATGAAGCATCCACCTGGGAGCCCAACCACAGCTCTCCAGTCATCTCTGTAGCTGAGAGCCCTTCACCTTTGCCATCTGTTGAGCAGAAAAATCATGTGAGATATGATGACAGGCCTGTTGACCGGGACTCATCGTCCATTGGACAAAGCTTGACCCAAAGTGATGAAGCTAACACCTCATGCAAGATTCTGGAACAGCACCCCAACATTCAGGATGATAGTGAAATTTGAGTTCAGACTCCTGCCAAGCCATTAGATGTGGATGTCAGTACCATTTCAGGGATTGATTGGACTGAACCTGTTAGAAGCTTCCACATGGATGCTTCATGTGAAGCACAATCTGCCTTCAATGTTGAGAATCAGGAATGTTTGCCACAATTGGACAGCAGTGACCTAGAAACCTCAACTTTCTTGATTGACTTTGGTGATCCAGGCACCCCTTACTCTACCTTTGGCGCTGTCCCCGATGACAAGACAGACAGCCCTGAAGTCCCCTGCGTCCCTTCCTCACAACAGCAACCTTCATCTTATTCTGGCTCAAATGATGCTGTCATGCAAATCCCACATGCACCTCCTGTAGCAACCAAGTCAAGCTGGGGTAGTAGAGGGTGGGGAGCAAGTGGTCGAAAATATGCACCTTGCCAATGTGCATCGCCAATCTGCTGGCACAATAAATCTGAGGGTCGAGAACCTGGAAATCCTATATGTGGCAAGCCCAGTCACCTGAACAACAAAGCGACACGTCTTTCAGGTGTCAGCACCTGTGCTCGCTGTGTGAGTCATTGGAAAGTTGTATCTTCAAGCAATGCCTCTAATAGCAGAGTGAGAACTAGATGCTGATGCTTCTCAGTAGTCACGAACAAAAGCCGCAATAAAGACAAATCCCAGCCTGAGCCTGGAGGCAAATCATGCACTGCTTTCAGTGTTTTTCTTAAGTGGAGAATCAAGAGGAACTAATGACAAATACTGTAAATCGGGGAAATTACGGAAGAATTGGGAAACAAGCTGTTCATGTAGATCACCTGGCTGTCGAGATCATACAGTCAGAAAGAACGGTGACCATGTTCCACCTTGTGGTCGGCAAGTCACCTCAAATTCTAGGACCAAAATATATGGATTATGTCATTCCTGTGTAAGTCTGTTGCCTTGATCAGCAACAATATCATGATTCTGTGGTTGCGATTGAGAGCTGAAGGTGATAGACCAGCGTATAAACAATCGAAGCCTTCTTCAGAACCCTGATCTAGATGGCAACACAGTCTCAATGCTCATAGCGCAGAATAAGGCATCAAGGGATATGTGGACGGCAAAGTACAAAGCAAAGCAGAGAACAATACAGAGTGAGCCACAAAGCACAGAGATTTTGCATACCAATAGCTAGTCTGTGTTTTGTGTTTTCAGGCATCGGGAACTGGGAAGGGAGGAAGTGTGATGTGTAAGTATTGGAGATGGTGAATCGAAAGGCATGACAATGTTGGACAAATGATACAGTAGTGGATGTTAAGCATACGGGCTGTGCAATGATTCTGTTAGGGATGTCACACCAACCAGCCAATTACCATAGTTTGACTTAATAAGGTGATAATACAGAGTTCATGTATGTTCAAGGGCTTAAGGGTATCATCTATGTACTGCTAAGCTGAGACTTGATCGGGTGACTACTAAGATTGAAGCTATGGTGGCCGAGTTCACAGACTACGATGAAGACTAAAATGAGGAATCACCGCGGATTTGCTTTCCCAGCTATGGTTATTCCTACATCCAAATCCCTGTGTGATCCTTCTCTGTTCTTGGTTATGTTCATGTTCCTGGTTGCCAATGGTCAAAGGTTCTAGATTCACACGTATTGGTAGTGATCTAAAGTTTGCGGTACAATGATGTGATATTTCTAGTTAGCTTCCAGAACTTGGCGGAATGCCTCCTCAGCGAAGACGAATGTACGAAGTCAGCCAGCCGCATTCATAACACTTCGACACGGGGAGACGATCAATCGACATAGCATCTTCTTCGGCCCTCCACACTCAGAAGATCTGTGAGCATTTTGTCGCTGGGCGAAGGCTCGTTGGGTCTGCGTGCGAAGTTACAGGGTACGGAAAAAGCAAACCAACTGGTATCATTGCAGCTGGCAACATGCTATGTTGTGCATAGTCCCCGCAACGTAAACATTATACTTTACTTGTGAAACGGCGAGTTGGTCTACTATCAAGCAAACGGATTCGCTGAAGATATCGCCAAACGCTTTTCTGATCCGATTGGATCTCACACCAGACATGCAAACGGCTATCAGAGCTGTCTCTCGTCATCCACAAACACCCTGACTCCTCCTTTACCCCATTTCTCCATCACGGTTCTCCCACTTTCTGTAGGTTGTGAGAACGCGACTTCGCTTTTCTCAGGCGAGAAAGAGCAACCGTAGACGGTATGCTGACAAGCGGCATTGAGCAAATGATAAGAGATTCCGTGCGATCGATAGAGGGGTGATGTGTACAGACGATGGATACCTAGCGGCGTGGGGAGTTGTTCCGGGCTGAAGTTGTTTTGTGTGATATCAGTGTCTGGACCTGGACAAGAGCCAGTTCGGCAGCGATGCAGAACGTCAATGATAGGGAAGTGTGACTCACTCGCATGTGACACTACCGAAACCACCGCTCTCTACTCCCCCTTCTACTCTCTCACCATTACGTAGTACTCGCATAGCAGTCTTAATTCCTTGCGCAACCACAACACTGACAATCCTTTCTTTGCTCGCCGAGGAAGAGAGTGATTTGGCATGGGACATGTCCAAGCGGGGTCGTTTAGCGGATGAGGAAGAAGGCGGCGGGGCAGGCGATGAGGTGACGAAGAGGAAGATCTTGCATTGGTCCAGTATCGCAAGGGGAAGAGGTGGAGAAGACAGAACAAGGTCGACGGTTGAAAGGATCTCATCCAGCTGCAAATCGTCACCGTGAGTTTATCAGCACTACAACCGCCAATAGGAGCTGCAAACGAAATCTTCACCCACCTTCGCTCCACCCCAGCTACCATCAATCATTACGATCCTCCCTTTAGCTCTGACCTTCCACAAGCCACCACTCTTCGGACCGAACTCAACGTCGTCCTTGATCACTTTCCATCCCGTTTCACCAAGTGTACTCTTCCCTTTCCCCTTTCCTTTTCCCAGACCTTCCCAAGGGATCCCTCGCAAGACCTTCGAATGATGAGCACGATGTATGGATTCATCCTCCCCGCCTCGCATGTATGACATGGAGCAATCCGGACATGTGTGAAGGAGTCGAAGGTGAGTGAGATGCAGCTGTGTCAGAGGAGTCGATTTCGAGCTCGAGCTTGACGCCGCATCTTTACTCGAGGAAGCAGTGCTACATGTTGATGCAGATGTCGAAGAGAAATTTGAGGTAGCCGGAACGGTCGTAGTTGGTTGTAGAGGACGTTTACGCTTCGCCGGGATTGGAGCGAAGAAACCTTTCAATGTCGATTGTACCGCTTTTTTCGCAGGTCTGGGTTTCATCTTCACTGCAGTTTGCTTCTTCGCACTACCCTGATCGCCGTCCAGTGCGGGTGACACATTCGAGCTTTGCAATGTGTTACAGTTTTCCTCGTCGTCCTCATCATCATGAGGTAGAAACAGCGGTGAGGACGATGTAGACCTCAGAACCGGTCGACGGACGGGTGATGGTGATGACGGCGATGGGCTCTCCAGTCGCGACGAGGAAGGTGGAGTCGACGATCGACCATTGTAAGGAGAAGGAAAGGAGGGTGGTGGAGAGGACGAGTGGTCGAACAAGGAGGAAGATGATCTGACAGGTAATTTACCGTATGTCCTCCGTACAGCGGGTCTAAGGGAGGCGGGAGGCGACCAGAATCAGCGGAAATACATCATGAATCTTGGGCAGCACACTCACTTGGACATAGCGGAGCAAGGAGGCAAGAGACTTGACAAGCACTGAGAGCGATAGAGACGATGGCTAAGCTAGTATGACGATGATGGAAGGGTGAGAGATATAACACTGTACGCGTGAAAATGAGAACATGAGCAAGGCAAAGCTCAGTAAGAAGGGGAACATTGCGCTCAGGCACGCTTGATCAGTCGCGTCTGATTTCCAGTGTAAGCTATATCACGTGACAGTTGTGGGTCGGTATTAAGCCACGTCAGTCGTATGTGTCACTGTTCCGAACTGTCCCGATACCCGGCCGACGAAAGCCGCTTAACAGTGATGGGATGAATGGGGGCGTCGAGGAAGTCGACCACGAGAGTGAGAGAGGGTTCAAAAGTCAAGGTCGACAATAATAGATGTAGAACCTTTTGGTCTCACCTCCCATTCTCATACGTTTGCCCTTCTACGTGTATCCGAATGTTGACTCGTACTGCTCTCAGAACGGCTACCAGCGTAAGTCCCATCCCACCCATCTGAAAAGTACAAATCTCGTAGTACGGGTCGAGATGTACTATCGTATAGCCGGAGACTGAGCTGACATAGTTTCTCTTGTTTTCCCTATTCCGCTACTTCATATCTCGTTGCTGCATTCCACTCACAGCTCTCAGCTCGTCGAACAGTTCTCTGCTCTCAACGATCTTTCGCTTCTTCTTCATTCATCATGGCGGAGCAAAAATACAGAAAGGAGAAGGACACTTTCGGTGATCTCAATGTTCCCGCTGACCGATACTGGGGTGCTCAAACCCAGCGAAGTCTCATGAACTTTGACATTGGTGAGTGGCTTTTAGACCACGAGGATAGAGTACCCTTCTTTGACAATGACTGACCTGTATTCTGTTCCTAGGTGGTCCCACCGAACGAATGCCCCCACCTTTGATCAAGGCATTCGGTGTTCTCAAAAAGGCCGCCGCCAACGTCAACAGGACTTACGGTCTTCCCGCCGACGTCGCTGACAACATCGGCAAGGCTGCCGATGAGGTCATCTCCGGTAAACTCATCGACGAATTCCCTCTTGTCGTCTTCCAGACCGGTTCAGGTACTCAGACCAACATGAACGTCAACGAGGTCATCTCCAACAGGGCTATTGAGCTCATGGGCGGAGAGTTGGGAAGCAAGAAGCCCGTCCACCCCAACGACCACGTCAACATGAGTCAGTCATCCAATGACACGTGAGTCATTCAGTTACAGGGTTTTCAAGGGAAGTGACTGACATCCCCCCTTAAATAGCTTCCCCACTGCCATGCACGTCGCCGCTGTTGTCGAGATCAACGCCTCCCTCATCCCCGCTTTGGAAGAGCTCCACGACGCCTTGGAGGAGAAGCGAAAGTCGTTCGAGAACATCATCAAGATTGGTCGAACTCACTTGCAGGATGCTACTCCCTTGACTCTCGGTCAAGAGTTCTCCGGTTACGTCACCCAGGTTGAGAGGGGTATTGGCCGAGTGAAGGCTACTTTGAAGAACTTGAGCTACTTGGCTCAAGGTGGTACTGCTGTTGGAACTGTGAGCTGCTTCACGCACTCTGACAAATGGTACGACTGCTAACTGAAGTCGATCACAGGGTCTCAACACCAAGAGAGGCTTCGACGAGAAGGTCGCTGCTGAGATCTCCAAGATCACCGGTTACGAGTTCCTCACTGCTCCCAACAAGGTGTGTCCACCCACATCTCCAAGTCGTATGGTCGAGCTAACCCTCTCGTCCCCCCTAGTTCGAGGCCCTTGCCGCCCACGACGCCATCGTTGAGGCTTCCGGTGCTCTCAACGTCGTCGCCGTCTCCCTTATGAAGATCGCCAACGACATCCGATACCTCGGTTCTGGTCCTCGATGCGGTCTTGGTGAGCTCGAGTTGCCCGAGAACGAGCCTGGATCTTCTATCATGCCCGGAAAGTGAGCTATTGTCTACGTCATCATGAGGGCTGTGTAGCTGACAGTGTTCCAGGGTCAACCCCACACAATGTGAGGCCCTCACCATGGTTGCCGCTCAAGTCATGGGTAACAACACCACCATCTCCGTTGCCGGTTCTTACGGTCAATTCGAGCTCAACGTCTTCAAGCCTGTTTTGATCAAGAATCTCCTCCAGAGTATCCGATTGTTGGCCGACGGATCTAGGAGTTTCACCAAGAACTGTGTTGTCGGTATCAAGGCGAACGAGGAGAAGATCAAGAAGATCATGAACGAGAGTTTGATGCTGTGAGTGGAGCTCTTTGGGCTCAAGAACATACACTGATATTTGCAATGATAGTGCTACTTGCTTGAACAGCACTCTTGGTTACGATGGTGCGTAAAGATGATGTCTCAAGGATGTTGTGCTAATGAAGACTGGTTGGTATGCAGATGTCGCTAAAATTGCCAAGAAGGCGCACAAGGAGGGTCTTACGTGAGTTGCTGTGCGATCTCCCAAAGAAGGCTGCTAAATGTACCCTGCTATAGTCTCAAGGAGTCCACTCTTGCCCTCGGCAAGCTCACCTCTGAGGAGTTCGACGCCAAGGTCAGGCCCGAGCGTGAGTTGAAGAATTAACTACCTGGTTGTAAATACCGATATAGCTCACACTTTGTTTGTCTAACCTCGCAGTCATGTTGGCTCCTGATGAGGTGTAAGGCATTGCATAGGATATCTTGGGTAGTTGTCATGCATAATATACGTCAAAGGCACATGTGTTGAGGGGTGTAGCTGGCTGAAACGAGTGTGCTCCCAAAGGTGAGGGATTTGTGATGAGCGGGATCAATTTGAAACGCATTGTTCGCTTGTTCGCGTCTCGAGGTCCCGACCAGTTTCGAATTATTCCTAGCCTATCCATTCATAAGGCAATCACTTTCTTCTCTTCATCGCCGTTCGTTGTACTGTATACTTCTAGCAGATGTTCGCAGCAAAAATACAGCACAGCTCAAGATCGCATTGAGACTGTTGCTCGAAGATCTCCAGTGGACCAATAGACATTAGCCTTCACCACCTCGCGGACCCCCTTTGTCCGAAGTCGTCGGAGCCTCCTTCTCAGCGATGGAAGTTGTCCGACCAGCTCACCACGGCAATGCAACGACCAGACAGTCAAATGTGACGACCGACGACGATAATGACCAACTCCCACCTCCACCTGCTCCATTCCCAACCGAGACACTAGCCTCTTCTTCCACCTCCAGTCGATTGAAGGTATGTTCGGCCCTTGCCCTCGATGAGCTGAGAGGTCCGCTGACCAAGTCCCAGAATGTCCGGCAACATCTCTCGTCTGTCCAACAATCTTGCGTCCAAGCTCTATCTTCCCTTCTTCCTGAAGACGACGACGACCCCAATTCATTCGGCTCAAATGTAGAATCACAATCAGCAGGCGCTTTGTCCGAACTCCTTCAAGTGACTTATGAATTGGCAGATTTCCTACCCTCAACGCCCGACCTCTCCCAACAAGCTGTCCTCTCGCCGTCGGGCACAAATGTCACTTCTGGAGCCGAAGAAGAACCATTGGACACTCTGGCAGGACATTTGCACGATCTCCGGTCTGCTCGCACAGAAAATGGTGGAGATGATCATCCCTCAATCGGTGCGGTGAGGGAAGAGTTGGCTTGGGCACGATTAGAATCATTGAGTCATGCTGTGATGGCTATTGCGAGGGGAAGGGAGGGTTCAGAAGAACCGCCAAGTTATGAGCATCATAACGGACATGGACAAACGCAACCTCACCATGCGTTGCCCAGATATGAAGAAGTGGAAGAGGGTCCACAAGCGAGGACCTCGATGGAGAAACCACTTGAGGAGGATCGAAAGGAGATCAGACATGATACCTCATCGTCTTCTCATTCTGCTCAGAAGGAAAAGATGCTGCACGAGCTAGACGCAGTGACTTCCGCAATCGAGCGACTGTACTCTGTTGCCCCTCAACTACACGATCAACGAGTGGAGATGCGTTTCCCTCGTCAAAGATTACATACTTCGTCTGGAGCGCAGTATTCAAGTGAAGCAGATAAAATACGGATAGACAAGTTGAAAATGAGGGAGCTGGAAGAAATATGGGAGATGATAGAACGAACGCATGGCAAACGACTTGAGAGCGGGCAGAAGGTAGATGGGGCTCAATGGCAAAGCAGAAATGTAAGTCATATATGCCGTTGGACCAGGATTCTGCGCTGAATACAGCTTGACAGCGACGCAAATATCTCGATCAGATAGTGGACCGCGCCGAATCGAGCAGATTGGAGGACCAAGACTCGCAAATGGGTACCGTCGACGCTGAACTGGCCAGGGCGAGAGACCTCAGAAATGTGAGCTGCAAACGTACTATCACCGTCGACTTCGGCCAATCTTACTGATGTCCCATCTCAGCGGGATCAGTTCCTGAGGGAGATCATTGAACAGTCTGCGGAACGAAGATTGTCTGACCAGGATGCCGATGAGCCGGATGGAGACCTCACATCGTTGCGTCTAGCCAAAGTGAGTCAGGTGTCTATCATCTCGGGTAGTCGTGAATCTGACGTTCTGTCCGCTGTGCAGCAACAAGCTTTCATCAATGAAATTATCACTAGATCCCGGGCCAGCCGACTGGCAAGTCAAGAATACCCCTTGTCCGTTGAACAGAAAGTTCAAGAGAAGCGAGCGAGTCTCGTTGACAGCTTGGTGGAGTACTCTTTGTCTGGACGATTGGAAAATCAAGACGCCACGCCGCCGACACCGAAGAGTCAATCGAGGTTTGAGTCTCCCAAAGAAGACTTTGACCTTGTCACGATCAACGACTTTCTCATGGGCCGGAAGGGTTCGTCGGAAAGCAAAAACGACAGCGCGAGGTCGAGATCTAATTCGATCCCGCTGGTCGAGGAGGGGGATAGGCAATGTTCGTCGTCTATTACCTTCAAGAAGATTGCGGGAGCTGTGAGGAAGAAGAGTGTTCAACTTGCGTCGAAGTCGAATGCGGAACTTGGTAGGCAAATCTGTCTGATAGAAAGTATCAAGCTGACCCCTTGCGATATCAGGTACGAGTAAAGTATCATACGTAGCTGAACATCAGGAGAACCTCCGGGTAGTCCAGATTGTTCTGTATGGGCTTGATTCATCTTCCAACCCCGAGTTGGTTGCGAAGACCTCAACCGATTTAGCAACCGCAGAGAACACTAAGGCTACCGTGACATCCAAGCGCGACCCTTCTTTTCACCTAGAGTTGTGCCTCCCCACGCCAGTCCACCCGAACCAAGACGTTCCCCTCTTCTACCACCCCACTCATTTGGAGGCGAAGCTTGAAGCTCTCTCTATCCCACAAGCGAACGCTACCATCGCTGCGACGTATGCACTGTCCGCTGCCGACCTCAGAAAGGTACAGCCAACCTCGATCTGCTGTACAGCGTGTGAGCGTCAGCTTGCCGATGTGACCTCAGCATCTGCGAGCGGAGAGGCGGGCTACAAGGACTTGCCTTCGGAGCATTGGGCGGAAATGATAGAAGTTTGGATGTGTCATGATGATCCGGGCTTCACGAAGGGTTTGGCGGAGAAGACGAAGGAGGGCTTCTGGCCTAGAGACGAGGGCGTCCTGGTCGGCGGGAGCTACTTGTTGATCGAAGAGAAGCAAACATACTTGAGCAATTTGTCAACCAATGACAGCGTCAAGGTGAGTCGCATTGTTTATCCTTGCCCTTCTGCTGTTTGCGCTTCCCCTTCGCTCCCTTTCTACGGGCCATAAGAAGGCCATCGCCATCACAATTGGCGGTCTCACATCCTCTCCGTACTGTCCGAGCCTATCGGGAAAAGGATGAAGCTCTCGTAAGTTTCATCTTTGTCCAGTAAGGTGAGGATGCTATGGAGACGTGAGACGGGAGTGACTTTACAGTCATTCTTTTGGCTGATACAAAAGTCCAATATCGATCCAAAACCCAATGAGGTGCCTCGGGAAGATCAAACCTTTGTCTTGTATAGGAATACCAAGCAGAGGCTACTCCTTAGGCGACAAATCCTTCCAAGTAGTATTTCCATTTTCAGCTTGTTCTGTACGTCCGCTGAGAGTGACCGCGGGGAGCGGAGCACAGTCGCTGCGGTGTCTACTTCGTTGTTTGGGGTTTAAATCAACAAGCTGACGCCTCATAGTCTGACCCATGGGCCCCGATCTCTTGTGAATGTGGCGAGGTCGTGGGTAAACAACGACCAAAGGACGGCAAACCAGGTCAAGGGACTATCAAGTTTTCGAAATGGGCCATCTCCCTTCTGAAAGACGAGCCGGGGTCTGACGACGACGAAAGCGAGAATGTCGAGTAAGTCGATAATGCTTTCGGAAGGGAACAATCGCTGACGCACAATGTGTAATCCAATGTAGACCTGTCCGATTCCCGCTATCAGTGTTTGTCGTTTCGGATATGTTGGAACTGTCACAAGCACATGCCAGTTATCAGTTTGTGGTTTGTGACGAAGAAACTGGAGAACCTCAAGTCGACGTGAGTGATCCATGATCTACTCCTTTCACGCACTATCTCGATATGTCAAGCGTCACTTGAATGGTATACTGACTCCACGCTACGCAGTTATGGCTCTTCAACCCGTCAATGCGAATATCGTACTCGCGGCCTGTCACCAATTCTTATGCATCCTCCCCTCGTCTTCCCTTGCAAGCGTCAAACAGGCGTTCTAACAAATCACGAAGAACGTCGACAACGGGCTTAATCGATAAAACGTCGCAGGAGAGCAGGGTCCTGAGGGGAGCGAAAATCATGTACAAAGTCTATACGTCAACTAGGTAAGTTATCTCGGGAAGCGCAGAGTTTTCAGGGGTGAAGCTGAATTACCCGTTCAGCAGCCAGCCTGGTATGGGAGCTCGAGCACAAGTTGAGACTCTATCATATCCTAGACAGGTGTGCGATAGACTTGTTGCGACGTTGCGAGAGAGCACGTTAGTTTACCCGGAGCAGAAGAGGACAATGGGCGTTTACGAGATCGGATTTCTTGAGAGGATATAGGCGCGATCCGACGACTAATGGGTAGTTGCCAGAGTGTTTTGTAGGATGAGGAGTATACCCCGCATTCAGTTGTATTATATATCTATAGTACTCGTAGTCTTGATAATGATAACGACCACACACATACATGAGAGTAGATGCATGTGCGTGAAGATGATGACTTAAGGTCATCATGATCATTATAGTTCTACTGGAGTATCGCCTCGTACGCCTTGGATTCGACGGATGGCAGACATCGCTTCCCGTTTACCTTCTACGAAACCCGTTTCGCGAGAAGCAGAGAGTGATTTGTTAAAGTAGTTCAGAGCTGTAGGCAGATCATTCTCCATCTACAAATCGTACGAGAAGTCAGCTTTGCTCCCGCCCTCTTTCCCAACTACGTATCCGCTGTTCTTCTGCAATCTCGTCACTGCGTGGCTCGGTTCACCTACTCACCTCTGCTAACATTCCTAGATTATGCAATCCAACAGCTTTTGCCCGCATACAGACTCCCAAAGCAGCTTCGGTGGGAGTTGTCGGAGTACCCTTGTTCACAGATTCGCCATCTGCTGATGATTCAGATAGGGCTTGTTGGGACAGTTGAAGGGAACGGAGGGACCATGATTTTGAGACTTTGAGCGATTTGGCAGAGGATGGGTGAGGGTGTAGGGCGTGTGAGGATATTGTCGTCATCAGCTGCGGGTGGGGGGAGGGACATGGTATCAGCTGTCAACCGGGAATCCGCGAGGCGGGGTTTCTTTTCTGAACAATCTGAGGATCAGAAAGGAAGTGTGCAGACACATACCATAGCAGCTAAGCGAGTCGAAACGAACGGTCTGTCAGCTTTGGATTTCTTTCCGCTATCGTGCCAGACCCGACCCACCTTGACACCTATCTCTCAGCGGGGGAGTCTCCTTACTTCCCGGAGGTAACAACAACGATGTGGCCTGCAACAACAACTGCGCAGCCATATCAAATTGTTTCTTTCTCGCATAAACCTCTGAGAGCGATTCCATCGTCATTCCCAAACCACGTTTATCGACTCTTCCACCTTCTTGTGAATCTTCTTCGGTCGGTTCGGGTGAATCAGGCAAGTTCACATCTCTCCCAAGGATCACTTGTCCACCGGTGCCGGGGGCAGTAGTGTTGGCGTTTAGACCGAGGTGTAACATCGCTGTTAATGCTGATGAGAGATGACTTTCGGCAGCTTCGTCCCATGTTTTGTATTTCGGACCGAGACTTGTCGTTGAAAACGATTGGGTTGAAGATGAGGCGATCTCGAGCGCTAATTGACCTAGTTTCTGACTCAATCCTATCGACCTAATATGATCTTTCTCACTCAACACATATCCCTCTCCGATCCATGCGTCTGACCCGGCACCATTCTTGGCGGAAGACCGTTGATATGCCGGTGCGAGAGGATCGGGTCCGAACATCTTGAGAGCTTTGTCGAGCTCTGTGTACGCTGCAACTCGCTGTCCTTTGATCTCAAGGACATTGGCCAGTTCGACGTATATTCCCGAGATCTTCAGTAAAGGATCGGGTTGGAGCTCGTTAGGTCCGATCTCCAGTGCAGTGAATAGTGCTCTAAGTAACCACAAATATACCTTGATCAGCGAGATAGTCATACTTGAGTTGATGAAGGAGGAAGACCCATCTCACTCTCGGAAGAACGCTTCGGCTTTGTTGTAATCCTGTCGTAACTTTGATTTCAGAGCAGCTCGTAGCGGCTTTCGAACAGCTTTGGGCCAGGTCGTAAGGGTGGAATAGAATTCCAGCCTAAAACATGATTGAGATTATCAGCGACGATTTCAAACTCCTGCTCGGTCTACTGAAGTGGAGCGTGGCTCGTGTACCCGACTCGCAATCGTGATCGCACTTACAAACCGTAGATCGTGACGAGAGCTCCGAAACCTATCAGACCACTAAAGATCCACGATACCCTCAGACCTTTCTTCCAAGCAGGACCCGCAGCCTCAGCATCACCCTCAGCGATTGGTTTCTTCGACTCGGCGTTGGCCTCGGTCTTGGACTGTGAGTTGGGCGGGACGGTAGACTGATATCGTCCAAACGGGGGAAGAGGACGAGTTACAGCGAGAGCGGAGCGGAGGAGAGGTCGTCCTCGTCCGCATGGGAGTGAAGACCGAGCGATGGTCGCGTTTCGCAGAAGGGTGGTAGGTGCGATCCTAGACATCGTTCTTGCTCTAGAGGGGGATGGAGTAATCAATGCAAGAAGTGTTGAAGGATGGAAGGCCGATCGACGATGTATCTACCTAAAGAGTCGGCTTCGAAATGTGGTTGAATCTCCTCCACTTTTGATGAAACATGAAATTGAACTCGAACCAACTTGACTCAATTTCCATCTCAACCTTTCTTCAATCTACATTCTACCGAACCATTTAGGGATCTCCAGCAGCATGAGCGTAGCAAGTCCACTTTCGCTATCACCCGCTCCTTCGGGAAGAGGTACAGCTCGACCTGCGGAACCTGTCCATACTCCTTCCGGTTCAGGATCAAGAGGTACCAGCTCGCCTAGGGGTTTTGATGTTATTGCGTCGTATAAGAGGGCCATAGAGGATGAGAAAGTGAGTTGTATTGGCTTCCATCATTCCTCCCCACTTCTATCGAAAAGAGATGGAGGGGGAACGATGTGAAGAGCTCTTCTTGCTGACTTGTTTCTGTGTGTGCTCAGGTCCCCCATCCTATTGCTGCTATTCTCGCTTTGGTCGAACTGATCGAAGCCTCGACTGGTGAGTGTTTCGTATAGCTCTGCTCACATACTATCGCTGACATGACAGCCTTTGCTGTACGCTCGCAGCATCAACCGTCACTGGACTCGCATCAGAATTGACAATTGGTCGAAAAACACTGATCAACACTCAAACCAGTCTCGGTGTGAGAGCGGGATGTCAACTCTGGGAGAGATTCTTTGCCCTTTCAGGCGGTGGCGAGGTGAGCCATCAACCATTCTATTAAATAGGATGGACAATGCTGATACTCTTGCTTTGGAACAGGACTTCCCGGCGTACAAACGAACTTTGATCTCACAAGGTCGGTCATTCTGCGCTATCACAGCTCCGCAATGCAGAGAGAAGATTGCAGAATTGGCCGTTGGTTTCCTCCGTGACGATTGTGTGGTGAGTCGGTCATACTCTCACATGAATCTCAGTACCATGCTGATTGCGATCTGTACTCGGGTAGATCCTCACACATAGTTACTCTCGAACTGTCATTCAGACTATCTTGAGAGCGCACAAACAACATAAGAGAATACGAGTCTATGTGACTGGTGCGTTTCTCTTCAACACTTTACCGCTAGAAAGTATGTAGCTGATCTTTGCGTTTGTTTTGTGACAGAGGCCCGGCCAACATGTCTAGGGTGAGCTGCGATCTGCTGTTCATCACTTGGAAAGCCTCAGCTGACTCGGAAAACAGAATGCGCACGCATCAAGTGCTCACAGCTCATGGTATCCCGTGTACCGTCGTGCTTGATAGCGCTGTTGCGTATGTGATGGAACGGGTGGACATGGTGTTGGTCGGATCTGAGGCGGTTGTCGAGAGTGGTGTACGTTGCGCCTTTCCCTTATCTTGCTTCCAAATCATTTCCCCTGCGACATTGCGCTTCTTCTGCTGCCTACCTGGTCAAGAGTCTGGATTTTATTTGACGGAAAGAGTATGATACTGACTTCACTTGGTTTACCGTCATAGGGTCTCGTATCGTCCGTTGGGACATACCAAGTCGCCTTGGTTGCCAAATCGATGCAAAAACCATTCTACGCTCTTGCCGAATCATACAAATTCCTACGACACTATCCTCTCTCGCAAACCGACTTACCTATCCCCTCATCGACTTCTCGACCTTCAATCCCATTAGAGTTCCCGTCTCTCATTCCAGCCTTATCACAAGCTTGGCATCCACCTACCAGTCTCTCGAGACCAAGTAGCTCCACACCCCAATCACGAACACCAGTGGCTCCTGCGACTCCACCCTCATTCGGGAGTATTGTCGATTCAGCCGCTGGGGGTGGACATGGTGGGAATGGTCCGACAGGTAGTGGGAAGGGATATTCCAGAGTCGAGATGACAAAAGAGATGGAGAGTATAAATCCTATGGTGGACGTTACGACACCGGACTTGATCGATTTCATCATCACAGATCTGGGAGCACCGTTGTCACCTACTTCGGTCAGTCAGTACCTCGTCGCTCAGTTCTCGTCGTAGTGAGGTGAATGGGGAGGAGGAGAACTGGTCTGATTGTCGACATCACGGGTCGAAGAAGCGGCGGTTAATGGTAGAGTTGGCGGCGACATGTGCATATGCGATATTTAATGCAACAGAGATTCCACGTACACGCACGCTTTTGCATACTCGTCTTATCATAGTCGTCCTGACGACTCATCTTACTATGCTACATGACACTTGACTCGACCGCTACCTCGTCGAGGCTTGCATCGAGCATTGTCCAATTTCTGTCACTTCATCGCTCATCGCGAGACGTTTCCATTCTTCTCGTCCTCGAGATATGCACTGCCGAGAAAGCAATCGAATCAGTCATTTTTCATACTTACAGTCTGCCGTACTCACCCTATGGCTTGCATCGGATCCCCATATCTCCTGAGATAAACTCTCAACACCGATCTTTCCGCATGGGGCAGGATATCGCCTATATGTCTCAATTCCTCTTCTTCTCTCGGTGTGCTCGTTCGTAATCCAACACCGCTCGACATGTTGGGAGCAGGTACAGTTCTCGTGCTGTCCATCGAATCTCTTGTGTTACCTCCTCGTAGCGGAGCTCCTTGTGTCATCCTTGCTAAGCCGGTATCAAGACTTGCTCTCCCACCACTGATAAGTTCTGCCCCTTGGAAAGAACCGCTCGTCAAGGATTGTGGAGGAGGAGTGTATGAGCCTCCTGAAGGTCGAGGTCCTCGAGGTCCCATCGGCATCGTCGAGTTGTTCCTCGGCACCGCAGTCGTAGGAGCGGAAACTTGTATCAATCCAGGACTATGTGGACTGGTGGATCTAGGTCCAGAGATCGGTAATCCCCTCACATCCTTTTTGTTCCCTCCTCCCCCAGAATATCCACCACCACCTGGCGGCCCGAGTGATAAAGATTCCTTCTTACCACTTCCTCGTCGACCGATAGCCGAGAAGAACCCCTTCTTGGAGGATGCGAAACTCGCAACGGATTGCATAGATTGTGATGGTTTCAGTCCACCTCCGCCTCCACCACTGCTACTGCCACTACCAGAGTAAGAGTAATTCAGTTGGGCTTGTAGTTGAGGATACGGTAGATTTGCAGGCAAGGCAGTAGGTTGATCGGCAGGATCGATAATTCGTTGGGATATCTCTCGAGCAGTATAAGAGTCTGCTCGCATAGGGAATTCTGACCCAGCTGATACGTTCCGCTGATGAGGTGTAGGGTCGTAAGGCGATAGCTGTTGATGAGGGAGAGGAATCGCACTCGGGACGCCGTTGCCTCGAACGCCTAGGGATGTAGCTCCGCCTTTCTTGCCGGGTATCCGAGCCACAGGACGATGAGCTTGAGCAACTGGATTCCAAACAAATCAGCAATTTTCTCGCTTGAGCGCAATGCAACCTGACCGAAGGAACACGCCCCACTGACCAGACGCAGCACACCATTCTCTCAATCCCGACTCGGACCTCGCCAACTCATTGATCGCCCGCGCATATCCTCTAGCCCTATCACCCGACGTTCTCAATCCCTTTATATTCCCATAAAGCATCGCAGCAGGCCACGGTCTCGCCGTGATGGACATGATCGTGGTCGTGGTCGTGGGTGGAGAATAGCTCTGAGCTTGACTCGACGACTCCTTTGAAAACAACGAAGACGTCTTGTGGTTCAATTCAGGTTGAGTGGTCGATCTGCCGTTCCCATACCCTTGTGCTTGTGTTTGTGATTGTGCTTGTACTGGAGCAGTGGCCGAAGACGTGGGATAGGCCGCAGTGCCGGGCAACGAAGCGCCCCTCATAGGTAACGAGGTAGGTGTGATGGGTCCTCTATCGTTCAACTCTGCAGCAGGTTGTAAACTCCCCAGCTTGATTGACATGTTTGGTTTCTCCCTCTTGCTCGGCTCGGCAATCGTAGGAGGTGGTGTATCCCTCGAATCGATCAAGCCAATCGCATCAATAGCGCCGCCTAGCATATCTGTTAGGTCGGCGATTGACGCAGAGGAAGGGAACGACGGTGAGGTGAATGTAGGTGTATGTTGTCGATCTGGGGAACGATCAGGTCGATGTGGTTGAGCTCTGCTTCGATCTGGAGAAGGCATAGGTGAGTTTGGCGTATGCGTTATTACAGGTAGCGTCTGTTGTATAGATGCAGGGGATGAAGCTGCTGAACGATCTATTTCCATCGCGGAGGCAACAAAACTGTACCGGTGAATTAGCATGCTACCCGCAAAAGTAAAGAGGTGAAGATCACTCACGGAGCTCGACGTGTACTTTTAGGAGGAGGTTCGGGACTCTTCTTTGGACTGGGATCTCTCCTCGCATTGCCCTTTCCTGAATTCGGCGTCCCAGACCTGACGTACGTATCAGGAGAGAGGAGATCGTCTTGACTTGGTGATAACATCGCCTCGACAATTGCTCCACTGCTGGTCGACGTCGTAGCCGGGAGAGTGGATCTTCTATCATTCCGGCCTTTCAACGTATCCTCGTCTTCCTCTTCTCCTCTGTCATCCTTGTTGATCTCGCCAAACTCGCTCTTCCACGCAGGTGCGCTGTTAGGCGTCTCATGGCGTGCCGCGGACGCAGGCGGTTCAGCGAAGTTGAGCTGATGCGCTGTAGACGGAGTATAGTAATTTCGTGGACTAACATCTGAGATCTGAGTAGGGGTCGCACGAGCTGAACCTGCTCCTGACCCGCTTGGTGACGTTCTCTGTTGCATATCTTGGCTGAAGAAGAGTTGAGGCGGTTTTAGATCTGGTCGTTCTTGGAAAGCCGGTGCCATAGGTGTACGATGTAGCGTTTCGTCGTTCGGTTCCCTCTCCGTTTCACCCGAATTGAGATCAGGTGTCACTGTCGAAGTTGAGTTGACGCTTGATCTGACCTCCCAATTTGGCTGTAACGAGGGATCTAGGAGTTGTTTCCTCAAATCTCCAGCTCCTGCTGCTCCTTCCGTTTCCGAAACTTCAACCTCAAGATCCAGCTCGCCGAAATGTAACTGTGCTCGGTAGTCTGACGATGCATAACCACTATCATTTGACCCGCTCGACGTGGAATCGTTCCTGTCCATCGGATATGGTCGTCCAGAGGGATAAGTATCGACTGCGCTATTCGGTGCTGTATTACTATTGTGAGTGGAATATTTGCTAGATTCGGACCAACCTCCGGGACTCTTGCCCTCTTGTGAGGGTGGTCCCGTTGCGTTAGGATTCTGAGGGATGTGAAGCCGTTGAGTGGCAGTAGTAGGAGTAGGATCAGAGTCGTCCATTTGCGGTAGACGAGGTGTACGTTCCGACGATTGATGTTGCTGTGGCTGTGGCTGTGGTGGTGGGAACGGATAAGGTGGGAATTCCGTTTGAGTGGGTGATAATTGCGAATGATTAGATCCTCCGGTTAAATTCCCATAACTCTTCGCGGCTCTCAGTTCGAACCCCTTCAGACTCGGTGCTGGCGATGGAGAAACCGAGAAAGCGAGACCGGAGCTTGGCGAAGGGGATACGGCGAGCGACGAGGAGGAAGAGGAAGCGCCGACTCCGGCTAAGGAGGACCAGTAGTAGTCCAGTCCGCCGGAAGTGTCGGTGGAACGACGACGTTGTAGACCTGGTCGAGGGAAAGATGATGATGAGACGGATGAGATCGCTGCGTGTGGGTGAGAGCTCAGTCAGTTTAGAGTAAGAAGGACATTTCTCCAAACCTATTGACAAATGAAGAGAATCAAGTAGAATCACTCACCACTCGGTGACCTAGCCATGTCTTCGCTTTGACCACTTCCCCCTCCTCCTACCGACGTTCCTAAGCCATTGAGTCCTGGCCCCGTCCCTTGTTGTTGCTGTGGCTGCGACCCTCCACCTATAGCTCCAGAAAGGAAGTTGCCAGCGGGGGAACGAGGTAGCGCATTTCTCGGCGCAGCGGACGTCATCTTCCTACACCTTCACCAGTAACCCGAAGGAGCTCAAGCAGGTGATGAGTGGCTTCGAGTGATCGAACGGATTGACAACAATGAGCGTATGTGGTATGGAGAGTTGCTTGGCGGTCTGTGCGGTGCGGGACGGTGCGGCGTTGCTGAACGGGCGTTTAAGCGTACAACGAGTCCAACTGTGGTGACTGATTAGGTATTGGACTCGTGCGGGGCTAGCGGGATCGTGATCATACGGTGGTCATCACGAGACGGTGGACAAACAGATTCACAGTTCGTCAAGTTGTGAGCAGAATGAATGTGGATACAGAGGTGCCGTAAACAAAGATTGCGATACTTTGCCGTTGACGTAGACGTGAGAAACGCAGATCACTCGCGTAGACTAAGTGGCGCGCGTTGTAACTTCCAGACTGCGCTTCTTCAAACTACAAGGGCCGTTGGGACGTCATGTATTCGAATCAAATATGCATAAGCGTCATCAATGTCATACTATGCAACTATATTATCACTCTACTTGTCCTGCGTTCACCCTGATCCAGAATGTAAACGTCTTGTACTCCTCTTTCCCCTTTTCTCCCTTTTCCGACACCTCATCCGCTCTGTAAGTATATCTCACTTCGAGATCGAATTCTACCTTCCCCTTGGCTTCTGGTAGGATTTCAACTTCCAAGCCTACTATACTTGTATTTCCCTTCTTCTCTACTCCCGTCTCTCCACGCGATCGTTTCTCTCTCGTACTTCCTCCAACCAAGATGCTCATTCGAGATTTCTTGCTCAACGTTCCCGTCCCGGTTCCAGTACCGGTGGTGACCGTCCCTTCTTCGCTGAAGCCCGCTTCACTGCCTCCCGCACCAAAAGTGGGGTCTTCCTCTGCTTCCTCTTCGTCGTATGCCCACGCATCTTTCAACGCGTTGATCGTGAAATGCTGCGTCGGTAAATACAAAAGGTGATTGGGCTCCGGTGCATTCTTCGGTCCGTGAGGTTGAGTGAGTCGGATCTGGATGGGATCGTACAACGGATTGGTCAGAGCCAGTGCGAAAGTGTAGACTTGTCCAGCTTCGAGTGGTCGATCCATTGATTCATCCTCCTCTTTCGTTAGTGGACCTTTCCCACGTAGACGTCGTTCTCGTCTTCTCATCTCAGCTTCTTCGGGAGATATCAGATTTTCCGAGGAACCACCACCAGCCGAGGAGCCAGAGGTGACACGCCGCTTTCTCCTCCCGAGCTCGGCATGGGGTAGGTAGTTCATTGCTACCATCTTGATCTTCATTCTGACGCTTTTCGTGTCCGGTTGAATGAGGAGATGACGACACGTAGGGTGAGGGCATCGTTTTGTGAGTTTGGTCTGAAGCGGTATACGTTGGGGCAGAATGGCACTATAGTCCAGCGTTAATCAATCGGTTCGACTTCTTGGCCGTCAATCGGTAGAGACCTGGACTTACCTCGCCATTCGATTCCCGTTCCAACTCTTATCCCACGTTCTATCTAACGTCGCCACTCCCGCCACTCCGCTGTACTCCAGTTTTTTCATCTTCTCCACATCTTCCAATCCACTCTCCAGGCCCAACTGCTTCCAACTCGTCTTGGATTCATATTCTCCCAGGACATCCCATCCTACCTTCTCCTTCTCTCCGTCTTTCCCCACACCCGAACCTCTCGGTCGGGCTCTCGCAGAAGAGCCCGCCATGCCGGAGAGGTCTCTATGAAGCGCTTTGGAAGCCATTTGAGTGAGGTGAGAGATATGTCTGAATGGCGCTCGGGTCGAACGAGGCGTTGGGATCGGAGGTGCGTTTGTAGAGATGTAAGAATCGAGATGCTCCTTGAGTGCATCAAATTCTGATTGTATTGGCTCGTTATGGGAGTGTGTTTTTTGCAATTGCACTGTGATTTGCTTGTTAGCTTCACCTCGTCACCCAGATCTAGTGGTCCGCAGGTTGAGAAGGAAAGAACGCACGAGCTATGCCTGTCGGTTTCTCGAATTCCCATCCGACCTCTTTACTACTCCACCTGCATCCGGAGCACGTTAAGATATACGGTGGTCCAGGTGCAGATGTCGTGGACGAGCTCGCTTCCCCGGACTGTATAGAGTCGGTCGCTTGTATGGACAAGCTTGACGAGCATTGTGGACATGAGAAGCAAGATCTCGCGCAGCTGTAATTATAACGACAATTGACATATGAGCTTTCCTCGCCTTATCATCAAGTACCTTCAACGAATCACTCACCGGTTCTTATCAGCTCGCACGTTGGCGCTAGGAACGTCAAAGAGACAATTCGGACAGAAATAGCTGGCCACTTCTACCGCTACGCACTGATCACATCGTACCGCATCGCATTCTTCGCAGAAATAGAGGTTGTGTAGCGGGGAGAAAGAGCTCGAGGAAGACGGATATGAAGGTGGCAGAGGAGAGATTGGCGGATCAAGATGTGAGCAAGCGTAGAGTAAGGACATGGAGGTGTGTGTGTCTGAAGGAGAACGGGCTATAGACAGAAGGTCAGACAAGATGAATGTTGGTTGTTATCCATCGCGGACAGAGGTGGACTTGATTGATGGAGGTAGAAGAACGGGATCAAATCTTCCCTCGTTCAAATCAAACCACGTGTCAAGGGGTGATTTCAAGTCTTTCGACGCGTCGAGCGTAGTTGGTGTCGTTCAACTACAATTCATGCAAGCCCCCGTTTCTCATCTTCAGCATCTATCTCATCGACACTGCACGACTTGCTCACGCCACTCTCTGTAGCTGTCATATCCTACTTCTCGGTACCAGCTTCGACTGACCGCCTACTGACAACCTCGACAACAACCTCGGCGAGTGCTACAATTATCCAATCGCGTACGACAAACAACGCACTTCGTTCATTCAACATCTATCAATCAACTCAGCGACTCCGACCTCTTCCATAGCTTGCATCTACACCCCTCCACCTCCCCATCATGTCGTTAGAGAACTACACCAAGCTCGAGAAGATTGGCGAAGGTACGTATCTCCGAAATCACTGAAAAGACGGTTCTCAACCCTTGTCCACTCTCGTTGCTCTTTGGCCGCCCTGTACTCTGCCTTTGGACCACGCTGATGTCCCATGTGCGCAGGTACCTACGGTGTTGTCTACAAAGCTCGAGATCTGACATCTGGTAACTTTGTCGCTCTCAAGAAGATCAGATTGGAAGCGGAAGATGAGGGTGTTCCGTCAACCTCCATTCGAGAGATCAGTTTGTTGAAAGAGTTGAGCAAGGATGATAACATCGTCAAGTGAGTGCAAGTGCCATGTCGTTACAATCACCACTGTGACTGCACCCGAAGACCTCCCTGTATAGCGTGAGGAAAGCAACCGCGGGTGATCGTGCTGATGTCCGTGCTCGTCACTCAATAGGCTCCTCGACATTGTCCACTCCGACGCAAAGCTTTACCTCGTATTCGAATTCCTCGATATGGACTTGAAAAAGTATATGGACACCATTGGCGACAAAGACGGTCTTGGCCCCAACATGGTCCGGGTAAGCGTCCTGTCTTTACTCCCCTGACACCCAGTGGCCCTCACCGGAACTATTAGGAGTCTCTTGCTGACCGCGATACCATTCATCTGCACGCAGAAATTCGCATACCAACTCATCAAAGGTCTTTACTACTGTCACGCACATCGAATCCTCCACCGAGATTTAAAACCTCAAAATCTGCTTATCAACAAGGAGGGTAACCTCAAGATTGCCGATTTCGGTCTGGCTCGAGCATTCGGCATTCCCCTTCGAACATACACTCATGAGGTGAGTTGTCTACACTGCCGACGCGGGTTCATAACAGCTCAAAACACATTACTAACAAAGGTTTTCTCAGGTCGTCACCCTTTGGTACCGTGCTCCCGAGGTCTTGCTTGGTTCAAGGCATTACTCCACGGCCATCGACATGTGGTCTGTAGGATGCATCTTTGCCGAAATGGCGATGCGACAACCGCTTTTCCCTGGTGATTCAGAGATCGACGAGATTTTCAGGATCTTCCGGTGAGTCTGACACGCTAAATATAACATGCTGTGACTCCATGCTGATCCCTTTGTGGACTTGTAGAGTCCTTGGTACACCCGACGAAGAGGTTTGGCCTGGAGTGAAGTCACTCCCCGACTACAAGCCGACTTTCCCCCAATGGAACCCTGTAGACCTCAAAGGTGCTGTCAAGGGTTTGGATGAGAACGGTCTAGACCTTCTGGCTCAGTCATTGATCTACGATCCCGCTCATCGAATCTCAGGTGAGTGCTACGGGATCTTCACATTGATGACGGATCGCTGACGCGCTGTATAGCCAAACGAGCACTCCAACACCCGTACTTTGCTTCCTCTATCATGTCTTAGTTTCGTCGTCTTCACGCTCATTCACACGTACCTTTACACACGACTCTACATCCTTCATCAGTTCTTATACACCTCATAGATACCCCTGTCATTCTCACTCTATTCTGGGCAGACCCAGACCCCACCGCACCGCTGCAAGCTGGGAGTGTCACCGTTCTTTTTTTGGCAGTTACTGGCTTTGTTCTTCTTCGTCTGATGCGTCAGGCAGTAGTAACAAGAGAAGAACGATGTATTGTATCGCTTTTGCATGGTTTGCATACAACGCATCGTCCGCACGGCGCATCCATTTATCCAAAATTTGCCCATTCAAGACTATAAAACTCTACTTCCGCTTTCTTCTCCTCATCCCCTCTCAATTGCACTTTGTCGCCCCTCTGACCATCATCCCAACAACATATCAAACCCGCTTTCTTAGTTCCCGTCCCCAATCTTCCCCAAGCGACAATCTCAGCTGGTCTGATTGGCTCGTCACGAACGATGACTTGTGATGTGAAATGCGCATGATAACGAAGATAGTCGCCGGGGTAGATGAGGTATTCTCCACCGAAACGAGGTCCAAGACCCATTCGCAAGTTTAGTGATTGGAGAGTTGTGAATACGCCAAGGAGGGCGTGGTCTCGCGGTGTGGTAGGGAAGGGGAAGAGAGGGTGGGGGAGTGTGGTGATGACGTTTTGTGACGAGGAGGTGGTGGAATGAACAGGATGAGAGGGGACTGTGTGGAAATATCCTGGAGAAGGTGTTGAGTCGGGTACCGGTGCTGATACTGCGGGTGTCGAAGCGGTCACTTTCGTCGGCAATGTTGACTTCGATGTCTCAGTGTTATCATTCTCCTTCGTCGTTACGTCTTTCCGTTCATCGCCACCAAACAACCCTTCTCCACCCTCATCTCCAGCTTCTGCAGCCCTCTTCGCTCTCTCTTTCTCCGCTTTCGCCTTTGCTCTCTTCTCCCTCTTCGCTCTCGCTTCCTCTCCTGCCTTTTCGAACTCGGCTTTGGACGCTGCTCTTCTTCGTATCTCATCTTCCTTCGCACGCTGTTCGAGCGCTTGGACACGTTTTATACGGGCGGCGGTATGTTGGGCGATCTCAGAGGGGGAGGGGACGGTAGGATTGAGAGATAGAGGGATGAGGTGGGCGATACCTGCGTTGACGAGAGAGTGTCTAGGTTAGTCAACGGACATGCGATTCTGGGCGGATCATTCGATTACACAGAATGGAAACAAACGGATGCTGGACCTCCTAATGAGATGCGGATGAGGATAGGGAGAGTTCGAGTGGTGCAAGTTGAGGTAGGGGTGATGTTTGACCGCAGATTGATTGAAGAATCTAAGACTCACCCTGCGTGACCAGATACGCCGTCTCTTCTTGCATCAACGTGAGAGGTAATCCCAAAAATCCATTCTGTTGAGATACACCGGGTAAAGTTCCAGCTCGTAGTCCCGATACGCTGTGAACGCAGTGCAGCGTAGCGGCGACTGTGATCCGAAGGAAAGCAAGTGATCAGCATATGCTCACAGGGACGATGATCGTCGTTCTCGTTTGATCTAGTTGACAAGGTAGAATGGTCGCTGGCTCACCTTGCGCATCCCATACTGTAGCTACCCCATTGACGAGGTACAGTGCTATCGAACCGTCTTTCGGCGCAGTACGCTGGCGTGTTGACGGTTCCCCGTTCTTAGGTATCGAGGCCATCGTGCGTTGTGTGTCGTGATCAGACTATGATGCTTGTTGACGTTGCCGTTGTTGTATAAGTGGTTGTGAGTTGTAGCTGGAAATTAATACAGTCGAGTGTCTCGTAAAGTGGAGGGACTGACGTGGTATATTTTAGCGAGCAGATCGTGATAAGCTCCGCGTTATGGTGGTGGTTGTGGACGCTCACTACCTCCATCTCTGACTTTGTCCGACTGTCGAAGTTCATGTCATATTGAATCCACTACGCTCCTTCTTCAATCCTCTGATACCCACAAGTACTCGCAAAGATGGTGAGCTGACGAAATCTACTTCTAGCGGGATCATGGCTGACACTCCCTAATTCGCAGTTGATCTTCTCGTGAGTGGTTCGCGCTTAGCTTCGACCTTCCTCCTCCAGCTATATGGACCGCCCAACGGTGACCAATCCAGCTGGACGGGGGAGCAGACATGACAACGCACGACTATGAAAGCTGATCAGGAACATCTCTCATTCCCGCAGCTTCTTCAAGACTCTTACCGACCAGGTCATAACCGTTGAGCTCAAGAATGATCTGTCAATAACAGGAACATTGAAATCTGTCGATCAGTGAGTGGTCCACTGAAAGCTATGTAATATTTCAAGTCATGCAGATGAAAAGGAGATGCCATGAGCGGCCACAAGTGATTCAAAGTTGAAGGAAGAGTAGGGGGATCTGCATAGCAGCGGGTGGCTGGTGGTCTTATGGCGGGATCGGGAACACTACTTTTAGTAGTCGTGAATCAATCGATAGCTAACGCTTTCAACCTTGCAGATTCCTCAACATCCGATTAGATAACATTTCAGTCGAAGACCCAGAACGACATCCTCACATGGTGAGTAGCGTTGACTCGTTTCAACTACGCGGCGAGTGAGAACGATGGAGAGTCTACGAGTTGCTCGGACACGATTTCGTGACCTGTGGGGGCGGTTATCTCATTCCCTTGACCGACTTTTCGACTTCCTACTATGCCCTTGAAACCTCTATCAGCACCTATGACTCAACTCGCTGCGTTGTATCTCAATAGTTGGCTGACATTAACGTTGAACGCAGATGGCGGTCAAGAACACCTTCATCCGAGGCTCCGTCGTGCGATACGTTAGGATGTCCGCAAAGTCCGTTGACACGACACTATTAGAAGATGCGACTCGACGAGGTGAGCTACGTGGTCCCGTATCCCCATAACGGGGTTGCTAGCTGACAGTCTGTGATTCTTGCAGAGGCGAAAGAGGGGAAGAAGTAGACAAGGGTCGAGCCTAGCAATGAAGGGGGAATGAGGAGTATCATACTATATACCAACGCATGAAGATATACCCCTTGTACTCGTGCGATGTTCATAGGTTACCCCAGCATGGCTGTCATTTTCAAAGCTTGAATTCATGCGTTTCGCAATATTGCGATAGAGTTCATAATGAGACACACAGACAAGCTTGACTTCAGGCACGACTACTGTTACTCGTTACTCAAGCCAAAAGTCAGATCCCCTAGTTGTAACCTCCGGTCCGACCGACTTTTCTACTTGTTATCTTCGTCATTTCGTCTCTTTGGATTTGCTCAAACTCTCGAGTTGGCAGGATGTTCCCCACGCTCATCCGCGCCACGCGGTGTGGTCGTCCCCTCTCCGTTTTGAGTGCGTCACGTTCCTCCTCGGTGCACTTCCGAACAGCGGCTTTCTCTTCAAATCCAAAACGAACAACCCCAACGATCCTCTCCACACTTTCCCCCACTCGTCGACTCACCACACCGTCCCCACCATCATCTTCTAAACCTCCCTCACTATCGTCTACTTCTATTCCTCCTGGGGCCAGCTCCGAGCTTGTCGATCCTACATCTTCCACGCCTGTCACGACGCCTGCAGCACCCAATATACTCGATAAGATCTTACCGAGATGGGCTATGGGTGCGAAGCCTTATTTGTTATTGACTAGGATAGATAAGCCGATAGGATCGATATTACTCTTCTGGCCATGTGGTGAGTCAGTGTGGTGCATCAACGGCACTTGTTATGGAAAGTGAAAGTTCCGGTCGACACTCGGTACTTGGGTGTATCTCCCCTAGGAAGAGTCGAATATTTATGGTTTACTCATGACTTGACTTGCTGGAGCTCGTATTCAACCAGACCAATATGACTTCAACCGGTGCTTGGTCGAAAGCGACGCTGACAACTACTCCATACTCCCTAGCATGGTCAATAACGATGGCCTCGACATTACACCAACTTCCCATAACCACACCACTCTTCTATCTCTCGTTGTTCGCGCTCGGATCAGTAGTCATGCGAGGTGCGGGATGTACTATCAACGATATGTGGGATAGCAAAATGGATGCGATGGTCGGTGAGTCATTTCTCCAAGCTTTGAGCTTCTGTGTCCTCCGTTCCACGTCGAATTCAGCCCGCCCGGCAGGGGGTATCCTACAAACTCGAAGCTTGTCGTCGGGACTAGGCAGGGCAGAGCCGAATAGAGGAGAAGATCTGTCTCTCGTGGACTGTGTCTTTGTCCATTTGTTGCTGACCCACACCTCTTGATTCCACTTAGAACGTACAAAAACACGTCCGATCGCAGCAGGGGATGTGACCCAATTCGGAGCACTCACTTTCCTCGGTGCGCAGATGAGTATCGGTCTCGCGATCCTCACCCAGCTCAATTGGTACAGGTGGGTCTAGGGCGCAAAGTCTTCCTCTCGCTCATCTCCTTGCCCAACTTATTTGCTGTGCCCAAAACTTCATTATGTCTCTGGAGTAGTGGCT
Source organism: Kwoniella shandongensis (assembly GCF_008629635.2). Taxonomy (NCBI): domain Eukaryota; kingdom Fungi; phylum Basidiomycota; class Tremellomycetes; order Tremellales; family Cryptococcaceae; genus Kwoniella; species Kwoniella shandongensis. The sequence continues at coordinate 1,208,276 of NC_089288.1, forward strand.
AGTGGCTGACCCCTATGCCGGCGCAGTATCGTCCTTGGAGCATCCTCATTATCGCTCGTTGTGATCTATCCATTCATGAAACGAATCACCTATTACCCCCAAGTAGTCCTCGGTGAGTCTACCGCATCCTAGCTATGTCATCATGCGCATGTCCCACTAACATGAATCTTTCTCACTGCTTAGGCCTCGCTTTCAACTGGGGAGCATTCCTCGGCTGGTCAGCAGTTGCCGGTGCTGTAGACTGGACAATCGCTACCCCAATGTATGTCGGTGGAGCAGCTTGGTGTGTCATGTATGATATCATCTATGCTCATCAGGTGAGTGATGGCCCCCCCCTCACCCCCGGCTGCGGCTTGGCTGCGTTGTCGCATCGAGCTTTGCTATCACCTTGCCATCCAAAGGGTGACGTGATGGATCGTGGCTGGTCGGGTTTGATTGTATCCTGTGCTAAACTCTTCTTCCCCCTGTCAGGACAAGAAAGACGACGTTCTAGCCGGTGTCAAGTCCATGGCCCTTCGATTCCCCGACACTTCTAGAACCGTCATCTCTACCCTATCCGCCTCTTTCGTCTCTCTCCTCACTCTCACAGGCCACTTGGCAGGTCTCGGACCCCTCTACTACCTCATCTCATGTGGTGGCGCAGCCGCTCATCTCGCTTGGCAATGCGCCACTGTCAACTTTGACAGTCGACCGGATTGCTGGAGCAAGTTCTCAAGTAACGGTTATCTCGGCGGATTGGTTTGGTTGGGTATTGCGGCGGATTACGTTCAGCAGGTGCTGTTGGGTATTCCTGCTTGATCTGAATTGATTTGGGATCTGTGTTTTGACACGTCATCTATGCATATGGACATGGAACTTCGGATCAACCTTTTCTCCTACGGGGTTCCTATGTCGCGCATATGAGCTTTAATTGCGTGTCGCACTTCTTGATGCTTGGATAGTTCACTTACCTCCCAAGAAATTGTCAGCCTTTTCAGCTTGCGTATGCCAGTCGTCTTTGAATGCTGCGATACCAACGAGGATTCCAGCTACGAAAACTGCGTGCCGTCTGTCAGCTGCCACCGGAGCATTTCGAGAATTACTCGACTGACAGCAACAGGCGATGATGAGCCAGAAGGCGCCTGGTGAAGTGAAGGCTTGTGAGCTGAGTGTAGGATCACAATTGAATAGCTCATCGACCTCACCCCAGAAACGAGAGCCACAACACCCTATTATATTAGCATACTCTGATGCGTCTGAAGTGTTGACTTTGCGAGCAAGTGTGTCCTGCGAACGGTACGAGTAAACGAGATGAGTATTGTCTCGACAGTCCGGCTGAGATTGGTACTCGCAACTCACATCGACGATATCCCACTGCAAGAAGTCATCGTTTCAGCTGAGTAATGAGATATGGTCCCGTCGAGAGTCAGCTGAACGACTCACGATGGCGTAGAAACATGACATGACACCGATGAAAAGAACCAAGAACCGTAATGCTACAGAATGAGCGACAAGCCAACATATCTGGTTCGACAACAACATTGTGTCAGCTGTTTTCTGTGTCCTCACAGGCATTTCTAGAGTCATTAGCTGGACTCACAATGACCAACGCAGCCATCAAGGCAATGGTCGCAAATGCTATCCAGCTTCGTCTCGCCCACCATAGTGTCAAAATCCAGAAGAAAGCGAGAACGAGACATGCCACTTTCGATGCGTCCGTGTCGAAGCCCTGTGCAACACCATTACTTTTTTCTTCCATAATACTGGTATCGCTTCGCGTTTGGGGAAGGAAGCGCTAACGATGATTGGTGCCACTTACACAGGCTATGAGACACGCGCCGATGAAGGACGATCCCAGGTATCCAGCTGGGAGGGTGATCTATCACAAAGATCAGCTAATACACATGCCTCGTTTCGAATCTCCTCCAGCTGACTTACAGCGGGAATACCACCTCGCATACGGGTCGACCCTCCTTCGTGGGGGTCGAGCTGCGAGAATCTAACAGTGAGCTTGTGCCTTCATAGAAGTGCTTTCGGGACTGCGCAGCTCACGGTTATCTGTTCGACCGAAGCACACGTCAAGACCTGAAAGCCATCACGGACGTCGAAGTCAGCCAAGTGACAAGCTATCCTCAAAGGTGTGAGAAGTAATAGCTCACTCCTGCGATAGCATGTGACCTAGCAAACGATTATCAGCTTGACAGTCTTCTTGCATGACAGCAAAGATACATAAAGCTGAAGGGTACCTACATCTCATGCATTCCTACGGTCTGTACTGGGTTAGCGATTTGCCACCCTTCTCATAACTTGTTTAGGAATGGGTGAATAAGACATACCAGGAGCTTGAACGGGTATAGTAATTCTTCCAGGTAAGGTACTGCGGGACACATGTCAGATCGGTGACAGTTCATTTGATGAGCATGGCTGGCGAAGTAGAGCACAGGTGGTGGTGGTGCTCTGATCGTGGGAAGGAGAATCACTGACCATGCCTGTACACAGAATGTCAGCTGGCACTTGAAACTGAAGTATACAGCTGACTTACCACTACATTATTCATTCACACACGCAGCAGCTATTCAATCATTCCACTCCAGCTCAAGGTAGTCTTTCAGCTGACTCACCACTGCCATGCATATCAGCCTTATCGTCTCCTGTCATACAACACCCCACTCACATATCGCTATAGCCACCACATAACACGCTGCCACTATCAGTGTCACCCTACATCGTCGTTCCAGCTCGTCAGTGACTGCCTCTTCGTCAAGCGAGAGGTAGGGAGTAGCTCACTTCTGGGTATCGTTGGGAGTAAGCACGTCCGCAGCTGCTCTTCGGGGAAAGTAATATAGCTCTGGGTCTAGGTCATATGGTAGAGGAGACATCGAGGAACACAGTCTGGCGTTTGTGAGACGCGGTGAAGGACAAGCGTACGAGTTTACGAGATATGAGATTGTGGAAGTAATGATACAAGTTGAATGATGTATGATGAGATGAAAGGGAACAAGAGAGGAAAGGAACGAGGAAAGGGGGAAAGGGGGGGCAGTGCGTTTGTGTACATATTGTATTTCGGGCATTTTTGTTCTGCGCATGGACATACAATACACAGCGAACAATGCACAGTCGGTCCTCCGATCAAAGGACTGGAGCATCACTAAGACTGACATCTTGAGCTCTCATATTCCCGCAGATGCATGAGAGGGCATGAATACCGTGTCGCTGCGCTTATGCTCACTACTCATTCTCCTAGGAGGGACAAAGTGAGCTCTCAGCCTGACTACTAACGGTCCGAGTGGCAAAAAGCAAACGCGTCGTGGATCTGTGTCCTCTTGCAGCAGTCGCTGTGGCTTTCAGAGTTGGGGATCAGTAAGTCAATGCATCTTCACACAATGGTAATCAGCGCACACAGATCATCAGGTCATGCATCTGCCCAGAACTATGTACTCCTATGCATTACATATTTCAATTACCCGTTCTTCTTCCTTCCTTCCTTCCTTCATTGCTGATTGGCCACTATACCATCCCGGAATCAAGTGCGCACCTCCTCCCTCAATCACGTCCACACGCCCATCCCATCCCTCACCGAATGGTTTCTCCTCATTCCTCTCCCCATCCCTGCAGCACTACCATTCTCTACCCTGTCCATCTTACCTACCCCGTCGCCCAACTTGCTTCTTCCAACCATCATCCCGACTCCACCACAAGAAGTGATTGTTCGGGATCTCGTCCTACCTCCCATATTACAAGGATGTGCATCGTTCTTAGCAGTATCTGAGAAAGTGCCCGCCCTTGATCGAGCTCGTGACATTTTAGATGTGGAAAGTATGACTGTGATTGGAGCGGGTCCTGGTATTGATGTTGGTATGTAATCTGTTCCATGCACGATTTGGACTGTCTCTTCCGTAGTAGCTGTTCGACTCGATTCGTGCTTAAGCTCGTTGTTCATCTCCTTAATATTCTCTTTTATTATGGCGAGGATGTGAAACATCAACGGGAGGGAGAACAACCATGCTCCATGACCTATATTCTCCAACACCTCACAATACACGCCATTCTTCTTGCAATGAGTTACGATCTTCTCAACGGGGATAAGATGATCGTTTCGACTAAGGATGACGGTCGTTTTGCCGATCGTTTGTCCTTCTGTGGCGCATGGCTCTGCTGGCTTTGTGTTGCAGGTCAATGACGATGAACTTTCCGATAGTGTTGAAAAAGATGGCTGTTTTAGGGAAAGGTGATTATCGAATGGACTGAAATCTCTCGCAAGATACCTCTCTACCCCTTTTTCCTTCGTAAAATACCTCACCAACCTGCTCATCCCTCCACCACTCCTCGAAGACGAAGAAGAGGAAGAAGCGAGATTGATAGTCCTCGCTAAGTGTGGATGACAAAGTAAGATCGAGATGGGATCGAGGAGGATAGTCCGATATCTGACCTTGCCCTGGGGAAAAGCGGTATTGTCGTTCAAGGCTGCTGCTAAGCCTGATCCGAGCGAATGGGCAATGACCAAACCTCGTTCTTCTCCATTCGTCTTGGAAGTAGCTGCGAAACCGTATTTTTCCAATAGAGCTTCCACGCCGCTTACGAGATGTCGGGTGCTAGCCGCCGGTCTAGCAGTGAGAGAGAGGGAGAGATGTGGTTGACGAATCACGAATAAAGGTCGGTCGAGCGATGCGAGTGAGAAAATGAAATGCGTGAGAAGGGAAGGACCGGCCAAACCTGGTATAAAAATGATCGGTTTCTTCTTTTGAGCTCTCACAAGAGAGATAGTAAAGTCTGTATCATTGTCGCTGAGTCGATCACCGTGAACCACAGCCTGTTTTACCGGGAAGAGACCGTCCAGCAACCAACAGAACATTCCACCGCCACTCGCTCTGAATCCAGGATGATACCAAGCTCCCACCCTAACGTCCGTCTTCTCCGCCTTCGCCCCCTCCTTGAGCTCCGAACCCTGCATCTCCACCCTCGTCTCGATCCATCCGAATCCAACGCTCCACAAAACCCATCCCATCAAGCCCTCAACAAGACCCATCAAGATATACACTGCCAAGGGCGTATATCTTCGTCCTAAATGTCTTTTCATACTTGGACAAAGAGGTTTGATACCCTCGTTGTAGCCCGATCCGAATCGGAAATTACGACGATGTTCGAGTGAGATGATCATACTTTGTAATGCGTGATGGGAGAGTGGTTGGGATAGGAGTGTGGATAGAGGGAGGTTGAAGAACGTTCCTGAAGTTGGGAATGTCAGCATACCTATCAAATCCGCCATGATACTGTAGATCCGGTCTAACAAACTCAAGAATCCATGTGCACTTGCTAAGGGAGGCATGATGAACTCCACTTGGTTCATCACCGACACCTTTGAGACGTCCCAGCCCAGGAAAGTATTGCACCCAATGAAAGAGAGCTAACAACGGTTGAAGACTCACCTGCAAGAAACTCTTCCACGTTGCCTCTCTTGATCTCATCCATCTTCACCGTCCTTCCCTCTCCTCCTCCTTCTATCAAACCTGCCCACTCTACGAACGATCGGACCGCTTCCACTAGCCGATCAAAGCCTTTCGTCCCTGTTCGAGTATGTAATTGTCGCTTATCAGATATGGAGTAGAACCATCCTTCTAGCCATTTATCCAGCTCTCGCGAAGCATTACCACCTCCAACGCCACTTCCACAATCTATCCCATGCATCGCATCGCTCCATAAGCGTTTGCGTTGTTCGTCGCTAATCTCAGCTACAGCTGACGTGGGAGAGAGCTTTCTGTATCGAAGGACGAGCAGGTGATGGAGAAAACAGGCGGATTCGAAGCACGCGTACAGTGTCAGTATCGAAGGGGAAGAGTATGTTAATGCATGGGGCAGGGAGGGAGCGATGAAAGTTATAGCGAAGATGAGAGTGTGTAGAACGCATATAGTCGGGAGGATCTTGAGTGACGTGAGAAAGAAGATGGTGATAGTCTCACTAGGAGATAAGGAATGGTCGAACATTGTCTGAATGGAGTGCCACGAAGGGGAGCCTCGAATAAAATCGTTGTTGGAACTTGGTTTGGCGGTACTGTCGAGCAACGTATTGATACTGTATTTATTGCGGATGAGCCAGCCGGTGGCATACGAAGAACGGCTCACTCCTTGAATACATTCAGTATTGTATATCATCTCGCCCACAGCATGTACAGCGAATCCATTCGTGCGATCCTATTAGGTAAGTTACTCGCATGTCTTCGTCAGGATCGTCTGTTTCAGCCCAAGTTATAGACATTCCTATTGATCGGTAAGTCAAATAAGGCTGAGACTCTATCAAGTCATCCATGACAGACACCAACCAGCCATCTAGTACCCCGTGCAAGCAAGCGCAAGCGACCGAACTTTTAGTATGTCCCGGTATTCAGACTCACTTCAAGCTTGCCCTGGCATACTACTTCAGTTCAAGTGATCACAGTGCACATCAATATTGGCGAAGATGGGTCCACCCGACCGCTGTATGTGCAGTGATCTTTGTCAACTAAAGCGTCGTTTCGATACAGTATTGGTCGTATTAGGCATATAGAGCAAACCCGGAGCCAACGCTGTGATGGGCATATTGCACCTTCGAGTGTAGATGATAATGCATGTGATGTAGCGCAAGAAAGATCCAATCTGAAATGATACAACACAATCCCCCTCCTAGAGTACTAACGGTAATGCGAGCTCCAAACCGACATTCGCTCCATTAGCAATGCGAACCCGGCCATTCCGATCAATCTATGTACTCCGTGACCTACTTCTATTCTCCGCAGGATCCCCTTGATCAACCCATCTAACACACGAGATCGCTATCTGTCGCTCCTATCTAATACACCACACCCCTCGTGCTCTGTTCCAATCTCTCAACGTCCTTGTTATCCTCGCTAGCATCACCGTTCACTTCCAGTACCAGACCATCCCAAGCGGGTCTGACAACTCCTCCAAACTCTTTCCATCTTTCACCCATCCCCCTCTCACCATCCTTCTTACTCCCCAAGACTTTGTCCCACGCTTGCTTCACCACCCACTCAGATTGTGGTCCGTCCGGATGATCTTTCCTCTGTCCATGTTGATCATGCAGCGAAAGACAGAGTTCTTCCCACATGAAATGCGAAGTGGGGTGGGATGAGTCGGTCAAATAGGTGTAAGTTGGTTTGAGACGAAGTGCAGCTTCCAATGCCTGCCCGAAACCGAAGTGGGAAGCATGACTTCTCAGTGGCCACAAAGCATCGATGATCAGGATCGGGAGGGACGGTGGTTGTGAAACCGAAAGGTCCGATAAACCGTTCAATGGATTGGTAGGCGAGTCGGAACGAGGTGGCGTATCGTCCGGAGTCGGTAGGACTGATTTTCGAGATTTGGGCTTGTCGGACTCCAACATCCTTTCCCATGTACGGTCCGGGATGGAGCTGACGTCGGAGATGTAAACCACCGAATCGTCGAATTTGAAGCCAAGGCAGATGAGGGGCTCCGGTTCGAGTTTCTCGGCGGGTTCGGAGGATGATGAACCTGAAGTCGGAGCTGGGACGGTGTGGAAGTATATACCGTGGTGAACTGCGAAGCATGATTGGTATGAGCACCCCCATCCACTTTTACATCACTAATGATTGCACATACCAGGTAAAACCTTGACGTCGATACCGGCCACTTGGAAATCGTCCTCATTGCCAATGACCTTGAAGATCAGCTTCGGTCTGAAGGCAGCCAAAAGTAGCCATGTCAGCTAACTGAGTGACCCTCTACCCCGCTGTTCATGAATCAAGGGATCACACTCACACATCACCTCCACCCGATGCCTTGGTCAGATCCACCATGTACGGGAAAGTCTCCGCAACCTTGTCGTATGTATCTTGGTTGAGATAGACGTCGATCGCCTTCCGTTGTCGTTGACACCATTCTCTCAGATCGTCCAGACCGAAGTAAGCGTCGGCATCTGCGTGTCATCGGAACAAAGGAGGTACATATCAGCTTCGCGTCGTCAGATTCTGTCACCTCGAGCATATTCCTGAGGCATGCCACGTGAAAAAGCACTCACGTCCATGTGTCAAGATGACCGCATCGATAGTATTGACACCCCACTTGGGAAACATTCTCACCGCCTGTTCCCTGAACGTCTTCCCAACATCGACCACTACATTCTTCCACTCCCCTCGTGGAGACGCCTTCTTCCTCAAAACGACAGAAGTGTTACCACGCTTATTCTTCCATCCTTCCGGGACGTCGGGGTGAACTGCCGATCGACAGCATGCACAAGCGATATTACTCGGCCAAGGTCCATCGGGGTCGTATGATGCCTTTGGCGGTGGTGCAGAGGAGGAAGAGGAAGGGGGTAAAATGGGTACGTGACCTGAGAATGGATAAGGGTTTGAAGCCGTCAGACATGGTGCGAGGGGGAGTCCGGTCGATGTTCCTGTTCCGAGGAAGAGGACTTGTAGTGGCGATGCCATGGCCGATGCGTAACAAAGTCTTGGTCAGAAAAGAAAGTAAATCTGCAGTCTGAGATGGCGTTAAGCTCTATGCTCTATGTAATTGTGTTTAGGGCAAGAGTATAAAACCAAGATGAAAAGCTATTGTGATATACGCGATCAACGTTTAGTTTACGATTCAAAACACACTCCTCAAAGGTTGTCGATTTCAAAGTCAAAGGAAAGATCGCTGCGGGGCTCCTCGCGTCGAAAGGATAATCAGTGAGTAATAGACATAATACCACGTCACTTGACCCAGATTGATGTATTTATAAATGTGTTTTGCCACCCTTTTATCACTCCACGCCAATGCCTCTTTCGCCCCGCTTTTATTTTTATTTTTTTTATTCTTTTTTATCAAATGGTGATCGACCGTAAGTGGCCGAACATGACTCACAATCACAACCATCTCAATTCGTTCCCCGATATCCACCTGTGTATCGTATACATCCACACAACACATCGTCTTATAATCATACATAGTCAGCTGCCCTACCCATTCGATATGGGTCGTATCTGCTAGAGCTCGGACAGGACATAACTGTACAAACATATCGGTCAGAAAGGGTGTTCGATCCGCTGACCCCTGCCCCGACTTATTACGCAAACGAACGTGGATCAGAACAAATCCATCTAGTCTATCAGTTTCAGACACACCTCGATTCCGACTCGGTCATTTGGTGGTAACGATTGGAGACGGACGATACAGCCATCCTTTGTGTACACTCCCCACGCGCTGAAAGCGATACTCCGCTTGATAGGAACTACACCCTCAACTTGAGGAAGAACCCTTCCCGTGTTCCTTCCTACTTAATACCTCGTGATCGGACCGCACAATGTCGTCCACCACCACTTCTTTCCGATTCTTCACACGAAGTACCACCCCTTCCGCCCCAACATCAACGTCTACCCCCTCATCGGGCGGCTCCTCATTCTCAAGTTCACCTTCATCGTTCTACAAGAACTTATTTTACATCCTCATTGGACTCTTGATAGCTTTTGCGCTCGTCAGCTTCGCATCACTCCTGAGAGCAAGACGGCGTAGACATGCTATCGTACGAGAGGTGAGTGATAGGTCTTTTCAAACTATACAAGTGAGATCTGGAATGCTAATGCGATGTTTTGTACGTGTAGGCGGAACGACTCGGCGTCGTCGTACCCGGTATTCCGGGCTATGTACCCATGCGAGATCGTCTAAATATGTTGTGGACAAAAGCAGACGGATCGCAAGATCCAGATTGGTGGGAGGTGAATCGACTCAACAAGTTTGCCGATGAGAAGGTGGTGGGCGGTGATGGCGGGGATGGCAATGGGGATGCTGGTGGATCGGGGGCTGGCGGTGGCGTTGGCGTTGGCGTGAGTGGTAACGGGGATGGCGCGGGTGATCGTTGGGTTGATGGATCAAGTTTCGCCGATGAACAATTTGTGAGTGACTAGTTGCCTTCAATCGCGCATCAAGGCAATCAACAATATTTGAATACCATCGGTTCCTTGATGAAGGATTATAGCTAACATCACACACGTGTGTCTCGTAGCAACCTCTCGCTGTCATCCCTCCTCCTCCAACAGTTGCACCTACCGAACCAATCCCAATCTCACCTCTCCCTTATTTCCCCAATCACCTAGCTTACCGACCTCAATCTATGCAACCCCTACCTACGCGATTCGATGACCTATCCGACCTTTCCAGATTGCATCAGCTAGAAGGGGAGACCGTGGAGGTAATCACGATCGTCAGAATGCCAGCGCCACCCATGACGAGAAGACCACCACATCCAGGGGACGACGATGAGGGTCAGGAAATCATGATGGAATGGAGTGGGGTGGAAATAGGTATAGCGGAGATGGAAGTTGTGGGTAGAAGATTGGGGTAGTCACTCACCTTGGGTGTGTCGGACGATCTTTTACAGTGGTGGCTGAGGATCTTTATAATTCATTTCGGGCTAGGTTGAGTATCAGTATCTATCTTTTGGTTTCGTTGTAAGTTAGCGCATGCAGTCTTATAGTTCACCGTCCACATTACTCTCAGCAATACATGCCTATTGTGACAATACTAGTTCTCGCTGTTCTACCGTTGTACAACTGCCAAAACCTTTACATCCTAAACACACCCCAGTCACCCGCATCGCCATCCGCTCCGATCTCGCCTCTCATTCCTCTCCCACCACCCGCATTAGCTTGTCTACTCGCCCTTTCCTCATGAGCCAGCTCAAGTCCTAATCCTAGTATATCTCTCGTATCGCTCGGGGCAATGATCCCATCATCCTGGGTCATACGTCAGTACAACCTTCACTCGGACGTCCAGTGCTACCCTAGGCAATACTCACCCATATCCTTGCGGTGGAATATACGGCTGAACTCTGCTTCTCTATCCGTTCTTTCAGTTCCTGTCTCTTGGTCTCTGCTTCTTCCTCCGTGGCAGAAGAGCTCTTCTTCCCTGAAACAGTGTGCATCACCGTTGATAGTTGGTCAGGACCCATCACGCAGATCTTGGCATTGGGCCACATCCATAGGAACCGGGGCGAGTACTGCGTAGAGAGAGACACACATTAGCCGAGCAGCTTGACATCCGCTACAGCAGCTATCGACAGGATTTTGAACATACCGCTCTGCCACACATGCCGTAGTTTCCCGCACTATTCACCATCAATGATCAGCGTATGTCCACATTTACGTTTGTTCGACCAAAACCTACCCATAGCTGCCTCCCACCACCACCGTATATTTCTCCACTTTCGCCCTCGCAACAGCTCTCACCATCTTCGCTCCGTCCTTCGCGATTCCACCTTTCTCAGCCTTTTCCCCAACCATATACCCGCTAACGTTCACTAGGAACAGCAGAGGGATACCGCGTTGTGAACAGAGGTTGATGAAATGCGTTGCTTTCAGTGCAGAGTGTGAAAGGAGTACTCCTGCGTTTGCTATTATGCCAACTCTGTCGACCCGAGACATACATCTTCCATCAGTGACATGCACTCTCTCGCGACAACCAGCTTGCACAAGAAATACCACTCACGTATACCCATGTATCTCCGCAAACCCAGTGATGATAGTCTTACCATACTCCTTCTTGAACTCTCGGAACTCGCTCCCATCCACCATCCTCGCGATGATCTCACGTGGATCATAAGCCTGTCTAGGATCGGGGGGCACGATCGCGTCCAGCTCCGATATAGGATACAAAGGCGGTCTGACATCTTTAGGTCGTGCAGCTTGTGCCTGAGTTAAGGCGGTCGATGAAGCAGGACCAAGATCTCGGATGGCTTCTCGAGCAAGTCGGAGAGCATGGGAGTCGGAATTGGCCAAATAGTCTGCTACTCCAGAAATAGAGGTGTGCATCTCGCCGCCGCCTGGGGACGAAAGGTGTAAGTCTCAAATCAAAGTGAGAGAGATCCAGCTCACCGAGTGTCTCTTCATCGACCACTTCGCCGGTAGCTGCTTTGACCAGCGGCGGTCCAGCGAGGAAGATCCGACCTTGGTTCTGGACACGGGTACATAAGCTGCAGATAGACTTCAGTGGAAACAAGTGGAGAAACCAACCTTGACGATGATAACCACATCCGACATTGCGGGCATGTAGCTGAACATGGGTTGAGTTAGTTGCGTCTTCTGCAGCTTTCTGTTTTATTGTTACTCACGCTCCACCTGCTACGCTGATTCCGTGAACCACGCTAATCTGAGGTATACCCAACCCCGACATTCTTGCCATATTGTAGAAAATCCTACCGAAGTGGTCCTGTACCCCGTACACATGTAAACGTCGGTTCCACCTTGATCAAGATACTGTTCAAGAGCTACAGTGACCACTTACGTGATCTGGGAAGACTTCTGCTTGGAAGGGTAACGCTGCTCCTCCCGATTCGACGAGGTAGATACATGGTAATCGATTCTCTAGAGCGATCTGTTGTGCTCGTAGGTGTTTCTTCACCTAGTGTACGTGTAAAAGTGCATGTGAGCCTCTGCACTAGGCTCTACTATCCCGTATCAATTGGCTCACTGTAAGTGGGTAGTATGCTCCGCCTTTGACGGTAGGATCATTCGCTACGATCATACACTTGCGACCAGCCACCATGCCTGGACGAGTGGTATCGATTAGCTCGCTTTGAGCGGGTGATTACTCCAGAAGGGCGAAATTAGTCCCGGTGGTATGCGAACGTACCTATACCAGTGACTAGACCTGCGCCAGGTAAAGGATCAGGATACACCTCGTGTCCTGCTAGGGAAGAAAGCTCGATGAATGGGCTCGCAGGATCAAGCAACGCTGCGACTCTGCGACGGCGAAACGATTGCTGACGTCAATGACCATCGCTTGATGTAGGTCACACCGCATCCACTAGGTGAAAAGACGTTACTTACCTCTCTCTCACACCGAGTTTCCCATTCCCTCTCGCTTTCCACTTCTCCAACACCGTTTTCCCACCTCCTTCTCTAGCTCGGTCTCGTAACTCCTCCATCTCCTTCTTCACACCCTCCATGTACGCTCTGTTGGTCTTTGCAACTTCAGAGGTGAGTCGAAAGGTGGTTGGCAATGGTCTTGAGGTGACTAGAGGATGAGCGGGTTGGGGTATAAGCGTTCGTCGTTGTTCTTGAAGGCAAAGTTGCCGCAGTAGTGATGATGATGGTTTGGGGAAAGGGCGAGTGAGAGACTGTCGCAGTAACATTGTGCTCTGAAATTGAACTGAGAAATCCCTATTGATACTGAGTGACAGATCAAGATGATACGAGTGCTATTGTATCAAGATCACCAAGCTCAACTTGCTCGTTGTTGTTGGTCGCGCTGTTCGAGGTCACGTTCAGTGACTGTGGACCACTCGGTAACTCGCAAGCCGGGATGTATACTTGTATTTTACCCTTTCGGGAAATTACGAGCTTTGACCCCCTTACGACGTGATTGCTTTTCCTCGCAGTGAGTTACACGTATAATCTACTAACCCTTCCTCGTCCATCCACCTTCACCATTCAGGTTTATCTGACCCTCCATCATCCTTCAGGCTTAGGCTTGATCTCAAATGCACCATCCTCACTTGGCATACCTTTGCTGAGCGGCATGTCTCGGTATGCAGCAGCCTTTCGTTTCCTGCACAAACACACACACACACACACACACACATCCCTTTGCGTCACTTTGGAAGATTCCTACTCCTTTGTGCTGTCCTGCTCTAGCCCTGAGAAACGCACTTCTCCTTCTGACATTCGTACGACCTCGAAATTCGATGTAATGCCATGGCGTATTGCTTGGAATATAGATTGTGCTTTCGGCGTAGCACGACGTTGCCTTATTAGATCCGAAGTGTTGACAGCTTGATTTGTCCTAAGGTCCTTGTTGCTCAACACTTGCACATACTCTAGCTTGTTCTCATCTCTATTCAATATAACATCTGACTCAAGGTCCCTACGATAGTTTTCGAAGACTGGGATATCAGACCGGCTACAGCGCCTCTCATCGATCCTTTGGCACTTCTCTGCTGTTTAACTATCAGGTCGATACCGTTCTATCCCACCTCGAATCGCAACAAAACAACATACAAGGCAAATCGTTTGTACTATCATCCATTCTCGCTCCTTGATCTCCATACCAGACGAATGTCCCTATCCCGCAGAGGTACATCTCCTCGAGAACAAAAGCTAGCCGCAGTGGGTGGGGGTGGTGAGTAATGCCTGAGCATAAATACCCATTGAAGTAGGGTATAATGCTCACACCGCTGACTTGGTATCGTAGGTGTGGGGAAGAGCGCTCTCACGATACGATTCGTCACTTCTCAATTCTCAGAACAGTGAGTGTGCGGTGGCGCTGAAAACAAGGGTTCGGAGCAGCACTCTAATTCATTCTTCGTTGTAGGGGATATAATCCGACGATCGAAGATTCGTACCGAAAACAATTCGTAGTAGATGACGAGGCTGTCACATTAGAGATCCTAGACACTGCGGGACAGGGTGGGTATTTCTCATAAATAGCCCTTGCTGACTGAACAGAGGAATACGCAGCGATGGCAGATCAATGGTACACTTTTGGTTCAGGATTCTTACTCGTATACTCTATAACGGACAGACCGACATTCGAATCTCTACCCCATTTCCATAGAGAGATCTTACGTGTAAAAGATAGGGATTATGTCCCTTGTGTAGTGGTTTCCAACAAGGTGAGCTAGATCATCCTCTTCGATCAAAGTGATATCCGGTCCAGCTTCGTGTGACCGCACGACTAGTGAAGTCGAGTGGAGAATAAGAAGAGCTGATATGTCGTTTCGATCGAACGCGACTACCAACGTAGTGCGATCTGGGGAGATTGCGTGCAGTAGGTCAGATGGAAGGTCGGGAATTGGCTCGCTCGCTCTCAGCTCCTTTTATCGAATGTTCAGCGGTAGACGGGGTAAATGTGGATATAGCATTTAGACAGTTGGTAAAACTCGTGAGGAAGGATCAGAAGGTGAGTCTAAGGCTAGTCGAGGTGCATCTTCCCTCTTGAGACTCGACACTGATTATCATCCTCACCTTCCACCACCCTGTCTCAACATATCAATCCACAGAGACAATCCCTTGCAGCTCAAAGATTGATGGCAGGACCATTCGGAGCTGGAAGAACGACATACCCCACCCTTCCTGAGGAACGTACCCATCGTATACGAGAAGACGAGATATCAACAGGATGTTGTGTGCTCATGTGATTTCGGTATCATGGACTATGCAAATACTTAGGTGGTCAAGGTTTGACGACAAGAGGTGCAGCCTCCAAGGACATGGTACTAAGTATACATTCTCACAAGTGTATAAGTGCAAGGGAATCACTTCTGAAAGGTATTCCAAATACAAGGCATGCACAGATCACTCTCACTCAGACCACAGAGCCCTCTAGCACTAACAATTTCACATACTCGCCACGATCCTCTCCCAAGCACCTTGCCACTCCGCTTCTCTCAACATGATATCCATATTCACCCCACTCCGTCTTATCCCTTCCAACCAATTGGTCACGTTCTGAATATGAGGGTTCACTACCGGAGGCGAGCGGGGCGACCCAGAGGGCGATGTTGAAGCAGCTGCTGATCGAGCGCTCTCAACGTCCATAGTCGAGTTGGGCTTAGAGGTAGGCGATGGCGATGCAACGCTATCAATGCTAAGTGAGCGGTGGACAGTGAGTGGTGCTACGGGTGGGACAGCGACTGTCGGACTTGGTTCAGATATCGTTGGCTTGACATCCACCTCGACATTAACTCTATAAGTGACGAACAGGCTCCATCAGTTCACTCCGCTCTCGTTTAAGTGTCACATCCCGGAAACACTCACAAAGGCAATGGCGCCTCAACCTTCACCATGATCTCGCGTACGACGCCCACCGCTTTTCGCGCGAATCCCGCTCCTTCATTCGGAGCAACGGTATCCAGCAACTCCAACGCTTCTGCGATACCTGCCCTCATATTCATGTACTCCGGTGAGAGAGGAACAATCGGCGGCCCCTGACCAGGTATCGTGGGAGGTGGGGCTAGCGGAGCGTTCATCGCCTTGTCGACATACATGATCAGAGCCAACGTCACTGCGTTCTCAAAGACTGTGATGGGGTTGAAGAGTCTGAAAGCGACTTTGGGATCCAACATCTTGGCTGAACGCTGTACTCTCAACGAAGAGAGACAAACTTGTGCGAGGACTTGTCTAATCCCTGCAGGAGTCGTTGGCATGAGGTACGTTGTGAGGTGAGTTCGGTGTACGCCAGTCCTGTACGATAGCAGCGTAGAATGAAGTCGGACTCTATGGGCAGCCAGGTAAGGATGGGTGGAATCGAATCGTGTTTCCGTGAGGGGGAACAGTCGGAAGTATGGCGGTAAAGCATCTTGGAAGGCGTCCAGTGATGCGTCGAATCGAAGTACGAGGTCGTGCGGAGTGTTGGCAGCGGATATTGTGGCGAACGAATCAAGGATCGGTGTGATACGTCTTGCAAGGTGTGTCAGGATGAAGAGCGCGGTACACGATGTCGGTGCCACTTCCGTCGCATGCGGGGGAAGGTCTCGAGTTTCCGGACGGAGCTTGTAGAGTTCCGCTTCTGCCATTGGAGAGGGGAGATGTATGCCTTGATGCGCATCCATGATGGTGTAAGGGAAAGCCGTCTCACTGCAGGCGATTATTGGTGAGCTACGACTTCCACACGGCATCCCCAAAGAAAGAGTACCTACAACGAGTGATGTCTGTCTGCAACATACAAGGACCACATGACCCTTCTCCTCAGTTCCCTCTCACCCTGTGTCAAACCCTCCCATTCCTTTCCCATTCCCAAAGCCTGCGCCACCTTGACAGCTTGAGCCAACCACATGCCCGCCAGGACCATTTTATCCCGTCGATGTCCCAGTACGCAAAAGCGATACAGGATCAATTTGAACATGACCAACATGACGCTGGGCGGATCGGCCTGTTCTGCGATTTGGGCGCTCAGCAGAGCGAGATCGAAGTATCGTTGGTCTAAGGGTGTGGTATCGCTTGAAGCGGCCGGCTGACAGGTAATGATACGAGACAGTGATCGAGGAAGTTGATTCGTGGCACTACCGAATGACTGAGTTGCAAGAAGAAGTTTGCTCGTCTCATCCGGAAGAATGCGGAGAGCAACGGCAAGGAATGCGAAAGCGTTCGCTAAGGTCGTTGCGTCACCCGGTTGCAATCTCGTGGCTCGCCGTTCAAGAAGCCCTTTATAATCCTCCATATACTGTGGCTGGAGAAGGGAGATGCCCTCTGTGAGGAATGGGTCCGAAAAGAAAGTGTTGAACAGGATGGTCTGCATTTCCTGAGAAGGAAGGGAGTGCGCCAGGTTCTGCAATGGCGAAGTATATGGGTCTGTTCGTGTGGTGTGACTCGCGAAGGGCAAGGTAATGCCCGACACGGGTGTTGGTAGAATTGCTTGGTTGGGGAGTGAAGCTCGACCGGTCGGCCGTTGCTGCATCGTTCGTGGCGGTGGACGCTGTGGTATTTGGAGGGTAGTAGTAGTGAGGGAGGGAGGGTGGGAGGCTTTCTTCTTCTTCTTGGGAGGTGCAGATGCAAGCTCAAGCAGCTGGGAACGAGGAGTGGGCGTATGAGTGACCGCGCCTAAAACCTAGAATCATTCGCACTCACCTCGCCAGACAGGTCATCATCGATTGATCCGCCGCGCTTCTTACTCTCATGACTTCCCACACTGTCCCCTTGTTCGACTCCGTCTTCTTCTAGCTCGTCCACCTCCTCCGGCTTGTCCCCGACCAATGCTGCCAGCTCACCATCCACATCTGCTTTCGCCTTGCCTTTCTCACCTTTACCTTTCACACTTCCTTCTGCTTCGTCATCGCTATCCGAGTCAAAGCCGGTGACGATTCTCTCCCTTCTCTCATTACTCTTCTTTTTCTCTGCGCTGGTATCGGAGCTTCCATTCATTCTGTTGGCAGGGGTCGACTCGACCTTCCATTCAGGCTGATTGCCGTGTCCGTAACCTACTTTTAGAGCTGGTGTTGCTCCTCCTGGAACGGGCATGGTGTATTTGATAGACGGATCGGAAGCGTTTACGACTGTCACGCTCATTGCGCGTTGGTGTGTCGGACCAGCAGTGTTCCTATTGTGATTGCTAGGTTCGGCTTCCTCGGCGTACCGACACACCTGACCTTTACGAGTGCATGAGAAACACGAAGGACGCTGTTGATCGCACTAACGATGACGATAGAGGTGATTCCATTCATATTTTGTCAGCATTCGCTCTTTTCGCAGTTGAGGTACGTGAGACATCGTAGGGCTTGGAGATAGACTCAGGTTTCACGCCAGGGTGGCAGCGAAGCTTAAATGGAGTAAGAGCAAACTCACCTTGATCTTCCTGTGATGACAAAGCTCACAACTACTTTTCCTACTCTTACCACTTCCAGTCCCGCCACTAGCGTTTGTGCTCGCTCCTCCTCTCGGACTCGAGGCATGTGCAGATCCTGATCGCGAAGTTGACACTGCCATAGGAAGAGCCGGTAGCACTGGCGGTGGTACGGTGGGTTCCATTATAGCTTCCCTTATAGATCCGTACGCTGGTCGGGTGACTGATTGTTCTCTAGATTCGGTCTCTAATTGATCATCTTGCAGTTCGTCTTCTTCCTCCTCTTTTCCTGATTCTGCTTGGATGCGCTCTGAGGAGGTTGCAACGGTCGATCTCGTTGCGGACAGTGAAGGGTTTGAAGAAGGTCTGAGGACTATACGGGGATGCGTCTGAAAGGCTGGTCCAGATAGCGGGGATCCGGTCGAGAAAGAGGTGGTAGATGGGGTCATCGAGGTGATCGAGGTCATCTCGGTGACTGGAGCTGGATAGTTCTGAGGAAAAGAAGAAGGACAGTGAAATGTCTTCGTGCGATATCAAAGGAAAGGATAAACAATTGAGAAGGGGAAGGGACTGCCCGATCGCGGTGGAGTAGGGTGAGTGACAGTCGTGGATACGTTGGATTTGATTTCCTTTTCGTTTGACAAAGTCTCACTTGACTTTCCCGCCGCCGCGCCGCCAAACCAAAACTCAGAGACAATTAATCGTTTAACGATGAAAGACGGCTGGCTGTGGTTAAGTGTGAATGTGTTCTATTTCCTCTTGTGTGATGACAAAGTCAAAGTCTCGAGTGAAGGCGAGCTTGATGGCGTTGAGTCCATCCGTCCGTCCGTCAATTTCGTATGCTGACTTACTCGTAGCGCTTTGTATGCATGTATGCGCGCGTGAGGAGGTACGTGCGTAAGTTTTATGTCGATTGTATTCTTCTGTCGGTAAGGAAGGGGGTGGCGTGACGTGGCAGCGGAAACGGACGATGTACTGCACTGCACTAAAGCAATGTAGCGGAGCACTGTGCGCTGACGTTTGACTGAGTGTCGATCCGATTGATCGATTAACTGAACACAGGTGAGTGACTACGCCTCGTTTGTTCTCTTCGGTTCTCGGTGTTCGAATGCTAGCAGCTTTAGTGCGATGCGCAGTAGACGGTGGACGACCTCCACCTTTTTTTTAGGTTGGTTCCCGTTGATTCCGTTTTTCGTTTTTCCTCAGATCTCAAACTGTTTGTTCTGCGTGGTCTGGCCCGAACCCGGAATTCTAGGAAGCCAAGACTAACTGTTGAAACGCGGAGCTAGAACAGCGGGGCTATGTTACAATGGAAAAGAGTAGTAGTAGTCAGTCATCAAGTTGGGGAAGAAGAGAAAACAAACAAAGAAAGAGGTCATGAGAATATTGCACATGCATAGTACTACTACTATACGGGTACTATGACTCTGCGGAGAGAAGAAGAAGAAGCACGCATACACGCCCACGCAACACCGGACAGGGGACACATCATCCGTCGTGATCGGCTTCGGCGTTGTTTTCCCAAAGTACGATCGAGATTTACAATTCCTTCCTCCCCTTCCAATTCCCCTTCTCTTCCCCTTCCCGTCCGGAGAAACGGAGAACTGTCATGTAAAGTCTCTCGGTGGCCTGCGATGGCGGCGATGAGTTTGAGTTTTCAGCCCAGAACCAGAACCAAAACCAGAACCAAGACCGAACAAGAAGAGAAATGTAAGCCTCCGTAGCCCAAAGCACAAAAGACGATTGCGCAGTCTCGCTGTTCGTACGAGATGATGACACTATCTGAATCTCGTGTACAAAATCAGAACGAGCACGGCGGGGGGGCGGCAGCGGGGTGACGGCGGAAGAATCTTGTTTGTGGCTTGTTGAGTATACCTCGGTGATGATTTTCTTGTCGTCGGTCGGCCCTGTACCCGTAATCAAGTGTACATATTTCAGTTCCGTTCCAGTGTGCCAACGTGGAAAAAGGCTCCGAATCGCCGAACTGCGTTTGAAACCGAGCTGCCATTTTAACGTATATCCCCCATAATGATGATGAACCCCTGTTTCCTACAATATGCTGTACCACGATGGTACAGTGTCAGAGACACCATGCGCGCCAAGCTGTGTGCCGTAGCAGTGCATCTTATGACGCCGTCGTATCGTGAAAACGGTACGTTGCAGTGCTTCACCATGGTCACTCGAGAAATGCCTCGCAGTTCTTTCATCGTCCAAGCTCCCATATGTACTAGCGCAATGGATACCGGATTTGCGGGCTCTTTGATCGCTTGTCCACTACCCAAAATAGGTACTAAGGAGTGAGCACCGCCGATGGGTGGATCGTAGGAGCAAGTTAAAAACGAGTGACAACCATTCAGGGCGAAAGAACACTAGACTCTCGGCCCGGAAGCGACAATGCAAACTTAGGTTGTTTTCCAACGACAATCTAAGCGACAGCGAAATATAGCTTCTCTCACGATCCCACCCGTCACGTTGATAGAATAGATGATACATGCAGTTTCTTTCTTAATCCTGATCTGATTCGATCTTAATGGGGCCACGCCACAAGGTATGCTTCATAACGCTTCAGTCTTACACGAGACCGTGCAACGCTTGATCAATATACTTCATTCCGTTCTACTCTCGAGATGGGCGCAAACTACAGTACCACATCTTACTTGGCTGCGCCGAAGCCAACAGCATTTCTACCGAGGTCGTAGACAGTGTAGTATTTTCGGAGGAAAACCTGTGGTGATAGGGGATATCAGCGATCGTCCAGGAAGAATATGCGAAGCTTGCAAACACTCACGTCACCAACGATCCAGAGAGGGCCGATAGGGGCAGGGATGTCCATACCGGTGAACGAAGAGATACAAGTACCGCCAGCGTTCAAGACGTAGTCTTCACCCTTGAGGCTGTACTTCTTGCCGCCAAATGTGAGGGAGAGGTGAGGAAGAGAGTCGATGGTGTTACAGTCAACGGTGTACTGTCCGTTCCAAGACTTCTGAGCGCCGATCCTGATAATATTGTCAGCTAAATGCGATCAAAGTGATGTCATGTGAATACACTTACTCCTTGTTGAGCATCTCGGCAACATCGGAAGGCATGACGATGAGGGATGTTCCGGTGTCGATGGCAGCACCAGTGTTCTCAAGCTCGAGCTCCTCCTCACCAAAGGTGATGCTCTCAAGCTCAACCTCCCAGTAGCCCTTTCTCCTGACAGGGACGTAGCTGAGCTTGCCGGTGTAAGCCGACTCGTCGATACCACCGAAGATGGCCTCTCCTCCATCGTCATCGGAAGAACCGAGTCGGAAGGAGAAGACAGGCTCGTCAAGGAGGCCCTGAGCGAGCATGTTGTAGAAGGGAGGAACGATGTGGTTGACGGAGATGGTGTCGTAACCGAGACCAAGGATACCGTCGAACTTGCCGAATGCGAAGGCAAGTCCGGGCTCCTTGGTAGCTTCGGCAAAGTCCTGCTTCTTGATGGTGATGTCACCGATAGAAACGGTGTCCTGGGAGACGAAACCCTCGAGGGATCCAGAACCGTATCGGATGGCGAAGTCGGTACCGTTAGCCTTGTAGGTGCTAGAGGCGGAGCTGTCGTATTTGGCGTGGAGCTGCAAAGGACGTCAGTGCATGTTAAAAAAAGGTTGCGCCAAGCCACTCACGAAGCACGCAATGCTGCTACAGCTGGTGCTGGGCACCCAAAGGTTGGAAGATCCAGTGTCAAGAACGACCTTGAAGCTCTGAGGAGGGGTACCGATCTCGATAGGGGCAAAGTATTGAGCGTTCATGTAATCTGAATCGATAGTCAGCTACTGCGATAGATACCATCATTGCGCATGACATGGACTCACCAGACAAAGGAACGCCGTGACCACCCTTCAAGGTCCTCTTCTCGTTGTCGTCGTGGTGGATCATCTGAGCCCAGTACTTCTCCCTGTCCTCATCGGTGATGTCAGGTTGACCGTGGTGCTCGCCCTTGATCTTCCTTCCGGATCCACCCATGCCCATCATAGGCTTCTGGCCGTTGACAGACTCCTCGTGAGCGAGACCGAGATGCTTGTGTCGGAGCCATTCGGCCTCCTGCTGGGGCGATGGTCGGAGGTTGGATGCATCGGGTGAGAGAGATGAAGGAGTAAGAGCGACCTTCTCCAATTTCATCCTGCAAGGGGGGAAACAACAAAGAATCAGCCAAAGGGTTACGGTCGGGTGGCAACGGTGACGCGGCCTGTGATATCTACTCACTTGTGGATTCCAGCGTCAACGGAAGCCGCAGCCGCAAGAGCGGCGACGAGAACTGCTGCAGTCTTCATTGTGTATGCAGCGGGGTGATTGATGAGATGGACGAAGAAGGATGAAGGAGAGGTAGAATAGGATGAAAGAGAAAGCAAGATCAAAAGCGATGTAAAGATAACTCGAACTGATAAAGGCTGGTTGTGTCGTAGTGGTAACTGGGGTATCATTCAACACGCAACCGGGGACCGTACGATTACTATTGCCATACCCCGCAACCGGCGATTTTTGAAGCGGTAATTCGCCCAGGTGACGTCAAATAAATTGCCACATCTGAATCAATCAATCATTCTCTCAATCCCGTCGGATGGGAAGGCTGAAATGCGGGTGTGGCACCCCCGTCTCCCACCAAACGGGAAACAATTGGCAGGCGTCAAACTTTTTACTTTGGTGCACTACAACGCTATCCGACATCACGTTGCTCTCCTACACCATTGACACGGATAGTACCCCGTATGACAGGACAATGGTATTCCTTGTCTAATGCGCAGGCAGTATACCTTATCGACGACCGCACAGGCCAAAATGTCGCAAAAACCCCTAAAAAGCAAAAATCTCATACACCTGGCAAAAATTGAAATTCCCGTGGGGGAGTTGAACCTGTATCAGGTTTTTTCCGACACGAATTTAGGCTCCTTTTCATTTCGCATTTTGACTTCGTTTGATGTCGCATTCAAGTCTTTTACCTCCCCCTCATAGCATGAGCGGCACGACGACACGACTAGCTTGATGCAACCTACCCAAAACGCACTCATCGACCCGAACCAAGACGTACAATTCCACCGCGATGTCGACAAACCCATGATGTGGCAGTGAAAGTGGCATATATCCAAAAGACAAAAAGATACACCTCCAGGCGCATAGCATGTCCGGCACGACGAGACGACTAGCTACATAAACCCACTAACAAACGCACTCACCGAACCCACTCAAAACGCATTTACCGACCCCCACCAAGACTTAGAAACCCGCCGTGATTTCGACCAACCCCAGATGTGGCAGTGAAAGTGGCAGGTGTTCCAGAAACAAAAAGATACACCTCCTGCCCATCTTCTTCCCCAAAGATCAAAAAGATCTTTCCCGTGGGGGAGTTGAACCCTCGACCTTCGTGATGGTCTCGTTGGAGATTTTTCCGCATAAGCACGACACTCTGACCACTGAGTTAACAGGAAGACAATTTCCAGAGCTTCGCAATTCGTGTTTTTCACGGTTTATATAGTCGTTGAGCACCCAGGTGTCGACGTAGTCAAAGGAGGTGTATGACCGCGTGTACATGGGATATCTCTCATTGACTCTGCTGCCATGCATCGGTTCGTTTCAGCAATTCTGTGACGAGTGCACTGGTTATCAGATAAAAATTGGTTTTAATGGAAGTGCCACTGGTCACGTGACTGCCACTCCGAGATTACCTTTACGGAAACCCATTGAAATGTTGGTTTCTCGATTCCACTTTCATCATCACCTGCATATAAATCTCGAAAACGTCAAGAGCTTCTCTGATTACACACAGAGAACACAAAAGATGGTCCTCGCAATCGCACCCTGTCGGTGCTGCAGAGGTTTACTCCATCGTTTGACTCCCCTCGCTAGGCCGTTCTCGACCTCGTCAGGATTGCTTGAAGAAGGCTTCAAGTTGCCCAGTCGAGATTGGTCCGCTCATAAACTGTCGGGCTCATCTAGGGGATCGAATAATGGTCCTAAGGTTGGAGGAAGTGGACCGAAACGTGGTGGATCCAGGGATAGGGAAGATAACAGGGAGAATGGGGGGAATCGACGTAAACAGCAGCTGTTTGGAGCAGAAGGTCGAGGTGCGTATCGTGATTGCGCTGACAAGCAAACCTATCCACTGTAAGCATGTGATAAGATCGCTGACTTTGATCGGATCATGATTGTTCAGACTCCAACGCTGGTCCGAGTCGATCTTTCGGTGGACCTAACAACAAACGTCGTGACAACCTTTCTCAAGGTCTATCGAAATGGGGTGTACCTCAAAAAGACAAAGAACCTGTCGCCTCTGGGTTTGGCCTGAAGTCTGCTCGAGAGGAATCTACCAGACGAAGTGGTCTGTATGGGGATGTCATCGATAAAGGTCGATCGAATCAGGCGAGACGGAAAGAGGAGAGACCTAGGGGACCTTCAGCGTTCGAAGATCTGTTAGGCGGCGCTAGCTCAGATAAGAATAAAGGTAGTCGAAATGCTGTTAAAGGATCAGCTGAGGGTATGGCCTTCGTAGCTGGAGCTGTGAGCCCCGGAGTCTCGACTACGACCACATCTCCAGTCGAGGACGCGGGCGAAGGTGGTGATGGAGAGTCATTTGCGGAGAGGAGTCGGCATGGTCTGCCCAGAGATCGAAGAGGACGAAATCGTGAAGCGTCCGGATCTTTATTATCCCGTCTTCAAGCGGCAGAAGATGAAGAAGCTTCTCTTCCATCACGACCTCATCACAATCACAAACGAGATCATCGCAGCGGTTCTACCAACATCAACATCGATGCCAACTCCAATAACAATCAACCACGAAAACCTAAAATCTCGAAACCGAAACTCGTAGAGGTACGAGCCGAGAAAGAAGTGTATATCCCTCGAACCATCTCCACAGGAAATTTGGCCAAAATCTTTGGTGTGAAGCTTTTCCCTCTTCAGGCCAAGATGATGAGACTGGACATGAGTGAAGATCAGAGGAGATCGGACTACCTGTTAAGTGCAGAAGAGGCTTGTAATATCGCGATCGAGTATGGGTATAATCCCGTAGTGGATGACGAGGCGAGCTTTGACATCTACCCTGAGTGAGTGCACTTGACCAAAAGGCAGACTTGCGGCTGACAAATGCGTAACGTAGTACCGATCCGGCTGATGGAGCTGATCAACCTTTGAGGCCGCCTGTGTGAGTGCGGTTCATAGTCCTGGACTTAGTTACAAAGCTAATCAGATAATTGTTTCAGCGTCACAATCATGGTGAGACCGAATTGCAAGCGTATAGAAATGAGCGACTAGCTGATATTTCTATCAGGGCCACGTTGACCACGGCAAGACCACACTGCTCGACTCGCTCCGACACACCTCTGTCGCTGCGTCCGAAGCAGGAGGTATCACTCAACATATTGGTGCCTTCTCCGTACCACTCTCGTCTCTTCTCCCTAACAGCTCTTCCGGCTCGTCCACCATCACCTTCCTCGACACACCCGGTCACGCAGCTTTCACAGCGATGCGAGCTCGAGGTGCCTCAGTGACAGATATCGTCGTCCTCGTCGTTGCTGCGGATGATGGTGTCATGCCTCAGACGAGAGAAGTGCTTGAGCTGGTCAAGAGTGAAGGGGACAAGGTCGGCTTGGTGGTCGCGATCAATAAATGCGATAAACCGGGAGTCGATGTGGACAAGGTGAAGAGTGCTTTGGGTGCTGAAGGAATTCATCTGGAGGAGGATGGTGGAGATGTCCCTAGTGTCAGGGTGTCTGGTTTGACCAAACTGGGTTTGGACAACCTTGTTGAGACTCTGGCGACTCTCGCCGAGCTAAGAGATCTTCGAGCGAGGAAGGAAGGTAAAGCAGAGGGTTACGTTTTAGAATCCCGGGTTGACAAGGGACGAGGGTGAGTGGGAGTGCACTAAACGCCTGGGGACCAGCTGATCTATGCACACAGAAACATCGCTACTGTTCTTGTGACGAGAGGAACCCTGCGAACCAGTGCGTCTATCGTAGCCGGTCAGACCTGGTGTCGAGTAAGACAAATGCAGGACGACAAGGGCAAAGCCATCCGTGAAGCGTTGCCAGGTACACCCGTTTCCATTACGGGATGGAAAGAACTCCCCTCAGCTGGCGATGAGTTGCTTGAAGCTATCAAGGGCGAAGATGAGGCGAAGAAGGCCGTGAATAATAGGAAGAGGGATGAAGAGAGGAAGAGGATGTTGGCGGACGTCGAACAGATCAACGCGAAGAGGCGTGAGGAGAGGTTGAGAGTAGAAGCGGAAGCAGCTGCGTTGGAAGCTGCTACTGAAAGTGGAGCAGTGAACGGGGAAACTACCTCGGAAGGCGAGGTAAAGCCAAAGGAGGTCAAGGAAGAATTCAAGACTTTGAGATTGGTCATCAAGGCGGATGTTAGCGGGACGGTCGAGGCGGTCGTGGGTGCATTGGAACATATTGGGAACAAGGAAGCGGGAGTCAAGATCGTTCATACCGGTGTAGGAGAGGTCACCGAGTCTGATATCACGCAAGCCGAAGCGTCAGAGGGTGAGCATTATCAAAGCGTTCAAGCGTTCAGCATAAAGAAGAATCTATGGCTAATTGGTGTTTGTTGATATAGCCACCATCATCGGATTCAACGTTTCTGCTTCTCGACAGATCCAAACACTTGCGAAATCCGTTCATGTGCCGCTTCAACTGGAATCTGTCATCTACCGACTTATCGACCAAGTCCGCGCTCGAGTCGCAGCGCTCTTACCTCCGAAAATTGAATATTCGGTCAAGGGAGAAGCGTCTGTCGCTCAACTCTTCTCAATCAACGTGAAACGTAAACAAGCAATCACGATCGCTGGTTGTCGAGTCGGTAACGGGGTGATCAACCGTACGGAGGGCGTGAGGGTTTTGCGTGGCGATGACAGAGAGGTGGTCTACGAGGGGAAGATTGAGACGCTGAAACATCTGAAGAAGGAGGTACAGGAGGTGAGGAAAGGTATGGAGTGTGGAATTGCCTTGGAAGGGTTCACCGATATCAGAGAGGGGGATGAGATTGTCACATTTACGAAGATTGAAGTGCCAAGGGAATTATAGCGTAGCACGTAAGAGACGAATAGAACAAATACAAGTGCAAGCACGCACCATCATGCATATTACATCGCATCTCCGGCTGAATAGGGACCCGTTTCCATGATAGGAGTTGGCCCAATCGATAAATCAATTCCAGCTACAAGAATAGCAGCGCGAATTAGAGCTAGTACAAGAGCGGCATCAAGCGATCATGCGTGAAAAAGGAATGCTAGCTGACTTAGCACATCAGTAAGAGCCCGTCTGCCACCGAGCTGTGCTCAGATCCCGGCGATGCTGAACCGTTTGAGGCCATGAAACGGAGATCTGGAGAAGAAGAAGGAAAAGATTTGGAAGAGAGATGAAGAAGGACACGAGCGATCACGATCAGCGCTCAGCAAACGGGAAGACGAGCGATTAGGCAACAAGAACGACCACGATGCATGTGTATAGTAGAACAATATGAGATATATGACAAAGCATGATGCAATAAAAAAAACCGACAGCAGTACGATTCGTGATCGTTATCATTATAATACAAGACGTGACGTGACGTCTCGACGGTATAGCCCGCGAACAAATGAAAAATGCAATCGACACCCGCAGAAACCCCGCCCCCTCTCTCTCCCACCCACCCACCCACCCACCCTTCCCTCACCCGCACCAGACCTGGTATGGTCCCACTCACGCCGCTCGACTGATAGTGAAATCCCTCATCAACGGTTCTAGCCATTCCACCTTGACCATGCCCTTGACTGCAAACTTCCCTTCTTTCCTGGTATATCTCTTCATAGCACTGACGCTAGGATGTAACAACCCCTGATACGCACCGACATACGCGGGAGGACAGAGTCGTCTCGCCTCGAGATAATCGACGAGATTGACGTGCGCGTGATCTTTGAGCAGTTTTCGAGCTTGCGTGAGGGTTTGAGGTAGAGGGTGTGTGTTCGGTCGAGGAAGTGGTTTGGACTTGACCGGGCTCAGGATGTCATCCCCCAGGTGCGAAGTGGGAGATCCGGATATGTCGGTGGGAAGATCGGGCGAATCATCATCATCAACATCGTCCGTTTGCATGTGCACAAGACCGAGCTGTGATCGTTTCGCATCAGCTAACCTAACCAATTGACAAGACTGGTCTTTTAGCAGCTCACCTCTACGCAGAGCGATTGCCACAGTCGCAATTTGTTCGCTTTGATAGTCATAAAGTTTCTCGGGTCGGACAAGAAACTGTTCAACCATATGTTTGTTAGCTTTCTCAGAGCGAAAAGCGCTGATGATCAGCTCACCTGTCGATGGACGACGTCGCATCTTCCACACTCATGACACTCATTTCTCTCGTCCTAGCCGAGACAGGGGTTCCGATCTCACTCTCTAATGCCGAAAGCGCATCCACCTCATCCTCCTCCCCATCAACTTCCTCGTCATCTTCGTAGATATGACTTGGCCGAGCCGTGTTCGAGTATCTAGACTGTTGTGAAACCGCTCGAATTGGTGTCCCAGTACCAGAGATACTTGGCGTTGTTGAACAAGTCGTATTGGCGAAAAGTTCGTTATCTACTTCTGCGTCATCAAGCTTTTGCAGAGCATGTTCCGCTCTTCGTTTTGCAGCTTTGCCTCCTCTTCTCGTCTTCCGTCTTCGTGGTCCCTCGATTCCAGTCTCGTTGAACGGATCTGAAGTAGAAGGTAATGTAGAAGAAGGATCGGAGGAGGATTTGTGTGATGTCGGTAGTGTTCTATTCGGGCGAGGGGTTTGTGATGCCAAATCACCATCATCTTCCATGCCATCTTCTGATCCGCCCATCCCCACCTCCCCACCAGCGGCAAGAGCCGCTCGCTCCTTCTCACCAGCCTGTAATTTCTTCCGTCTATCTCGCCTCGCTGCCGATTTTGACATTTTTCCAGTACCGCTCGTCCCAGCGCTAACTTCTGATCCGTCCGCTGTCTCGCCATTCACTGAAGAAGATGAGGAAGCGGAAGAAGAGGTAGCTTCCATCATTGATAGTGAGATTGATGTCGATCTTTGTTCTCGATGAGGCGGGATGACCATCTCGTATCCATCTGATGAGCAAGATCCTGAGCTGGTGGTGCTGCTACTGATATATGAGATGGGACGCGGACGGATATATTGTATACTGGACGAGGAGGAAGCTCGACGGGCATGTGGAGGTATAGGGTCGATTGAGGGAGCATGTCGAATGTAGGACGTTGACGATGAGGAGGAGAGGGAGAGGGTGTCGAATGACGAGACGATCGAGTAGTCGGACGAGAGCGAGGTTGGTCTGGATGACATTGTGTATATACAAGATGAAGGAAAAGTGTCGAATAGAGGGAGAGTCGACTATAAGCTACAATGTCGTTTTACCGGGATCTGTCGGTGCAAGCTGTGCGACTACTTTGATGTTGAGGAATGTTGGAATGCAGACTAAGGAATGGGATGTAACGAGTTAGTGTGAATGATACCATCCATCCAGCCACCCACCTGCTTCACTGTTTGTTGTTGTTGTCGCGGGAACCGGCAAATGTCAGAATTCAGGTACGGGTTACCAGAAACACCCAGCGGCCCTCGCCGCCTGGTTGCAATCACTTCTTCGTGGCGGGCTTTTCTGTAAAGGATATGAGGCCGGGTGCTCAATTTATGCATACATTAATGACACGGATTAGAAGGAACGTGCGGACTAATCGACTACCTTGATGAAAGCATGAAGCAGCTCGTTCGCACATAACAATGATGAATTCCTCAAACTGGCCCTACTTGTCACTCACTCCAGGGCATCCTTCATTATCTGCTCCATCTCCTTCTTGTGCCAACTCCCCACACCAACCGCGGTAGTTGGACAACTCTTACGCCTTGCATATCTCAACTTCCCCTTCCATCCGTTGGCTTCTAACAGATGATCCAATCGTGGTCTTACATAAGTCCAGGCGCCTTGATTTTCAGGTTCTTCCTGAGCCCATATTACCTCCGGGCAGGAGCTTGACGAATACTTGGAGAGCACAGCGCCTACCTCCTTGTAAGGGAACGGCGACAGTTCTTCGATTCGCGCAAGCGCTATTTGATCGACTTTGTCGAGCTTGGATATCTGCTCTGACAGGGTATAGTAGTGTTTGCCAGAACAGAAGATAACACGCTTTGCAGCAGGCGAGTTTGAAGGATTCTCCAAGACAGGCTGGAAACGAGTATCTAGTGTCATATCGTCTAGTGAAGAAGAGGCCAGCTATATGACATCCGATTAGTAGACTTTCTGACAGCGCAATAGGGATTGCCACTCACCGGTGATCTGAGTAGACCCTTCGGCGAGGCGATAATCAATGGGCGTCTGTAGTTGCGTTTCATCTGTCTTCGGAGCAGGTGGAATAGTTGAGCTGGAGTCGAAGGGTTTACAACAGTCAGGTTGACGTTGCCGTGAGCGTCGTCGCACGCAGTGTCGTTGGACAGCTAAAAGGTGTTGTAAACGTAAAGTCAGCCTTAAGTTCAAGGTCTACGCCTCCACTACCCTCCACGAGGCTGCGATCGAAATGCTCGAATTCTACGGGGAGAGAAGTTCGAAAACACGTCCAACGGTACGGTACCGTGACTCACCTGTAAGAACCGCTCAATCTTGCAGGAAGAATGTTCAGGTCCCGCACCATCGTAGCCATGCGGTAGCATCATCACGAGACCACTCTGCTTGAGCCATTTCGCTGAGATCCCTACCTTATCAGTACTCCGATGATTAACGTCAATCACAACGGGCAATACACACCCTGGGCACCAACGATGAACGTGTCGATCATGCTCTGAGCGCCATTCATGAAGTCTCCAAATTGGGCTTCCCAGATCGGTAACAGCTTGGGACTTGCCCAACTCATTCCCACTTCGAAGCCGAGTACCGCCATTTCGCTTAAAGAACCTAAATGAGGGCGGAGAAGGTAGCGACAACTCTACTGAGGCAACGCTACTGGGCACGTACTATTCGCCAGTTCCAATTTTCCCGCTTCTGGTGAGAATGCTTGGTTCAGTGGAATAAGACAAGACTCTGTCTTTTGGTCAACAAACATCGCGTGTCTGTCCAAGGGTCAGCTCTGTACATTTCTGGGACCAACTCACCTTTGCGAGAAAGTCCCTCGTCCGACATCTTGACCAGATATTCGGATGTCGCAACCGTCTTGCATAAGCGAGCCAAAAGCCATCGCCTCGGCCGTTGCAAAGTCAACTTTGGCTTCCAGAGCCTTGAGACGGGAGGATATGTGTCGTTTGAGTCGCGGATGTACGTTCTATGCGATAGCACGATCAATCATGGCTGTTATAATGTAAAGATTCAGCGTCTTGAAAAACTCACGAAAGATTCGGGAAGAGTTACGCTGGCAGTCGCGACTTCTATCAGCTCGTCTTTAGGCACACCTGTTTCGGGATGATGTTCTGCCTTCCCGCCGGCCGGCCAGACATATGGACTCCATTTACCCTGCAACATCTGCGATTTGTGTTTGTAGGTCTCGACACTGTTCAATCGGCCTTCCAATTGCGATGTGTATTGGCCCCTTGATTCGGTCGCACCATTTTCGGCCAGCACCCCTTGCTCCTGAGGTTTAGTTCAGCGGAAGGCAGCCAGTCCAGTACTTACTGCCAGTCGCTTCTCATACATCTCTGGAACAGACTTCCTTCCCCTGATCTTCTCGTACATCAACGCTAGGACCTGTGTCAGACAACAATTTCGGCTTGAATCGAGTGCCTGGAAACTCACGCTGCGTATATGCAGGCTCATCGAGCTCATTATGACCCCAGCGCCTGTAACAGATCAAGTCGATGATGACATCTTTTCTGAACATTTGTCGGTACCTGAGCGCAACATCGACGGCACGAACTACAGCTTCGGGGTAATCGCCATTGACGTGTAAAATAGGACATCCGATCATCTTGGCTATGTCAGAGGAGTATATACTAGACCGTGACAAAGATGCGGGAGTGGTGTAGCCGATGCTGCGTGATTGTAAGTCAGAACATGTGTCGTTACCGCTGTGAACAGCTCACTTATTACTGGAAAAAAAGGTCAGCATGACGTTCAACAGGTGAAGATCATACTCACTTAACGATGATATGCACAGTTCCGCCACTGCCATAATGTGGCAGACCACTCAGGCCTAAACTTTCGGCAACCACTCCTTGTCCCGCGAATGCTGCGTCGCCATGAAGCTGCACACATAACACCTTATCGCCTAATTTACACTCCTTCGGCGAGGACTTTAACAAAGACATCTGTTTCGCTCGTGTCACACCCAAAGCTACAGGGTTGACAGCTTCCAAATGACTTGGGTTCTGTAGAACTTCCACTTTGACTTCATGGCCATCGTATTCGAGCTGCCGGATCGCAGAGAGGTGGCTAATAACATCGCCTGTCGCCCCTGGAGCAGTAGCTGGGTCGAACTCGGGAGCTCCTTTGATCTTCGAGAACAAAGCTTCTGGAGGGTAGGCGAGAAGTTCAGGATCACACAAGAGGGAAAGTCTGCCTCGATGCGGAAGCGAAAGGACGATTGAGGATACGCCGGATTTAGCGGAGAGCTCGAACAGAGTATCCAGAGCAGGAAGCATGCTTTCTGCTCCTTCACATCCTGAGGTTTGGATTCAGCTGATGTCTGCGATGGAGGCAGATCAAAGTAGCTTACCATATCGTTTGAGATTGGGAAACTTCTTGCCCAGAAACCGATCAAGCTCCTCGCTTCTGGCCAATAACTCCCATATTCTCTTCTTCTTCGCGTTCTCCAATGGACGCACAAACGATGACGCTTCTGTCTCGACATGATGGGAGAACCATCTTCGTGACATCATCGATATCAGTTTGTCTGACGGAGGGAAGGGGACAGTCCACTTACAGCCTTTCATTCTTATCGGGTGAATGCATGTACTCGTATCCGATCTTATCGACATACACTCCCATTAGATGTTCTCTGATTTTGTCGAGAGGAAGAGTGGCATCAGAACCTTCTCCACTTTCGGTACGAGGTGCTGCCGGAGTGGAAGGTGGGGTTGTGGGCTTCTGTGTTCGAGGGAGATGGAGAATACCTTGAAGGGGATATGAGCGAGAGTCGGTCAACCCGTATCGATATGGGTCAAGTGCTCCAACGGGGCTGCAGTATGCAATATATCAGCCATGTCACAGAGACTACTCTAACACAAGGACATTAATCACTCTCTGTCCATGAGATCCAAGGGGTCAATCTGAGCCGCACGATGGCCATGTCGTCTGACGGACTCAACATATCGAAGTAATGGAGCATTGGCGTTTCTGAGCGACGTTCAGATGTGACTTGGTCAGTATGCACAATTCATCTGGACTGGTGCAAACTGTGGAAAGGTGCTCACCGGTTGTCTAACTCCTCTTGTGTGTCTGGGTTCGGATGGGGTTGTCAGTCTACCACTGCATTGATAGTACTCGATGACCAATTGGAGCTTACAATCTGGTAGCTGATACTTGCTAGGCACTCTGTAACCAAAGGTTGCATCGTCGTGGTATGACCTGTTCAACCGAGACACGCGAAACAACAACAAGCGTTTGCTACTGACTCGCGTCAGCATGGCGATTTTTTGCGAGTAACGGCGTCGGTGGATCTTCAAGCGTATTACAGAGAGATGTGCACGTATGCACGACTAAGAGCGTGGAAATGAGATGAGCCCCAGCCTGTAGAATCCGTTTGTCAAGCCAAGTCTAGTTGTCGTGAGCATATGAAGCACGGGTCAGTCGCTGCACGGTAGGTGGACGGACCGGCATCTCACATGACCGGGAGGAAGACGAGACCACATGGCTAGCATCGGATAAATGGGGAATTATTACTGTGTAAATAACTGGTAGAACATTGTCATCTAGGATTCATTCTAGCCAACTGACTTGTCCTGTTCCTACGCGATGCTTGTCTGGACGATCGCTTGTATGCTGTCGCACCGAGATGTACCGTATGTCATGTCAAGCTGCTCACAGGTGGATGGGACGCGTACATCGACGGTTCGATAAAGTGGAGGTGAATGCCCCGGTTATCTCGGATGCAAAGTAGGTTATTGCTCGTCGTGCATGCTTCTTAGTAGTAGTAGTAGTAGTAGTAGTAGTAGTACGGGTAGTATGTATAACACTTTGTATGACATGGCGGCTCTCCGGACAGCTGCACTCGTGTGGTCCGAGCGTGCATGTTATTGGAAATTCCAGCATACTGTAGGACGTGAGATCGGTTAGTGACTCAGTATAAGTTACTGGAATCGCAAAGCGGCGAGAAACACCCTGAAACGGCGGTGACTGGATATGACGTATGACGGTTTTGGGTGTGAAAGGACGATTATGGTTGGTCAATGGCGCTTACACGTTATGCAATAGTAGTTGATGAACCTGGGACTCGTGATCGTAGAGCAAGTAACATACTTTGCGAACCGTACCTGCCATTCCATATTCCCAAAGGTATATATCAAAGCACGCACTTTCACAAACGTACTTTTGCCACTGTCTTCCTTCTTCCCATACCACTACTGTTCATCCACTAGATATAACCAAAAATGGCCTCAGTAGTTCAACAAGGTATGTCCACAGTCTGCTCTTCTCTGCCCGATCAGAAGCCCCCTTCCGATCATCGGCTATCCAGCCGCTTGTTTTAGCCAGCTGTACTAACGTCCCCTCCTACCTCGCAGCCGTCAATGCCGTCGCTGGCGACGCAAAGAAACGTCAGATGGACGAGTTCACCAAGCATGAGAACGAGAAGACTCCCTTGACTTCTTATTTCGGTGCAAAGATCGCCGAGACCGATATCGCTCTCAGAGCAGGTGCCAGAGGACCTACCGTTCTTGAGGGTGAGTCATCGTTCCAGCATGTCTGTCTCCGCAGCGTTGGCCGTGTACAAGTGAAACATGATGAGCGGTACACATGGTGGATGCTAACCTAGTCATCCCTTTCCCCCGCGCAGACTTCCACAACAGAGAGAAGATCTCTCACTTTGACCACGAGCGTATTCCTGAGCGAGTCGTTCATGCTCGAGGTGCAGGAGCTTTCGGAGAGTTCAAGTTACACACCCCTTTGACCGGACTCACTACCGCCAAGGTAAGTCACTCCGCATTCGCCATAATGTCACAAACGTACTGACTGCCCTTCGACAGATTTTGACCGACACCAGCCGAGTCACCCCGGCTTATGTTCGATTCTCCACCGTCAACGGATCAAGAGGAAGTGCCGACAGTGTGAGTGCGGGAGCGGGCGAGGTTGTCATGCACGGTTGACAATTTGATTCAGGTTCGAGACCCTAGAGGTTTCGCCGCTCGATTATATACCGATGAGGGTAACTGGGATATCGTTGGAAACAACATTCCAGTAAGCGCACATTAACCCCTTCGAGTACTCTGTCCTGACCTCTCATACAGGTCTTCTTCATTCAAGACGCCATCAAGTTCGTCGACCTTGTCCACGCCGTCAAGCCCGAGCCTCACAACGAGATCCCTCAAGCACAGACTGCCCACGACAACGCATGGGACTTCATGGGTCTCCACCCCCAGACCACCCACATGCAACAGTGGGTCATGTCTGACCGAGCTATTCCCCGATCTTTCCGAATGATGCAGGGTTTCGGTGTGCACACTTTCCGACTTCTCAACGAAGAGGGCAAGAGCACATTCGTAAAGTACCACTGGACTCCTCACCTTGGTACCCACTCCCTTGTTTGGGATGAGGCCCTCAAGCTTGCCGGTCAAGACCCAGACTTCCACCGACGAGACTTGTGGGACGCCATCGAGGCCGGCGCTTACCCTAAGTGGGAGCTCGGTGTCCAGATCGTCAAGGAGGAGGATGAGCACAAGTTCGACTTTGACTTGCTTGACGCCACCAAGGTGGGTCGAAACGCAATGTGACAGGTGCTTCGTTGTGCTGATAGGTTCGTCCAGCTCATTCCCGAGGATCTTGTCCCCGTGCAAAACATCGGTACTCTTACACTTAACCGAAACCCTGTCGACTACTTCACCGAGGTCGAGCAGGTCGCGTTCTGTACACAGCACATTGTCCCCGGTATGGACTTCTCCTCTGACCCTTTGCTTGCCGGTCGAAACTTCTCCTACTTTGACACTCAAATCTCCCGAATTGGTGTCAACTTCAGCGACATCCCTGTCAACAGACCGGTTTGCCCCTTCGCCACCAACGCACGTGACGGTGCGATGAACCACACCAGCAAGGCCAACAGGACGCCTTATCACCCCAACCGATTCGATGCTCTCCCCACTACTACTCCTGCTCAGGGAGGCTTCAAGTCGTACCCCGAAGTCGTCGCCGATATCAAGGAGAGAATCCACGGTCCGAAATTCAATGTGAGTCACCTCAACGACCAATTTGACTAGTTGCTGACTACCAATCTCATTCCAGGAATTTGTCAGCCAAGCTCAGCTGTTCTACAACTCCATGTCCGCACCGGAGAAGAAGAACATGATCAGCGCGTACCAATTCGAGCTTTCCAAGTGTTACGAGATTGGTGTGCAGCAGACTGCCATTGACAGGATCAACTTGGTCGACCACGACTTGGCTTTGCAGGTCGCCACAGCCTTCCCCTCGGTCAAGGTCGGCCCAGCCCAGCCCAACCACGGCAAGAAGTCCGCGTTCCTCTCCCAAGTCGAGGGCAAGAACCAAGGTGAGTACTCGGACGATTTGCCCCCTGGGCTCAGCTGAACAAGCCTTGCAGTCTTCACCGCCGCTGGTCGAAAGGTTGGAATCTACATCCAGCCAGGTTACTCTTACGCCCAGGTCGAGCCCATCAAGTTGGCCCTCACAGCTGCCAGCGTTATCGTCAAGTTTGTGAGTGTGCAAACCGTAGTCTCCGCGACGCTGCTGACTCCATTCACAGGTCGGACCAGCTACCGGTCCTATCAAGGCCGGAAACGGCAACACCCAGATTGCCGAGTTCACGTTCGAGAACTCCCGATCTACCCACTTCGATTCGATCATCTTCATCGGTGGTGATGACGACAGCTACCCCAAGACGCTCAAGAACGGTCGACTCATTCACGCCGTCCGAGAGGCATACATGCATCTCAAGGCTATTGCGGCTACCGGTAACGCCGTCTCTTTCGTGACCGACCTCTGTCTCCCCGGTGATTTCAGCCCCGAGGTCAAGACCTCTACATCGATCTCCCTTGAGAACGGTGTCCTGTTCGCTCCTTCTGTCGGAATCGGAGCCGAATTCACCGCCAAATACCTGGACGGTCTTGCCAAGCACCGAGTCTGGGACCGAGAGGTCGACCACATCGCTGCTTAAGCGAGATTCAGTGACGGAGTAACACGGACAAACGGAAAGAAGTCATCTTGTAGCATTACTTATATAAACCGAACTGTTGATATTGATATTGAAGCTTTTTTATGCAGAATGCTATCTATCGAGGTGTCAGATTACTGATCCCGGACCATGCAAATCTGGTAGTGTGTTGCACTTGCAACTTCTGTTGAACTCCGCCCGGATATTGCAAGGCCATCGCCGAAAGGGTAAGACATCAGCAGATAATGAATTATAAATTGTACCATCGCCATCATTATAGCACTTAGCACTAAACTGTGGTCCCACCTCTGAATCACCATGACCACCTTGCAGGGAAATAGGGAAAAGAGGCAAGGGTCAGAGCATCTGTCGGCCCTTTTTACCGTACAATTTGATTCCGGTCCGGCGAGCGAGGATCACATCACATATCGCAAGCGTCGTTAGTGTGAGAAGCAGTAGCAGTAAAAGACACAGAAATGGAGACAGATAAGCGCTGCTAATCAGTTATCGACATCGACAGAGTGGGGAGAGAGCATTCATTGATGCGATAGTACCATAGCCAACCCACTCATCACGTCTATCGCACTGTCAATCTATCACCCTCCTTTCTCACAATCAGTCTACCAAGCATTCGTCGTCAGGCTGCGGATACCGAGGTTACAATAATTGAGAACAACAGGTTTGATCCCGTTCAGAACACATAATTGATCGACCTACCTGTCCTTATCTCATCCCTTGCCTAGACATATATCCTTTCCCATCATATATCATTCAGTCAACCAAACAACCATCATCACTTCTCAACATCATCCCCTACGCTACAGGCACTGTTCCATCGGGTGATTTTACATCTACACATATAACAAACACCATCACGACTCCGCTTTGTCATCGTCTTCACTTGTCGACCACAAGCATAGCGAGCGTAACTAGACATCGTTTTGCCATGTCGGAGAGAGCGATTCGTTAGGTGAGGGAAAGCATCATACACAGCATTCATACCACTACCATCGTACCAGAATTATCAAAGAGAAAAGAAACCTACCGACGGATACAACAGACTCTCTCTGCGGTACGAATCTACTACCCCCTCACGCCAAGAGAATCCGAGCAGCGGTCGTCGGCCATCTGGCAGTCCCCGAGAGACGTTTACTACTCTTCATCTCTCAAGCTCAATTCAGCACGCTATATAACACCACATCTTACCTATGAAAAGCGACGTGATCGACTTGTTCTCGACAAAACCATCCATTCGGCAGCGCAGAAAAGATCAACGTCAGCGGCTGGCATCTTGTTACCATGTTAGAATCAAATGCCTTCGAGCAGACCAGTTCACGGCCACCGCCAAGACCGTCTGGACCTACACCCATCCTCCGCTCAACGGAGGGTGAGTACAGCGATAGCCTCGCCGACTCTTCGTTCACCTCAACCGCCTCGACACATTCGACCACGTCGTTCCTCCTTCCCGAGACTCCATACAATACGATGTTCACCCCAGGTGCAGATGTCGAATCGTACGGCGGTGGTACGACTACATCGCATGGAGGAGGAGGCATGGAAACGATTTATGAACCAATGTTTGGGAGCGACAATGAGCCTGCTCCCTTACCGAGACATTCTCCCGAGTCATCCCTACGACAATCATTCATCTCTTCACATGGGACACCCAACCTCGCTCCTACCAGATCCAACACTACAACCGCAACGACCTCGGCGACTTCATACAAGTCTGACTCAGCACTGATATATGATTCCGATGGTATACCTATATCAAATCGACCCATCCCCGCTCCATTACTATCCCTACGGTCCACCACATCCTCACAACAGCATTCCTTCTCACCTTCGACCCACCTGTCACAAATAACACCAACGACCGAACTGTCACAAATATCATCGGCTACACCGCCAAAGGTGACATTCGGATTAGATCTGGAAGATCCGAGAGGGATACAGCAGGAAGACGTGGATGCAGCGAGGTTGAGACAGATGGGATACAATGCGGTCTTGGGAAGAGACTATACTTTTTGGTCGAGTTTGTCAATCAGTTGGTTGAATATCGGTGCTTTGCAGGTGAGCACATGACATTGCAGCGCAAGGACGGGCGAACTAACCCCAATCGACTAACAGGGTACAATATATGCCGTCTCGGGAGCGTATAGCTACGGAGGACCGCTTATGATCGTATGTATGATTCGAGAGCACAAGGTGCTTGTGCTAATACCATTGCCTGGCAGCTCGTTGCATGGCCGGTTTCCGGTATACTATGCTTCTTCCTCACGCTCACACTATCCGAGTTTGCCTCGGCCTATCCAGTCGCTGGTGCCATGGCCACTTGGGCATGGAAGATAGCCAAGAACGGGGTCGGTAGAGAAAGAGGGTGGTCCTGGTTGATCACCGGTTTCGTGATTGGTGGTCACGTAGGCAATGTAAGAGCCGTCTTTAGCGTTGAACAAAACGAGAAATCGCTAATGACACATCAGATTCTGCTCGTTACCTGGGAGATTGTGAATATCGTCGCGGGGACGATGACCATCTCATTCGACTATTCGAAGAAACCGTGGCAAATGTTCCTGTTCTTCCTGGTAGGTTGTGCTCATCTGCCATACCTTCCGCGCTGACACACGCTTCAGGCTGTCCTCCTGATATGCGGTACTGTCGGTTCAACACATTGGGGTCGATCTCACTACTTCTGGCTCGGATCTGGAGCTTTTGGCTTCACGATGTGGGCGGTCTTGTGTATAACCTTACTTGCGACCAATGCGACAAAGCACAATCCTGGAGATCTGTTCACCAAGTTCTACAATACGACTGGATGGAGCTCGAAACCATACGTGTATATACTGGGATGGCAGTTCACCACCATCGCGAGTGGAGCGGACGCATCGGCACAGTAAGTATCTCCTTTGTTCAGTAATAGACCCTCCTAACGTGCCCTCAGCATGGCGGAGGAAACGCAAAATCCATCAAGAAATGTACCCAAAGCAATGACTGCTTCTGTTGTCAGCGTGAGTGGTCCCGTTGGTTTGAAGGGACTGTTGCTGATGTATCGCTGCTTCTTAGACATACGTCCTTGGTTATATTGTAAGCACCTGCGCACAAGAATATCTGCCCGTTTGCTGACGATCATCCAGTCAATCGTCCTTCTGCTATTATCCGTTCCGCCAGATGAGGCAGTTACAGTCAGGTCCCACGCATTCCCATTCGTAAGTGATTGTTAATTCAGACCCTGCGGGGTCTGCGGACAATGCTGATCGTTCATGCAGGGCTACATCCTCACCAAAGCCATCTCTGAATCCGGTGCTATTGCCATCTGCTGCTTGATGATTGTCGTCCTCCATCTACAAGTCCTCGCTCAACTGCAAGCTTCGTCCCGTTTCGTTTTCGCCTGTGCCCGAGAACAGGCCATGCCCTTTTCCGATTGGGTCAAGCAAACCAACGAAAAGAAGAACCCTGTCCGAGCGACTTGGCTGGTTGTTGCCCTTTGCGCACCGTTCGCCTTGATGACAATCGGTAGTCAAGCAACACTGTATTCGGTTCTGGCGGTGACGGCTAGTACGATGAGTTATGTGGGGTATGCTGTTCCCGTGGCCTTGTACCTTGTCTCTGACATCGATCTTCAACTGGAGGGACGGACGTCATGGTCGTTGAGAAAATGGAGGTGAGTGAAGCGTGTAGACCAGAGATGACTATGACTGATAAACTCCCTTTAGCAAACCCGTGGCGGTCGTCGGATTGCTCTATGTAGCTGCAGTGATCATCACCCAGATGTTCCCCGGTTCCAAACCAGTGACAGCCGGTGAGTATGCCTTCGCGTGTGGTAGACCAAGCTAACATACGCTATCGTAGCAACTATGAGTTGGTCACCGGTGATCATCGTCGGAACAGCTTCGTTCTGTTATCTTACTTGGAAGCTTTATGGTGAGCGGGTTGGTCACGTAGGCGAGATGGTCCTGACCATATTGTACCAGGCGACACGCACTTTGCCGGCCCTATCCGAGCGGTGACGAAATGGGAATCCGGTGTGGAGATCGATTTGTCCAGTACGCTTGCCGCGTCACGGTCACGTCATTCTGCGCCATCGGACAGCCCAAGCGATGCACTCGGCATGGGCGTAGGCATAGGCGCAAGGTCGGAAGATGTTCGGACGGGCGAGACAAAGTCATCTTTGAAACTCGCCCTGTCACCGTGCGTTGGCGTTCCGGAAACGATAGCCATTGTGGAGGCTGCTGATGCGTCAGAGGTCAGTGTAACGGACGTGAGTGGTGAATGGACATCGAGCAGCGAGACGGACAGCGGTGAGGAATCGGATGGATCCGCTTCAACGATCACGCGAGGAACGGGGACAAGGACAAGTGGTAGTGTGAGACGGAGAGCGAGTGCCGGAGCGAGGCCTTAAGGGAGGGCGAAACACAGCAGTTGAGAAGCGAGACCAAAAGATCATTGGGTGACAATGGATGAGCTGTGGATGACAGGGAGAAATTGGTTGTACGTCGTTAATCATTATCTCGATCTCATACGCCAGCACGATCATCTTTAGGGATGTCATCTTTCGTTGTATAAATATAGTCCGTGCGCCGATCCACAAATGCATGGATGGGAACAACACACTCTGACGCACTTCGTTCGCATGTGCAGTAGGATTGTACATGAAAGGAACACGCGATGTGCATGCTACATGCTGTACATACCACGCACGGTACGTGACATGACACAAACAATGGCGAACTGCCAATGCGAACACGGGTGGGGGAAAGGAGGGGGGTTCCGTGCCTTGATCAGCTTGCTGTATCCCGTTCCTGGACGAAAAGAGGTTTGTACCCACTTTGCATCTCCAGAACAACATAACTTGGACATCGCGATACGATCTCTCGTTATGCTTGCTGATTGATCCACGTCGTTAGTTGTGAGAGATAGAGATACTATAGACACATAGAAATAGACGGGACAGATAGATCCTTATCATCTCACACTCGCATTAACTAAGCTCCGAAAACCCCCTACATCCCATCGTGATCCGACTGGACAATAACGACCGACGACTGACGACCGACTGCAGACACCCATCATGTCTGGTTCAAGTGAAGAACATTCCCGTCTGAAAGTGGTGAGTCAACGTCCACTCCCCTCATTTTTGTCAACCCGAAACCCAAAATTAGGAGAGGAAAGGAAGAGAGAGGGTAATTAGCACAACGCTAACTTGGACTCGTGAATGGGGTACAGTTCGCAACTGTCGTATTTTACATGATAGTAGCGATCAGCATGACCCTTTTAAACAAATGTACGTCTTCCTATCCGTCGTCGTCACTACGTCGTATATTTTGCTGACTCTCACGTGTGCGTGCGAACGAACGCAGCTGTGTTGAGCTCGACGCCGATGCCTGTTTTCTTACTATTTTGTCAATCGACAATCGCTGTTTGTCTGCTAGGTGTGGAAAATGCCTTTGGGCCATACAAGACGCCAAAGTGGGTTGGATGAAGACTGTCCTTGCACCCCTACTTCTTTATCGCGATTGGAATCCGAGAGCGAAGCCTTGGCTGCTGCCTCGTCGTTTTGATTGAGCTTGTCGTTGACTTTCTCACCAACTTCACCAACAGATTTGACAACAGTATTGCTAAGGAATTGGTCCCATTGACCTTTGTCAATGTTCTAGGCTTGATGTGAGGGTTCTTCTAGTCTGAGACTGCGCTCGATGAGATTCGCTAATGGTGACGGCTCTCTTTGAACACTCCTGTCAGATTCAACAACGCTTGTTTACAATATGTGAGTGATTCGATTCACCCCTGTCCAGCTCGTATCTACGAGCCAAGCGATGCTTTGACTGATTCCTCATGTCCAGGTCGACGCGTCTTTCCATCAAGTTGCTCGAGGTCTGGTGTTACCATTCACAATCATCGTAACCATCATTGTCCTCCACGTACGTCTTAAAGACCTGCACTACACGACATAACCCAGAACTGACAGCTTACATCATGTGTGTTGCTCTGTGGTCATAGCAATACCCCTCACCGCTAGCCCTCATTGCAGCTCTCATCGTGACATTCGGTTTCTTTTCTGGAGTGCTGTTCGATCCGAATCACGCTTCGTCGGCTGCCTCAGCGGCCGTTGCTGGATCTCACACGTCTTCGTTGGGTATCGCTTTTGGAGCAATGTCGAGCGTGTCATCGGCTAGTCATGCGGTTCTTATTAAACGAGGACTGGTAGGTGAACACCGTGGTCTGAGAACGCGATCTGCACTCAGTGGGGTGAATGGCGCATGGCAGGTATTGACGTGCGTGTACTTGACATAGCAAACCGTATCAAACTCGCCGATCGCCTTGTCATACTATAACAACATACTGTCAACTATCGCCCTCGTCCCTCTTGTGATCATCTCGGGTGAACTGCCGGGTGTATTCAGGTTGATGAGATCAGTCGATGCGGGTACTTTCATTCGAGGCGCAGGGTTGACCGTGAGTTGTTCAAATCACGAAGACAATCGGACTGATGGTCGGTCATTGCGTCCAGGGGATTTTTGGGTTCTTGATATCTTTGGCTTCGTTCATGTCTATCAAAGTGACTTCACCAGTCACGCACAGTGGGTACCAAGGTCCTAGTCGTATATGATAGCACTAAATGACGCCTAATATGTATTCCGCAGTGATCTCTTCAGCTGCTCGAGGGGTTATACAAACTATCCTGGCCGTATACTTCTTTGGTGATATCGTCTCGCAGTGAGTTACATTGCCCTCTTGTCACCTTCGTGCGCCATTCTCCATCTCGAAGAATGAGCTGACTGGTTTTTACCCCTTACCCCTAATTTGCGTGTGGTCATAGCGGTCGAATCATCTCCATCTTCCTCATCGTTTCCGGCTCGATGTTATACGTCTACGCCAAAACGGAAGACGCAAAGCGATACATGGTCCCATCATCGCCTTTACCCGATAACAATTCTTCCGAAACAGATCCAAAAGCCTTAGAAAGGGGTGATTTCGTCACTTCAAGTAGGGAGAAAGGTGGTCAAGCGGTGTTCCGATAGCAAGCCAGTGCTGGTCAGACGGGAAGCGGAATGTATTTTGGGCATAGCATTGATTAGGGGGAATTTTGGGTTCTTCAACTCGTTTATCATGGGTACCTGGTCAAAGGTGCGGCATTACATTTATATAATCAGATTAGCAAAGCATATATAGCCTCGCAATAATAGCAAATGACGGTGGCACATACTGCTCGTCGAAAGTGTTTT
The DNA here is from genome assembly GCF_008629635.2 of Kwoniella shandongensis. Taxonomy (NCBI): domain Eukaryota; kingdom Fungi; phylum Basidiomycota; class Tremellomycetes; order Tremellales; family Cryptococcaceae; genus Kwoniella; species Kwoniella shandongensis. Next base: position 1,252,998 of record NC_089288.1, read on the forward strand.
GTCAATGGTCAGGCGAGAGTCTCAGATCGCTTGCTTGGACGATGGAGCTGCCTGAGATATTTCGAAAAGGCTGATGATGCATTTCTATTGAATAAACAACCTATGCAGACTGGATATATATTGTGATGCTAGGTACAACAGTCGACAAACAGCGTTAAAAACAGCCAAAAGGAGAACCGTATTTGAAAACCCATATATGAGAATGAGAAAAGTAAAAGCTAATAGAGGGTGACTACACTCAATGATGATACGAAACGAACCATGAACCGATTATACTTCGCCATTTGCACACACACACCCACTAAATATGAAACTGTCCAACTTCTCACACTACGCACTCGACGCTTCGACCCTAGGCTTCTTCGCATCCTGCTCAACGGAAGGACCAGTCGCAGCTCCTGCCGAACCAATGACATTCCCAGCGCTTGGCGCACCATCTTCCAGCTTGCGCTTCATCCCTGCGTTGGCTGTAGTCATTGGTGCCGGAGCCGGTGCAGCGGTTGTAGACGTCGGTGCCGTAGAAGGTGCCGTAGAAGGTGCAGTTGCTGGAGCAGGAGTGGACGCTGGAGCTGCTGTTCCAGTCGCAGACACAGATGCAGGTGCGGGTGCTGGACTGGGTGTTGCTGTCCCTGGCGTTCCCGCCGGTTTCACGCCTCCAGCACCGTTGTTGACGTTCCCACCCGGCTTGACACCTCCTGGGACGGCCTTCTTTTGCGGTAAGGGCGGAACAATACCAGTCGCCCAAATCCTCTCCGCCACTCGCAAGTCTATATCCACACCTACTACTCTGATATACCTCAGAAGAGCAGAAGCGTTCGGTCCGACCGTGTTCACATCGCCCTTGGCGTTGGCGACAGCTGCGATCATTCCGATCACTTTGGTGAGACTCGTTCCGGGTGGTGCAGGTCCAGGTAGAGGTTTTCCGCCAGGTCCAACGGTAGGTTTCGCTGCAGCGGCAGGAGCAGGTGCAGGCGTTGGAGTTGCAACGGCGGGTTTGTTCGGAGCTGCAACGCCGATACCAGGAGCACCAGGAACACCCTTGGGAGGCTGTAATGGTCGTGGTGCTATGCCACCCGCTGGACCGCCGTTGATCGGTCTCTGAATATTTCCGTTCGTCGCGGATACGCCATTCTTGATACCGTTGTTTGGAGCTCCTCCTTTCGCCTGAGCAGCTTGAGCAGCCTTGGTCGCCTGTTGCTTGTTCTTGTTGATAACCCAAGCAGACAAGACATCGACCGCTCCAGCTGCTCCCAGGAGGGTCAACTTGTCGAGGATATCCGTGGTAAGATGACCGAAAGTCTGTTGGTCCAGTACAAGGGTCGTACCGTCGCATACAAAGGGAAGCGGATTTCCAGCGGCGTCCGTAGTGGAGATGACACTCTTCGCTCGCATGGCCGGAGTGATAGGCTGCATGACCACGACGATCTTCGCTTTCGGTTGGAGTATACCCTTGGCGTTAGCCGATACGGGAGCAGGCGGTGCAGGCGGGGCAGAGGGTGTCGATTGAGGGATAGGTCGGGCAATCGGTCGAGGTGCGACAGGAATCGCTCGAGGTATAGGTGGTTGAGGGTTTCTCGCCGCTTCCATCGCTGCCTCTCTCTGTTTCTTCGCTCGTTCTTCCGCCCTGATCCTCTCCTTCTCACGTCGCGACTCCGCATTCTTGTCCTTACTAGCAGACTTGGCCGCGTCCCTCCTCTGTTTCTCCTCGAACAGAGGTCCCTCCTCCGGATCGATGATCCACACGGATCCCTTGGATTCTGGATCATCTTCAGGGATACGCGGGACTTTGAGGAACGCCTTGTTGAGTGACAAGTTATGTCGAATCGAGTTCTGCCATCCTGAATCGACATTGAGTCGGAACCATTCCCATTCACCCGCCACCCAGTTGCACACCTCTCCGAGCGTACCTCTTCCACGTGGAAGATACTGCAAAGCCCGATGAATGATCGTCGCGAAAGTAGCGGTAGGTTTCAAGGGTGGCGGACCGATGAACGGCTTGCCATCGAGACCAAGAATTGGTCCTGGCGGTGGTCGGGGTCCAGCACCGGATGGCGGAATCGGCACATTGACAATGATATGTCCAGCTCGGCCAGGCGTCTCGTTCAACTCGGTACAATAGAAAGGCGCCTGAGGTTGAGGTGAGCTCGCACCGGAAGCCGGCGGCGTTGATCGCGCTTGCATGTTGGGCGGCATCGGTTGACCGGGTTGAGAAGGCGGTCTGACCATTTGTGGCGTATGGGGCGCTTGCTGAGGATGCGGTTGACCCTGCGGACCTTGCGGATGAGGGTGAGGCATATTCGGGTGAGGGTGGGGGTGACCCATAGGATGCGGGGCCTGACCAGGCAAATGAGGTTGAGGATGTTGAAGGTTTGGAGGAGGTCGCACGCCGCCTTGTATTGGCATTGGTGGCCTGACAGCAATCGGCTGGCCCGGTTGGCCTTGTGGACCTGGCTGGGGTTGTTGTGAAGGAACTCCCGGTACCGGTTGACCTGGAGGTCGGACGACAGGTTGAGAGGCAGCAGGAGCTGGGGGGCGGATGGGAGTGGCAGGTGTAGGGGCAGGAGCAGGGGCAAGAGCAGGAGCGGAAGCCATGGCGGCGGCGAGCGTAGGTATCGGCGGTGGAGCTTGAACGACCTCCGCCAATGTCATCGGACCTTCCGGTTTAACTGGTGTTTCCGTAGCAGGTGTCGGTGCCGGTGCCGGTGCCGGTTTAGGCTTCTTCTTGTGATCCTTCTTTGGCACTGTCGGCTTGACATCGTCATCCCCAGTGGCTGCGCTTTCAGCAGCAGGTTTGGCTTTCTTAGACTTTTTCGAGGGGGTCGTCGTCGTCGTCGTCGTCGAGGCTGCACCCGCCTCGGTAGTTGACGGGGCTGCAGATCCACTCTCTCCTTCGACTTCCACTGTATCCTCCGCCGGCTTGATCTTCTTCTTCTTCGTCTTCTTCGGTTCTGTGCCACTCTTCGTCTTCGCTTTCACCTTGCCATCTTCCTTAGCCGCATCTACGCCAGACTCTTCCACTGCGCTCTCGACCACAGACTGTCCCCCAGTCTCTTCGACAGCACTCGGTTTCGTCTTGGTCTGCTTCTTCTTCTTCTTCGGTTTCTCCGCTTCATGTTCACTTGACACAGACGAAAGCTCGGATTCGTCCCCCCCTCCTGGTGCTGCCGCGCGTTGCTTCACTTTCGGTTTCGAGGCTTTCTCCTGCTTTTTCTCCTTGGTCTTCGGCGCGTCTCCGATCTTTTGCACTTCTTCCAGAGCGACCGTTGCCTGTACTCCCTGTCCTTCATTATCGGCACGCTCTTCCACCCATTCCTCGTGATCATCGCTGTTCTCGTCTGAATCCCATCCATCTTCCCATCCATTTTCGCCCATTCCCTCAAATCCGAGACCATACCCATCAGCTGCGGCAAAGGCGTTGAATGCCGGTGGAGCTCGAGCAGCCATAGCAGCTGCAGAAGCTGGACCAGGACCTGCTTCGCCGTAGAACTCTTGGTATCCCACTTCGGCAGGAGGGAGGTTGTAGGGGTAAGGCAGATCTTCGAATTGCTGACCTTCAGCGTTGGTGCCGTCAAGAGCGTAGTGGGTGTAAGTAGGAGATGAGATGGGAGAAGGAGGGAGGACGAAGGAGAAGATTCGGGTAGCGATTTGAATTTGGGATCTGCAACAACAACGTCTCGGATCAGCTTCATTCTCTCCATTTCTCTTCAGGCAAATGATACTCACCCCTGAGCAAGAGGTACAATCGATCCTTTAACATAGTACCGATCGTCTACCCATGCACCGTTTCTCCCGTAAATCTCCAAACAGAAATGTCCCAGATCCGCTCTGTACTCGATCTTCGCGTGGTTTCTTGAGACCGATTTGAGCGGTCCTAGATCCACATCGACATGTTCTACCGGTGCTGAGGACTTTGCTGGCGGAGGCGGTGGGGGTGGAGGGGGGATGTTGTGAATGTCAATATCTTCCATGTCCAACTCCATCTCCATTTCCATGCCCTCCATGTCCATCTCCATATCCATATCCATATCCATATCCATATCCACGTGTATATCTGGCTTGATATCGATGTCATGGAGACCTTCCTCCCCAAGCGGGGGCGGTTGAGATCCGAAATCCCTCTCAACGCTGAGCTGAGCAAGACTTTCTTCCACCTTGACGGCTTCCGCCAGTTCTGCCAGCACGCCAACATCTTCCTCTTTGATCTCCGGTTCCAGCTCGTGATCGAATCCCAAATCGAAGTCCGGTGTAAGCGATGAGTGGTGTATTGATAACGCATCGGTTGTCATGTAAGGTGGTAGGGAGGTCTCTTCGGCACTCGCACCGATTACACCGGGAGATTGAGAAGCTTCGGCGACTGGGGGGAAAGCTGTGGGTGGTGTGGAGAAGTCGGCCAAGGGAGGAGTGTGAAGGATTGTAGGTGGGACGGGGAGAGGTGGGGAAGGTTGATTGGGGTCTAGTGGTGGATTCGTAGGAACGGTAGGCGAAGTGATTGCAGGTGGAGGAACAGGTGCCGCTCGTTCCTACACAAGGGGTTGGCGATCAGTCTTATGAAGCTTTCGATCGTTCCGCTTTTGACTCACGCAATTCCTCCCAATCATCACCATCAACGTCCTCACGTAGTAAGAGAAACCCGTCACATCGTCACCGAATTGCAACTTGTAGAAAGCCGGTGTAGGCTCCGTCTTTGTCCTGTCCACTGGCAAAGATGCCAAAGACGGGACGGGCGGTTGCCATGGTCCACCACCACTTCCTCCTCCTGTTGTCCCTATCCCAGACGAGGTTCCAACATGTTGATGCTGATGGGTTTGATGATGATGACCCGACATGAGTGGTTGAGTGGTCACTTCTTCTTCCTACGAGTTTGCCCCTCGCTTTCTCTTTGATACAAGAGAAAGTGAGTTGAAGGTGGGGCAACACGTGGAAGGAATGCGACCGTTATCGAAGGGAATGAGGACTCGTTTGTCTGTCGATCTGTCTATTGATGATGGACGCTGGAGAGTCGACGTTGCTATCCTCTTCTCCTTCACTCAAAGTCTCTGTCTGGATGGATGTGTCAATGGATGGTAGGTGTGAATTGTTATCGATAGTAGTTAGTAACAGTAGATTGATTGTTATTTTTATTATTACCTTTGCTGCTTGTTGCGAGCGAATTGCAAGGACCTATCCCTAACCTCGGCATCAAAAAATGTCTGAAAATTTACAATCTATCCTTCCCCTCATCCGCTCAGGGACAGGGGCAAGACCACAACATCACCCGGCATAATTCCCGGACTTGGGAATCTGAAAACGTAGGATTATTTGAAAACTAGTATCAGATGACACATTTCTAGGAATTCTACTGCATGGCCAGTCTGATGGTGATGGCTGCTTTGACCTTGTCCGTGCGTATCTATCTATCTGTGCCTTTCAATTCAGCGGACATGTACTAGGACTATGTGATGTAGGTCACTGTCTTCTGCTCGTACGTATCGTACAGATGTCGCTCCTCAAGATCTTTCATTCAAGTTCATCTACTAATTCAAATCGATCGTGTCTTAGATACTTTACCATGATTCCAGCAAGATAGTGAAAGTATAATGTAGCTGTACGAGTTGTAGTTCGACTGATCGGTTCCATACTGACTTGACATGCACACTGATGCACAATTGTCGTTAAAACGATTCATCTGCGTTCCTACTTGCTACTACTACTGAAATAGCCAACACTCTCAAAGTGTCCATATACGTCTCCTCGTAAAATAAAGTCAAAGGGTATTGAAAGAAACGACCGTCGTCCCTACAATAAAGCGGAGAACTATGGCTTCAGGTATATGCCTCTGGCAATGGATCATCGATACTCGATCGGGTTGGGTATATGAACATTCCGGGTGACAAATAGAAGGAAACAGAAAGAGACAAAGGAGAATCTCGCTACAACGGGTTTACTCGTCGCAGAAGGGAAGGTAGGTGTAAGCGAGAGCCTGTCAAACGTCACATCATCGTCAGCGGATTGCGTCTACGAGGCTTCACGAGCGAGAGATGCTCACGTTGTAAAGAGTCTCGTTGTATTGAGGGTAGGAGAAAGACTCGGTGTCAACACATAGGACCTCGCCGACGTAGATGTTGTCACAAGCAGCGTCGACCTGAGGGTTGTTGGACCAGAAAGTTTGGTTGGAGATACCGTACATTTCTTGAACCCAAGCGCAGGTGCTATAAGCGCAAACACAAACGAAAACGTCAGCCGACTGGTTTTAGTGATTGGTGAACGGAGACACTCACTCGTTGGGAACAACGGTATAGACCTTTGTACAGTCCTCGCCGGAGACACCGAGACAGACGTTTTGTCCGGGTGAAAGGTTGTCACAGTTCTCGTCGATAGTGGCGTCGTTCACGAGGGCCAATTGGTAGGTGGAAACACCATATTTTCGGGCTGCGTGGAGTGAGATGAATCGGATTCGGTTGAGATAGGAGAGGACAAGTGGCCAACAAGGGGAAGTGACAAGTGCATTTGTTCCATTGCACATGAGAAAGGACGAGGTAAAGGAGAAGGAAGAGTAAATACGAGGTCAGCATAGTTCTGAAACAACGCCAGGGCAACGCCAAGACGGCCTATCGCCCTTCATGAACAACAAGACCCATCACTCACAGATGGAATCGCAAGTGTCGCCCTGTTGAACAGTCGCATTACGTGTACATCCGTCAATAGCCATCACAGCTGTGTTTGGGTTATCGATTCATTCGTGATTGATTGATGAGTAGGAGGGTAGTGAGGGACGGAGGAAGATTCGTGCGTAGGAAGAAGAGATGGTTGACAAAGGAAGGGGGAATCACCAGGTCAGCGTATGAGTCTGGACAGGCTAGATTGTATTGTCGCGATGGAAGAAGGCGACTCACCAGAGAGAAGAGGAAGAGCAGCAAGAGCAAGAGCGGCGAACATTGTGATTTGAGAGTCTTTTATACTTAGCGAAAGGTAGGTGGTAGTGTTGTAGTATCGAGTTGATTCGTGTCGGATGATTTGTTTGGTCGTTGGTGGTGTTGGTGGTGTTGTCGAAACGAGTGTGGTTGTGAATGAGTGTGATGTGGTGTGGTGTCCTGTAAGTGAGAAAGTAAAATCAAGTATCAAAGTTGAAGTCGAAGTAAGTGAATGAATGAATGAAATGAGATGAATGAAAGAGAGGAAAGAGGAGGTGGAATGCTGTTGGTTGAACGGATGGGACGGAAATGAAAGGGGAGGATCCATGCAACATGCACAGTGCAGTGTGCCCCCCCGTCCTCTGCTCTTTGTTGTTTCGTCAACAATAATAATTTAATTCCCCTGAAAAGCAAGCACGGTCCTCCAGCTTTGATTTTGGTGATAAAATGACCAGATACGGTAATTCCCTAGACACATCCGATGGGATTCGTTGTAAACAAACAAAGGGAGTGGCGTTTCGTCGGTTGGTCGGTTGGGTCACATAACGGCCTTGGCTGGAGATGAGGGAACAAGTAGTGCATACGAGTAAGAGTACGGCTGTACTGCACCGCACCGTTCAGTATGCTTGGGTGCAGACTTGGCATGCAATTGCAAACGTCATATGTTTGTGTGTGCAGGGAAACAGAAAGGTGTTTGCATCACCAAGATGAAACGACGCGACAACACGGGGTATTGAGCGAACATTACTTGCGTCGATTGGGAGCTATTTTCTTACTGGAGTACCTGTACAGGATATGTTGCGGTTGACGACAAGAAAACACACAAAAGTGCTGTAATGAGCAAATGATACCTCGACTCAAGCAAGTATGAACACATGATCTGTACAGAAAGAGGAACCCGATTTGGATGCATAAAGAAGCAATACTAAACTATTGACAGGTATCCAACAGACATATCAAACCGCAATAGCACTGAACCCACTGAAACTTCTGGAGCTATTCAACGACGTATCCTCCGTTACCTACAAGATCACTCGTCATGGTCAGCTTGACTTCCACTCTTGTTTGGGTACCTGCAGAGCCACTTACAATCTCCACATCATCGTCTTCCTCATCTTCTTCTTCACCTACGCTCCACTCCCTCATCTCTTCCAGTGTTCTTTCAACCCTTTCAGCCGTCAAGATCATCTCCCCTCCCGCTCCGGCCGATCTGGTTCTCGTCATTCCTATGCTCGTACCTGTTCCAGATGCTACCCAAGCAGGATCGATAACATGGGCGAAATGACATGCGTCGCCGAGGGTACATCGTCCCAGCTGATAATGACGACACGGCTTCGTCCTCCATGGTCTAGGTCTCTCGACCAGCGGCACACTCTCAGGGACGACCCGAGTATGGAGGAACGAGCATGAGTCGCCGTTGATACATCCAGTTGCGGAGTTGAAGAATTTGCATGGGAGAGTCTTGTGTTTCGGATGAGGTCGAGATTGCGGAGAGAGCGAGAGGTTATCGGGTCGAGGCGAATCGCTATCTGAGCTAGCAATGGAGGATTCATGCGGTGAAAGTGGAGGAACGATGTGCATGCTGAGTCGAGACAGAGAGGCGGCTGATCAGCTTCACTTGCTTATCAGATTGTAGGTCGGCTGACTCACTAAGTGCATTGGTCACCATGAGGACAATACCCCTCTGCGAAGAATTTGCACGGGCGTGCTACGACCACAAGTTACCAACATCAGCACATGCTTCTCGGTCGCTGACCACTTAGCCACTCACTCCTGAAATAACTCTTCGGCTTCCTCCTCTTCGCATCGACATATTTCGACTTGACCTCGGCGGCTCTCAGGGCATTCTTCATCGCAGCATCTTGGACAGCCCATCCTGCAGGTGTCCACATCACTCCCAGTCCACCTGGGATACTGGGGATCATCGAATCCTGCATGCCTGCGCCTATCGCTACTGGCGACATTGGCATACCCCAGGGATATGTCGGAGGGGCGATAAACGGCTGAACACCTCCCGGATGCTCCATCGAGGGGTAAGGCGGGGACGAAGGGAGAGGTGGACCTGCTTCAAAAGCGATTGTCGTCGTGGATGACGACAAGTTTGATTTTGGTTTCGCTGTCGCTGTTGTTATTCGTCCTCTCGCTTCCTCTTCCATCTCCTGGATCTTGCGTCTCTGGACGGCCGGGTCAAATGGCGTCGCAGGATCAGACTCGGTACCGAACATCGATACAGCCGATGCGGGTGGTACCAAGTGTGTTGCCGAGGTGGGCGTCTTGAGCGTCAACTCTTGTCCATTTCCTCCATTGTGAGATTCGAGCTTGGCAACTTTCCTAAGACTGGCGACTTTTCTCAACGCCCCAGGAGGACCTTTGGACCAAGCGTTGACTTTTGGCGGAGCAGTAGTGGTAGGCGTCATTGGGAACGCTTGCGGATGTTTCGTCTCAGGAGGAGGTGTGGATGGTTCACGTGGAGACTTTGGACTCTGGAGAGGAGGAGCAGGTAGAAGTTCGCCCTTGTAACCCACCTCGATCGGAGCCTGGAGGAAGGGCGGGGCGAAGGCGGACAAGCTCTGATGGTTTCTCCCCAGTACGGACGAGTCGACCTTGACAGACGGCACGAGTATGTTATTGGGCAGTGCCCGCGTCCAGGCTGACAGAGAGCTGCTCAACGAGCTGGTTTTGCGGTGCGTTGGACAGGTCGGCTGAACATCGGAAGTGCGATGAAGGGTGTCGTTCTCATTCGCCTTGATCGTCTCCGATGGCTTCTCGTCACTGCTCAGTATGTCAAATTAGTTTACTAGGGTGTAGCGTATCAAGCATGATCGTAGTCGCACTCACTGGATGAAAGAGCAGTAATCGCCATACGGACAGTGACCTTCCGCGTAATCCTTACAGGGGACGGCTGAAGAGAGTAGCGATATGAGTGACTCAGTCGCAAGTAAGGACTGTTTATGCCACGACTCACTCTTGTACTTTTCTCTCCCCTTCCCTCCAGCCCCCTTACCTCCTCCGGACATCAGGAAAACTGTGCCTACCACTTCCTTCCCATATGCATCTTCAACAACCTCTCTCTCGCCAAGTTCGACGTCACCTTCTCCGATCCGAAGGGAGGCTTTTGGTGCTGATGCTGTTGCTGACGTGAATTGCATTTGCGCTTGGGCGAACGTACCGCTCGTAGGATCGGGTGATGTACCTTCTCCATCGACATAGAGTTGATTCGCAGTTGTGGGTGAAAGCATCTGGTATGCCGACAAAGATGGTTTGGCAGAACCCGAAGTCGAGTCGAGAGAGGGAGAAGTGATAGCGTCGAGAGCATGAACGAATCGACATGGTCGTGAGGTACAGGTCAGTCCTGGTGTGTGGTAGAACTTGCACAATATGACTAGGTAGCAATATCAGCACTGTTACTGCGATAGATAAAGTGGGAACGACTTACTCTCTCTCTTCTTCGTTCCATCACTCTTAGCGCTATTTGGCTCATCGATAATTTTCGCACTCCCTAATGCCGACGTTGCGCTATCCAAACCCTTGAGTACTTGAGCGATTGGAGACTTGAGTCCCGCACTACCCAAACCTGGAGTGACGGGGACTACCACACCTCCACCGGTACTACCCTCCTTCACAACCGCCACTGTCAACCCTCGTTGCTTCGCCACCACGCTGGCTGTTGCCGCGGTTGGCGCAGTGACCGATGCATTGCTAGTCGTGGTCTTACCGCTCTTCAAGCCTGGAGTGATCCATCCCGATGTGGTCGAAGATGGGATCAAACCAGCTGACCAAATTGAGCCGAAACTCCCTCCACCTCCTTGGGTGTGAGACTTGGTCAATGACGGCGGGGCGATGGACAAACCTCTCGCAGCGGCGGTGGTGGCGAATCGAGATGGTGAGCCATTACTGGTCGTGTTTGATGGAAGTGGGCCGAATCCTTGATAAGAAAGTGGTCGACGATGAAGGTTTGTTCGAGGGGGTGTTTGGGTTTGGGTAGCAGACGGAGGTGGGGGAGGGGTGGCGATGAGCTGTTCTACTTGATCGTCATCATTCTCGTCGACAGCTTGTCGTTGTGGGATTTTATACAGAGGGGATTTTAATCCGCCTTCGATTTGGGCATTTGACGACGCAATATGAATAGGAGCACTGCCAATCGCGTTCACCTGAACAGCGTTTGAAGCATGATCGAAGCTGACTCGTCGGTCTTTCTTCTCGTTATGGGCAACGACGGGATCATCGATCGAAGAGATGCTCAATCGTTTTCCTTCCATAATGGTGGGTGCTGGTGGAGCCGGTTTAGGATCGACAGAATGGGATCTGGACCGATGGGCTGAGAAAGATGGAGGTGTGGGAAGGGTAATTCGGACGTTGGGGTTCGAGGCTGGTGAGGAAGGAGAGGGAGAAGGAGTGTGTGGCGGCGGTGGAGCTTGGGATGACATGTCGATGCTGCGAGCGAGGATCATACGATATCAGAATCGAGCGAAAAGCAATTGCAGCATGGAACAACGATCGTCGATTGCTACTTACGTTTTCAATGCAGAACTGTAGTAGTCGGTCAGACGATGGGTGGGACGACGCACAAGTGTTGACTATATATGAATATATATCACGCAAGGACAGTCGGAGAAGCGCTTCGCTGTGTGTGTGAAAACTCGACTTGCAGGATGTGTATGTATATAAGAAGCAAGTGGAATGAGGGTGTGGAGCTACGAGGCAACGAAAAGAGTGGTCCAGACCAAGCTCCAACGAATCAGCGGGTAGAGCACTAAATACAAGCAGGTCTTTCAATCAATGCGAGTAGAGGGAGATGATCAACGTCTGGGAAATGATATAAGTACGAATGAACAAGTAAGTATGATTAATTGTAGATCAGTCATATACTCATCATCTGTAGTATTCAGTACTCATGTGCATTTCATCACCACGACAAAGAAGCATCTTTCAGGCACCCATCACCTCCTACACACACCAGAAACAAGGGAGCTGGGTGCAAGCAGGACAGAGGGCGTAACTAAAGATCAACCTCGACCTCGACCACGACCCACAAAAAACGTGGAAATGCAAAACATCCTTTTGTTCTTTGAGGGCACAATCCCGATCCATACGTGTGCGAAGTGAGAATGAGATTCAGACAATAGCGGAAAGTCTGCAAAAGGGTCATGTTGGAAACGATAGGATAGAGAACAATAAGAATTCTCTGTTGTTCGTCCGTTGTTGTTGGGTTCCTGTCGCAGATTCCCACGTGGCGTTTCCCTACAGGTGGCTTCCATCGCACCCAACATGCATGACCTCTCATATGCACGATAGACGAGTACCTTGTACATATATACCCTACATGATAGCATGCCTGTCTTTCATAATCTTGCTCTAGATGTATTGGTATGAGATGTTGTGACCCCCTGAACTGCTACACATATGCTAGAATGACTACCAATGACGGAGATTGGTTGCAATGATCTCTCTATACTCAAACACTATCACTTTGAACCGCTTAATCCCTCATTGGGGTTGTCATCCTCCCTCCTATGACTTCGTCTGCTCTTGGCCAATCTCTCAATCCGCTGGGCACAGCATGCGCATGTGATTCGCCCACACCACCATTCCCATTCCCATTCCCATTCCCAACCCAGCTGTCCTTCTCCTGCTTCGATCTTGGCATCGCACCAGTGTTCACCGCGATAGGATGAACTGATGTAGCAGCTGTCGGAGGTGGATATGTCTGAGAGTGGTGAGGTTGCTTCGTCGAAATAGGTATTGAAGCACTGGCTGATGCTGGTGCTGAATCGTTTCGAGATGGAGGGGCACTATTTGGCGCTGATGGATGATCAGGTGCAACAGCCGGTTGTGATTCCGATTCGTTTTCCCCATCCACCTGCATTGACGTTTCTTCCCCCTCCTTACTCTGCTCAGCCGAGGCAAAATGAGTATCCTGCACGTGCACGTTGGGTCCAGCAGTACTCGGAGTTGACTTCGCGTGTTCCTCTCCATGTTGGCTTCGTCCATCCTTCTCCCGTCGATAACCCTCCATCGAATCAACAAGCTCTCGCTCTTCTTCCTCAGCATACGCTAATAGTCTGTCGCCGTATTTTTGCATTTCCTCGATAGAGATGCGCAGTCTGAAATCGTTAAGAAGCAAGAACTGCAATTCGAGCGAGTTGAGCTCAGTAGGTGGGAGACCGCCAACTTTGGCATATCTCGAGTTGGTGTAGAAGACGTCTGCGGAGAGCAAGCAGAGACCAGATCAGCATTGATTGTTTCCAAGGTGATGTAGGACTTGTTCAAAGACAAGAGCAAGAGGTTGGAATGATGTGAGACAAAAGCAAGGGATAAAAATGTGTGAACACCAGCTCACCTGAGAAGAACTTGCTCGCCACTGTCACACCGGCGATCACCAATCTATGCACATTATAACTGTCTATTGCGAACCCTTTGCCTTTTCCCAATCCCACTCCCAACCCAGCACCTTCCCCACCTACACCTAACGGAGTACCCAATCTGGTCATCCTGTCAAAGTAAACCAGTAGACCCAAGAAGACTTCGTTGGTCGTAGGACAGTATTTGAGTATACGAAGTAGATACGCTTCGATGGATATGCTAGGGACGTGACGGGCGTGGAAAGCGAGTAAGGAAGAAGGATGGGAGAGTGATGCTTTTGATGCTGAGAACAGAGGGTAATCCGCTAATGAAGGTGGTGAGATCAGTTCGGAGTTTGACCGAGAATGCGTTGCTGATCCTGGTCGTTGTCTTTGTTCCGAACTTTCAGCAGTATGATGATGTTGATGGAACAGTTCAGTAGTGGGTGATGAAGAACTCGCCGCGTTTGATGAGACACCAGATGTCCTTGAATGAGGTCGAGAACGTATACCTCCTCCTCCTCCTTCCCCTGCATCTGATCCTCCTCCTCCTGTGCGATCACCTGAAGGTTGATCAGAGTCTTCTTCGGTATCTGATTCGGGTCTAAGTTGATCGTTGGAAGTAGCGATTTGTTGAAGCAAGTTCGCCAGGAGACGCAATAATTGTTGAGTAGGATACGTTGCTATATCGAGATGTGGAAGAGGAGACGAAGTCGATTTATGTCGTCTTCTTCGCTCATCATCAACATCGTCATCGTCGTTCCCGTCCTCGTCGCATATCGCATCCGCGGCGGAGACACTAGCTTCGGTCCTTTCGCAGTCGCCACTGCCTACTTGTGAGTGTCTCCGACTCCGACTAGGTCCCGCCTCAACTTCTCCTGTCCCAGATGATGCACTAGCGTCCGTGTCCATAGCTCGAGTGGTAGTGTTGCTTGCAGTAGGGTATGCATGCCGTTCCAGAGACTGAGCTCGTGGCTCAGTGACACCCGTCATGCGTGTACGTGAATTGTGGTAGGGTTGATGTTGTTGACCAAAAGCGAGGGGAAAGGAGGTGAAGCTTGTGGTTTCCTTTGAGGGGTGATTTTCAGAAAGAGAAGATCCGAGAGGTGTCTGTGCGAGAGTGTTGAGATGCGTAAGGGACTCAGGCGACGTCACAATGCTAAACGCAGTGTTGGTGACCGTTGATGAAGTCGTCGCAAAGAGGTTGAGCTAGGTAGTAGTCTACGCTGAGTTCAAGCAGGGAATGAAGGAAGGGATCAGGGAGCGATGAAGCAGGGATTGATCGTCACAAGATCAACCACTCGGCAGGTGATGAGAGCGGGGGGGTGGTTCTGACCGATATAGCTGGGTCTCGCCAGGATGTATAGTGGGTGTCTATAGCTTTTATCGAGTATGTGTATGTCCGCTAGATGAAATGTGTTGATGTCACCGTGAAGGGAGTTGGTAAGTTACTGCTGGACTAGTGAGATGGGATATCGATGCTGTAATAAACGTGCTTTGTGCTTTGGATTATTGTCCCGATTTCAGGTCTAAGGGTCATCCCATCATCCATCTCATTCTGTGGCACATGCTCAGGGGTGGGTAAGTAAGTGATGCTACCAATGGCATGCATCGCTATTTCATCATCATCATCATCATCAACAACAACAACAACAATTCATGCATGGAGACATGTACTTGTATGAAACTGCTATCGGTGCGAGATCTATATGGTGCGATATCACCGCTGTAATCTCATCTCCTCACACGCCATACCACAAACGTATTGCCCTTTGGCATTTCCTCCCTTCTTTCTTCTACAAACCCCCATTTCTCCGCGTAACGTGTTATACTCTCAATACTCCTCAAGCCAAGATCTGGATGATGAGCCTTTATGTATTCATTATCGAACTGCATCAATACATATCAGCATTTACGAAAGCGCTTCTTTCTACAGCGCTGCCCTGCCCGACAATCAGGGGACGATGGGGTACCGTCTCTGTAGCTCACTTTCTCATCCGCATCAGATTTGTAATTCCCTTGATCATCCAACCAAGGTCCATAAGCTGCAACCCATCCCTTGGAACTATCTAACAGTCCCTCAGAGGAATGACGCAGTGGCGAGAAGTGCCGAAAGACGTTTTCGGGCAGACCAGCAGGACAACAATGAACGAGGTTGACTAAGCGCAGAACGGATATCAGTCAATCTACACGGTAATTACTCCAACCCCATCTGGTTTGGCGGGGGACGTCCGCTCGCTCACACTCACTCATGATGATACCTTCGAATCGGACGACTGGATCTACTGACTTCACATCCTTCGAGAGTCGCTCCCAATCATCTTCGAGGGATATGTCCAATTTTCTTGGCTGGTGCAAATTCGGTTTGACCTCCCTTTTCTCCAATCGTTCTTTGACTCCTCTACTCATAGCTCACATCAGCACAACAATCCCACACACCAGCTGATATTCATGACTGTATGACATGACGATGTAGCGGTGAATCTTGTGGTTTTTCCAAAAAAGACGTCAAACTCACTTCAATTCCCACTCATCCCTTACACATCCCCACCACTCTACATCTTGCCATCTCCCTGCGAAAGCGGATATATGATCATATGGATATGACCCAAGCTCAAGTACGTTTCGAGCAGAATCTTCAACCAATTGAGGCGGTGTAGAAGCTGACGAGGACGATGATGAGGATGAAGCTAACAGCGGTTCGAGGGCTTCAATTATAGGAGCAAGATTACGAGCTGCTGAGCCTGAGATCTGAGGATAAGCAGACGCTGTTCATGGTCGCAAGCGCGACAAGACAAGACAAGTGTACACACCTTCTTGTGATATCACAGATGGATATGACATATTTATATCTTCATGCTGTAATTGCGAATACAACGAGAAACGGACTGTACGTTTTGTTTGGTGGTGGTCACGCGAGGTGGAGGTACAGTGCGCAAGGGGTGGTGATCAAACTCATTCATATGCAAAACACCACATATAAACAGCCAGTTCATACCATGTTCGTGACTCGTATCATGTTTTCTGCCCATACATACTGAGCTATACTCGTACAAAACATCTAAACCATCCGAAACCTGGTTACAGCCTCGTATAATGACCTCTCCGGTTCCACCTTTCCACCGAGCTATGCTTTGCTCTACCGCTCGCTTTTGTTTAGATAAATAGAATTATAAAATGACGTTGATTTGTTTTTGTGCTTCCTTCCCCTTCCTTCGATCACGATCTACGCAGACTTTACTGACGAAGAGAGTTGTAGCTACAGGACAAGATAAATTAGCATTGGTCATGCTCGCGCATTCGGTCCAATCCAAGTACACTTACTTTGGCGGGATCTCTTCAGCTAGTCGCTCCTCTTCGTCGGGCAACGAACCCATGTCGGTATGTTGATACACCGATGTTCGTCCACCTTCACTAACCGCGCTCTCTCTTCGTCCAGAATCTGACAAGTTTGGACTGGCAACTCCATCGTCACTGGCTCGTTGACCTGAACCACTCGCTTGACCATATCCTCCACTACCACGGTTTGCTCTCTCAGAAGCCGCTTCGCGTTGTTTGGCGACAGCTGCAGGAGATGCGTTCTGAGTAGGTGAAGTGTATGGGCTGTTCCCATCATAACCGCCGTTGTGATGGTTGCCATATTCGTGACCGGCGACGGCAGCACCCAGAGCAGCACCGCCAAGACCAGCTGCTACGCCATAACCACCCTCGGGACCACTTGGGTAAGGATCGTAGGCGTTTCCAGAGGCCATGTAATCTCTTGCGTCTGGCATGCGCATAGGAGGAGCATGCGAATAAGGGTCGTACGGGTCGGAAGCGGGTTGAGCAGTCGATTCGTAAGGGAAAGGATCGACACGCGGCGAAGCAGCGGATGCAGCAGCAACACCACCAACGGCAGGAACTGAGGGGGAGATGAGATCAAGTGGATCGTTGACCGAATGTCGAGCGGCTCGAGTAGGGTCAAACTGAGAGACGGCATGAACATCAGAATGGAATCCAAACTTCCACGATGGCTTGGGTTGCTTTGAACTCACTGTCTTTTCGTCAAACGCTTGATCGTTGTTCCTTCTCTTTCGGAAGCAGAAGAACCACAACAGGGTCGCGAGAATAGCCAACCCCGCAAGACCTCCCACAACACCACCAACGATCGCGCCAGTGTCTAAGCCAGTGGACGGACTGTCAGCGACTTCACCTTTTGGGCGAACTTTTAAAGGCTCACTGCTTCCACCTTTCTTCCCTGCCGCTGCTGAACTAGTCGAACCTCCTGTTCGGATGGCGGTTGACGTCACTCGAGTCGATCCGTTGCTATCCGTTACTGTGACGACACTATTGCGGAGGATGAGCATGCGTATACGACGGATGCATATGAAGATACTTACACGGTAGCTGGTCCTGCATCTGATGCAGCTTGGGTACCTGATGTAGTGCCGCTAACGATCACAGGCGCAGTACCACTAGATGTTACTAAAGCGGAGGGGGCAGTTGATCCGGGAACAGTCGCAGATGCAGAATTTGCACCCGAGGGTGATGGGGTTTGACTAGCGGATGGCGGAGCAGACGATGCTGATGATGGCGCTGTGCTAGAAGCAGTACTTGATGGTACCGTTGAAGGTTCAGTTGAGGATGGTGTGGAAGAAGGGGGTACACTTGACGGTGTGGAGGATGGAGGGACCGATGATGTCGTGCTAGACGGTACTGTCGAAGGGGTTGTAGACGGAGGGACGGAAGATGGAGGCACAACCGACGAGGGAGGTGCTACCGAAGAGGGTACCACCGCAGAAGATGTGCCGGCAGAAGGTAGGACTGTTGTTGAGGGACGAACAGGTGCGGAGGGAGAGATGACCGATGACATGATGGTCAGCGTTTGTCCTAGTGATCAAGTGGTACAATATAGAGTGATGGAATAAGACTATGCAAGACCCGTCGTTGTAGATCAAACTGGAAGCAATTGACGATCGAAGCAAAGATGATGATGAAACGTATACAGAGTGAGATGGTGTTTACACAACAACTGATCAAGCCTTAGGCCAAGAAACAGCTTTTTTTCTTTTCTTGGAAAGTCAAGGTGTTCAGATGTTTCGGAGTTGCTTTTCCCTCACCATTCCCTACTACAACAACAAACCTGCTTGTTGCTTTGCGTGTCCTACGCTCTCCTCGCTTGTGAGACAGGTCTGAACAATCACCTTTGTCCTTTTCCCCACAATGCGCAGTGACATGAATGACGCTAAATGGTCTTTTCAAGGACAAAGAACGAAGGACCCCTTTCCCAAACCCCTGACCCACGGATGCACCCTCGAAAGCAGATTAGTACTCACCTTGTGACATCTTTCAAGGAGGAGGTGACCGGTATATGATATGCTTCGAGGTGACTTTGACTTGGCGATTCCCAAACAGAACAGTTGGATCTCTGAAGTTGTGTGATGTGATGGTTTGGTTGATTGATTGTGAAAGGAGAAAGGGAGGAAAGGGAGTATGATCAAGAGAGATGGATGATGAGAATGTTTATTTTATTTTACTTTTACTTTTGTGGCGGAGATGTCCCCTCAACCCCACTTTTCTTTCACCTTGGCACTGGGAAAATAACAGAGAGCCGAACAGTAAACCCGCGTGTTTGGGATGGGATGGATGGATTAGATACCGTACTCACTCGTACATACGGTTTAGTACGAAGTACTTCCTTGTGCGTATCTAGTACGAGGAGCACAACTTGATAGTATGCGGCGATCCGCGTATCGTAATGGTACTGATTGTACGATGCGATGCGATGCAATAATTCTGCGGTTCTGCATGACAAATGAGCCCTCTATTACGACAACAAGGTCTGTTCGGACTTGTAATCAGATCCTGGCCGTAAGGGTAGGTAGACAAGCAAACTCCGTACTCGTGGCTGTGTAATCTTACTATCTCCGGTTCCCATGTCTGTTAAGCTGTGTATCAACCAACAATCATGAGTGTCGATACAGCCAACCAATCAACCTTTCCAGTACCCGTTCATTCTCCAAATTGCACTTGTATGATTCCCGAAACAGGGTCCGTCCACTGACTTAATTGTCACTGAACCCACATGTATTGTCAACGTGATATGAAAAGCGATGCATATATAGGTTGCCCTTAACTCACCGTCGTCACGTCGGATCGTACGATTTGACAAATTGACGGAGAAGATGATCATTTAAAGTTGGTTATTCGATCTGTCGTCATGCACCCCACACATCTCGCCTCATCCTTTGTGCGTCATGCACACATCGTACATGCAGAATGATCTGTCGTCACTCTAATTTTGTCCTTTCAGCGCATGCGCCCTCCATTTCACGTGGGTGAATGTGACAAAGTTGCATTGGCCAAATAGGCAGAACCGTCAAAACGTGATATAAATGCTGGATCTATACTATACGGATAGATATGCTAAGTGACATTATTGATAGTAATGATGATATACGTTATCGATGATTTAGGTGTCCCCTCTCTTTCTCATCCTCACAGTACGTGCTCCGACACTCTTCGTATGCTTGAATTGCAGAGCGCTTCGCTTAGTAAGGCAATCCTCCTCCACCATCTTCCGCTTTCCGTCGCTTATCATCCCTCCATCTATCACCTTCTGGAGGTCCGCGCTTCATCCCCATATTTGGTCCTCCTCGCATCGCACCGGGTCCCGCAGGCGGGCGAGCCCCAAACCCACCATTACCTGCCAACTTGAACGGTGCAGGAGGTACAATTGATGGTGGTGCACCAGCAAGCTTGAACGGCGGTGCAGGCAAACCGGGTGGAGGTCGCGTGCCCATGCCCATGCCTCCACCATTTTGCTGCTGATAAGGCGCCGGGGGACGTGCTTGATAAGGATTGTGATGCGGTTGCTGAGCCATAGGTGGACGACCGTATCCCCCTCCTCCTCCATTATACGGAGCTTGACCTTGTCCAGGTTGCATTCCATAGCCGCCTCCCCCGTACGGGTTACCATTCGGCATGGCCTGCTGTCCGTAGCCTTGCATGGGCGGTGCAAAGGTATTGTTAAACGCGGCTTGTGCTTGAGGGTGAATCTGCTGGTGAGGCAGTCCCAGAGGACGTCTGGCCGAATTGTTGAAAGGTTGACCTTGTCCCTGGACAGGGTAAGCTTGCTGTGGTGGTCGATATGGCTGCTGTTGCTGTTGCTGCTGTACCGGGGCAGGCTCGTTCTTCTGTCTAGTGGTCATCTCGTGAGAGGATTCAACATTGATGATTGTCCTGATCGGTCCATTAGTATACTGGAACATAGTCCCCTGAGATTACAACTCACTTGCTGAGCTCTGCAGGCTTAGGGGCGATCCAGAACCAAGGGTGATCCAACGCCTCGTGCGCTGTCAATCTCTTCTTCGGATCAAGTCGCAACAGCTTGACTAGCAAGTCCGCACCTCCTCTGTCCATACTGCAGAACAAGTCACGCGAATTAGCTAATGCTCTCAGGAATCGGAAGCTGTCACTCACTGCCACTTGTGGGCATACTCCAGGATCGGCATGTCCTGCGATGTCTTGTTCCAAGGATGGCCAGGCGATTCCGGGAAGCCAGGCAGTTTGTCCCAACCGGGAAAAGTATCTTCGTTGAGCGGTCCGCACTTGGAAAAGATCTGAAACAACTGATCTCTATCGCTTTCTCCAGCC
The DNA here is from genome assembly GCF_008629635.2 of Kwoniella shandongensis. Lineage (NCBI taxonomy): Eukaryota > Fungi > Basidiomycota > Tremellomycetes > Tremellales > Cryptococcaceae > Kwoniella > Kwoniella shandongensis. The sequence goes on from NC_089288.1 coordinate 1,273,864, forward strand.
AAAATCGGTTGATGGAGGTACATTTCTCCCAGAACACAGCCCAAACTCCACATGTCCACAGCTGGACCATAGTGGGTATCGCCGAGAAGAAGTTCGGGAGCACGATACCATCTCGTCACTACCATGTTGGTATATTCGTTGGCCATATGAGCGGGCATTGCGGAGTCGTGTGTCCATGTTCGAGCGAGACCAAAGTCGGCAATCTTGATCTGACCATGTTTGTCTACAAGGATATTGGCAGTCTTGATATCTCGATGAATAAAGTTGTTCTATGGATCATGCGTTAGTCATCCGATCTGGTTGCCAAAATACACGCGGACACTCACGGCGTGGATATAAGCCATCCCTTCCAGGATCTGTTTCATGAACAGCTTCGCCATCGAGTGAGATAGCTTGAAATCCTTGTTACTGAGCAATCCACACAGGTCGTGATCCATGTAGGGGAAAACCATGAAGACCTCTCCTCGATTACTGCGATCACCCGGAACCTCTGCAAGCAAGTCAGCGAGAAAATCATCCGTGCACAATCAAGATTAACTCACTCCGCTCTACTACCATGTTAAGGATTGGCACAACATTGACATGACTCAGGCTTTTCAAGATTTTGATCTCTCGCACAGTCGTAACGGACACCTGTACATGGTCAGGTCATGAAACGAATCAACATGGATAGCACTCACTCCGTCTCGGGGATTATGCGTAATGAGCTTCTTCAGTGCAATAGCCCTTTTGGAAGCGATCTCGATACCTTTCGTAACCACACTACAGAGGATTGTTAGCAATCTACCATTTGGTACATTGGACCAGTGACTTACCCGAACGTTCCCTCACCCAACTTGGCTCCAAGATCATACGCCGCCAGGGTCGCAGTGCCCTCGAATGTCTTTTGCAACTTTGTCAACTCTTCCTCTGCGGTCAACTGCCTAAATCGCTTTGTGACTGGCTGATAAGGATTGAGGTTCTCGGACTTGCCCACCGGTGTAGCTACACGGGTTGGCGGGTCAAGAAGATTCCGATTTGGCGCTCGAGGTACTGATCCTGGTGGGGCGTCAGGTCGATTGGCCGGGGTCTCGTCCAATTTGGCTAACGACTTTGTTTCCGACAAAGCACGGTGGACCGGCTTGACAGGGGAAGGGACAGGAGGTGTAGGGATCTCCTCCAGGCCGGTGTTGGCGCCTGACATCGGCGGTGGGGGAGGGGTGTCTGGCGGTGGAGCAGGTGGCGTGGGAGGCGGTGGTGGTATGTCATCGGTGGGTGGAGGTGGTGGAACGTCGGGTGTAGGTGGATCGCCTGAATCTCTTGTAGGCCGCCGCGTAGGTCGATTGAGAATTTTGATAGGTGCAGATCTCCCACCTCCATTCTCCACAGGCGATGAAGGCGGCAGAAATGGCGGTGTAAGGGGTTCTGCTTCCGCTTGGCTGTTCAACGTTCTGCCTCCTGAATCGACTTGCGGATATTCTCCTTCCTCTCTTTCTATCACACTTTTCCTCCTCGGTGGCGGAACCGGTTCGTCATGTCGGGAGTGTCGACGATCTCGAGAGGGAGGAGGAGATGAGACGTCACCGGGTCGATATTTGTCTCCGTCACCTATGTTGCCGCCCAACAATCTGTCTCGGTTCTGATGATAAGCTCCCCACGACGAAGCGTACTCTGGATTTCTCCTGTCTCGTTCTCTCCGGTCAACGCGATAGTCGCTGCTATACCGATCATCCCGATCATGAGTCCTATAGCTATCATTCCTGTTTCCTCTATCCCAATCGTCATATCTCCGCGAATGAGGTGGCGTGTTTACCTCCTGTCTTCGAGGAGGCGGTGGGGGTCGTAAGGGGGAGCGCCTTCCGTCATAGTAATCCGGTGAACGAGTAGAACGACTGGGTGGATCATATTCGTCGTACCGTATCCTGCTCCTCCTCTCTTCCCCTGCCGACCGATCCCTCTCCGGTTCTCGAATCTTTTCCCTTTCTCTCGGAGACCGAGGTCGGGAAGGCAAAGCGACGGTGGCCGTGATAGAAGAGTGATTGAAGACTGCCTTTTCGGGTGATCGTTTTACCGGTGACCGCGAATCCCGAGGTCGCGAAGATGATGAGGGAGCTGAAGGTTGAGACGAGTGGGTCCGAGAAGGTCCAGGTTGATCTAGCGGATTTCTCCAAACAGGTTTGGAAGTTACCGAAGGTCGAGCTGATGAAGGCCCATTCTCCTCGACGAGCTCGCCATCCTCTGGCTCCGATGCCCGATAGCGGGATGAGGAGGAAGGAGCCATAGTCTGCGATTGACTATGATCTTTGGAGAAGACTGAACTCGCAGAACAGAATTCCAAATATCAATCTCGATATTGCTGTAGGCTAGGTTCTATATTTTCATGCTGTAGGTCTAATAAGTCCCGGTGCTCGGTGTGTTCGACGAAAAGAGATTGCTACACACCAGTGTCGATACGTGAGAGCGCAATTGCAAGTTGAGATATCACGATTTTGGTCGAGCAGATATGTCTCGACAAGGAATGGATGAGACTGAAACAGAACAGTCGGGTACAAGATACTTCTGTTGATGGGTAGTAATGTGCTTTCACCGACTTAAATCACAGTGATGGATGTGCGCGACAGGTTGTATAGCAAGTGGTGAGTGTGGCACACGTGGCAATTCGGCGTTTTAAGTGGGTGGCGGGGGTGGTCAACGCTCCGTTTTATCATTGCAAGCCCTTCACCACAAACTACCACGATGGATCCTTCAACCGTAGGACGCTTAAAGTCGATACGAGCATATGTTTGGAATAGCCATCCCAATGCACATGCAGTCTTGCTTCGTATATGCTGCATTAACCTTCCATTCGGAAGACTTCCTCCGCATTCAGCCACCACCCAGGTCCGCTCTCGGAGCCCGTAGCACCCTCGACGAAACTCTCTTGCATACCGTCCGTGAGCTAAAGATCCGATACAAGTCAGCCAACGGCGTTATACAATGCAAATGCGATAGAAGAGGTACTTACCGCCCACCATCGCTTGGTAGCTTCGTTCTCGCCTATTGAGTCCATATCCTTCTTGAAATCGTTACCGATGTATCGCATGTGCGCAATGAGGAGGTTGTGAGGGGCAAAGTAGTGGATTGAGTAGTCTGATTATCGAATAGCAAGACCGTCAGCGAAGCTCTTGGAGTTTGTTGTGCGCTAAGGGGAAAGGAGAGCAACCCACCAACAACGTGAGCCTTTCTCAGCGCTCCCAGGACCTCTGGCCAGACGGCCGCATGGACCTATGGGTAGCCTCCAGTCAGCTTCCATTCATGATGCATATAGTTGGAGTGTTATATTCGCGCTCACCTTCTTGTACTCGTCGAGTTGTTCCGGCTTAACTTTGACAACCTGACATATCCTCTTCCCTTCGTCTGTCTTGGGAAGTTGCGGGAACGGTAGGGAAGTGCTCATTGCTCTGGTTGCGACGCGAGGAGGTAAGGCAGTACTAATGGCACGAAGGTTTCTCAACATCTCAACTTGTACGAGATCTGGGATTCTTGACCTGTTGACAACGAAGATTGGACAGGAGGTGGAAGTCGACGCTTTGGCTAGACACCCGTGCTAGAGCTGTTTGTTCCCGGCCCGGAACACCTTTGCACCGACTATGGGGACCCCGCTTAAAGTGCGATTCACCACGTGGCAGTTCGGCAGATGCGTCTTCCTTCCACTTCGGCTTGCCAGATGATCTGCCGAGTGATCCGCGCGTCGATATTCGCCACTCAATCCTTACGGTGGAGGACGGTCTGTGCACAAAAGGGTTTCTTCTTTCTCCAGAACTTCACTTCATACTTCAATCACTTATCATGGCTACCTCCTACATCACTTGCTGATCCAAGTATCAGTCCATAACCACAACGATCAACCGTCTGGGAGAGGTATAAACCAGCTCCTTTCGGAGAGAGGCACCCAAAATGCCTCCCTTCACTTCCACCTCGATCACTACACTTGTCCGTAAAGTGGCAAGTGTAGCGAAACACATTCACCCACCAGCGAAAGCAACCATGTCACGTACCGCCCCTAACCGAACTATTAACACACTCCATCGAACGAGGAATGCCATACATCAACTCGCACATCAGACTTTCCCAAGTTTGGCGACTCCAGCGCACCAATTGCATAATTCGGGTCAATCACTCCGTGTCGGCGCTCGAGGTTTCGCTTCTCAACCTCCTATTGCGGCAACAAAGACTGCTCGTCGACTACTAGGACCGGTTGGTCGAGCTATCCAAGCCTCGGGCAAACGACCCAAGTGGACTCACGGTCCTTCTATCCCCGCCAATGTTGGTCTTGGATTAGCAAGGGGGTTTGCATCTGGTCCTGCGGCAGGTGTGCATGGCAAGGTTCCAATGGGTCTTCGAGCCTTTGCGAGCTTGCTCGATGATGACAACAACGGCAAACCACTCCCTCGACCTAGCAGGTACTCGCCTTACGCTCGCCCTTCGAGAACAAGGAGACACCGAAGAAGTCAATGCTCAGTCGACTCGAGCCTTATCAAGGACATGAAGCACTATTTCCCCCTTGTGGTCCCTCACCAGACCGAGGTGATCGTCACACTTCCTCCCCTTCCCGAGACTCTCATCACCCCTGGCTCCACTGCCGTACTCGCTCTCCCTCTGGCGCCATCTCTTGACGCCTTGCTCAACCCTACCCCCACCCTCTCATACTCCCAAACATCGATCGGTGTGCACATATTCGCTCGTCTGACTGACGGTCTCCTACCGATTCATTCGGCACTCTCACTACACGCTTCGACTCGCATTATCCCTCTGCTCACCAAGTTGGACGGATTAGGTGTTTTGGATTATCACCCCGCTTCGCCAAAAGTGAAGCTCGAAGTCGTCACCGACGCTGAGGGGCGACCAGATATCCTCCGACTGATCTTCGAGGATAGGTCAGTTGGGAATGTGCGCGAGTTGTTAGGCGAAAGCCTGAGAGAAACGGAGCAAGGACAGTGGTGGGCCTGGTACGAAGAGAAGAGAGGGTTGGAGTTGACACAGGGAGAAAGAAAAGAGATGATGGAGCAGTGGGGTTCCACCGACGAACAGCCCAGACAACCACTTCGAGAAAGTGTGGAAGAGCTTGTTTTCCCTACACTCGACATGTCGACGTATATCGATAGCGATGACTCGGCTTTGATTGATTCTATGTCCTCATCCGTCCCAACCTCATGGCCTACGAGCGGATCATCGACTCCATCCGAGCTGATCTCTCGAACCCCTTCATTGCCGTCCACTCCGTCCGAGGATGGTTCTCTGACTGAATCACTCCTATCTCGATTAGCCGAAAGCAACAGCGATATCATATGGTCGGTCTATCCTTCCGACTCGGACTCGGACGTCGAGTCAGCTATCGCCGTCAGCGAAGAGTGGGGTGAAGTCAGCAGTATCAGCGTTTTGGATGATAATGAGCAGGAGCAAAGCGAGAGTGTATTGGGACGATGGACAGGGTCAGGTGAGGGATTTGGGTTTTTGGCTCAGCCATGGTAGTCATTCATCTGGATGAATAGGGAATGCTTCTTATGTGTATGTATGATATGACAAGCATGTATTATGTGCTATTTCAGTATCTGCACTGCACATTA